>NC_086180.1:54026946-54738196 GCF_023053635.1 Elgaria multicarinata webbii | reverse complement strand
AAGATATAATTCAGCAAGCATCAGTCTACCTGGGCCAAGCCAGCATCAGTCAGTTCACAGCTGTTTGCCCTTTTGGTCTGTTTTCAGAAGCTCTGTTGATCTTCTTTCCGATAACTCCTCCCCGCACTCCATCACACACACCTATGCCCTGGCAGGATCAAAAGCCCAAGAGTTATGGTCATATACAGTCCCTGTTGTCACCATCAATCATTCACCATTTCTGTGGGCCTCTCCCTTAATGTTTTCTGGTTCCTTCGCTGACTGCATCCATTCCTAGACCTTTATTACCTCTGCAGATCCTCATTAGTGTGTGAAGCCAAGTGCTGATGCTCAGTCATCAGCACATCTGGGTTTTCAGAACTTTTTATCAGAGGATATTTTCTTACACAAATGTGGTTTTGACAAACCTCTGAGCTTCATATCCAGCCCCTAATCAACTGCCTTCACCCAGGGGAAGAAGTTCATCTGATTATTATATCATTTTCTGGCAGGTTACAAATCACTAGGATATCAATGATCAAGACAAGAAAACACAACTTGGTGATCATCCTATTAGAATTCAAGTGCTGATGTGTTCTACATGAATTCTCAAGAACAGGTGGAAGTTATCGTGTTCAGTGGAGTTCACCTGCAGATGGAAGTATATTTGCAAAACCACTCTGGATTCCAATGACCTATTTTCAAAAAGTAATTTAAATACTAGCAGTCTGGCCTACATTGAGCTTTAAGAAGTCTTTATGGCTGGTACTATATCAATAGCCCATGGGGGCTGGGAGAGGAACTATTGTCTATGTAGAGGCCAGTTCTCAGTTCACCTATCTAAGACAAAGGTTGTCTTTTAGGAGCCACATAGGCATGTCTGCAGATGCATGCGATGGAAACATGTGCAATGAAATAACTGCACCTCTGGGCCATGGAGAAGACCCTTGAATGGTGAAACTCTAGAACAGTCTTCCCCAACCTAGTGCCCTCCAGATGTTTTTGACTTCAACTCCCATCAGCCCCAGCCAGCATAGCCAATGGTTAGGAGTTGGAGTCCAAAACATCTGGAGGGGACTAGGTTGGGGAAAACTGCTCTAGAAGTTGCTCTGATGTTCACAGTCCTTCTTGGCAGTACTCATTACAGCAGTGTAATTAATGCTCATTAATGCTTTTAATGAGTGTATTTTGCAATAATGCAGATATATTCTCATGTAATATAATACAAGAATTGTCTCACTCTCATACCTCCGCTACACTCCCTTCTTAACTTTTTCAGTTCTACTGATAGCATGCAAGCAAATGATTGACAGTACATGAATTTGTAATATATTTGGCAGTTTTATAGTTAGTTGTTTAAAACTGTTTCAAAGTGTTTAAAATGTTTGTATGTTAAATACAAAAATTATATGTTTTTAGGGTGACCGTATGAAAAGGAGGACAGGGCTCCTGCATCTTCAACATTTGCACAGAAAAGAGGGTGTCATTTGTACTCATGCAGCAACTAGTGAAATTCTGTCTTCATCAGAACAGTTAAAGCTGCAGGAACTATACTAGAGTGACCAGATACAGAAGAGGGCTCCTGCAGCTTTAACTGTTGTGATGAAGAGGGAATTTCACCAGGTGCTGCATGCATACAAATGACAACTGCTGAAACACCCTTTTTCTATGCAACTGTTAAAGATACAGGAGCCCTGTCCTCCTTTCCATAGGGTCACCCTAACAATGTGTTATACTAAGTTTGATCATGTTGTGAACAGCCTAGAGAGTTTTCACGATTGGTTGGTATAGAAATGGAATGAATGAATGAATACACTTATAAGAGGACAGAAAACCATGATATCTGCCACTTCCTGGGGTTTAGAAGACTTGACTTAGCCTGCAATCTTATGCACAGTTTCATGGGAGTGAGTCCCATTGAATTCTGAGTAGGTATTCCTAGGATTGCACTGCTAATGACATCAAAACTTTCAAACTTTGCTCAGTAAAGCAGACGGGACTTCCCAGTCTTCCATCTATTAAGCAACCCAAGTCCTATTTCCAGTATGCAGAGTATGCTTTTTGATTTTTGGAACTGTTAAATGATTATTACATTAGTTTGCTATCATTCAGAGAAGAAAGCAAACCTGAAACAAAATGATGTGGGAAAAGATTAATAAAATATGGGAAACGAGAGCAAACTTTTAATGTCTTATTGTGAATAAGCAGTCTCTTGCATTTTTATCCCCATGCAACCTGGTTATGCCACTAAAATATTAAAAATAGCGGCTTTAGCCATTGTACATAAAATTGGCATTATCAAAGGCCACATAAGCACATAATTCAACTTAATGGTAGCTGGCAGCTTGTAAACAAATCTCTTGGATGGCTTCTAAAGACTAACAATGAATGTCATTTTTAAGTTGTCAAATAAACTGTATAATAAACACACGTAGGATGTGCCATGCATCTTGATGCATCTCAAATCTAATTTAATTCTACACAGCAGAGATAAGGGCAGGGAAAGGGGGAAGATAACTACCGCACTTTCTTTCATTATATCAGGGAGGTGTAGATTACAGTTGAGTGGAGTTTAAGACTCAGGCAATTGTCAAAGGATTGGCAGTCCCTACGGTATTAATGGTTATTAAATGTTGGGGGGAAATCTCTTTAGAATACTAGGACAATGTCAGGTTTGTCATAAGAAATCTTAAATAAGCAGATGTAAACACCGTGGACATATGTGGAAACATCTATTTGAAGAATAATCCAGGGTTTCTCATGAGGCATGGACTTCTGGGGACCCTGAACATTCATAAACTCTCACACAAGGATATCAATAACTATTTTCACATATTCATCATATGAAGAGGAAACACGGATACAGTGGACCCATTCAGAAGACACCTTAAACCACATCTTTAACCATGGTGGTTAAGGCAGAAAGCTGGGTTGTATTCAGAAGACACCTTAAACCACAGCTTTAAGGTGTCTTCTGAACATAGCCTGGCTTTCTGCCTTAACCACCATGGTTAAAGCCATGGTTTAAGGTGTCTTCTGAATGGGGCCACTGAGTCTGTGGACATGTTTAGCCCCTCCCCTCTCCAAGTCACATGTCTCCTCACAGTCTCTCATAAGATAAGGGTGAAGTTCTCCAGAGGGTGGACTTTTGTGTCCATCTAGGCTCCTCATGTGATCTTCTTGATCTTCTGGGGTTCTAAATCACATGAGGAGCCCAGACAAAAACAAAATGCTCCCCCCTGCAGAAGTTCATCATCATGTGAGGGGAGAGAAGAGCCATATGACTTTGGGGGTGGGACTAAATACATGGCCCAAAGCCCTGCTGTATTCATCTTCATGTGAGTAACACATGAAGAGGGCTAGTGCTAGGTGGGTTTCTAGGCTGAGCTGAAGCGCCCCCTATTTGTATAAGCAAAATGGCTTATTTAGGGGTGCGAATCTCGTTGGGGGGGGCAAATTTACCATTTGTGCTAACAGATATGCTTATAGAAGCCATCACCAAGCTGGTGGTTACCACTGGAGACAGCTGTTATTTTCCCAGAATGCCCCTCTGAACAATGCAGCAGCACCATTTGTCATTGCTAACAGGGGCATTCTGGAAAAAAATTTCAGCCTGAACATTTTTTCTTTTTGCAGAAGACCCCGCTACCACAAGATGTGGTGATGGCTAACTTAGATAGCTTTAAAGAGGAATAAGACAAATTCATGGAGGATATGGCTGTCAGTGGCTAATAATTGTGATGACTATAGGCTATATGATCAGAAACAGTGTGCCTCTGAATATCAGTTGCTGGGGAGCTACCACTGGAGAGGTCTCTTGTAGTCCTGATTGTAGGCTTCCTGTAAACATCATTGTGAGAAACAGGATGTTGGACTAGATGGACCCTGGGTCTGGCCAGCACAACTTTTCTTATATTCTCCTGTACTTGACAGTAGCATCACATTCTGAAGGAACATAGTGGCTGGCTGGTGGTTACCAAAAAGAACACAGCTGCCACTACTGCCATGGCCACAAAGGACAGGAAGAGGCAGTGAAGAAAGGTCAAAGGGGCTGAGAAAATAGTTTCACCCATTTTTGACACCCTTCCAGTTTGACCCAATGTTCTCAAAAAAAGAACTTTCATTCCAAAACTAGGTTTCATTTTGCCTCCTATTTTGGTTGTTGTTCTTTTTAGAAGAAAACCTGTTAAGGTTGATGGTAAGAGGGGAAGAAAATCCCAGACCCTCCCCCTCCCCTTGTCCTCTCCTCTGCCCCTGTTTCATCCATTATAACAGGGGTAGACAATATGCAGCCCCTCAACACTCCCTGCTGACCCCTGACAGTTTTAAATGTCTTTCAATGGTGTTTGTAGTGGCTACGACATGCCAAAAGGGTCAAAATTAGCTTGCTTATGGAGTGCCTTTTTTTTTGCACCCATTGAGGAAGGGGTGTAGCCCATGGGGCAGAGTGTGGGGACAAAAATGTCCCCCAGATCTTCCACAGTGGCCCAACCCTGCATTATATTTTATTTATTTATTTATTTATTTATTTATTTATTTATTATACTGCCCAATAGCTGAAGCTCTCTGGGCGGTTCACAAAAATTAAAACCATGAAGAGCATAATAAAACAACCAACAATTGAAAAACAAAATACAGTATAAGAAGCATAAGACTAAACCTGCTCATTGCATCTACTGATCCCAGTGTCAGAGGGCGTAGCAAGTTTTGGCACCACACAGTTGTGCCTGAGAACGCAGCTCATTTATTTTCAGCCTGATCACATGGAATCCAGAGGGATTTGCTCTAAAGTGAGCGGTCCCAGGATTTCAGCCTCAGCCTCAAAGAATTTAATGGAACCACTGAGAACCATGCCTGCCTCTCTTTACAAAGCACCACACTGGGTTCTGTTCCTTGGATGTGCAAGTGTGTGGCAGAAGGTCAGAAACTGTCTATTAGTGCTGTGGTGTACAACTGCTGTGCAGTGTACGAATGAGATAAAAATCAAGAGAAGACTCTGCCTGCAGGCTCCAATCTGAGGCTTCCTGAGGTAACTGTTCTCATTATAAGCAAACACTGCCACCCCATGATCTTTAAAACACATACACCCTTTGTCATTGTCCCTTTACAGTAGGCCAACATACCCCAGAATGTTCCCAAAGAGTGCCCCCCATGAGGTCAGCCATCTTTCTTTTTACCCAGAATGCCCCTGGGAGTGACAGTACTTCATAAAATAATGCCATTCCCATGGGTATCCTTGCCATAGGAAATGCAGCTGGGAGGCTGTGGAGAGCCTCCTCTTGCTACGCATCATAGTGAGGCTTAAAAAACAGGGGGGAAATGCAGCTACCTCATCTAAACTAAGGTAATCCAACCCCCCGCCCCCCTAGAAATATGAGAAATCTGTTCACCTTCCAGTCTTTGGGGACATTTTCTCTCCAACCCACTCCCATGAAAAAAGCTGGGTAGAAAGGTTCAGGCCAGCTTTAGTGAGGACAGGTTTTCTCCACTTACAACAGTTCACTGCAAATGCAGTGCTTTATTATTATTTTTACTGCAGGGGTGAATGACAATGAGTCACCACCATGAAAGAAAGAAAGATAAACAAGTCAAAAGAGCCTTTTCTGTAGCTATGGATGCATTTGTCCATTTTGTTTTTTCACCGTTTCTCATTTTTCCAATCTTCAGTTTCATCCTGAACTTTGAATTTTGTTTTTCTGTTTAGCTTGCATGAAAAGTCATACTCATTGTTATGTACATTCCTGCTAATAGATACCAAAGACAACAGCATATTTGAGCTTAAACCTCTTTCTGCTAGTAACTAAGGCTTGAGAGGCTTCAACCACTTAAAATGGGGGGAGTGATGCACAAAAGCCAGGACACTATAAAATATCAGCATACAGGAAAAGAGGGTGGAGCCAGGAGAAGGGGCGTGGCCATATGGGGAACCCTGGAGGACTGGATTGGGAACACAGGAAGGCTGTATTTGGCCTGCGGTTCAATATTCCCGCTTTAAATGATATGAATGCAATACTTAATGGTAGTCTGTGGCTTGTCTCATGGCTTCTGTTTTCTAGAATTGAAGCCTGCATGCACTTCAAGTTCCTCCTTTCAGCTGCTGGTACATCTGAGTTCAACTGGTGTTGGCTTTACCAGTCTCCACCAGACCATGCCACTGGGTTATCAAACTCAGCTGCTAGCTCATCCTAGTCATGCACAGGAGTATGTCTCTGCTTTTTAACTCTCAAATATTGGTGGGTATGTAAAAGTTTGGACTAATGGACATAATGAAGATATTTTTCTTCCTTTTTCTCCTGCAAAGCATCAAAGGCTGCTATCCTACACCCATTTAACTGGGAGCAAGCAACATTGATCTCAATGGAATATTCTTTTAAGTAGACATGTATAGGATTGGGCTGCAAAAGAGTAAAAATAGTAAAACTGATATTAAGAAATGTATCAATGCATTTCATTCCCATTGCATTATAAAGGAGAAATCTATTTGAGCAGAGTGACGGATTCCCACATTATTCATTGATTTCAGGGGCTGATGTAAAACCTTCCAAAAGGAAGTGAAGAATCAGCGATTCCCCCCTTTTTTTAATTAATAAGACCTATTTTCCCTACAGTACATCTTGTGGGCAGTCAAAGCCAAAGAAAACTGTTCTATCAAGTATGATTTTCATTAAAAATAGACGGTGCCATAAATCATTGAGTGTCTGGAAAATTATTTATGTGCCTACATTATAAATGGGATGGACGTGCTATCTGCTCTCATCAGCACCACGGAGTATGCACTGCTGACCAACATCCCCATTAAACTTGAATATATTTTGAAAATAACAATAGTGGTCATATTTTCAATGAATGCTTTTATCTGGGACTTAATCTAGCATTTGCATTATGGATCTTAGCACTATTGTTAAGGGTCTGCGGATTTTCACTGGCATCTCAGCCTTGGCAGCCTTGACCTTCCCTAACCAAATTATGGGAGGTATGAATGACAAGGCAGGACAATTGTCTGGGCCACAGGGCCCTCTGCCAGTGGATACTGGTGATTCTTATTTTGGTGGGGCTGTGAATCCATTCTGGGTTTCATTCAGAATAAGCCAGAACTCTAAAGATGCTGAAGGCTAAACCCAAAATAGGATCAGCAACTTGGATGACTCCTTTCAACTTGGATGGCTCCTTTAGAGTTCTGGCTGCTTCCGAATGAAACCCAGAATGGATTCACACACACACAAATTGGAGCCACCAGCATCCACTGCTCTCTCCTGATGCCTCCCTCAGTTATTTCTTTTGGCCTCGCACTCCTAACAGCTAATGTTGTTCCCTGTCTCAATCCAGAGGGAGAGGCAGGTAATAAATAAATATATTATTATTATTATTATTCTTATTATTATTATTATTATTATTATTATTTAGCTGCCTTTGCAATTTCCCGCAATGCTGCTGCCCTAATGCCAACATGGGCCATTGTGGGAATTCAAAGGCTGGCTAGACCCAGCTGCCTTGCACTGTGGCTGAATAAACCTGCTGGAGCCCAGTGCCAGAGGACGGCTCCCACCAAAAGACTGTTTGCTCAGCCCTTCTCCTCAAACCTGGAGCCAGCCCTAATCCTAGCTCAGTGGCAGAGTACATGCTTTGCATACTGAAGGTCTCAGGTTCAATCCCTGACATTCCCACGCCAACGGTGATGGGAAAGACCACTGGGCTTGACTAGGGATGTATGGGGAATTTGTTTTACTTCATTTTTGAATAGGGTTTACCCAGTTCACATCCTACAGACCAAACACGGACTCGGACACAATCTGTCCCATACATTTCCGAGCTTGCAATCTGATTCGTGGACCGTGGGGTGGGGGTGGGGTGGAATGTGTTGAGCATTTGAAAAATGTGCACAAATATGCTTTAATTAATGGAAGAAGAATGCATACATTTCAAAGATGCACACCATTGATCTGTACATTTCAAAGAACACACACAAATATACGCACTGATTTTCAGGCGAGAAGAAAAAAAATGCTCATAATCTGATATGGACTTGAGTTGAAATGAAATTCAAGATGGAATTCAAGGACCTTCAACAACCTCATGTTTTTCTGATGCGCACATCCCTAGGCTAGATGGACAAACAGTCTGACCTGGTACCCAGAAGCTTCGAACAACCTTACTTGGGTGACCCGGCAGGCCCCAAGCCTGGCATCTAGAACTTTGCTCCAACTATTTATCACTGCATCTTGACTTTGATGAAAGCCAGCTGGCAACCCTGATAAACTACTATTTGAAGACTTCAGCTTATGAAAAGGAGGACAGGCCTCCTGTACCTTCAACAGTTGGACAGAAAGGGGAATTTCAGCAGGTGTCATTTGTAATTTGCATGCGGCACTTACTGAAATACCTTCATCACAACAGTTAAAGCTGTAGGACCCCTGCCTAGCATAACCAGATACAAAAGAGGTCAAGGCATAAAAATGGTGGCTTGTTGTTTTTACTCAAATGGGGAATGTGAAGTGGCTATTTACACAAGATTACAGGCATGAATGGTCAATTCACACATGTAAAGTTGTGTAAATGTCTCTATTTATGCAACATTACATTTACAGAAAAACCTGAGCTGCCATATCTTTTTGGTAAAATGGCGGCTCAGTGGCATCAGGGATCAGGTGGCAGTGGGCTGCACAGTGGCTTGCACAGCAAATGGGGTGGGGGAGTGGAAGTTTGGTGAACAGTCCATCCCTATCTAAGAGTTGTAGGTCTTTTTTTCTGTTTAAAACTGCATAGGAATGCACCCTTAATTTATTTATTAGTACTACTTCTGTACAACTTAATATAATAAACCCCCTACATTTCTTAATATCATACTATTATGACTTATACTACGTAGTAGAAGTCATAGTAGTATGATATTAAGAAATTTGGTAGTACAATTGCCACAGAGAGAAAGCCACTTACAATAAACATCGATGCATCATACAGTGGACCACTCCCTTCTTGTTTAAAGGCCACACTGAGCCTTTGTTTGAAAGATACACACATTTCACACATGGCAAGCCTTAAAAGACATCCTGAAATATGGAAATGCTGCTGTTTCACAGCTCGATAGGATAGGATAGGGTTAACTCCCCGAACCAGCAAAGGAGGTCTTCACATGTCTCAGGAAGATTGAGATGCAAAATACTCATCTGGGCACTATTATTTTATTTATTTATTCATTTATTTATTTATTGCACTTATATACCGCTCCCATAGCCAGGGCTCTCTGGGCGGTTTACAGAAATTCTAAAATTGAGATTAAAACAAGTATACAAAATTTAAAATCCTAAAACACAGAACATACACACATAAAGCATTAAAAACCGTTAAAAAACTAAACATGTGGGTTATTAAGATGGTCCACCATATGCCTGGGCAAAGAGGAAAGAGGGTGTACTTCTGCACAAAGAGGGTGCAGAAACATTTTTTTTCTGTCAAGGGCTGCATTTCTTTATGGACAATCTGTCAAAGGTGCCACCAACTCCAACAGTTGGTGGAGCCAGTCAATAGTGGGCTAGGCTTTCCTCTCTCTCTCTGCCACCCCCCCTCTCTCTCTCTGCCACCCCTTCCCCCCTCTCTCTCTTAGTGCCACCCCTTTCTCTCTCTTTCTCTCTCTCTTACTGCCACCCCTTTTTCTCTCTCTCTCTATCTCTGCCACAGCTAGACCTACGGTTTATCCTGGGATCATCCAGGGTTCACCCTTGCCTGAGCACTGGATCCCCTGTGTGTCACCTAGATGAACAGGTTTGACCCCTGGACGATCCAGGGATAAACCTTAGGTCTAGCTATGGCCTTACTGCCACCCCTTCCCCCCCCTCTCTCTCTCTCTCTTAGTGCCACCCTTTCTCTCTCTCTCTTTCTCTCTTACTGCCACCCCTTTCTCTCTCTCTTACTGCCACCCCCTTTTCTCTCTCTCTTACTGCCACCTCTCTCTCTCTCTCTCTCTCTCTCTGCCACTCCTTTCCTCTGTCTGTTTCTCCCTTACTGCCACTCCCTCCTTCTTTCAGGCACCCCTTCTTTTTCTTCTCTGTTCCTCCTCACCCACTCACTTGCTGGGAAAGGAATAGATTGCTGAACTGATTGCTCACAGATAGCTTTGAAATTAGGCCAAGGGCTGCAGGGTGCACACCCCTGAATATATCTGTTGCTATAAATGGGAATGCACCTCTACATCAATGCACACAACCCACACAACTAAGAGTTGCATCAAGGGCAAGAGAAACAACAGAGGCCCCTTATTTCAGAACACTACACACGTATCATGAACGCTACACAATAGATCTCTGCAGTAACCTTTGTTTTTGAAATTTGGTTACTTAGTGTTTTCAACTTACATTTTTGTAAACATTTTGTAAAAAGGCTGCACCCTTTCATTTACCATAGAAAGGCTGATCTTGTACTTGGTAAAGAGGTTTTGAATGCAAGCTTTCCAGAGTAAAATCTAAAGAACAATTAGTACTGGGTGGGTGTGTTAAGGGAACAATGAAGAGAAGAGGTTGTATCCAATACAACTCCCATTCATTTCAAGTCTAATGCAAGTCTCACTCATTTCAATGGGTCTGCTGTAAGTAAAATTAACTTTGGATCCAATCCATGATGGCCCTATTCAGAAGACACCTTGAACCACAATGGTTAAGGCTTTTTTGTTAACAAAGAAGTCTTAACCACCGTGGTCTAAGGTAACTTTTGAACAGGACCAATTAATACATGTTTACTTCTTTGGATTGGGGCCATGGTCTTCAGGGTAGAGGTGAGACTTGAATCTCCTGGCTTTTAACTTATGTACAATAAAATGATAAGTCTAAAGAGTAGTTAAAGGTTTGGGGTAATTTTTTATTTGCAACAACCTTTTGACAGTTTACAAATATGCGACCAATATGAAATTCATCCCCATGTGCAAATTCCCTATTTTTTTACTAAGTTTCACCAGGAAAGCAGATAAAAGGGGGGAAGCATTGTTTATACTTGCAGTTGTGTAGTGGGAAAACAGTTGGCAGGAAGTGAATCATTCCTCAGTAGTATGGATGCAAGCTTTGTTCTAGTTTGGGGCTCTCCTAATTCCTTTGATAAGGCTATTCCTTCTATCACTGTGCCAGTTTTCAGGCTGCAAAGACCAGGCATAAAGAGAGATATTAATAATCAGCTCTGTTGTGATTTTGGAAAGCATTCAAAATATTGAAAGGCCTGTTCCTGGGATAGAGCATAGGAAGCTGCTTTATACTGAGTCAAACCACTGGAACCATCTAGTCCAGTATTGGACCATTTTCAAAGGAAGCTCCACGTATAATGCATTGCATTGATTTTAGCACATCAATGAGGCCCCTGCTCAAACAGGACATCTTTATTCTGCCCTTCAAGGGTGGTGCTTCAAACTGTGTGACACTTCTAAAAAAAACCCTCTCTCTTCTGCTACGATCTCACACAGAAGCTGCCAGTTTCCTTCCCTGTCAAGGCTGAAGCTAGCAGCTGGTCAGGAGTAGCCAGCTTTCCTCTGAGAATACTGACAGAGATAAGCTCACACAGATTCTTACATTCCACAGGCTGAATAGGCCCAAACCCTTCCAGATCACTTATAATCAGATTTGGGCTATAAGATTCAACTGCAGTGCTGGAGCTGGGTCACGAAAGATATGGACTTGAGATGGAACAAGCTTCAAGATGGACTTTGGCGAGCTCATGTTTTGCTGATTCACACATCCTTAGTATGCCCCCCATCATCCTGCTCTACTCTGCAATGCTGTGCTTGTGTCAACCATTCCCCCTCTCCTCCCAAAATGACAACAATCTCATTCATTTGCCCTCCAAAGAGTTTGAGATGTTTTGGCTGAGGCCACTGCCAAGTCAAATCATAGGAGAAGACCAGAGCAAAGCTGCCCCAACATGGATGACTGATTGCTCTGTATATCTTCTATGTGTCAAATGAGCAGTAGGGCACCCTTGGTGGCTCCTCTCCCTCAGTGTCTATGTGTTCAGTATGGATTCCCATGACTGCTCATATGGAGGCAGCCCTTTTCTGACATCCATACTGAATGGACAAATGTTGATGGGTGAAGAGGGTCAGCAGCACGGCCCCAGACATAAAAGTCCTACATTTGTAGAAGATGTGAAAAGTGTGGTTGACTGCACTTTATCCAGTGACATGCAGGCTCCTTCTGACTCCCTTCAATTATGACTGGCCATTTCAAGAACAAAAGCCGTGCTGGATCAAACAAAGGGCCCATCTAGTCCAGCATTCTGTTCACCAGCTGCCCGTGGGAAACCCACAAGCAGGACATGAGTGAAACAGCACCCTCCCACCATGTTCCCCAGCAATTGGTATACATAGGCATACTGCCTCTGATACTGGAGGTAATATATATCCATCATGACTATAGCCTTATCAGCCATAAATTTATCCAACCCTCTCAAAGCCATCAAAATTGGTGGCCATCATTACAACTTGTGGAGGTGTATTCCCTAGTTTAACTATGAGCTGTGTGAACAGTACTTCCTTTTATCTGTCCTGAATCTCCCACCAATCAGCTTCATAGGATGGACGCCAGGTTCTAGTATTATGAGAGAGGAAGAAAAATGTCTCCTTGTTCACTTTCTCCATCCCATGCATATTTTTGTACACCTCTATCAAGTCTCTACTTACCCTTTTTCTAAATGAAACAATCTCACATGTTGTAACCTTTCCTAATAGGTGAGTTCTTCAAGCCCCTTGATTTTTATTTATTTATTTATTACACTTATATACTGCCCCCATAGCCAGAGCTCTCTGGGCGGTTTACAGAAATTCTAAAATTGAGATAAAAACAAGTATACAAAATTTAAAATTTTAAAACACAGAACATGCACACATAAAGCATTAAAACCATTAAAAAAATCATTGATCATTTTAGTTGCCCCTTTCTGCACTTTCCCCAAATCTACAATCTCCATTGTTAGGTGTGGTGACCAGAAATGTACACAGTATCCTGAGTGTGGTGTCACCATGGATTTGTATCTATGGGGTATGATCTTGGCAGTTTTCTTTTCAATTCCTTTCCTAATTATGCTGAACATAGAATTTGCTTTTTTCATAGCAGCTGCATGCTGGGTCAACATTTTTGTCAAGCTGTCCACCACAACCCCAAGATCTCTTTCTTGGTCAGTCACTACTACTTCAGATCCCATCAGCTTATACTTGAAGTTGGGATTTTTTTTTTGCCTCAACTTGCATCACTTGCTTTCATTGAACCGCATTTGCCATTTAGACACCCTTCTTCCAGTTAGGGAGATCCTTTTGGAACTCCTCACAATCCCTAAATAACTAGGTGTCATTAGCAAACTTGGGCCACTTCACTGCTCACTCCTAATTCCAGATCATTTATGAAAAAGTTGAAAAGCATCGGTCCCAATACAGATCCCTGTGGGACCTCACAATCATTCAACAGGAATGCATCAGCAACCTGACTGCAGTGCAGCTCCCCTATTTCCTGTCAGTCATCCTTGCCTTCCACAAGGAACAAAAGCCTTAACTTGGGATAGTGCAGAATAGTAATAGACCAAGCCTGTAGATTGAGAGTGCTTCTGGATTCAATGTGTCTGTGGATGCCGAGGTGGTGGGTAGTAGCCAGGAGTGCATTTTACCATCTTCAGTTGACATGTCAGCTGCGACTCTATCTAGGGAAAGCAGGCCTAGCCCAGCTAGGCAAGTACTAGTTATGTCCATTACATTGCAGACTGGACTACTGTACTGTGGTCTACATGGGGCTGCCTTTCAAGATGACTCAGAAACAGGTGCAAAATGCAATCTTGTTGGGGCTAGGTAGTCGGATCATATTATGCTAAATCCATTTAGAAACTCACATCAGAAACGAAAATTCAACAAATTAAAAGAAATAATTCATGCTGTACAGTCAATATATATAAATTGCCATTGCCATTTCCCTACTAATAGCCAGACCACGATAGTTGATGTCTTCATAAGGTTGGGTTTTTAAAACAAAATTGCATTGTCCCCTGTTGCCCTGCTTTCTCTAGGGAGAAAGCAAATGGAAAGTCAGATGGAAAATAAGATAATGCTGTTTTTTAGTCTTCTCATTGTTTAGTGTAGATCAAGAAAAGGGAAAGTGTGTCTGCATTGTGAGAATAAATCTGCAAATTGTTTTTGTTTTGTTTTTTAGAATTTATTATGCTGTCAAAGGGGAGAACATCATTCCATTCATAACTGTACAAAAAGTTTTCATTAATGTGCTCTCTACAAGAACTAATGACAGAAGAGGGCAGGTAACAGCAAGAGGGGAAGATTAAAACATTTTTGAAAGAAGTCTAAAATCCAGAGGCTATTTTTTTCCAGCAGGAATAAACTATGAAAATGAAATAGCTCATAGTGAAAGAGATCACAGAACACATACAGTGCCTTTCGGTTAAAACACTGTACCAGCTGAACAAGAGCTCATCTTTTACAATATTAAAAGAAAAATGGACCCAACTAAAAAGCAGATGTTAATCTGTTATAGCAGGAGATTACCTTCATCGACAGGGCATTCAACTAGATGACCTTTGAGGCACCTTCCAACTCAATGATTTTATATGTAAAAGCGATAAAAATTGGTGGCAGTGGATGCAACAATCAATTTAACAAAACATATTGTCAATATTGTTAATTATCTTCATATATATATATATATATATATATATATATATATATATCTCGAAGTGTTGGTATGTTCTCGATGGACTCGAAAACCATATACCTGATTGTTATGAAACTTTTAGGATTTGGGATGGTTTTAGGCATGGTGAAAATTCTGTCCATCCATCTTGAAACAAAATGCTGGCCAAGCAGAATTTTTAAACATTTATTGCTTCAATACCATTTGATCAATTTCAACCAAACTTGGCATAACGATTCAGAACTGCAACAAGCAAATTTTAACTATAGATTTTAACCCTATCATTATATCGAAGAAGGCTGGTGGCAACCATTTCGATGGGACAGAGATTCCATTCTGGGTTTTAATCACAACAAGCCAGAAATCTAAAGAAGCTACCTAAGGTGCTGAACCGTATCCCCAAAATGGGTTCAGCATCTTGGAGAGCATTAATAATAATAATAATAATAATAATAATAATAATAATAATAATTTATTTCTTACCCACCTCTCCCAGTATGTATTTCTTACCTACCTCTCACTTCTTCCTTATTCTACATTAACTAAGTCCTTGTTCAGATTAAACTTGTACTGTGTCTGCTCTGACATTCAAGATATGGCTTAGCTTGGCACAATTAATATCCTCTTATACATTGCCAGGTGAACTAGGAAGCAACGCATGAATATGCTGTAGTTGGTTTGAGATTACATGAAATCGTGCCACCAAGTACATATGTAACTATTAACAGCCCTGATTTTAGCAAGAAATGTCACAGGGCATCCAAAGTTTGGTTGGCAAGCCCAGGGACAAATCCATCCTCAGCTGGAGCCTGAGTCCATCTTCCCAAAGGTCATTTCTGACTCATCGCTGTGAAGCTTTCCAAATGCACCGAGTTGTGAGCTCAGTCCCCAGAGGATATATGTCAATGGTATAATTCTACCTCTAATTCAGTAGCATGGTCTGAGATAAGCAGAAGATCGCCACGAAGGCAGAATGAAGTTTTGAGAATTGGCACACTACTCAACAGAAGAGCCAGGAGTCTGTCTGTCTGTCGGTCTCTCATGCACACACACAGGCACACGCCCTGAAATATTTTTTATCAATTGTTCAGTCTCATTGTGGGATGGCTAGAGAGACTTGCAAACTTCTCTTGGCCCTTTCTGCACCTCAACAATTCTGCATGCAGAAAATGACAGGGAGACAACAGAGATTGTTGTGTTTACTACTATGAATGATGCTCCAGATAATTTCAAAGAAATCTAATTCTACTTGCCACTCAAAATGTGTCTCTGGTATCTCCAGATCTCAATGACTACCACTCTTGCTTCAGATAATCTCTTCCCTGAGTTATGGAGCAAATTGTAAATAAAGCTGAAATATGCAGAGTGAACATTCACAGTTGATGGGACTGGGACAACCAATCAATAACCAATCAATCTCAACCAATAAGGGTGGCCACAACCACCACCATGTTAGCTTTCAGTTGTTTTGCTTGAAGAGAAAGAAAAGATTTTGGGGAAAGAATGTGACAGCAGGAGAAAGAAAGTGATATATGTTGAGCGGGAAGGAGAAACACAGATAGAGAATATTTATTTATTTATTTATTTATTTAATTTATATACCACCCCAGAGCCGAAACTCTCTGGGCCATTTACAAAAGAAATGAGGTTAAAAACTGTGCCCCATGTTGCAAGTTAGGGTTAAAGATGGGTCCCAGACATGAACATATTGAAGACTAGTGTTCCATGGAACAGTGGGTGGGGGCAATCAAGCCAATTTTGGGGCTGAGGACCAACAATATATTCACCATCTCGGGCAACAGCTCTTCGGAGGAAAGCTGTTAGAAATCCTACAATTAGGCATGTGTGAAATTCACAGGCACAATTTAGTTTTCATTTCAGTTTTCCCAACTTTGAGTGACAGATTTTCACAGATTTCTCTTCCCTGATCTGCCTTCTGATGGGCCAAATCTTTAATACCCATTTTATTAAAACCTGATGTAAGGTTTTACCTCTGCAGCACCAATGGGATTTATCTGGAAGTGGGTGCATCCATGCATCCATCAGATACCCAAGAATGCTAGCATTTAAAGCAGAGGGGGGAAAGTGAAACCATTGCTTGCTTGTTTGCTTGCTTGCTTGATCAATTGGCTTACTTTGATTGGATTCCTGCATTGATTGATTGGATTCCTGCATTGAGCAGGGGGTTGGACTCGATGGCCTTGTAGGTCCCTTCCAACTCTGCTATTCTATGATTCTATGAAAGTCAGTAATTGGCCCTGATCCAGCTATAGTCACATGTAGCAAAAAGGCTGTGCATGGATAGTGAATGGGGATGTCCCCATCCCTGTCCACACTGTGAGATAAATAAATGCTATACACAACCAGTAAAGAGAATGATTGCATCAGATTGTTCTATCTAGATGTGCATCCCTATGTTAAAGCAAATCCAGATGTGCATTTGTACTTATGAGCAGGATGGCTCAATGGCAGAGCACATATTTTGCATTATAATGTCTAGTTAAGAAGAAGAATAGGTAGAAGGGCTGGGAAAGATCTTGGTCTGAAATCTTGGAGAGCTTCCAACAAATCAGAGTAGGCAATAATAGACGAGATAAATCAATGACTCAGCATATAGAACTTTCGTATGTTCAAGCAAGGAAGGAACCCATGTGCAAAAACCTGCTTCCTTGCCAGATTGGAGCAGTATAAGAGGTTCAACTGCAATAATAAAGGCCAACCCATAGGAGGCAAAGTGAATGAGAAGCCCTCACAATTCACTGTCATTTATGTCTCTTCCTTCAAGTACAGTAAAAAGGCAACTACTCAAACATCATGTGCAGAAAATAAAAAAGGAAGTGAACTATACAAAGAGAAAGTAAAACTCTGGGAGAGATCCCATGGTTGCTGCGTTTTGCAATATTACTAGTGTATGGGGGGGGGGGGGGAAGAGAGACCTCTGTTCTAGTACAGCAGATTTACCTGTCTCAGCTGTAATAGGCTGACCTGACTTAATAAGAACTTGGCAAGCACCTGAAGCATAAAAAAGGGACTTGCCGTTCTGGTTCCCATGCACCAAATAAAATCTAATGCTGCATAAAACCAGTCACCAGTGCAGCTGTTAGTGAGCAAGCAACATACTGCCTTTGTGGCTTGTTCTGCAGTAACTGTCAGATCTATTAAATGTGTTTTGTGCTGGCGATGGACTCCCTAAAGAATTAGCCTTGAAAAAAGGGATGTTGCTTTGGACTCAGATGCCAGGGCCATCTTTTTTTCCCTATTATTCCTCTTAAAATCTCAGTGTGACATGAAACTCAACAGTCACTAAACAAGGATGACAAATGTAGAATGCATGCCTACGTGCAGAAGGTCCTAGATTCAATTCCTGGCATCTCCAAATAGGGCTGTGAAACACCCCTGCCTGTTTGAATCCCTGGACAGCCGCTGTCAAAGGATACTGACCTAGCTTCCTATTTTCCTATGAATGCACAAGGGGGGTGGGGGAGATGTGGACCTGACCTCTCTGAGTGTTCATTATAATGTCTGAAAGGGGCCCCCATAAGAGCAAATGGCCAGGCGCTCAGGTCTTTGTGATTGGGGACCCTGCAAAAACAGGGTTCCTGATTGTGCAGAGAAAGCCCTCATGCATGTAGATGTATGCACATGAGGCTCTTAACAGACCTAACTCCAATGCACACAGCTCAGTGGTGGAACATCTTGCCACAATGCCAGATCATTCAGGTTCATTAAATGCACAAAAGAATATCTCAAAAATGGCATTGATAACTGGCAGGTGAATGGACTCCACTAAAACTGGGTGTGTGGAGGTTTATATGAAAGGTGTATCTGTGATGTTGCATTGTGATAGTCCGTTCACACATGCAAGACTTCAGGAGACACTACAGTCATCAAGAGATGAACATGCATATGTGAAACCAAGGCCAAATGGCTCCTGGTCTCCCCTGCCCCAGAATGGAAAATATATAAACATGGTAAGTAAAGTAGTTCAATTATTTTTAAGGACATTGTTTTGGGCATTTTAATGGGCCTTTAATGCATTTATAATACTCCACTGAATGAAAGAGCAATCCATCAAGAAAGAAAATAAGCATCTCCATAATGTCAAACTACAGGGCTGGCCATCAGTCTTTTTAAAAAAACAAAAAAGTAATGCAGTCATTGTAAAAGAGGATAATTAATAGTTCAAGTATGGAGGATAAACAGAGAGAACAGTTGTTACAAATAACATGTTAACTGAGACAGTGGGAGAGACAATAATCTACAGATGTCATTTGTGCAGAGGGGGAGTCAAAGAGATTTAAGTAAGAGGCCAACATTCTCAGCAAAGTTCAAAGCCTGACTCCTGTGTAGAATTTAATAGTAAATTGGGGGGGGGTTTGAATGCAGTGCATTTGTTGTCATTACTTTTTTTTCTTTTTGTAATAGTAACTCCTAAACTCAGAAATAACAGCTAAAAAGAATATCTTGCTGCTGCACAGGGATTGTAAAATTATGAAATCTTTCTGATATTTAATATTAAAATAAAAGAGCTGTTTAACCATAGAAATACTTACTTGAGTCTGATATACCTAGAAGTTGTTAAAACCCTGAGTTTTTAGGATAACTTCTACCCAGTAACTGCCAGGGTTAGACAAGGACAGCTTCCCTGGCGCTTGCCATTGGATTGGTTCAGAAAATAAACAGACCTAGTTCCCCTCA
The DNA here is from genome assembly GCF_023053635.1 of Elgaria multicarinata webbii. Lineage (NCBI taxonomy): Eukaryota > Metazoa > Chordata > Lepidosauria > Squamata > Anguidae > Elgaria > Elgaria multicarinata. Next base: position 54,718,862 of record NC_086180.1, on the reverse strand, counting down.
AAACTGGAAATAGCTCTGTTTATTTTTCTCAGCTAATCTGACCTTGGAAGTTGTCCAACCCTTTCCCATTGCAAAAGCCCTTTGGGGGAAACTACATTTCCCAATGGCCACTGGGGCATTTCATCCTGGTGTGCCGTATATTTTAAAGTGAGCTGTCAGGGTCTTTATGTTTCCTTCTTCTTTACCAGCATCTGAGGATAGATGTCTGAGGACAAAGTGAAAGATCAAAGAGACGACTTGCTGGGCCCCGAACAGCTCTATGATTCTATATTGGTCTGATGTATCATGCAAGGTGATACCACATGGAGGTCAATTGTGTCAAATCCTATCAAATCATGTTGACTCATCTGAATCACCAATCCACATAAATCATACATGGTGTGAGTCAAACAATCTGGCATCATAATTTCATCGGAAAGTTTGCTATTTTTATACAAAAAAATAATAATCTTGCAGACTCCCACACTACCGTTCTTCTATACTAGGCTAGACTTCCAAGCTTACTGGTATTAACATTTTAAAAATAAATTATATGACCATCTTCATAAAACATGGTACAAGATTCATCCCTAGGACATTTTGTGATATGCATGTCCCACACATTTCTCAGGAACCATCGCCTGTCATTTTTCCTGAAAGCTTCCCTAATTCTTATTACCCCGATCCTGTGATACAGCCTGGATTCTGGCACAGAGGAGGAGAAACTGGCAGAATCAGGAAGACCAGCAGCATCAGCTTTGGAGATCTTGGACCCAGAACCAGACCCCAAAACTGAGCCTGAGCATATCAAATAGGAGCCCACTGAGACAGGGATATCCCCCAGACTCAGACCCACCCATCCCCCAAGACAACACTCTCAGAGCCAGATTCTCCTGAAGAACCTGATCCCCTTGACATTAGGGGACACATGCTTCTCAGTGGCTTCTCTCTAGCAAAACTAGCACACAAAACTAGCACACTAGCACACAAAAGGAGACAATAAAGTACTAACCACTAAGTCAGAGAACTACCCCTTTAAGACTCTTCACTCTTAAATGGGGTAGAGCCCTGGGAGGGGAAGTCCAGACCAGGAGAGATAAAAGGGGGATAAAAGGCCTTACCTGGAGTCTAGGCAGCTATCCAAGGTCCTGCAACTGCAGCCCAACACAACCTGCCACCAATTATGGTGTAGCTAGAATGCCCACCTCAGGATTCCTTAGTGCTCAGGGGGCTCTTGGTTGTAGCCAAAACAAGACATTCATGATGCCAACAGTACTCTAGGTTCAGACAAACAGAAAGAGGGTGCAGAGAGATGTTCTTAGTGGCTGCCCTCTCCCTACAGTTTCACAAACGTTGAAGCCCAACGGAAAGATCAAGTCTTGCAAACCTTTTGGAAAAATTAAGATACATCCCATTAGACAGGCTGTTGATTAGGGTTACATTGGTATAGGGATATTTCAATTTTATTTAATCATTTACATGTGAGTTCCGTCATTTGCAAACCCATGAATTCTGATTTTAACCCCCCCCCCCCCATCTCAGGGAATTACATAAATAAATTTGCAGCAAGTTACAGAAGTACATAATTTACATAACAATTTGCAGAATTTATGTAATTGTTTTTAAAAAGACTTGAAAGTTGCATATTCATTATTGTACTATTTGTGAATCGCATAAAATTCTTCATCTAACACAGTTTCATCTACAAATCTATTTAGGTAAGTTTTGGATATATGTTAAAGCTACCTGTCCACAGAATCCACCTGTTGTGCAGATGCCAGTCCAGTGCAGAAACTGTGGACCAAATCATAAGAAATCTGGATTCATTTCAGATTTTTCTGACATCCCTACATTGGTACTGGAGAGGGAATTTTAATGAGATTACAAACAGTTAGTTTTAATTGAATTGTTACTCCTGTATTGTCTTCAAGTCTGTGAAACATAATTGCCTTATATAAATTGCATAGGTTTACTGCAAGGCTAGAGAACCTATGGTTTTCCAGATGTTGTTGGATTCCAGCTCCCATCAGCATGGTGAATGATTGGACATGATGGGAGTTGGAGTCCAACCACATCTGGAAGAACACAGGTTCCTTGTCTGTGTTTGACCGCATGTTAATCACCTCCTTTTGGGATTAAATTCCATATAAGGAAGAGCAGAAACATAATAAGATTCAAGGTATTTGCACCAATTCCCATCAATTAGAAATATGACTATTAATTTTCCAAACCAACAATAATCTGTGATAGAAGTATCTGGGGCAATTTGAGGCTTATATGTGTACATGACTGGTATATAGAATGATGGCTCACTTTATATCTAATGTTTCACTAACGGATATTTTTTCTTTATTTTTTATTTTTTTTTAGAGTTTTCATGTTGATCCTCCCCCATCAACTATTACAAGAACTTTGCAACTTTGTGTAAAGAAGAGCTGTCATGCTTCGCTGACAGTTCTGCCATGCTCCCAGCAAAACTGTATAATTAATGTCCTGTGAATATTTTGGTTTGAATGATAGGCACCATCTTTGAACCTAATATTAATTGACTTTCGTTTCAGAAGCAATTCATTTCAACAGGAAACGCACCTAAGAGAAATTAATTTTAAAAACCACTCAAAAGAAATATACTTGCCCTCTATGCCTGAAATGCAGATGAGCTTGACTTTTAAAGAGAAATTACCATAGTTTGAAAACTTTCCAGGTCATTTTGACAAGGACTGTAAGCTACGTTATCCCTTTGAAATTATTTTAGAATAAAGCCTCTTATACAGCTTGAAGCCCAAGTCGTCACTTGAGTATTATGACAGTTTAGTCACTTACGTTCCCATTCTCACCTCCCTTTTACTTGTACAACACAAGCTCATTATCCTTACCTAGGAGTACTCAATAACTTTCTACCTCCCCATTTTTCTACTCTCAAATTCTGATCTTATCCTGCCCTTGAATTTTGCTCCTCCACCGCTACCACACTCAGCTCACTTAATGCCTCCTGTTGGCTTAAAAGACTCCTCTGCTGTTCCTTATGCTTGAAAGTCCCTCCCAGCACACTTACATTGGGCTTCCACTTTAGCTCTATGCTAGGGTTCTTCACTGCAAGGCCAAAGCGCCACAGGTGGCCCCCAATAACTTCTAGCGCCCAAGGGCCACTGATGGCTCCCACCTCTCTCTCTCTCTCTGTCACTCACTTACTCACTCCTGCTCTTTTTGCAGTAGCTGCTCACTTTCAGCAGGGGCTCTCTAGCTTTGTCTTGTTCTTTGCTTTTGCAGTGGATGAGCTGCTGCAATCTGGGCTACCAGCATAGTCAAAATCATGTGAAGGGATGGAGAGAGAACAAGAATGGTTCCACCCTCACATCCTCTAGTCTCATCCTCACTGGTCCCACCCTCACATGCCCTCCAGCTCTGGCCTCTTCTCTCAATGCATGTCTGATCGGGGCTCCAGTCATACGGAGAGTCCACACCTATATAGCAAACTTCCTCATCACTGACATTTCCCCCCAAACAGGCCAGAGGTGCAAGCCCAAGAACCATATATGGCTCTCTTAGGGTCCAAATCTGGCCTTCTAGGCCACATGCCCTTCCCCTGGCCACATCCCCTTTCCCCCCAACTACAGTCTATTTGATGGTTTCCACTCAATGATGATTGCAGGAAGAATGACAAATGATCAGGGGTTTTCTCTTCCTTCAAACCCAGTTAAAACTCCAGCCTATCAGCGAAGCTACTGACTAAATCCTTTAGCCATCTGTCAAACACAGTAGGTGATGGATTCCATCTTAATCATGCCACAGGGAGAGCCATTGAAATTGATGGAACTTAAGAAGTCTACCATGACTGACTTAAGGCACCATCCTATGCATATTTAGACAGAAAAAAGTCCTGCAATTCCCAGCATGCCTCCACCCAGCAGAGCTGGCTGGAGAGATGCTGAGAGTTGTAGGACATTTTTTTGGTCTAAACTTGCATAGGCTTTCACCCTTAAGAAGTCAGTCTTGACAGACTTAAGTCCCACTAACTTCGGTGGGTCTATTCAAAGTATGTTTAAGTCTGGCTTTAACCCTAGACTTTCATATAGGCAATCCTTCAAATTTAAATTTAAAATCCCCTGTGAAGTCCAATTAAATATTGTTCAAATTTTAAGGAATACACTTGGTTGTTGTTTTTAAAGAAATTCACATTTAAAATAAAAGTATGACTTGAAATATAGTAAGAAAAGTGTTCTGTCACAAGACAATTTTCCCCCTACCCCACATATGAATAAAACTAGTAAGTTTAATGTGATTACAAAAAGGCAAAAGTAGTGGATATAACAGAAAAAGAGAACACAACACCAACACTTTAACCTAAAATGTGACATTCATGTTGTTCAAAAGGGAATGTGCTATGATGAGACTGACAGGATGTAGAACATTATGAAAAAGGACATAATTGATTAAAGTCTGGGACCCATGATCCAGTGAACCCCAAACTTTCTATTGCAGGAAAGTTCTCCTATATTTTACAGAAAAGAGATATGGGTTAGGCAATAGTAACAGCTGAATACCAGCAGGAAACTGACCCACTGCTGTGTTGCAATATCGTTCTGTTAAAAGGTGTATCTCAGCTTCAGTTTTGCTCAGCAGGTTCAGTAGGGAGACCACTGTGACAACTGGGCAAGTTCCACCAACTGGTCCCAGTATATATGCAGACAAAACAGCAGGCAGGGATACATCCCACAACTGGAGAAAGTGGCAGTGGAATACCAGCAGTTCAAGCGGCATTTGCCAATTTAAGCACATTGAAAGAACTGGATAAAAACCAAAATGGACTCAGCAATACATAAGTATATTCTCAGATTGTAGCCTCACCACCAAAACTGGCCTTTATCAATTAGTTGATTGATTTACTATTGAAACCATTTTGATTAATCTACTCATTTAACCAATTAAACCTTGGAGTGCCAGTTATCATATAATATTGCCCAGGGAGATGAGCACCATTTATATTTTTCACCCAAGGTACCAAAATTCATCAGGCTCACACTGCAGCTATCCCCAAACACATAAAGCAGGCAACTGATTCCAACAAATAAAAATATGTTTTACAAATTATTTTGACAAATTCCCTTCCCCCCCCCCTTTTTTTGTTGTTGTTGCTGTTGTTTTCTTACAAAGTACATTCAAGCTCCTTCGTGGTTGTGAAGCTGCAGCAGAGAAGAGTGGAAAGGCAGTGATTGAGCCCATGTTTGCAACAGCACAGTTTCAAAGCAGCAGGGCTGGCTCCCCTCCCCACTCCTGTACGGGACAAACTGTAATGGAAGGCAATGGCCCTGTTCAGAAGACACCTTAAACCATGGCTTTAACCACGGTTAAAGCCTTATTCATCATGGTTAAAGCCGTGATTTAAGGTGTCTTCTGAATAGGGCCAATGAAATACTTCGGGGTAGCCATGTTTATCCCACTGATCTCACCACGCCCACACCCTACTCAACTTTCCCTTTGGCCAATTAGCACTGCTTCTACCAGCCTGTGCAGAAGCCAGTTGAGGTCACATGTGCATCAACTGACACGATCATCTTGGGAGTGGAGTAGAACCAGAGTAAAAGCTCCATATAGAAATCCCCTGCATGTTTTTGGGTAGCTGAAAGCTATTAATACCAACACTAGGAATAATATTAATGACAGTACACCATGCTCTTGAAACGTGCATGAACAAAGCACTGTGGGAATTCCAGTGGGATACATACATATGAAAAGAAGCCACTTGTATGAAATGTTTTTATCCATGTCTAGGACACATGGCTGCATAATTTGCACTTACATGCTGCTATTCAGAGATCTGAGAAACAAAGGCTTAACAAAAGTATTTCAAAACTGATTTCCTTTCCAAAGCAATCATCAACAATCTGCTTTAAAAACAACCACAGAAAAACAGCTTCCCTATAGAGTAATCTAGTACATGACTAAATGGTGGTTTAGTCATTTAGTAAGCTGGTTTTTGATTGTTAAATTCTCTCCTTAGCTCTAACCCTCCACAATTTCCTTCCAGCTGCCCATGATATGGAAGACATCAAAGCCACTGCCATCATGCATGCAGTCATGGCATCGTGAATGTGGCCATTAGGGATGATTGAAGCAATCACCAATGCATAGGTTTCCTCCACTGACAAATATGGGTTATGACTCCAATGTGGCCATATGTGCAGTCATCATGTTCTGCAGATTTATCTGCTGCCTCACTTAAAGACACCTTGTGAAAACCAGTGGAAGAGAACAGTTAAGAGCACTGCTAGAGATTGGTTTTTTTCTAGGTATGGTAATGCCATAATGCAGTGATCTTCACTATTTGTCAAGCAGGAGTCACTTTGGCTCTAGACATCACCACCATGCCATGTGAGGGCCTTTTCCAGATTGTGTGGGGCCTCTCCTCCTCCTTTCTCCAAGTCAAGGTGAGATACAATAAGTTGGAATCAACTGGAGCCCTTTTCGGGCCTATCCTCTCTTTCCACGTTGTCCAAGCAAGATCTCATCACTCAACCACTGGGAGGCGATTTCTGACAGGCTCACTTGAACCTTGGATGGGTTGGATCTTTTTCTTGACACTGAGAGAGTGCTCTGCTCTATTCAATGCTGCAATAAATAAATAAATAAATAAATAAATAAATAAATCCCAGCACAGATCCATGTTGCTCTCTAACACACACTTGTGAATCCAACTTCCTTTTCACCTCAAGCACCAGTGCAGCGCATCACTATAGCTAGCCACTATAGCTAGATATCCCAGTGATGGACATCCTATGGGAGACAAGTAGCAGCAGTGAACTGTTGGAGGACAGAGTTCCTGGTGTCTCCTACGTGAGCCTACTGTGCTCAGGTTGACTGTCTTGTCCCAGTGTTGAAGAAAGTTTCAACTGCCAGTCTGGTTGGCTTCTGGAGGGCCACCATTTTGTCCTTCACCTCAGGCAGCAAAATGTCTTGGGCGACCCTGCTGCTCCTTCCCAATTTAAGCAGCTGCAGAAAAATAAACGAAATGGATTTGGGAAGCTCCAATCTGCTAATTAAAGTTCTACTAATTAAAATGACCAGATTTTACTAATTAAAACGACCAGAGACATTTTCTAACTTACACACCTGTGATATGCATTGGGTCCTATGTGCTTGTGTTGTGTGCGGGGATGTAAGGTGCGAAATGGGTCTGGAAAAAAAGCCCTATGAAAACTGGGCATTTTCAGCCTTGAGAAGAGAAGACTGAGGGGAGACATGACAGCACTCTTCAAGTACTTGAAAGGTTGTCACACAAAGGAGGGCCAGGATCTCTTCTTGGTCATCCCAGAGTGCAGGGCATGGAATAACGGGCTCAAGTTACAGGAAGCCAGATTCCAGCTGGACATCAGGAAAAGCTTCCTGAGTGTTAGAGCAGTACGACAATGGAACCAATTACCTAGGGAGGTTGTGGGCTCTCCCACCCTAGAGGCCTTCAAGAGGCAGCTGGACAGCCATCTTTGAGGGATGCTTTAAGGTGGATTCCTGCAATGAGCAGGGGGTTGGACTCAATGGCCTTATAGGCCCCTTCGAACTCTACTATTCTATGACTCTATGATACAAACCATTCTGCACAAAACTGTACAGGATTTTGCTGTCAAATTCCCAATTTATTTGCTTTTTGAATCTCAGCAAGCTTAAGACATCAAGATTTCTTAAAAACAAAACAGAAGAAGGCTCAAGCAGAATGGCTGCACTGTGTACGTTTCTTACTGAACTTCTTCAGATTTGCCCAGGGAACAAGAAGTACAGCTCCTGTAAGAGGAATTTTCCTTTTTAAGAGGTACTGAACATAGGCACAGGTTCCTGCAATACCTTGTAACAGTACTCCTTAAATTCCCCACTATAGTAGGTGTAAAGAAGATCCAGAGACAGACATCCAGAATGATTGACTTCACTAAGACTCACAAACACAATGAAACTGTTATAACTTCTAAAACATTTATTAAAACAATTTAAGAAAGTTAAGGTCAAACAGACACACAGACCTCCATTCAGCAAAGCAAATTAAAAGAACAAACTCACAAGTTTGACAGATTTGGAGAACAAGACAAAAAAAGGACAAACACAAACAGACAAACACAGACTCTGTGAAGGAGCTCTTCTCCACAGAGGGACTCCCATCTCTCCCAGGTAAGACCAAACCTTGCCTGAGGTTAAGGGAAGAGATATTATCCCTCTGTGCTCAGCCTTAAATGCCCAATTTTACATCATCAATTCCTCCTATTGACGTCTTCTAAACTCCTAAACCCATTGGACCACCTCATAATTTAGATCATCCTCTCCTGAAAACCACCTCCCCTTTCTGACGTATATGTTTATGACAATGGAAGGTCAAGTTCCCTGTTCTTGTAGTCGTCTGGCTTTTATTTTTCCAACCACAACCTCACCTGTCCTTCACCTTGGACCCTTCCCCTAGTTACAGTTAGTACATGTAACAAGTTGTTTGACTAATGTCTTTTGAGCAATACCAAGCTGCAAGTTCTCATGAGTAACGTCATTGAACAATATCAAATCATATCTCCAAATCATTTCCTATCAGGCCTTATCCAGACCAAATCATCTAAACCTTGATATAATGTTCTATGTGTGTATGCCTACTTGCCCATTTAATATCAAAACATTACCCCATCACTTGTACATCCATTTAAACCCATTCTATGCCCCCAAAGCTTCTTTCTCTATGCTATGCCAACAAACTTTTATAACCCCAATCTTACACATTTGTAGCAATATTTCAAATGAAGAAATAACCTTACACTCCCCATTATTACTCCTGGAATGACAATGATCATGCAGCTCTTCAAGTACTCTGGACTCTGAGGAACTGTTCTGTGAAAACTTCCCTCCCAAATTATTTAGGATTATCTCATATGCCCAAGGCAAATCAGAAATTTTGTCTGATCACTACCAGAGTCACGATGTAAAGAAATAAAGCACAGACATAAAACAATGTGGATCTGCAGAACGGGAGCCACCCTACGGGGGCAACAACTTAGTTCTGATCAATGGCAACAAATGTTTAACTACATCATCCACCTGTTCAAAACAGAGGGATAACGGGGGAATTGATGAGCAAAAATTATGCACCGACAGCACCAGAGTCAGACATAAATGCCTGAACACATGTCAAGCCTGCAGGTCTAGCAGTCTGCATGTCTGTGATAAATCCATCACTTATAGATTCATTTCATTTCTTTTAACTATTTAGTAGTTTTGAAAAAGTGTGCTCAAGATAACATATAACAAATAAATGGATAAACAGCTTCCTAAATGGAGTCTGAAAGTTTCCATAGAATCCTGAGAAGCTGACCTTTTAGTTAAGTCGATCAAGTTTCTAATCCCTATGTTTATCCAAAAAGGCCTTAAAGGACCCAACCAAACAGGAACTGGATATGACTTTCAGGAACCAAGGCTGGAATGTCATCTGAAGGTGACATTAAAATGGCATTTGAGCCTCTCTTCCTTTTATTGTATCATATCTGATTGCTGCTAGTATGGGACAGAATTTGGAAGAGAATTCAAAAGGTATGCTGAAAACCCCGTATTTTTTATATTCACATTAGGAGACAGATTAAAAGAAAAACTGACCTAAGTGTCATAGCTAGTCACTGATATACTGTCCTCCATAAATCTGTGCTATCCCCTTTAGAGCTATGCTGAAGATTCTCTAATTTCAATAGCCACCAATAACATCAGTGCAATTGAACAAATGACTGAAAAACTTCTCATCCTGCAGAAGATTCATGTTGTTTCTGTATTATCCAGCACCCTTTTGTCTGTGCATTGTTATTTATTTAAAACATTTGTTACCCCGTCTTTTTTACAACGCCCAGGTTAACTTACAATTGGAAATTGCCAGTTATTAAAAAGCCAAAAACAATTCAAACATTACCAAGGAAGCAGAAGACTAAAGAAAAGTGCAGCAGGAAATAAAACAGATGTAGCAAATATTTGCAAGCCCAAGCAAATAAAATGGTCTTCCCCCCTGGCAAGGCAGGGTAGAAACTTCTGTGAACCACACAGAGAGCTTCGGCTATTGGGCGGTATAAAAATGTAATAAATAAACCAACCAACCCAGAAACATCATTCCATGGAGAGGGATGGATGAATCTGTCAGTTTCAGTTTCTTTCCATTTTTTATTTTGCCAATGCTAAGCTCAGCTCACCCTGAACATTTAGACTTTTTCCAATCTTTAATAGAGTTTGCCCCAATCATAAATTCAGTTCATTCTGAAAAATGAGATTATTTTTCTTTTAAATTCACATGAAAATTTGTATGCATTTTTGTACACATTTATCCTAATATGCTCCTGGTGTTTCCACATGGCCCTGTGGACTGATTGGAATCCACCAGGAGAAGAGCCTTTAGTGTAGTGGCCCCTTCTCTGTGGAACTCTCTGCCCCTGGAGGTCAGGCAGGCACCAACACTAGGCTGCTTCCGGTGCCTCCTGAAAATAACTCTGTTTCGAGAAGCCTTCCTCAATTGACTAGCCACTAGTTTTCTGGTTCCTGTGTTTTTAAATTGAACAATTTTAATTTGCTTTTTTAAACTTCTTTCTTTTACTCTTAATGCCTATGTTCACTGCTCTGGAATTTGTGTTAGACATTACATACATATTGCTAAAATAATAACAATAACAATAATAATAATAATAATAATTGCATGTTTGAATGCAATTTTTCCTAATATACACATTTTTACATGCACTTTGCCCTAATATACTTTCTTTAAAAAAAAAAAGTAAGGTAGAAACGTCCTTGGTATGTGCAAATTTCGGTCAGTAATTAGCTTTGATTCATGCATGAAGATTGATATTAGTTAAGTTTGCATTAAAATGTGAACTGAATGACTATCCACAGATCCCAATAGAGAAGGCCCATACTCCACTCACTACCCATTTATCTTCAGAAGACAAGGGCACCTGGAGAAAGGCTTCAGAGACAGGGTCATGTGAGAATAGGTGGCATGTACATGCTAAATACAGTTTTAGAGGTTGGAACCAGGAGCTTTTATTTTGACTGATGAGATGTGTTCCATATGGCCACTCTCGATCATCAATCTAGTAGCAATATTTTGGACCTGATAGGGACCATTTGAAGTAGAACAAGTGAAAATGTTGCTGCATCAGGTTGTTTGTTTTTAAATGGATTTACCTGATGTTTTACTCCGTGAGTCTTTCAGTGAGCCGATAAAGACTTGCATTCCAAAATCTGGAATGCATTCCAAAATCTGGAGTGACAGATCTGTACTTCCGTAGTTTTCAAAGGATAGTTTTCAAAGGCAGTGACGCCAGTGTGGTGCAGTGGCTAGAGCATTGGCCTGGAAGTCAGGAGAACTAGGTTCTAAACCCACTCAGCCCTGGAAGCTCACTGGGTGACTTTACAGAACCCCACCCCATGCCAGGAGTCAAAGTCTTTCTGTACAAAGTATGGTTTCAGGATTAGTCAAGGTATTCACAAATAATTTGAAGATGGTGGAGAAAAACTTGAGATAGTGAACCTCCCAGAGAGCTCCAGCTATTGGACTGTATAGAAATGCAATAAATAAATAAAATAGTAATAATCTACTATGGACAAGAGAAGCATAATTTATTGAATCTATTGTTCACTACAATTATGTAAATTATTAATTTATTTCTGTTGCAAAGTTCTTTGGCTGGCAGGTTAACCCCTGTCTTAAAATAAAAAGGTGTCCTCAAAGACATGTTATAAGGTAAGCCCTGAGAGATTTCACAAGAAAAAAAAGTAATGTGGTCTATATGTATAAATATAGTCTTTCAAAAACTGAGGAACAGTAACAAAAAGATAAGTTGAGGGTGCCCAAATCAATGTTTTAGAAAAGCATTGCTTAAAAACAGTGTTTTAAGCATGTATTTATTAAAGTCAGAATGTTGATCCTACAATGCAATAAAGATATGCTAGTGAAATGGAGGGAGAGGCATATAAGAGCACTTTTTCATGTTGCAAGTACCATAAAAGAAGGCATGATTTCCAGTTCTTGTCCTTCTTATGTGCTATCTATAAGGAGAACCTTGTTTCAGGGACATCCATATTTGAACCAGGAACCTCAGTAGATATCCCGATGAACTACCATGGACTGTGTACACTCGGATCTCAAGTTTCCTTGTCAGGCAAGAAGGAAATATTTTATCATTATTATTATTTTATTTAAAGCCTTTTTTTATCCCATGCTCTGTAGACAAAAAAAAAAAAGTTCCAAGCTGGGAGAAGCAAGAGTAGAAGAAGAAAAGCAGAGAAGCTCCCTCTGACAACAAGGAATGTAGGGCAGTGGCCTCGGTGGATACGGAAGCAGTGGGACACTGGCAACAACTGCAGCAGTGGCCAGGAGGATAAAGGTGCAGGATCCACCAACAGCTACCAAGGAGACACCTGTAATCCCTGGACACTATTGGCACTGTATTTCGCTGGAGATGCCCCCTCCAATGTTTGCTAGAGGGAAGCCCAAGGGAGACAAAAGGAAAGAAGCAACTACCAGTCTTCACTAAATGTCACTGTTGCAGGGTCCTCTCTAGGATGGACTTTTTGTTATTCATTTCAGATCATCTGCGGAGGGCTATCCCTACTGGGTGACACACAAATGCTTCTGCTGTCTTGGCTCTGCATACATGGTAATGCCTCCCACTGCCTCTCTCTTCGTAGTAAGGGAGCAGCAATCAACCCACCAATCAACTCCTCGCCATGTAAGTGGAACAGGTCCCTAATCAACCTGCAGCATTAGGCTCTAATCACTGAGCTTTATCACCCTCCCAATAAAATGGAGAAGGGCTGTGCTTGTAAAAATAGATATGAAGGATCTTACGATCAACAATACTTTTTGCTTATTATTGCAAATGGAGCAAAAACTTCCACTGAAGCCTCAAAGAGCGGGTGGAAATGTCACTAAGCCAGAACAATTTAATAACCTTGCCTTCCAAATTGATTTTTGTATTGCATGTTATTTTTAAACACACACAAACAAGAGCCCGATCGACAGATCAATTAAGGCAGAGCTGTTGAATTTGAAGACCAAATGTGGTCTTCCTGACTTATGGCTGCCTCTGCAGGGTTTTGTTTGTTTTTTCTAAGTAACAAATGAGCCTTGGTTTTAGTGCTCATTTTATTAGTTTTTCTAACCTCCAAGACAGTTTTTTTTTTAACCTAGGAGTGGCACAGTCCTAGAGCCCACCCCCTGCAACAGGCTGTTGGGTACCAGTGACAACACACCACCCTGGCTGCAAGAATGTGAATCAGGTGAGGAGGTATATTGTTTGCTTATTGTACCACTAACTCCAGCAAACACTGTTTTTAATTAGAGCAGTAGCCATTTTTTTCCTTCAAGCAAAATTCAAAGGGAATCCTCCTTGGGTGAAATATTTAAGAAATGTCAAGGGAAGGCCACGAAAATTTCATTGACTAACATAATTCTTCAACTGTTAAGCTTCTCTTAATTTTCTAAAATTTTCAAACAGCCCTGTCTCTTACGTGGAAGCACGGCCAGGCCAAGAAATTTTGCTGCCTGAGACAAAGGATAAAATGCTGCCCCTCCAATCCATATATAGAAGTTAACCCGCATGATAATTGATAGTGTCCTACACCAACACCTTATCACTAGGGTGATTGTATGATTCCCTCTTGATCACAGCAGTTAATTTTTATTTATTTATTTATTTATTACATTTTTATACTGCTCAATATACTGCTCTCTGGGCGGTTCACAAAAATTAAAACCATAATAAAACAACCAACAGGTTAAAAACACAATTACAAAATACAGTATAAAAAGCACAACCAGGATAAAACACACAGCAAAAATTGATATAAGATTAAAATACAGAGTTAAAACAGTAAAATTAAATTAAAATTAAGTGTTAAAATACTAAGAGAATAAAAAGATCTTCAGCTGGCGACAAAAGGAGTACAGTGTAGGTGCCAGGTAGACCTCTCTGGGGAGCTCATTCCACAGCGGGGGTGCCACAGCAGAGAAGGCCCTCCTCCTAGTAGCCACCTGCCTCACTTCCTTTGGCAGGGGCTCACGGAGAAGGGCCCCTGTAGATGATCTTAAGGTCCGGGCAGGTACATATGGGAGGAGGTGTTGCTTCAAATAACCTGGCTCCAAACCATTTAAGCTACAAGAACTATGCTAGAGTGACCAGATACAAAAGAGAGCAGGGCTCTTGCAGCTTTAACTGTTGTGATGAAGAGGGAATTTCACCAGGTGCTGCATGCATACAAATAACACCTGCTGAAATTCCCTTTTCTGTACAGCTGTTAAAGATACAAGAGCCCTGTCCTCCTTTTCATATGGTCACCCTACTTATCACTGTCCCATGTCTTCTGCCTTGTGAGCCAGATACCTCTGCCTAATAGTAGGGCTGGCCAAGCATGGAAGGAACAAAATTTAAGAGTAAACATTAACATGTGTCCATGTGAGCAACTCTCATGTACTGAAATTGAGAAGGAAGGCTTCAAGTGACTCAAGAGATCCAAACCAGTTACCCAATTTATTTATTTATTATTTATTTATTTATTACATTTTTATACCGCCCAATAGCCGAAGCTCTCTGGGTGGTTCACAAAAATTAAAACCATCATAAAACAACCAACAAGTTAAAAATACAAATACAAAATACAATATAAAAAGCACAACCAGGATAAAACCACGCAGCAAAATTGATATAAGGGTAAAATACAGAGTTAAAACAGTATAATTTAAATTTAAGTTAAAATTAAGTGTTAAAATACTGAGTGAATAAAAAGGTCTTCAGCTGGCGACGAAAGGAGTACAGTGTAGGAGCCAGGTGGACCTCTCTGGGGAGCTCATTCCACAACCGGGGTGCCACAGCGGAGAAAGCCAAAACAGCAAGTCTGTAGCTTGTGCCTTAAACAGCTCAGGTAGTGCAAAGCTGTTTGTTGGGTTGTTGTTGTTTTTTTAAAAAAGAATTATTTTCTTCTTGAACAAGCTTTTGGTCCATATGCCTTCACCCACAAAAAGGGGGAAGGGCGTAGCTATTGAAGTTGATAAAACAAATCCACTTGTCTTTTCCAATTGGATAAAAGATCTGGAGGGTCAATTCATATTTGCTACAGGTACTTATCAGGGAAAGAATATCTAACAGGATGTATTTATGCTCTAAATGATAACCAGAAACCTGTTACTGAGAAGATAAATCAAATAACTGCTAATATCAATAAGGAAATCATAATAGGAGGGAACTTCAATGTTGTTGTACCTCCCAAACTTGATAGATCAATCTCTAATGGGAGACATGGCACTTTACCCAAAATATTTTTGGAAAAATATCAAACAAAAAGAATTAACTTATATCTGGAGTCATACCCACCTGGGAGAAAGGGATTATACTTTTTCCAATTCCCCATAATTCATATTCAAGGATTGATCTATTTTTTATCTCAACTTCACTAATTAAATCCATGGAAAATGTTATGATAACATTACAACTCTATGCTGATCCTGCACCTGTTAAGCTGAAATGGTTGTGTGATAAACATCAGTTTGGAATCAGAATGTAGAGACTTGATAATCTTCTTTTATATAATTGGGGAAAGTTTCTGAACTATATTCTAAGTTGGCTGAATATTTTCAACTTAATAGAAACCCAGATCACACCAAAGTTACAATTGGGGAAGCATCTGAAACTGTAATTAGAGGTGACTTCATACAAAAGGCTTCCTATTAAAAAAAAAAAAAAAGTGAAAGAGAGAAGCTTTCAAAAGACCTTACAACACAAATAACAATTCTAGAGCAGAAGCAAACCTCCAAGGATATATATAAAAAACTAGAAGCACTGAGGAAACAATTTGACCTGATAAATTCTGCAGAAACAGAAAAGAAATTAAGGAATAAGTTTATAGTCCCATTGTGTAAATTATCTTCAGATGCAGCTGCACAAACTGCAACTTAAGCAACATCCAATCCAGCATTCAACCTTACTTGATTCAGCTAAAAAGTCAAACTACATGTTACAGGGTCCAGCTTAGCCTCAAGATGGCTGTATTATACCTCCACAGTCTATATGCCCCCATATCTGCCTCCTTCATACAATCATAGAATATAAGGCCATCGAGTCCAACCCCCTGCTCATAGGTTTTTGTGCTCCTCACAGTTTTGTAAACAAAGGAGTGTGCCCATTCTGGGAACCACAAAGGGCCAAATTTGGCCCATGGGCCTGAGGTTATACATTCCTGCTATAAAGGAAGTCCTATGCACATACGTACAGCCAGGGGTGGGCAAAATGGTGAGTGCTTGCCCCACTGCTGCTGGCACCCACCCTCCACGAGCTGAACTGCGTGAACGCTCGCGAGCACCCGGCAACGGCCCATGCTGGCTTGCTGCGTTAATGGCAGCTGCCATTAACACAGTGGGAGGGGGGAAGTGTGCACTTCCCCGCGGCTCAAGAAAGTGTGCATTTCCCCCTGTTGTGTTAATAGCGGTTGCTATTAGCATTGGAGACAAAACGTGCACTTTTCTGAGCCTCCGGAAATTGTGCTTCTCTCCCCACACAAGCCAATGGGGGCCTTAAAGGCCCTGTTAATACAAGGGTAAAATTCTTATTGTCCTCATGGACCCAGTTAGATGGTCTGACATGCTGCATTGCTTGAGTCCTGGATACCTGAGTACTAGCCTTCTACTGTGTCTCACCAATGGCAGACTTGCTCTCAGGAGCAGGGCGCCCTGATGGTCCCCTGCTACAAATTGGAATGTGCGGGGGCCAGGGCTTTTTCAGTGGCTGGTCCCCAGTTATGGAACAATGTGCCACTGGAGATTAGACAGCCTCCCAGTCTCAATTCTTTCAAATGCCTTTGTAAGGCATTTTTATTTTTGCAAGAGTTTGGGGAGGGGTGGTTTAAACTGGGTTGAGCGTTTTTATTGGATTGAGGATGAGGGTTTTTAATGGAATTGTTTTATATGTGATTGTAAAGCGCCACGATACCAGAAATGGTGAGGTGGTGCTATAAAAATGCTTAAATAAATTAATTAATACATTCAGCCCTCTGCAGACTGATGCTGAGCACATGTCAGCTGGGGTGGAATTGTCAACAGCAGATTAAAGGCTACAGTCTTATCAGAAAATCTTCAACTGCTTTCACAGGAGTAGTCCTACTGAATTAGAGCATCTACTTTGGAGTAAGGGGTTGAGGGCTGTGGCCCTCACTGAAGACAGAATGACACCTTTTCAAATGTTTTATACAATAGTTCATAGTATCTCCGCAATCGCCTTTATTTGATGTACTCATTACAGAACATAGCGGACTTGTAGTTATTTTGCATCATCATTGTAAATATGAAGGACAAAAGAAATTAGATACAGCATATTATTATGGAACAGCTTGCAAAATGAAATCCTATTGTTGAAATAATGTTGAAAGAACATTTATCATCATTCTACTGAGACATATAAAATCTAAACATTGGTGCATTTATCTTAATTAGGGTTGAAGAATAACAGCAGGAGATTTATATTTAATATTTTTCTTCATAATGCAGCTTTATGCAGCCTTTGCGGGAAATGTTAATGATACCTTGAAACCCCTAAATGATCATGAGAGAATATTTTAGTTCTTATTTGTCAATGGATAATCTCTGAAGACCAGATTGTGCTATAGAAGCGGCAGAATGTGAAGTCAATATTGCTTCACTGCCAAGCAAAGTTCCATAGGGTTCTAGTGTGCACATCATCACTCATTCCCATGCTCCATTGTAGCCTTTGTATCCAAATCAGAATAACCACAACTGGAACTGGCAACAAAATCGGATACCTGAGAGAGCGACTTCCTTATCACCCTGCCTGGTCAACCTGACACCGAAAAGATAACAATGTTGCACCTGGTGGTTCCTCAGGGACCGATGGTCCATTTGGAGACCACCTGAAGAAGAGCCTTCCGTTTGGTGGCACTCTTTGTATGTAACTCCATGCCTTAGAGGTCAGGTAGGCACCAACACTGTGTTGTTTCCAGAGCATCCTGAAAACATCTTATTTATTTATTCATTTACATTTATATAGCCGAAGCTCTCTGGGCGGTTTACAAAAATTAAAAAGTTAAAAGCAATGAACATTAAAACAGATATATAAAATTTAAAACCACTAAAATATGAAAACAACAATATCCATTTAAAACAACTATTCTTGGGTCAGTTATAAAATCAGCATATGCTGTTAAATGTTGTTAAATGCCTGGGAAAAGAGAAAGGTCTTAACTTGACACCGAAAAGATAACAATGTTGGCACCAGGCGAGCCTCGTCGGGGAGACCATTCCATAATTGGGGGGCCACCACTGAGAAGGCCCTCTCTCTTGTTGCCATCCTCCGAGCTTCCCTCAGAGTAGGCACTTGGAAGATGACCTTAGATGTTGAGCGCAGTTCATGTTGGGAGAAGCATTCCATCAGGTATGATGGTCCCAAGCCGATCATTTTAGGAAGCTTTCCTTGACTAACCATTAATGTTTTTTATTGTAATTCGATGATGATGATGATGATGATTTATTTATTTATTACATTTAAATAATGTAATGGTCAGAGTGATGGTCAGAACTGGTACAACACACACACACACACACACACACACCAAAAAAAAAACAACCCCCGCAGATTTAGTTTTAGCCTTTTTAGTTAATCTTTGCTGCAGCAAGTGTTAACAATTGGCCAAGCATAGGAGGCAAGTCTTACCCTCTAAGGGGTGACTAGGAGATTTTTCTCCCCCTGTGATGAACAGTGCTGGAGTTTGCTCCCTTTGAGCCACTACTTGTATTTAAGCCATGGGCATATCTTGCCTGCCAACAGCCTCTAAGGCTCTATGCCAAAGAATGACCTCTAATTGATCGTAATGATGTCTTCATGTCTGCTTCCAAAATGCTTGGCAATGAGGGCACGACTCTATGATGTGCCCCTCACCCACACACAATAAGCACAAGGAATGGCCATCAGAGGGTGGTAATTTACTACCACACCTCAAACATTTCCTAAAAGGACCGTGAAGGCCCATACGCCCTCACAAAAATGTGAACAAAAAACCAAACAATTAAACAAAAAAAAATTGTAAGAAAGAATTACCCACCAAAAATAGAAAGAAAAAGAAAAGTATAAAACGCCGATTCAACAGTCACTAACAACTTCAGGAGAAGCTTCCATGACCGCCACTGTAGTGGTTGAAAGAGAACTGAGGGAACTGGGCAGGAACAGTTAGAACATGCACAGTAGATGGTGGGGGAAGGGTTCCCACCCCAAAATGCCATTAGCTTTAGAAGTTTCCCAAAATGAGGCTCCGTGCAGGCACAGAGCCCATTTGTGTGATGCACGGAGACCACAAAGAAGATCTAGAAATCACGGCCCAGACCAAATTCAATACTTTTGGTACAAACAGTTTACATCAACTTATAAATACCTTGCTCAACAGATAAACACAGTCATAGAACACCCACATCTATTTCCTATATTTCTCACCAAAGGCAAAACCTTCATTAAACCAAAAACTCCAGACAGCCAAAACTCAGCTAACTATATCTCCCAAGACTCTACAAAATTTTAACTGCCACACTCAGACAGAAAACTGAAGCACATCTCACAAAACACATTTTTTTTGTAAACTGCTGACCTACTTTATTTTACGTAGAGCACTTTGTACTAAAGCAGTATATTATTATTATTAATAATAATAATAATATCACAGAAGAACAAAAGAAGTCAAAAGAACAGCAGAGGATGCAAGGAACAGTTAAGAATGGACAGTGTCATCATGAAGCAAACAGAAAAACAGCAAAGTCTGCTACATAGACTATAAAAAGGCTTTCGACTCCATCCCACACAGTTGGCTGAAAAAATACTCAAAATATTCAAAATGCAGCCCTTGATCCAAAACTTTTTGATGACCATAATGCAGACATGGGGAACAAGAATAAACCTAACAAAAGACAAGGATCATATACAGACAGGGGGAAATGTGGCAATTTTCAAGGTGACACATTCAGTGCTCTATGGCTTTGCTTGTGTCTCAGTTCACTATCCAACACCCTAAACAACCCCACGGCATCAGCATAAAACACCAAAAAGTAGTAAAGCACAGAATGAATCACTTCCTATACATGGACGACATCAAAATCTATGCTTCAACATTGACACAGATAAAAGTCCTGCTGTGAATCACAGAAGACCTGATGACAGTCATGGAAATGGAATTCGGGATAGGAAAATCCAAGATGATACACATAGGAAGAGGAAAATGGAAAGAAGTAAAAACAGAAGAAAAACTAAATAATAAAATATTAGATAACATGGAAGAAAATGAAACATACAAATATTTAGGATTCCAACAAAATATAAAAATCAACCACTCCATAGTAAAAACTCAACTAAGAATACAATCCGTCTATCACAAATCCTAAAATCTAAAATCAACTCCAATACCGACACAATACCCATCCTCACATGCTCATTTGGAATCATACACTAGTCACACACTGAACTTGAAGGAATAAACAGACTCAGTTACACCAAACTCATGAAACACCGCATGCTCCATCCCAATTCATGTATTGAAAGAATAACAATCAGCAGGAAAGGAGGAGGAAAAGGTCTGCTGGAAATTGACACAATTCATGCCGAACACATAAAATCACTCAGAATTATTTCACACTAAAAACACCTCCATTCATAAAGCCATAGTAAAATCAGATAAAAATTACACCCACTCAACCTAGCACTACAAAATGAAGACCAAACGTAACCATTCACTCACAGAGAAAAAGAAAAATGGGCACAAAAATGCTACATTGAAAGCACTACAACGTAATACAGAACCCACAAATAAACAATGAACAATGGTACGAATGGCTTAGGAAGTACAGAACCCACAAATAAACAATGAACAATGGTACGAATGGCTTAGGAAGGGTGAGCTATTCCCTGAAACAGAAGGATTCCTAATAGCCATACAGGATCAAGTCATAGCAACCAAGAACTTTCAAAAATACATCATAAAAGATAACAGTGTAACAACAGATTCATGTAGGAAATGTCATCAGTTCAAGGAAACAATAGACAATGTAACAGGAGGATGTGAACGGACAGACTAAATGGACTAAACGGACAGACATAATATAACTGCAAAAATAATTCAACAACAGGCCATCAAATTCAACCTCATCTAGCGACCTATACCGTACTATACATACTCACCCCTAGTTTTCTGCCATCATTCCTGTCAGTCAGCATTCTCTGCTCATTGGGCATGCTCAGTGCTCATTGGGTGTGTGTTTTTTAGGAGAAGGCATTTTTCTGAAGTCTTTTCGTACTTCTCCAAGCCTTGGGGTATCCCCCAAGCTTGCTGATACTTCCCTGTTCTCTAAGGCTTGTGCCATTGTGGCAATCCAATCATTGAGATCACAATTAGTATATATAATATAGTACAACTCTGTTGAGACTGTGCCATTTCAGATTCAGGTCTAGGATTTCATGATTGAAAGCTCTCCCAGCTGAGGTGACTGAGCAGTGTGCACAAGCATCTGGTCTTTCATTGTACAATCATCTCTCTGGCAGCCTGAAGCCTCCTCAGCTTCCTGCCTTTCAGCTAAAGCCCAAGAGAAGACATCATGAGGTAATTGGATCCATAGGGCTTTTTTCAGCTCAAAAACCACAGGTAGCCTGGGAGACTGCAGAGCAATGTCTGATAGAAAGAAAAACACACACAGTGATTTTGGCACAGCACTAGCTCCATCTCCTCCCTGTCATACCGATCCCCCTGGGATCCCTTCCATGAGGCTATGGCTACATTTGATCTGTGTAAGAGGGCTCTCTCCTTACACTTCAACCCTTCCCTTTATACACACTCACACTCAGTTCATGGAACACGGTTTTCCCCACTAGGCTTGACCACTCCCTTAATATCACTGCCTCCGTATAACCTTTATTTAATACCTTTGGTCTCACTGAGAGACTACCTATAATGAAAGATGCCCCACTGTATGCTGTGAACAAAAGAAAGTATTTATGTATTGCCTTTCTATACCACCCAATAGCTGAAGCTCTCTGGGTGGTTCACAAAAATTATGTGGCCAGAAGGTCCCAGGTTCAATCCCCAGTAACCCCAGGTAGGGTTGGGAAAGGCCCATTGCAATGTGGACATGCCTGACCAGAGGGCATCAATAGACTGGCTTTGTCCCACCAAATGCAGTACAACCAATGATGTAAGGAGGGATCATTTTGCTGATTTGCTTGTGCTGGGCACAGAGAACTGGGTCCGATGGCACAAACAATGCTGTTAGGTTGTTCAAATGAAACAGGGCTCAACGTGGCAATGTGCAACTTATGTAGAACCCTGAGACAGAACATTGCTGTATCAATTCCACAAGTTGACTCAGAAACTCTGGAGAATTTTGGATGAACACCAGCGTAGAAATAATTTTACGTGAACTTAAAATTCCCTGGAGGTCAAGCATGGACATGGAACCTTTGTCTGCTGAAGTCCCCTCCCATTAGAGATCCAGGAGCTGCCTGTACTTATTCATCTGTGAGGAGAAACCACTCTGGGCATCAACTGAGATGTTCCCAATCATATCTCTAAACATCTGGCCCTAAGACTAAAACAGCAGCAAATACCCAGGACAGAAGTAGATAGATTGTAAGCCTATGCGGCAGGGTCTTGCTATTTACTGTGTAATCTGTACAGCACCATGTACATTGATGGTGCTATATAAATAAATAAATAAATAAATAAATAATAATAATAATAATAATAGAAGGCCTTTCTCCTCTTTTTTCCAGCTCTTACACATGAGATTTATCAATTACACATGAGATGGAAAAGAAGATTTACTTGTGTGTTCAATTTATTTCTAGCCTAATCTAACTCCTCCCTCTATATCTAGCTCTCAACCCCAACTGTTTTTTTAAACTCACTCACCCCTATATAAACCCCACTGACTCCACCAATCATATGTCTGCACTCCAACATTCCATTCCCCCTCTCTTCCCCCTCCTGCCTTAACTTACCATATTAACGCTACACAAAGGACATAAACATTACCATAAATATACATACTAACTTGCACCGTAATTCATATTACATATCTATATATATAAAACGCTTAGGTATGCTACCGTTTTGCCACGCCCACTTTGCTTTCAGGAATTCTAGAATGGCTTCAGCTGATACAGGTTGCTAAGCAACAGTAACAACGTGTAACGTCAGCTGATACAGGTTGCTAAGCCCCTCGCCCAACTCCTCCGGCCTTTCCAAGGTAATCCTACCCCCTTTCTGCTCTTTGCTTCCCCCCCCCCCACGAAGAGAGCAGCGCCATGATCTGGAGCATGAGTAAGGCACGGCCGGGGTCCTTGGTGGCCGGGTGGGAGGCTGCTTGCCTGCTGCGAGCCCAGGCCCCTGCCTAATCACATGCAAGCTGGGCAGACGGCCCAAGGCTGACAGGAACCCGGGGAGATGGGGACACCTGCTCCCCATCCCTCTGACCTCCCTGCCCTCCAGGTCTGCCAGACGGCACTGTATCGGCGGCCTCCAAGCACCCCGCACCCCCTTCTAGCCCTTCTGGCTCCAGGCTTTCCAAGGTAATCCTACCCCCCTTTCTGCCACTTCGCTCACCCCCCACGAAGGGGGTAGCGCCACAGTCTGGAGCATGAGCAAGGCATGGCCGGGGCCCTTGGTGGCCGGGTGGGGGGGCCGCTCGCCTACTGCGAATGAATAAATAAATAAAATGCGATATTTAATTAATAAACCTTAAGATATGCTACAACGGCGTATGTTACGCTGGGTACAGCTTTGATATATATATATATATATATATATATATATATATATATATATATATATCACACATACACACTACATTGAGTGGGGGGTTGAACTCGATGGCCTTATAGACCCTTCCAACTCTACTATTCAATGATTCTATGATACAGGGTTTTCAGGGAAGGAGCAGTATTATCAGCACCTGCATTTGAGACAAGATGTATCCACCATCATTTCTCAGAAATGTAATGTTTGGAAGAGTCTGAGGAAGGTGCTGAACCCTGAAAAAATGACAACTAGAGCTGAGCCAAAATTTCTCAGTTTTTTCTTTCCTCCCCTCCCCTAGAAATAAAAGGCCACTTTGCAGAATTTTTCTCTAAATTGACTTCACCACTATTTTTTGGTGAGGGCAGTCATCCATCTCCCCTCACAACACCCCAGAATGATGCTAGGTGTGGGGTATTGTAGATGATGTAAAATGGGGGGCAGGCTGTCAACACAGTTGATGCTCACACACACACACACACACACACACAGAAAGAGAGAGAGAGAGGGAGAGAGAGAGAGAGAGAGAGAGACTTCAGGGGAAAGAAGAAAGAAGCTGTGCTACAACTTTGCCAATGGCGATCTCTACCTGTGAGAAATTGTGGGAGAAATTCTCATTCCTATGGAGAAATTTGACGAAATTATTTCTCTCTCCAAAAATAAGGTGGGGAATTTTGAGAGGCTGCTCTTTGTAAAACTGTATAGCATGATTGCTAATGTAGCAATTTAAAAATATCAGTTTAACAGATTTCCTTCTAATATTATTTGGGGCACAATAAGGTCAAAGTTAAGCCATCTTAATTCCATTTGAAAAGCACATGTTTAACTCTCCCCCTGAAATCAATGGGACTTTAGAACCCCAATTATTTGCTGATTCAAGAACAAAAGAAATATCTCTGAAAAAAGAAATATTATCTCTACTATCTATTGATTGGAGCAGTAAAGAGGTACAATCCACAGAGCCTTTTTGTTTTGCTATGGATAATTTTAGCCATTCTCAGTTATATAAGTGTTCTTTTTAGCTTGTGACTTCAGAATCAACCTCGGGTAAAATTGCATAGCATCTAGCTGGAAGCATATATATATATATATATATATATATATATATATATATATATATGATTTTTTTAAATCTAGCTTTCCACTGGGAACACAGCACAGTGTATCTGCTCTATTTTGCTTTACTGAGCTTTACTTAACAGACTGCAAAATGTTATTTTACTTTAGAAAATAGTCTCCAAGTTTTGAATACATATTCCTAAATTGCTGTTTATGTAGAATGTAGTAACAGCTAAAGTGCCCACCCACCCCCGGTTCTGCTAAAATGTGCTCCATTCCTCCCCCCACCCCGGCAATACTTGGAGTCTGAATACCTGTGCACAGTTCTACTGAAAAACTATTTGTAAAGTCCATGGTTAGCAGTATTGTTTTGTGTATTTCCCAGAGAGCTTCAGCTAATTGGAGGTTCTGAAATGAAATACATAAAATAAATTAAATATTGGGAGATGTGAGAAGCAACAGAAGAACTATGCTCTGCCTACCTAAGAGCCGAAATCTGAGGGCCATTGGGAGCCAGCAAGTGTGTGAGACAGATCTCTGCAGTTTCTGGCACTTTCTGACAGGAAATAGTTCCCCTAATACTTGAATTACAGCTGTTAATGAGGGAGAGAGAATACTAATGGTTTATTTCTGCAGGGAAGTGTGGGAGAACAATTCTGACTCACTGCCTGGGTTTGTCATGCCAGTTGTTTTGCTTCACACAGTCAAAACTAAACTAAAGGAAGTTGGTGCTGGAGCATCACCGCCAGCCAGAACAATGCACCCGGCCTGATACCTTGCAGCCAATTATGAGAGGATTTCAGGAGAAACACTAGAAGCTATTCTTCTCTGTCAGCAACTGTCCCTCATGGATGACTCTCTTCTCTCGCTTGTTTTTTCCCTCCCTGAAAGCAATTCTAAGGATACTCTGCCTGTTCATGGTTTGTAACCTTCACAGCAGTACTCACTTTGCCTTCACATCAATGACTGCATGAATAGTACAGACATCTTGCCCTTCACTTTGTTTTTCCTGCTGAACACAGGTTTTCATGTAGAATTCTCTTCACTCAGGATTCAAACTAATAGATGGAGTTCGGATTAATCTAGCCTTTCCGCAGTACTCGATGGCTTGCAGGATAAGCCAGGTGGTGAATAAAGTCCTCAGTTTGAATCTTAAACCCTGTGTATGTTTGCCCAGTTCAGTGTTCCCCTCTTTGTTTACTAAGTCCAATGACAACCACAAGCGAGGTTTTTGGAATCATTGTTCAGCTTCTATTGTGATTTGTTCCTTCAAATTACATTTTAACAATTGCAGACTTATATAAATTGTCTTGTGAGTGAAACTGAACCAATTAAGCATTCAGTGTTTCTATTTTTGAAATCACAAATATAGTATCTGGGAAGTACTAAAATTAGTAGTGGGAATTTGTCTCTTCTGAGAGGCCAAGTAAGCAAATTAGCTATGAAACATACAAAATGACATGATTTATATGCCATGGCAACATGCCAGATTAAGACAAATTATTTGCATTCAGGTTTAGTAAATGTATTGTAAAATCTGTTAGTCTGTACAGTTAAAGATCAGTAGAAATATTTTCCCCCTTCAGGTCAAAACCAAAATGGCAATATATTTTGAAGAAAAGTGAAAGATTGTGCCAGATGGACAAACAAACCGACAGCCCGTCTCACTTCATTTTGGAGATTATGTGTTGCTTGACATTTTAAAGTATTAAACACAAAATGATTGCTTGCAGTATCTATAAATATTTCTGGCCCACTCTGTTTCCATGGCAGCAGTTCTAATTTATGCAGAGACCTTTGCGATTTTTTAAAAAAGAAATTAAGAAGAAAAAAACCCCACAGTTGTATATATGATAAATTCTGTTTGTCTGGATTCTGGCATCTTTTTATAGAAATGAAAGGTGTCAGAAAAGAATGCATGTCTTGAACAGATTAAAACATGTGAGAGAACCAATGCCTACTTATATGCTCAGGGTGCATTTGCTGCAAGGCTACATTGTGTCATACCTGTGGTTGCACCATCCCAATCTGTCCAAAGAGACAACCAAAATAATGCGGAGTGAGCTTTCAACCTGGGAGAAGTTTGTCCAATGGCCATAGACCCTGGGTAAACTACAGTTCCCAGAGGCCCTGGGAAATTTTGTCCTAGAACACAAGGGAACCAAAGAAGGGATGGAAGGAAAGATCTCTCTACTTTCCTGTTATCTCATTACCAGCTGCTGCCCCAGCTTGTTAAGTATTTAGAGGGGGGAAGGCTTGGGGACTTGGGCTTGGATGGAAGGAACTAAGTGGAGGGGTTAGAGGACTCACAGGCTTAAGGTGGATGTTAGCGAATTCACATTGCTTCAAAAATGAACCAACCCCCAGTTTTGAACCAACTCCACTTGTCCCTGAGCTAAACTGTTATGAGGGAGTGGAGTGAAGCTCATCTATGTCTAAAAGAAAGTCAAAAGGTGATGCCTTTCCAGAGTGACCACTTGAGGAGGGGGTTACATGTTGGAACACTCTCCTATAGAATGCCACCCACCACCCTGGACTTAGAAAACAGCACGTCAGGGAGAAGGCTAGGCTGAATCCTTTACCCTGGCTGTTATATTAATAATGTATTAGTTTTTTATATGTTTTAATCATTTTTATATATTAAACTGTATTTTATAGTATTTTTGTATTTAATGCTGTTCCCCGCCTCAATCCGAAGGGAGAGGTGGGTAAGAAATAAATTTCTTCTTCTTTCTATGTTACAGAAAGGGTATTTTTTTAGTGTGTGTTTTTGTGGGGGAGCAATGAACAATGAATCTCCATCACCTCCCCTGGTCTGACTTTGCCACTTGATTCTCCTGGATGGAGTCAAGGTTTTATAGAAGAAGAAGAGGAGGAGGAGGAGGAGGAGGAAACACACCGGGGGGAGTGAGATCAAAAGAGAGTAAACACCAAGTAAATAAAAATAACACTGAAAGATATGCCTCCTTAGGCCAGAGTTGAAGCAGATTGGAAGAGATGTTCAAGGTGTCCTACAGTTCTGTTGTCTGTGCTCCATGTATTCTACAAATACACACTTGGTTTACTTTCTAAGGCTATCAACATATTCCAAGAGCAGACATTTTACTTAAAGGGGAGTGGGAAAGTTTTATAAACAAAAGCATGCATTTGATAGCATACAGTGAAACTATTTCCTTTAATTAAGGAATTTCTTTCAAACTAAAATCAAATTAGAGGATCTAATTTTCCACTGGGTCATTGGCCAATGTGTATATACACTGATGTATATTTCAGGCATAGCAAAGAGATCGTAAAACCTCATCCAATTATTACAAAGAAACTTCTGTGACAGCAGCTTTTCTCAGCTGGGAAGTTGAAGGGTATAATAGGTTTTAATTAAAAGACAACAATCAATCAGCAGGTCTAATCCCAAAAATCACTGACTGACATTATGGTCTAGAAGGCATCTAGAAGGTAACCTACAAGGCAATGGTGCACTTGGTATTTTTAGTTCAGTTCAGCTCACAGTGGATACATTATATTCATACTACAGACTACAGATTTAGTTGAGCCTTCCCCAATCTAGTGAGCTCCAGATGTGTTTGACTATAACTACATAATTCCAGCTAACTGGCTGGGAATTATGGTAATTGTAGTCCAGGACATCTGGAGGGCACAAGGTTTGGGGAAGACTGATTCAGTTCCTCAAGTGACTTTGCTCAATTTGCATTCTCTTTTCCATATGCATTTCTGTGGCTGAGTGTTAGAAAGCCAGAAGCCTGATTTCATATATCATCTGGAAAGCAACCTTATCATTCACACTGTGATCCATGCTGGCTCTTTGAAATTCTATAAACATGCAAAACATGACACTCCTCTGGCATGCTAAAATTACAGTCTGCAACTGGTGTGGCGTAGAGGCTAAGGAGCTAAACTGAATCAGGATTGCCTGGGTTCAGTTCTTTCCTGTACCATGAGCTTGTTAATTGGTCTTAAGCAAACCATTATTTCTCAGACTCACCCCCTCGCCCACATTTGCAATATGGGGATAATATCCTGACCTACCTTCACAAGCTGTTGTAAGTATAACAGAGATAACACATATAAAATGCTTTCAACACCTGGAAAATTACATTAATGCAAATATATTATTGCCATCAGTTATTTTCTATGTTGTACATGTCCATAGACTTTTCAACAACACTCATTATTATTCCTATTTTATAGATGATGAACCACTCAATAGGCTCGTAGAGAGAGTGAAAAAGTCCCCCTGCCAAAAATGGGCTTGAGACAGAAAGAATTTCATCCCCTGTCATGGACCCTCTTGCCCCAAAGGTCCTTAGTGGTGGGTGCACTTCACACACCCTTCAGATTTTTCTTCGCAAGGAGAACTTTTTTCCTTCTGTACAAGTAAATGGAGGCATCATTTTATTCACACAGAGGGGGGGTTGTGGGGTGTAACAACATAAACAAACTGCTGGACCCAGCCTGAATGGGTTGTGCTTCATTAAGGGCAACACTCCGACTGAGCAGAGTGGCCACAGCCTGAGAGACCTACATACAGGAGACTTTGTTTAAATAAAACTCTTGAGTTCGTTTGGTACCAGTCTGCTTGAATCTGTGGGATGCAGTCCTCCAACTTTGAAACAGCAGGCACCTCAGACTGGCTTTGCAGGCACTGCCTTGGAGACCACTGATGTAATCAGTTCGGAAGACATCTTAAACTGCAGTACTTAAGTAGGGTGACCATATGAAAAGGAGGACAGGGCTCCTGGATCTTTAACTATTGTGACCAAGAGGAAATTTCACCAGGTTCTCCATATATACAAATGACACCTGCTGAAATTCCTGTTTCTATGCAACTGTTAAAGATACAGGAACCCTGTCCTCCTTTTCATATGGTTACCTTAGCTTAAGGGTTTTTTGTTAACAAAAAAAGCCTTAACCACCATGGTTTAAGGTGTCTTCTGAACAGGGGCAATAGTAGCTTGGGATTGGGACTGTTTTATCATTGCTTGTTTATTTGTATTGATTCTTAAATGTTTTTGTCATCTGTTTAACATTTATAAGAAATATTTCCTATATTTATTGAACTCCAGACTGGTTGCGATCTGCCTCTCTTAATTCATAGGAAAGAATTGTCCAATCCAGTCCTTTCTCGGGTGGGGGTAGGGCGGGGCAGGTGTCCAATGTCTGTTTTAAAATTCAAACCTCCATTTTGTGCACCATTTCCATATCAAATGATATTGGGTTGGATTCACACATATAAGGGATCAACTCCACTGCTGGAAGTGGACTCTCTGCCAATCCTTCCCATCGCAGCCTTAAAAATTCTACAGTCAAGAAACCCTGCTGGATGGAATGGACTGTGGGGTGGGGGAGGGGGTCCCCAATAATTAGGCAGGCAGATCCTGGATCCAACATATTGACTTCTATTCTGGGATCCCACTTTCCCCCTACAGTATGGACGCATTTCCCTCATTTTTCATGTGTTTCATTTGCATATAGTGACATTAGCACATCGCCATGAAGCATTGTAGCACCACGACATTGTGTCCCGTATATAAGCACAATCATATGAAACTGCTCAGCACTTAAAACTGGCCATAGAGGCTTGGAAGCCCAACATGAAGAGCAATTAGGTTAGTGGGTGCAAGAGACAGGCCCCTTTCTGTGGTGGCCCCATCTCTCTCAAACACCCTTCCAAAGGAGATAAGCTTGGCTCCTTCCCCATTTGCTTTTATGTGAGCTTTGGGTGCCTTTTTGTTTCAATCTGCTTTTTATTGAAATGATGAGTTAAATTTTTAATGTCATTTCTTTCTGCTTTTAACAGTAGTTTTTTTTACGTTTCTGATGAAAATTGTTTCATGCTGATGCTTTTAGTTAAATGTTTTATATATTGATTTAAAGTGTTTTCGGATACTAAGTGTAAGCCACCTGGAGGAAACCTTTTCTTTTGTAAGGTGGCATCTATATTTTAAGATAAATAAGTTAAAATGTACAATTGCATAGGATTGCTTGAGGAGGAATGAATCACAGTTCTGGTTTGCATGATCACGGCTAGGGAAATAAGACATGGTGGCTTATTGCCCCACCACGCATGCTGGGAGGATTACAGTCCCATGGGTTCTGGGTGGCTTGTTACCCATGGCAGCAAGCCACCCTGGCTGGGTCTGCACAACAACACAGGTAGCTGCACTGCCCCTGCCACATGTAGGGTGGTTCAAGTCACTGTGGCTTATTATCCACCCTGCCATGCTGCAAACCAGGTCACTGAGAAAAAATGGCAGCAGCAAATTGGGGGCAAAGTGGCTTCGAACAGTTAGCCCCTAAAGGTAGGATGGTGGAGCTGCCATGAGAGTTTGGAAAGTCTGAAATTGATACTTTTGAAGGCAAAAAGTGAACATTTGGCCCAGAGCTCAATATCAGACACCTAAATGGAGCTTTGAGTTATTAAGGGCACAATTCTATGCCAATTTAGGCAGAAAGACACCATACAACACCCAGCATTCCCCAGTTGAGAGTTGCATGACTTTTTTCAGTCTAAACATGTATAGGATTGTGCCCCAAATAACATACACTGACAATTTGTAGACTGGCAAGAAGCTCTATGCTCTCAAAAGCAGGCCAAACCACACTTTATACATTCTCCTCATTGGGATGCTGTGTTGAAACGACTTGACGATCTCTTCCAACAAGTAATTCTACCTCTGGCCATTTTTGAATGCCAAACTGGATTGAGCCACTGTGAATAATTAATTGAGGCTATCTGTGCCTTACATGCTGGTCTACACACTTCCTTGGGACATAATTGTTAGCGGATTGACTGAGGAAGCCTTTGCCTCTTAATTAGTACGATAGATCTCTCTGGAATCAATTAAAATGTGTAGGTACAATCATTCTGTTACCAACAACCTTTGTGCAAATTGACAGCGCTATTTAAATAAATTTAATCAGCTTTCATTAAGTAATTAACTTACCAAGGTTGCACACCCAGCCAATAGTAATTT
Organism: Elgaria multicarinata webbii; assembly: GCF_023053635.1. NCBI lineage: Eukaryota > Metazoa > Chordata > Lepidosauria > Squamata > Anguidae > Elgaria > Elgaria multicarinata. The sequence goes on along the minus strand of NC_086180.1, from coordinate 54,687,009 downwards.
TGCTGTTTGCGGTGTCAGAAAACTGATAAATAACAATGGAAGAAGAGGTTACGGATGGGTGAACTCACCATAGTCTGGATTGCAGGGCACTCGCCAGACCCCACCAGTCATCAACCCTGCTCGCCACATGCAGCGAGCTGATGGGCAGATTGCAGGTGCCTGGCAAACCGCGAGCGACTGCCTGAGCCCTTGCTGAGCCACCATTTTGCATAAAAAATATTATTTATTTATATTTATTTATTATACTTATATACCGCTCCCATAGCCAGGGCTCTCTGGGCGGTTTACAGAAATTCTAAAATTGAGATAAAAACAAGAATACAAAATTTAAAACTCTAAAACACAGTACATACACACATAGAGCATTAAAAACCAATGGCAGCACATCCTTTTTCATATATGTCAAATGCTGGCTGTAAAGCAGCAAAATCAAAGACCACTCATGGCCCTAATTTTGCGTAGATGCCCCCCCCTTCAGCGGCATTTGAATAAATGGGTTTTTACAAAAAAGGTTGAACCACTATTTTTATATAAAATGGCAACTTGGCAGACCAGCAGTGGCCAATGTGCTTGCCTGATGCACTGCATGCCCAGTCTAATAAGCATGGTGGTCTGTCCAGGAGGCCAAGTAGGGGGATGTCCACCCAATTCTACTCCCTCCCTGAACTCCTGTGGCACTCCTAGAGGAGGCCTGTTGGATCAGACCTTTGGTCTGATCAGACCATCTAGCCATCACCCTGTTTCCAACAGAAACCAGCCAGATACTTCTGGGAAGCTCACAAACTGGACATGAAGGCAGAAGCCTTTTCCTGTTTTTGTTTGTCTGTTTTGTCCCACCCACCCTTCTGATGTTCAGAAGTATGTTGCCTCTGAACTTTGGGGTTTCATTTAGCTACCATTCTAATAGTGAAACATGCGCAGAAAATGCACACCATAGAGAAAGGTATGCACAAACTGTATTACATCAATAGAAAGTTCTTGGGAAAACGTATGTTTTTCAATAATGCATACAGAAATGCACATATAGGGGGTTCACACAAAGAAAGTGAGTTTCTGTGCAAACTGTCAAACAAAGTTTGGAAACCAATGTGGAAATGTGATAGAATGAGCTTAACCCTAAAAATCCAGTAATCTCAGTGAAAACAAAATTAACAGATCCAGCCATCCTACCCCAGGTGTGTGGACCGCAGGGGCAGCAAATGCGGATGTGCTCACTGAACTGGCATGGCGGGATTAACCTGAAAAGGGCTAGAGTAGGGTGACCATATGAAAAGCAGGGCAGGGCTCCTGTATCTTTAACAGTTGCATAGAAAAGGGAATTTCAGCAGGTGTCATTTGTATATATGGAGAACCTGGTGGAATTCCCTCTTCATCACAACATCTAAAAGTGCAGGAGCTATACTAGACTGACCAGATTTAGAAGAGGGCAGGGCACCTGCAGCTTTAAGTGTTGTGATGAAGAGGGAATTTCACCAGATTCTCCATATATACAAATAGCACCTGCTGAAATTCCCTTTTCAATGCAACTGTTAAAGATACAGGAGCCCTGTCCTCCTTTTCATATGGTCACCCTAGGCTAGAGCAATTACCCATACTTAACATGATTCTCATAATTTCTGTGTGCCTTCCAGTTGCATTGCTTTAAAGTATTGTTATAAAGGCATTTCACATATGTGTCTCCCCCACGCCCCAGTTTGTAAAATCATATTCCCACCCCAAGAGATGCTGGAAATATGAGTTGAAGTTTAGAAAGGAAAATTGTATTCCTATGCCAATGCCAGCGGCATGATTAACGCAGCCTGTCATGATCCATGGCCAAATGAGGAGGGAAAGGCGAAATTTCTTGCTATCAATATTTTGCTCTTCTTATCTACTGTCAAGTTTCATTACCAACATCTTCCCAAGACCTGTCATTAAGACTTGCCTGTGAGATGAGTTAAACTGCAAATAAAGTATAATAAAATGTTTTCCTTTGAAACATTATTATTATTTTCTAAATAAGAGTCAGTGAAATTCTTAAAAATTAGAAAATAAGTGGGGAGGCGATTTCATAGATGGCAATCTATTTACTCACAACATTAACAGAGGAGGAATTTTTACATCTTGATTGAACAAACTTCCAAGTTTCACATAGCCCAACATATTATGATTCCATAGAAATCACCAGAAGAAATGCAACAGTGATTTATGTGCTTAAGCAATGTTGCTCTCATATTTGTTGTTTGCAACCTTCCAAAAAAATAAATCTAAAACCAGCTAAAATTGTTAATAAAAAGTTCCACTGGAAGCAATGGGACGTTGATTCATCATGATGGACTTGTTCCATTAGTTTCAGTGGAACTTAGTCATGATTGCCCTTAGCTGGTTTGGTTATTGATATAATTGATTGTGCAGATTCCTACTGGTTGTATGGTTATCCCAGTGTAAACATGTGTGCAAGAACAAACCTTATTTGAACTTCTGAGTTTGGCTCTTTGGATACATCAATGAACCTGCATGGTACAAAGTAACTCAGAATTAAAACCAAAGTCTATTCAATCAGAATATTGAGAAGTGTGTTCAGTTCAAATCTATGCCAGCAGTGAACCCAGCCACCCCTCTCACGCTCAAGTTTGCAGAAACACACAGTTTCCCAGCAAACCTGCTCCCATCCACATATGCCTGCTGGTCATCATGTCTATCTGCTTTGGTAAGTCATGCTATTGCAGGTTGTTACGTTCACCCATCTTTCACCTAAGTTTTCGCCTATTATCCCCTCACATCAGGGCCAACAAGCTCAAGGAGTGAGATGTCACTGCCTAGGGTGACCATATGAAAAGGAGGACAGGGCTCCTGTATCTTTAACAGTTGCATAGAAAAGGGAATTTCAGCAGTTGTCATTTGTATCCATGTCACACCTGGTGAAATTTCCTCTTCATCACAACAGTTAAAGCTGCAGATTTAAAAGAGGGCAGGGCACCTGCAGCTTTAACTGCTGTGATGAAGAGGGAATTTCACCAGGTACTTCATAAATACAAATGACACCTGCTGAACTTCCCTTTTCAATACAACTATTAAAGATACAGGAGCCCTGTCCTCCTTTTCATATGGTCACCCTATCACTGCCAAGTCAGCTATACACACTGACCTGGCTAACCTACTACTACACCTCAGTCAGATGAAGGGCTTGGATTGGGCTGGGCATGTTCAGGGACCACCAACAGTCCTGCATTATTACACTTGGTGTTTAGAAACAAAAAACTAATGCCAGGAGGCTTCTGTCTTGGCTGACATGACTGGCATTCCTTTTTCTATTTGTAATCCTGTTCCAATTCTGAAATAATTCCGTTTCTGCTAGCATGAATGCATATAGGTGTTCTCAACAGTTCAGGCTAGCAGACTCCCTCTCATGGAGACAAGAGCCCTGGAGTAATAACTCCATGAGTTGTCCCTCCAGCTTGACTTGAGGCCACATATTCCCTAAGGTCTGAGCCCACCACACCCAATAATGACCTATGGCCAAGGCATGGAAGAGTAAGAAACAGAGGTGAGCTCAAATATTAGTGAGCAGTTGTTCTCCTAGAGGGATTCAGCATTCAACAACTACACAGAGAGCTCTGAACCCTATGAAAAGAATGGCACACTTTGTTAATCCTTCCCACAGCTCCCAGCCTCAGAATCAGAGAGGAGAAATGAGCATATCAAGTGTAGATAATTGCATTTTACTTCGCACTGTTTAGAAATTGCCTTGCCGTGTTGACATCGGCACCCTGGGAGAACCACCACACTCCACTGAACTTGCACTAGATTTGCTTCTCCATATCAGCCCTGCCTGAATCTACTTATCTGCTGTAAACCTAACAGCTAGCAAAAGTGAAATTATATCCAGAGACTGCTTTGTGGGGTCACAGAAGCCTAGCTGGAGTTAATGTATGAATGATGGGTGATCTTTAAGGAACGTGTGCAGAAATGCCAGCTGTAAAACTGGTCCCACTCTTCTAGTTGGATGTTTCTTCTGCTGTAACTGATGATCTTGCCAAGGGTTACGTTATGCAAACAGATTGTCTATATTACTATATATCTGTTGGTCATCATGTGTGTACATGATTGCGCTGAATACACGATAACAGCACAGCTGTGTACGGCATTGTCCCTTCAACTGTTAATATTGCAATGTAGAGTGTTCTGTTCCTTCCAATGTTTCTATTTTTTACAGATACTCCTGGGCTGTATTTCCTGTTTGGCAATACCCTATATATGTGTCCCCACACTAACTTTATAAGTTTGCAGCATGAGGATGGGGATGTGATGGACATTTGTTTTATGCAATGGGCTGTGGATCTGAAGAATCTATCTTCCATTTCCCTTCTGAAGCCCCATGGTAAAAGCGGGTGACCCCGGGACACAGTCAAAATGAAAATTTTATTGAATTCTCCACAGAAGGACAGAAAGCTCTTGGGGAGAGCGACAACAATTGTACATTTCCCAGAGGACAGAGTGGAACATCAGTAGGGATTCATAGCATTGCAGGGACTAGATGCAAGATTTTAAGGGCAGTTACAAAAAGGTAAGAACAAATAATGCAGTATCTGCCTTAACAAGAAAAATGCCATTTTTAATTTTTATTTTCCCCATTCCTACCCCTGTATACACAAAGATATGTAGGGCTCTAAACTCATAGGAACATAGGAAGCTGCCCTCTATGGAGCCAGACCACTGGCTATGTAGCCCAGTATTGTCAACAAAATGCCTACTTGCCACTTTGGCATCTACCTTTCATGTCTATGGATCTTAGGCTGTGTCTTATTCAGAAAAAAAACTTTTGCTTTGTGTCTATTGGACGCCACAACGTCTTTTTAATAAGCGATTGTCTAATTCAGCAAAATGCTAGTGGCGCAATACAGCTAATGCTTCTTTTAAATGTATGTTTGTTTAGGCAATGTCCAGTAGTTGCTTCTTTTGTGGGTGGGGCGGTTACTACATGGATACATTTTGTACTGGGACAGTCTTTAATATCCACTGATGTATGCACTCTTTTAAATTATTTACCTGCTTCACGAAAATTAACAAATTGTCAGTGTAGATGCATTCTCTGTGCCCTTCAGTCAGCTAAAAGACTGATGTTACAACATTGCAAGGATAAACACCTCCTAGAATGCATTGAAGTGAGAACCTTACATGATTTGAAAGGGTGGCATACAGAGCTCCATCACACCAGCAATTTAGTGCACTCTCACCATGCCTGGTGTGTGGATTTTCAGCACGGTACTCACATGGCATCATGCCTGTCCTGCTGACACCCCACCTCTTCCCCAGCCTTTTCTGCCTTTTCCTAGAATGTCTAAAGTCTGGATTATTTTTCCCTAAGAGTGTTTAATGTGCCCTTAAGCCTCCATGTAGTGCTATATTCACATTTTCCTTTGTTGGGTGTGTGTGCAGTGACAGGACACTTGGGGCCTTGCTAGACCAGGCGTTAGCGCGGTGTGAGGCCCGGTTTCCCTCCTGTGCATCCAGATGACGCACAGGGAAATCCGGGGTCAGGCCGCGCTGAAACCTGCCTTAAGCCTCCATAAGCGAATTCACTTATGGTCCGGGTTTTCCGCAGCCCCGGCTTCAGGCCAGGGCTGCGGAACATCTAGCAGGGTCCGTGGCTTTTTGCGGCTGCTCGCTTACTCGCGAGTAGCCAGGAAAAGCCACGGACTGGGCACAGCGCTCATACGAGCACTGTGCCCATCGGGCCGGGGGGGGGAGAGAGGGGCGGGGGGGGAAGGCCGGACCCGGCAGGAGAGAGGGGGGAAGGCTGGACATCGGGGACGGGGGCGAGGGAAGGAGAGCCAGGGACAGGGCATCGAGGATGGCGCAGGGGGGGGAGGCCAGACATCAGGGACGGGGGCAAGGGAAGGAGAGCCGGGGACAAGGCATCAAGGATGGCGCGGGGGGGGGAGGCCAGACATCGAGGATGGCGCGGGGGGGAAAGCTGGGCATCGAGGATGGGGGGAGGACGGGTGAGCGCAGGGGAAGGGGGTCATCGGGCATTGGGGGGAATCAGGGGCAGGGGGGCTTTATTGTTTAAAAAAGAAGCACTTACCTTCTCCGGCGCACATGGTCCCTTTAAAAAAAAATGGCCGATGCTACAGGGCTTCCCGTTGCCCAGACGCATCGTGCGTGTAGAAGCCGGTGACGGCACGCGCTAGCTCTAGCGCACCGTCGTCCCTCCTCCCTGCCGGCTTATCCGGCAGGTCTAGCAAGGCCCTTGCTGTTGGCTTAAATGGATTGAATCAGGTCCTAGCAGGGAAAAGTGATCTCTCTCAGCAGCCAGCTTCAAGCCTCAATATAAAACCAAAACCTTGCATCCCAGGCTTAAAAGCATGTGGGTGTGGGTGTGTTTTAAAAAATCGTACAATGCCTGAATCTCTGCAGAGACAGGATTGTACTCCCTCAATGCCCCCGAAGAGCCAGACTAAAGGGCCATTCCATTTTTTCCGGACAGAAACGCAGTCCGGTTGAAGTACTCAGCTGACAGAACCCGCTTGTATATTCTTGTTCAAAGGGGGGAGCAACCAATGAACTGGAGGAACAAAGAGAAGGGGCGGGGTCAAGTGGAAGAGCAAAGGAGTGAAAGAGTAGCCTATTCAGGTGAAAGGAACCATAAGCTTATGCACTTATGCATAAGACGTTAAAAAAAAAAGTGGAGGGAAAAATATGTGTGATGGAGCTCATAGACACCACTTTCAAATGGATACTTATTTGGATACTTGGTCTGCTTTTGTTGAAGCAACATGTGGGGGACCCCTTTGCAGGTTCCGCTGGATGTGCCTGCACACTCTGCATTGGGGACCCCAGCTCTCAGGTTTCAGGCAGAGGTTTTTCCAGCCCGACCTGGAGATGCTGGGGGTTGAACCTGGAACCTTTTGCATGCAAAGCAGGGGCTTTGCCACTGAGCTAAAGCTCCTCCTTATATTATATCTCCTAACTCATCTTAATCATTGGAGGGTCAGAGAACTCCTGGGCAGCTACACCATGTCAGTAACTTGCTTTTTCAATCCATTCCCAGCCCAGGTACATTACCCACACCTGTAAATGTTACCTCCAATAACAGAATATACTGGCCTGGAAGAAGAGGCGCTTGAACCATAAGTCATTTGCATTGATTTTGAACATTTTCTGGGGTTAGAAGGGTAAACTGAAGCATCTAATCAAATAGTACTTGAATCCTGTCATAGCTACTTTGGAGGACTTCATGGGACAATACCCTGACCTAAATACAGATGCAACAAAAAAGGCTAGCATGGGTATTAGGAGACTTGATGTTTCTGCAGCACCATGGCCACCCCAAAATAAGTAGATTTTAGTTAGAGCTGTGCACAAGTGGCCTCTCAAAATTCTCCACCCTAACTGTGGGTAGAGAAATTGGGGGGACAAGTTCACCAAATTTCTCCAGGGGAAGGAGGAATTCTCCAACAATTTCTCACAGGTAAGTGTCACCATTGGCAGGTTTGGAATAACAGCTTCTTCTTTTGTTTTCACTGTCACTGCAAGTGGCAACAGCATCAGCTGTGTTGGCAGCCTGGCCCTGTCGTGTTTAGCCTAGTTATCTTGTCCTTCCTGGGAAACCAGCCAGCTTATCAGCCTTTGCTGGGAATGCAGCCCACTGCGATGCTTCTGGTTGTAAGCAGCGAAAAGTTAACTTACAGAAGTCCGAGAGGCCAAGTTGTCACAGTTCAGATAGCAGAGAAGAATAGAGGAGGTCTAAAGTCCGGTCAGGGGTAGAAGTCACAATGACTCCAAGGTCACAAGACACGGAGCAAGCAGCAGAACTAGCAACTTCACGAGGGTTGTTACCAGCGTCCAATTGTTCCCTGACACTTCCTTTTATGCCAGGCCTCAACCTGGGCCCACCCCTCCCCAACTGTGGCTCATTACTGAGCCTTCCATTTCAGCCAGCTATTTAAGGTCAGCATTCACAGAGCTGCCGCAGACTTCTCACCAGCTGGACTTGCTCTGCACGCCTCAGTCTCTTTACTGGGTGGATGACTTACTTCTGGCTCAGAGTCTGCTTCGTTGGAGACAGGAGGAGGATGGCCTTCACGGTGCTCTTCAAGGGGTCTGCATCCTCCTCAGCTGCATGGCCCCTCTCTCCCTGCAATGCTGCCTCTGGCATGTCCTCGGAGGAAGGAGAGTCCACAGCCTCTGGTAATTCAGCTTCCTCATCTGATGTAGTTTCCTCAGGAGGGGCCATAACAGGCCCCCATTTTGCAACCTCCACAATGCCATATATGCCTAGCATCACTCCAGGGCACTGAGGAGAGGGGATGCAGCAACCACAAAAAAATAATGGTGAAGAAAATTCTGAAAAGTGCTCTTTTATTGCTGAACCAAACCCATGAGAATTTCTCAGAAATTTCTCCTCCTTTGAATCTCTTTTCAAAAGCGATTTCTATTCTATCAAATTGAATGAGAATGGTCAAAAATTAGCACAGCAGAAATTTTTGGCATAGCACTAATTTTAATATAGCAGCAATTAGAATCTTATTATTGGTTGGGATTGTTTTCCAATTCATACATGCATTGTGCAATTGGTGGCTGGCTGGCTCTTGTCATTTTGTTACTGTAAAGAGGCTCAAACCACACAGAATTGTGGAGTAGGGTGTCTATGCACCAGAGATGGGCAGCACATGGCTCGTGGGCCACATGTGCCTCCCCGCAGTGCCATCTTAATGCATGGGCACGCTGGGCAGTTGCCGGGGGGGGGGGGCACGAGCATAGGGGCCCCATGCTAATCTATGCACAGACCAGAATTTAACACTAATTTTAACTTTTGCAGAAATGAAACATAATGTTTTGAGTAGAGCACAGAAGAGGAAAAGAGCAGCAGAAAAGAAAGAGAAAACGAGCAAACTTCCAAAGTTAACATCTTGGTTCAATCCAAGTGCAATGTCAGCCACTAGTACTGCTCCTTCAACTATATCATCCACATCTACAGCCACTCCTGCACCCAATCATCCAGTTCCAGCAGACATAATGGTATCATTACCTGTTGCTGAGGACATTCCACAAGAGGAAATGCCACGAAACTGTAAAGGAGTTTGCGAACCAAGACACAGATCCGGGGTTATAGGACATTAGCAATACTAACACAGTGGATTGCTGGATTCGAAGTGGGCCGACATCATGTCAGAATCATGACAGCAACCTTTCAAACTCACACAGAGTGAATAAAGAAGATGGAGGAGAGAATACTCGGACAAGGTATTTATCAAAAAATGTGTTCAAACATGAACTGCGTAATGGCGAGAGTTTAAAGAGTGAATGGCTACTCTATTCACCATCCCAAGGTCCTTTATACTGCTTTGTATGTCGCCAATTTTCCCAGACAGAATCTCCCTTTGCTACATCAGGATTCAATGACTGCAAACACAGCAATGTTATTGTACAACATGAAAATGGAGAAGAACTTTGCAAGTGCATGATGGCATATTTAATTCGGCATAAAGAAACTAGAAATGTAGATTCTTTATTACTTCAACATCATCGCTCAGAGCAAGAGTATTGGCATAAAGTGTTGACACGCGTGGTTTCTGTAATTCACTTTCTTGCCTCCAGAGGTTTGCCATTTCGTGGAGAAAATTAAACAATTGGGTCAGCAAAAAATGGAAACTATTTAGGTATTCTAGAGCTGTTGAGTGAATTTGACCCTTTTTTGGAAGAACATCTCAAACTGTATGGGAATCGAGGAAAGGGGAACCCATTGTATTTATCAGCAAACATTTGTGAGGAATTTATTGAATTAGTAGGACAACATGTTCTTTGTGCTATTCTTGAAGAAATAAAAGAATCCAAGTATTATTCAATAAGTGTGAATTCCGCTCCAGACATCTCACACACTGATCAACTGACATTTACTGTCTGGTACTGGCTTGAACTGGCTTTCACTCATGTGTATAGAAAATGACATCCTGAAGACCACTGACTTCAAGCCAATTATAAAGGAATTATCTGCAAAGAAATTTCGCAAATGTTTGTGTTGAACACTTGATCAATAATAAATAATTCATAGTAATTTCACACTGTGCGCCCGTGCCATCTCCGTCAGTATGATTTACCAACTAAGTACCATTTTTTATGTTGAAATTTTTGTTTTTCAAGTTCAAGGCTCATGTTATATTGTCCAAACGTTTTTATTGATTAATCTTTGCTGTACAGCATGGGTTTTTTTAATGTCAAAACACTGATTTTGTTGGTGGTACCAATAAATATAAGTTTATTTTATCGATAATTTACATTTTTATTCCTGTGAGAGGTTGTGTAGGCAAGGCCCAGTGCACTGCTTTGCCCGGGGGCCTATAATGCTGTTAAGACAGCCCTGTCTCCCCGGCCTTTATCAAGCCCCTGTTGCTGCTGTTAAAGTTGCGGTTGCTGCCCCAATCCTCACGATTTTTCTTAAAAATAATGTGAACAACTCTAAAGCAGAATCAGCTTCCCGCCAGTCTCCTGGGAGTACAATTTTGCTTCCAAACAAGGTGTGCAGTCTTCATGTGCTTTGTTTTTTGGTACCACCACGGCACCAAATTTCAGCATCAAATTTGGCAATGTGGCTGGAGCAGGGGTGTGGCCGCTGGTGGGGGACAATGTGGCCCCGATGCCCAGAGGTTGCCCACCCCTGATACACACACAAAAAGACTTCAAATGGCTGCTCCAGGCCCCATTTTGTTTTTATTTGTTTATTTTATTTATTTATTTGCAATTTTTGGAGGAAGGAGCACCATGGAAGGGCCAACAGAGCCATGTGTTGCCCACCCTTGCCTTATAGCAGACTCTTGGTTAAAACTTTTGTGCAATAATAAACCAGAAAGTCTGCAGTAGCAAAAAGACAGGGTATTGTGGTAGGGTACTTCCCTGCAATTTCATTCGCATTGTACAATATCAAGAATAACATTGTTGTTTTTCAAGTAAACTACTTAATTTGTGTAATTTTTTAAAGAAGTTGTAATTCAGAAGAGATTGCTAGCACTCTGGATACATAAAACCAAGATTGCACTACGATAACACAAAATTATTCAGCCATGTAACTGGAAGAAATGTAATATCACTCCCTGCCTTTGAAGCGATATTCCTAAACAAATAAACCTACTTTTATATGATGAGAATTCATTCATGCAAGTGTGTGTCTGTTTTAAATGAGGTCAGCTAGTGATAACATTTTCTTGAGAGTTATTTTCTTCATTCCCAGTGCACAACGCAGGTACTAATGTTGATTTTCTGCTCTGGTGTTTATACAGATAAAATTAAAATCCTGGATGTGCATGGCTGAGAACGCAACTATCTACATTTCATCTCTATTTGATAGTGATCCTCGTTGCAGAATTCCTCCATGGTTGCTTGAGATGAAGGAAAACACAATGTTAATACTACTTATGTTCCTATATATTCTTAAGTATCTTTCACCAAAATTCAGCTGTTACTAATCTAAGCACTTTTCCTGCTCTTTTTCAAACCTGGCAGAGGCCATGCATTAGTTTGAAATTATGAAGGGCACACTCCTCTCAGCTCAAACTGGTTTGCTCAGAAATAAACCAAGCTATTTAATGATAATACTCAGGAAATAGGCTCAGAAATAAGCCAAGCTGTCTGAATTCAGATTGAGTGCAATCCTGTGAGTCTACCCCCACCAGAGGCAGTAAGCAGAAGGGAAGGAGTGAAGTCCTGTCCCCTGCCCCTGGTAAAAATTAGCCCTTGGGAAATGTAGTTCTCCCAAGGGCTACTGCAAGGTCCTTGGGAAAGCTACGTTGCTCAGCAGCTTACTTGTACATGGAATTCTGACATAACTCTAATGCTCTGTGCCAGAGTGTTGAGGAGAGAGAGAGAGATCCTTTCTTCCTTCCTTTCACTTGTCATCACCCCTGTGTGGTTGCACACTTCTTCCTTGCATCTATCTAGAGCTCCAGTGGTGTTGCACTCCCATCAACCTCAGCCAACACAGCCAGGAGTTATAGGCCTCATCTACACCAAGCAGGATATTGCACTACGAAAGCAGTATATAAAAGGCAGGAGCCATACTACTGCTTTATAGAGGTATTGAAGTGCACTGACAACTGCTGGTGCCCATTGACATATACCATATACCACTTCCATACCAGTATATCCTGCTTGGTGTGGCTCCTGCCTTTTATATACCGCTTTCATAGTGCAATATCCTGCATGGTGTAGATGAGGCCACAGTCCAAAACATCTGTAGGGCTGTACATTGGAGAAGACTGGTCTAACTCATCCATCTCCCCTGCCCTCCCCATGCATTCTTCTTCACATTTGTAATTTTACAAGATACTATTCTGAATGCAAAGCACTTTGAATTGGGACTCAACTACTGAGTCCATATTCTAATACAAGGTTTCGGCTTTGAAAGTAACATTAAAGACACTCTCTTTGCATAAGGGGAGCACTCTTTGCATAAGGGGAGTACTACCCATGTACAACTGAGATGAGGGGCAGGCTCCAAACATCGTATCTTTTAGAATTAATGATTAATATGCTAGCAAATGTATAACCAAGACAAAATTAAAATGGACAGAAGACATGCTTAATAGATGACCTGCTTTTTGAAAATGTGACGTGGTTTCATTTAGACGCTTCATGCTCGGTTAAATATCTTAATAACACAAAATCTGTAAACAGAGATGAACATTATGAATTTCATACCTATAGTTTAGCTTCTGCCTGCTAGTCGCGTAACACAGTGTTCCCCAACCTGGTTTCATGCCGATGAGTTGGACTAGAGTTCCTATCATCCCCAGCCAGCATGGCCATGCCATGTTGGCTGGGAATAATGGGAGCTGTGGTCCAACACATCAGCAGGGAACCAGGTTGGGGAAGGCTGACATAAGGCAACAAAGCGGAACATCAAACACCCAGAAACTCTCAGTATTTGGTACATTTGTGTTATGTATGATGCAAATGATGCTGAGAATTCTATCCCCTGCCACTCCCTCATGACCTCTTAATGCCACACCAGCAGCCGCTGAACCCATTTGGTGCCGGGATTGCTGCTTTACCACTGCTAATGTGTGTAGCCTCTGACCACCAACACCCAGGTAACAACCCTTGGGGCCAAAAAGGTTGTGCACTCCTGCTCTGCATGAAACTGCGGAGACAGGCCATCGAGAGATTTCAAGTACGTTGTCATCAGTTTGCTCTGTTTTGCAGGACTGCCTTTTCATCTAATTGAGGTGTGGAGGTCAGAGTTCTGGATCAGTGCCAGGCTACAGTAATGGACTTGGTAAAAACCAACAAACTGAGGCACTGCTAGTGGGTAGTTCCTCTGTCCCGAACTGGGTTGTTCAGCCTGTTTCGGAGATATTCTGGGATCCATCGCTGTTACTAGAGGCACAGGTAGGTTCTGAGGCACAGATTGTCTTTCATCAACTTCGGTTGTGACCCTATCTGGATGTGGATAACCTGATCCAGCAATCCATGCTTCGCTAACCTGCCAATTGGATTACTGCAATGCATTGTTTGTGTAGCTGGGGCTGCCTCTGCAGATGCTTTTGAAACTTCATTGGGTGCAGAATGAATAAATAACACATAATGAGATTCTTTAAACGGTGTGGTGACTTATGAAGGCCTGGGGAAAGGAGTGAGGGATGCCGATGATGGAAAATCTCCCCTCCTCAGGCTTTAGATGAGCCTTCCCCAATCTGATGTCCTCCAGATGTGATGGACTGCAGCTCACATAATTCCCAGCCAGTATGGTCCATGATGGATATTGCAGTCTGCTGTTCATTTTGCACAAACAGGAAAATTGTGCAAAATGAACAGCTGTCGAATAAGAAAGTTGCACAAAGAATGCCAAATATGCACAGATGTCCAGAATTGCACCTCTCCCTATAAACTAAAGATGGGTGATTTAAATTGAGTGCATTTGGGGAAGGTTGTGCATTTTGAGAGAGTTGCACATTGTCCAGGAACACTTTTTGTGAACGGGAAGGTAGGTTCATGGATTTACAAACTTTTTCGGGGGAAATGACCTCCTGTTCATGATTACGAATGGGGCATTTTTGAGTGGTTTACAAACTGATATGAAATTCTCATACATCCCTAAGACTGAGAGCCTTGCTAGACGAGGCCTTAGCACGCTGTGAGACCCGGTTTCCCTGCTGTGCATCCAGATGACGCACAGGGGAATCCGGGGTCAAGGCGTACTGAAGCCTCCCTTAGCGCGCCATAAGCAAAGTCGCTTATGGTGCGCCTTTTCCGCAGCCCCGGCCTGAGGCCGGGGCTGCGGAACGTCTAGCAAGGTCCGTGGCTTTTTGTGGCTACTCGCTTACTCGCGAGTAGCCGGGAAAAGCCACGGACTGGGCACAGCGCTCATACGAGCGCTGTGCCCATTGGGCCGGGGGGGGGAACCCGGGGGGGGACATGGGGGGGAAGGCCAGACCGGCAGGAGAGGGGGATGGCAGAGGGCGACACGGGAGATGGAGGGGGATGGCGGAGGGTGACACGGGAGACGGAGGGGGATGGCGGAGGGCGACACGGGAGACAGAGGGGGATGGCGGAGGGCGACACGGGAGACGGAGGGGGATGGCGGAGGACGACGGGGATGGGGAGGGTGGGCTGGGAAAGAGTGAGCAGGGGGCAGGGGGCTTACTTAAAAAAAGGGTGGGGGCTTAAGTAAAAAAAACCCTTACCTTCTCCGGAGTCTTCGAGCCGCCCGTGGCCCCTTTAACAAAAAATAAAATTAAAAAAAAATGGCCGACGCTGCAGGGCTTCTGTAGTCCCTGCGCATCGGCCGTCTAGGAGGCGGGGCGGCGCGCGCTAAAGTTAGCGTGCCGTCGCCCCGCCTCCATGCCGGCTTATCCGGCATGGTCTAGCAAGGCCCTGAGTGAACCAAACTCTCTTCCACAGAGCCAACCTCTTCTTTCAAGGATTCTTAGCTCTGCATTAAAAACGCATCAGAACTGGTACTGACAACAACCATGTAATGCATATCACCGCTGCAGATATGCTCTGCCCGGATATAGTCTAAAGATAAAAAATTATGACAACATGAATCCAAGTAAGTGAAGTAAAGTTTGTCTGATAAGTGACACAGCATCCTGTGTTCAAAATAGACTGAACCGCAGCACAACATAAATATAGCAACAACATATTTAGCCTCAAATTCTCAATACAAACATGAAATCATAAATGAATTATATTTCTCAAGTGGACATTTCTTGCCATTTCTTCCCTGGTGGATTCTGGAACACTCACTTATGAAAAGAAAGAAGGTGAGGAAAATGTAGTAAAAGGCCAGAATACTTGTAAGAGGGCTTTGATCGATTCTACATACAAACAGAATTCCAGCTTTCAAAACAACATCTAACTAAATGCTGATATTTTCATTTCAAACTCCTAAAATTCAGAGTTGGAAACAAAAGCAGAGGTAGTCTTCAATGGTAGTCTTTTTACCTGAGCCCCACACAATGCCAAATAAAGGTAAGCCAAAAAGGAAAAGCTGAACTCTATATCAAACATGCTCCCCTCTAGGTTTCTCTTCCTGTTGGCAAGAAACACCAGGATGTTCCATTGGTGGAGCTGTGCTTCACTCACCTTGTCAATAAAGCCAGGCTCTTAAGAGAGTGGTTGAGGGTGCTGTATGTGTGAACAAGTGGCTGAATGGGAGGGAAGACCGAGGAGTTTCTGTAGAAGGTTTTCCCCTCACTCATTTAATTGCCTATGTACAACAGTTGCTGGTGGTCATGGGTGGGAGCGTGCTGTTGCACTCATATCCTTCCAGTGGGTTCCTGGTCAAAAGCTGGTTGTCCACTGTGTGTGAACAAAGTGCTGGACTAGCTGAATGCTTAGTCTGATCCAGTATGGCTCCTTTTATATTTTTATGGTTCACGTCACCAATATCTCTATGCCTTACTACATCATTTTTGGGAGGAGTGGTGGTGGATGAGGCAAGCAGGCCTGAACTTCAGCCACAAACAAAACAGGAAATGTGTCCCAACCCTGAACAGAATGATAACTGGTGATGGTAAATATATAGAAGGATATCTGATAGTATAATTTTATCAGTGCAAGCTAAAAAGATATATTAAAGCAACAGAGTAATGTACAATATTATTGTACTGTAATGTCCTGCAATGCTAGAAGTAATCAGTGCCAAGTAAAACCTTAACCTGGTTCAACACAAAGACTTCATCAATGGTCTAATCCATGAAAAATGGTCTAGTGTGTAAAAATATGTATCAAAATATTAAAAACTTATCAATTAATGGACCTTGTCAGACTTGAGATGATGTACGTACATGCCTGAGCTTCAGTCACAATCTCCAGATACTTTGCATGCCTTCCTCACAACTTTGTAGCCTGATTCAACACCTCCCAACTCCCGAATCACAACTCCTCTTCAAAGCACAGTCACTTTGGAAAATTAGCCAGAAAGAGGGAGTCCTAATCACAAATGCCCTAATATCACAAGGGAGGCTTTATGGTCACAGTATTCAAATTGAGGGAACAACTTACTCCCCCTTCTCATTCTTAATAGCTAAATGCCACTTTTTTGCCAGCAGTAACTCCTGTGTAAGTAACAATCTACCTCCCTTGTTTTTGACCAATTCAGGTATGTGAAGTGCAAGGACACTCCCACATGAGACATTCAGAAAATTCAGAGGCCTCTCCTCTCCAACAGAACAAACCCTAATCTACAAAAGTCTAAGATACTCTGTGCCTTTGAGATCAAAAATATGCAGAAACATTTGCTGCTTGATGTTTGTTTGCTTTGTAATACGTTCCAAATGGCTTTAGTGGCATTACACAAGAGTTGCATTCCCAGCAGAGTTGACCCAAAATGCTTGTGTATACTAGATCTGGGTCACACGCAGCCTCCCATTACTTCAATAATCTCTCTGCGTTTTGATCTCTACTACTTACTTGATCTGTAACTTTGTTGGCAGGTTGCACAAAGCAATCGTCACTTGTTTGAGTGGCTAAGGACTATTGTATACAACTGATATTTTGGAATGAAACATAAAGAAATAACAATGATAACATAGGTCAGGACCCAAATCGCTACTTTAGGCCAGGCCCATCATGGGGGAGAATTTAGTTTCACGCACATTTTGAGACAAACTTATTAAATTTGTACACTCGGAATCAGTATGTGAACTGGAACAGTTATCTTTTGATATTCACTCTTCTCAGAATTTTGGGGTTACAATTTTTCAAATACAAAATACATACAAAAAGGCATAGATTAGGAGAAATTAACACAAAAGTACCTACAAAGACTGGTGTGGAAATGGGAGCAAATGAACAAAGGATTGGGGAGGGAGGAGAGACTATAAATGTATAGAAACCAAAATTGATGTATTCATCCACCCCCATTTTAGGTATGCTAAAGAACTTGGAACATTTTTACTTAAAAAAAAAGAAAAGAAAAATGGACACACACAGCCATGCCAATACATGCTATATCATAAACTGTTACGGAACAATCTGATGAGTTTCAAAAAGAAGTTGACCATGTGGCATGAGGTCCAAAGCACCCTTGGACATGAGGAACTAGATGTACTGACTTTGGATCATGACCATGATTAGTACAACAATTACCACATAACATTATATACATAAACTATATTGGCTCTGATCCAGACCTCAGCCTGTGAAAATAATGGCCGTGAAGATGCCAAATCTTCTGAATTTTCCAAAGAGCCTTGTCTTGTCCATAAGTCTGTTTCTGTGTGCAAATCTTTCCTGCAAGGTTGCGGCAATTGCTTGTATATATGGTTGCCTCTATATAATTGTACATAGAGGCATTTAAGGGGTGGGGTTGGAAAGTAGCTGATCCATATTTATTTCAGATACCTGCAAAATCAAAATAGTAATAGAATTATCAAATATATTTTAAAAACCAAATTTTAAGTTGGAGGACAGGTAGTAAGAGAATGGTGTCTCATGTGTTCCTCGTAAATACCTTGCATCATTTTCATAAAGGGATTTCCAAGTTTGGAGGAATGGTTCAGTATATCAGAAGGCCATGTCATTTTTTCTCACCTCCAATTACACTACAAAAAAACAGTTCAGACTCACCGATTAACATGATGTGAATTATGGGTTCAAAAAATTCAATTTGCAGCTATCCATAGCAAATAATGAGAACCATCTGGATTGATTGATATGGAAATTGAAACTAATTGATCCTGCCATTATAGAGCCTTTTATAGAACGAGACTAGACAAGATAATATTAAGCATTTTAGAGTTAATCAAAACTGTATGTCAAGTTAATCACTGGTAGGTTATAGAAATAACCTATGGCCTGAGACCATACCTGAGAGACAGACTCTCCCTCTGTAATCGCCGTGCCAACTGTGATCATGTGATCAAACCCTGCTTTGTATGCTCTCATTATGAGAGATTAAAACTGTGACAGTGAGAAGTTAAGTTTTAAATGGCCCCTAATCTTTAGAAAAAGCTGCTTAAGGCGCAAAAGTGTGGCAGCTGGGGCCACATGTTTGTTTAAATTAAGATCTGAGTGGAAAATTAAAGGACTCAGGCAAATCGCTGGGTATAACCACAAAGTTTCTTTGGATTTCAAATGAATAACAGACAATACATTTCACCTCCCTCATTTTACAGTGGAATCACCCACTTTGTCTTTTCTCATGATTCAAATCCTGTTGCTGGGTCTTAGGCCTTTCTACTCAACATGTTTGCTTCTCAGGTGTCTTTCATGTAGCAGGCCCTTCACAGTAGGGTGACCATATGAAAAAGAGGACAGGGCTCCTGTATCTTTAACAGTTGTATTGAAAAGGGAATTTCAGAAGGTATCATTTGTATATATGGGGAACCTGGGGAAATTTCCTCTTCAACACAACAGTTAAAGCTGCAGGTGCCCTGCCCTCTTTTAAATCTGGTCACTCTAGTATAGCTCCTGCACCTTTAAGTGCTGTGATGAAGAGGGATTTTCACCAGGTACTCTATATATACAAATGACACCTGCTGAAATTCCTTTTTCTATGCAATTGTTAAAGATACAGGAGCCCTGTCCTCCTTTTCATATGGTCACCCTACTTCACAGCCATTCTGTCCTCTGACAATCAGATTGACTCCTCGTCTCTTCTCTTCTCTCCTCCTAGATACTTGTTAAAACCTCCTCTTACCCCAAATCTTCTTCCTTCTCTTTTCTGCTCTCCCCTTCCTTTTCCCTTCTCAGCTAGCTATCACTGTTTCTCTCTCCTTATCAACAGGCCACTCAGCTGTGTTGAAATAAGGTTCAACTACCAGTCCACTCAGTGTTGTACATGGAATGGGGAGAGGTGCCGTCTTGTCCTTCGTCTTAGGGCTGAACCCGCCAACATGGATGCGCAAATCAGCAAAATATGAGCTCATCAAGTTTGTTCAATGGAGAGCCAGTGTAGTGGTTAGAGTGGTTGTAATCTCCACTCATCCATGGAAGCTCACTGGGTGCCAGTCACAGACTCTAAGCCCAACCTACCTCACAGGGTTGTTGTTCTGAAGATGAAATGGAGAGGAGGAGGTGGGTTATGTATGCCGCCTTGGAGGAGAAAAGGCGGAATATAAATGTAATAAATAAAATACAATTTCCACATCAAGGTAGAATATGCCTTACTATAGGCACTTACCAGTGTTTGGTTGCATCCACTAGGAGTTCATCTCCATCTGCCCTCAAGCCGTCTCCTATTTTGTTTCATCGCTCTCAGTTCTAGGGTATACCACGGAGTCGTACGAGCTCTATTACGGAGAGGGCACTCAGGAGAAATTGTGTCGACTGCCTGGGTCATTTCTTCATTCCACAGACCAACCAAGATTTCGACAGGAAAGCCAGCCCTATCACCTCTTCCTGGCACCAAGGCCCTTCTATCTTGTCTGCCTCCCTCCCCCAGGTGGCCTGTTGTAAATCTGCTGGCTGGTGCCCCTCTTACTTAAAATACATGCATCAAAAGTGTCATGCTGAAACTACCCCACTCAACTACTTAACCCATACTGCATCCCTACCCAGTGCAGTCTGCTTAATCTCCTTCACAGAAGGCATTATGGGAAAACCCTGTTTCATTCCATTTCAATCTCACCTCCTTAACCAGAAGGTTATGGAGAAAGGCCACTGAAGAACATCAAGAAATGTAGCCTCTTGAACAAATCATTTTTTATACATGACACATTTGAGAAGCAGTGTGGTATAGTAGCTATGCTGCTGTGTCTGGAGATGGGAAACCCAAATTCAAGTTCTTTTGCTACTGGGAAGTCACTCCTGCTCAGTTGATTTTACTTCACAGGATTGTTGGCGTGAGAAAACGCCACTCCGAACTCCCTGAATGAAAAGCAGGAACAAAAGAGGTTACGTTTTGTAAACTTGTGATGTATTCCATGATGAATTGGAGATTATCATAATATTCAGGGGCAGTGAGGGTAGCAAAAAACCAATACTTTGCTGCCACTATCAAATCCTCAATCTGTCGTCCAGCGGAGCTTTCCAGAGTTGTCCGGGGGCTACTACATGCGGGCCCCAAGGACATGGTAGAACCATCTGAGGGCCACTGTAATGAATTTGCTAGGCACTTCCAAAATATAATCTTTTGCATCCACCAGGACTTAGATTCCAGTGTTATAGCAGGAGAATCTAGTGAGGCATCCAGAGCACAGCCTTGTCCAGTTTCTTTGGATGAGTTTCAGTTGGTACAGCTTAAGGATGTTGACAAAGTGCTTGGACAGGTTCGTGCAACCACCTCCGTATTGGATCCTTGCCCCTCTTCTCCCAGGCATTTAACAGCATTTAACAACATATGCTAAGTTTGTTTTTTAGTGAACCCCAGAACTGTTGTTGTTTAAAGATGGATACTGTTTAATACTGTTGTTTATATTTTTGATTGCTTTAAATTTTGCATACTTTTTTTTTAATGTTCACTGTTTTTAACTTTTGTAAACCACCCAGAGAGCTTCATCTATGGGGTGGTATATAAATGTAATAAATAAATAAATAAATAAATAAATAAATAAATCACAACCTGACACTTTCACAGTATGACAGCATTTTCTGAGTATTGCACATCATTTATTTATTTTTGCAGAAGACGGTTTGGCGCTTCTGCGCCTCTCAACTCAATTTGCAGATAATGACTTTGGGATTCCTGATTCAGTATTGCTTGATATGACTAAGCACATAATATGCAGAGTGCACAGAGCAAGACTCGGTTCTCTGGCATAGCACGATTAAGCAGTCCGTGGCACATGCAGCTCGTTGCAATAAGCAGTTAACGTGATTTGGCATCTTTCACAGAGCATTCGGCACTTGCCAATTATTCCTTGGCACTTCTGCAAACCATACTCAGTACTTTCTGACATGACACTGAACTTATTGTGGAGGGCAATTCAGTACTTCTTCATCACATTTCTAAAGCATAACTTCGGTTTGCTCAGAATTCTTTGATACAAATGGCACATAATATGCAGACTAGGGATAAACTGAATCCAGGCAAGACGGAAGCCCTGTGAGTGAGTGAGTGAGTGAGTGGTTCCCAAGTCCAGGAGATAGGCTCACTGCCTGTTCTGGATGGGGATTGCCCTCCCTCTGAAAGATCAGGTTCGTAGTTTGGGAGTACTCCTAGCTCTATCATTGTCACTGGAGGCCCAAGTGGCCATGGCATCTCGCAGTGCCTTTTACTAGCTTCAGCTGGTTTGCCAGCTAGACAAGGAAAGTGTGGCCACAGTAGGTACAGGCACTAGTAACCTCAAGACTGGATTACTGCTGCAATGCGCTCTATGTGGGGCTGCCCTTAAGGCTGCTTAGGAAGCTGGAGTTAGTGCACAACGAGTACCTCAGCTGTTGTTGGGAACTGCCTCCTTTTAGCATGTAACGGCACTGGCTGACGGCACTGGCTGCTTAGTTGCTACCAGGCCAGGTTTAAGGTTTTGGTACTAGTACATAAAGCCCGAAAAAACTTGGGACAGGATATCTGAGAGAGCACCTTCTCTGTTACCAACCAGCCCGGTCACTGAGGTTGTCAGAGGGCATGCTCCTGGTGGTTCCAAATGGACCTATGGCCTGATTGGAGTGCACCAGGAGAAGAGACTTCAGCGTGGTGGTCCCCTTTCTGTGGAACTCCCTGCCCCTGGAGGTCAGGTGGGCACCAACGCTGTGTTGTTTCCAGCACCTCCTGAAAACAGTCTTATTCTAGGAAGCATTCCTTGACTAACAGCCAAGATTTTTATTGGCATTCTGTGTTTTTTCAGTATAATAATAGTGTTTTAATTTTTGTATCTTTTGCTGTTTTAATTCTTATGTTTACTGCTCCCGAATCTGTTTCAAATATGGAGAGGTATACAAATTTTGTAAATAAATAGAGAACAAAAAGACTTTTCTCTGTTGAGTTTGTTGCCTTTTTCAAACTGTGTGAATTAGTCGTTTGCTGCTTTAACTGGCAGTGTACATTGTTTATATTTTTTTGTCAGATAAATTTTGGCTTAATTTTAAAATGCAGATTGAGCATAAGAGAGTACGATTTGTTCCACTTAAAAAGACAATCAGACCTTTAATCAAATTTGGAAGCTTTATGTAACTATATAAACAGTCTCCAATTAAATCGCACAGCCATTTTACAAGCTTTTTTATATATATATACTTGCAAATCTATAAAGAAAATTAGATCAGGTAAACACAACAGTTTTAAGATGAATAAATGCATACATATTCAGTTGCTAGGCGACAGTTGCACTTAGTGGCTTCATGTCAATGGGGAAGATTGTAAGCATGCAAATAGTTGTGAGAAGAGAGAGGTAATTGGTTTGTGAGCTGCTGACATAACAAATGCAATTAAATCGACTTAGAGCAGTCTTCTGTTTTCCATTTGCAGTTTCCAAGGTAGGAGAGATTTGGGGAACTTTCTCCCAGATGAAAAGTCATAAGTTGTCTATACAATGACTGTCACCTTCCCCTCCTTCTCAGCTTTCTGAAGAATCCTTTCCTGCCCATGCCAATAAAGCATTTCAAGAGAAGCACAAACACGGAACATTATACAGATAGATATTTACATTATCTCATAGTTAATTAAGGCTGCTGTTTGTATTTCTCCTGCTGGCAATTTACCCTTGCTCTGCCTGGCTAAACACAGTGCTAATAGGTGTTGTGAACTGCTGCTTGAGAAATGCAGAGTTGACTTGTTATGAGCTTTCTAAAATACAACATGGTACTATGATATGAATTGCCTTGTCAATATGTTGTTCAGTGTATTTTGGATTATAGTTTATTGTGGTTGCTAATGCATTCGATATATTAGCTTTAGAAAGGTTTCCTTGAATCAACTGATTTGGATGACTTCATCAGAATAGTTGATTGGTATTGAAGAACTAACGTTTTACTGTAGTGCCACCAAGTTCAATTGGATGTATTCTCAATTATGTTTAGGATTGTAAATTTAGTGTATAGTTCTGAACAAATCTATTTGATTGGTTTATATTTAAATAAGTACATATGGATGTCTCTCTGATTAGTTGATTACTAATAAATCCATTTATTTAATCAAGTGATTAATTTACTACAGGGGTGGGGAGCATTTTTGGTCCCAGGCAAGTGGGATCAATTCAGTGGGCAGGTCTCCACCCCTGAAGTCCAATTCCCACCTCTGCCATCATCAAGTCCCACCGCCTCCCTGACACCCTTCAGCTTTCTCCACGTAAAGAGAAACATTGATCTCGGTGGCTGTCTCTGCATTCAGAAAGGGACTTGACTGGTACTTGCAGGAGTTGCTCCCACAAGCACTGGCTAAATCCCATGCCTGCTTCATTTGTCACCAATTGTCCTGACTGAGGCAGCATGCAGCACGTCAAGGGACGTCCTCATTGGCATCTCTGATCAGTGATAGGAGATATCTGCAGGTATTTCTATTTGCATGCCATCCCAATTGCAATGGCGAAGGAACTCAGTTGGCACTTGGAGGAGCCATCCCTCCAAATCCAGCTAAGTAGCACACCTGTCATTGTCTTGGTTGGACAATGCACAAAAGGGGATCCCTTCTTACCTCAGATCACTAATCAGAAACAACAGAGAAACTCCTAGATAAAGGCTTGCAGGGAGAATATAGGGCCAGAGGAATGGTAGCAGTTTAGGAAAGGGGGCAGGGCCTGGGCCTACTTTTTTTGTTTAGTCTTTTATTGCATTTGGTTTGCAATTCTTCTATTTGTTTTTTTTCCCCATGGCCAGCAAGAAAAAGAGAAACTACAAATATTTCCTTCTCGTGATCAAGTCGATACCCAGATTGTGTAGAAGCCCAGTTCTACAGATGTGACTAACAGTGAATAATAATAACAACAACAACAACAACAACAACAATAATACTTTCTTACCCGCCTCTCCAATTGGATCAAGGCGGAGAACAACAGCAAGCATAAAATACATAAAATACTGACTAAAAACATAGTATGCACTGTTAAAAACATCCTAAAAGCATCCTAAAATTCTACTGGATAGGCCTGCTGGAAGAGATCAGTCTTGATGGTGAATTAAGTAATTAAGTAATGGTGGAGTAAAATAAATATTCTTATCTGAAATTTGGATACCAGCCCACAAGAAAGGAAAAGTAATAGAAACTGCTGAAGGTCAAACGAGAGAAGCAGAAAATAAAATTTCTCATTTAAAGGATAAGTATAGTAGTTATGGCATTGCACATATGGTGGAATTAGTAGAACAAATTGAAGACTTTTGCCACCTTCAAATGATGTACAACCCACAGAGGGAGAGTAATGCATTCTAAATGTATTGTTTTTGTTTTGTTTTTCTTGTTCACTGGAAGGCTTTATATAAGTTTGCATAATAAATAAATGCATTAAATAAATAATAAATACTAACAATAATAATACAGTTTCACAAATGGCTAGGCACTGCATACAGTGTTAGCTTGAGAAATACCATAAGCACTGCTCTCAGGCGGACAATCTAAAGGCAGCCTTCTTCCCCAACCTGGTAACCTCCAGTACGTTGGACCTATGCGTGAGGGAGGGGAGAGAGAAATCCCTAACAGCCCAATGAGGACTGAACATGCCCAGTGGAGATGGAATGTTGACTGGGGGCAAAATCCTATGCATGTTTAGCCGGGACAAAAAAGGCCTACAACTCCTAGCATGTCCCAGTCAGCCATGTTGATGTGAGGAAAAAAACAAAAAATGGCAGCAGAGGAAGTGGGGAAGAGTAGGCTTGTTGGAATTCAGAATGCCAGTGCTCCCAATGGCAGCATGTTCATGCACTTGTCTAGTTTTAAATGCATAGAACTCAGCAGAGTTTCCCACCATTCAAGGAACCATTTTGCCTGGAAGGTGAGGAACCATGCTGCTCTCTGGGGCTCTAAACTTCTCACAAGAAGTCAGAGGGGCTGATTTCACGGCGCCAGGTTGGAGCTGCCTCCCTCCTCAACCCCACACTTTCTCTCGCCTGAGGCGGTGAGGAGGGAGCACAGGGCTTCTGCTCGGCCATCTGGGTCCTGGAGCCACCCCTGCCCTGTTCCTGGTGGAAGGCGGCCAATTGCTGGTCACCTTCCACCAGCTTCTGCCCCCAGGTTAGGTGTGGAAAAGAGGGAAAGCTGAGGACTTTCTACTATTATTTTTATTAGTGTACATTATAGAAGCTTGCATCTTTCTTCGGGTGAGTCCATTTATTGGGGATTTATATCTTCATTGGTCACAGTGTCATGTTACCAATTTGTTCTGTTGTTGTTGTTTTTAAAAAAAGGATTTTCAATGTTTTTCTTACTGATCGTAATGTTTAATGTATCAATTGTTTTTCTCATAGTATGCGCAGTTCTTTCGGCATGGGTGTCGCCTTTCGTTTATGTTTAAGTTGTATTCATTTTGTTCTTGTAGCTCCTGAGAAAGGATTTTTATCCGAAACGTTGAGCCTATTGAAGAAATCGTTAAAGATAAGAATTTTCATCAGCACCAAAGCTTGCCTCTATTTTTGCAGTCCGCCCCCAGGTGAGCCGCAGAATGGCGTCGGAGTGCCGTGTTGATGTCGCTTCCTTTTGAAAGAGTCGGGCTAAATCACCGACTTTTTCAAAACGCAGCATTGTGGGGGAGCCCCACGGTGGCTGCGAACCTGCACCTGCGTCATCTAACCGATGGGGCCCAGATCCACAGCCAACATGGGGATTTCCCCACGTGTAGACAGCCCCAGAAACAACTGCCTGTGGATGGGCAATTCTTACTCCTGTGCTCTAAAGGGAAACCTTTTTCAAACATAAGAATGAGATGTGCTTCCAATTTTAATTGACCAGGGGTGGGGTGGGGGGAGTCCGCTATTGGAAATTTGGAAAATGGGGCTAAGAGTTGGTGCTGCCACAGCTGTCTTTTCAAAGAACCAAGGTTTGGCATTTCTCTCTCCTGAGCAATCGATGCTGTCACGAGAGCACCACACCTTGATAAATGTCTCCATCCTCAATGATCACTCCCTTACAATTCGCAGACAGGAGGAAATTAATTCCCTGCTGCAGTGATGCTGCCAGACAGTTTCAGTGCTTCCTCCCCCTTTCAGCTCAATGGTCCTTTTAAAATATTCCCCTGCGCTGCCCCCCCCCCCAATACAATGCACATCATTCAGATAAGCCACTGGGCTCCAACCTGGCATGCTTTAATCATTCCCAGGAACCTGGTTACCAAGGATATCAGGTTGGGCACAGGCTGTCCCAAAATAGGGAGCCTTCCCAGTGTGTATCTCATTCTGCACATTATGTGCATCTGCACATTGCGCGGATAGTCATGGTTCTATAAAGCAGTCAGGTACCCGTCAAATGGAATGACAAACAACATTTGCTTTCATCCCCACTTGCAGGTTTTCTGGACTGCTGCATGCCAATGCAGGTATCGCTCCATATGAACACTCAAGCTAATTTTGCCGAAGACACCTTTTATCTCACTTCTAGCACATTGCCATATTAAATAGTGCCATTTTAACATAAATAAAGGACCTGCAATAAAATGGGGCTCCAGTGCGGGGTGCTCGGGTTCAATGCTGCAGCCAGCCATGCCTTTTTCCAGGCTACTCCATTCCACACCCCCTCCTACCTTGGCTTTCCATCTCTCTTCCAAACAGTCAGTCGGCATTTTGTAGCCACTGAGCATGCTCCATCTTCCCTGGGCTGTCTTTTGGAGAGGGGAGGATTGCCCCTCTTGGCTTTTTATTGCTTAAGATTTCCCCCCCTTCCGGTTTCTGCAAACTTTAAAATTCTTTCCGCTGAACAGGCTGATAC
Organism: Elgaria multicarinata webbii; assembly: GCF_023053635.1. Taxonomy (NCBI): domain Eukaryota; kingdom Metazoa; phylum Chordata; class Lepidosauria; order Squamata; family Anguidae; genus Elgaria; species Elgaria multicarinata. Next base: position 54,659,798 of record NC_086180.1, on the reverse strand, counting down.
CTCCCTCTTGGTTCTCAGTAGCTCCCTTCTGGCTGCATTGCATCATAAGCCGGCACCTGAGTTTGCTGCGGTTGTTAGGAGCCACTAATGACTTGCTCTGAAACTGTTGCTTGCCTTTCTTCATATGAAAGTTGCAGCAAAGGCTTGTTCGCTGCTTCCCCCCCTCCCCCGCCAAGGTTTGTTAATTGCACACAAGCAAACACACACACACAAATACTATATGCAGTATAATAGCAGGGAGGGGAGAGAAAACAATTTGGGGGGAGGCTTCAGCAAAACAAAACAGCTTTTCCAAACCTCTGCTTTAAAAGCTATGTGGATCTTGCCTGCCCTCTGCTGGATTAAAAAGAATTGTGATTGTCAGAGGATAATGGAGAGTGTGTGTTGCAGAGGGTTTGGAAGAGAGAAGAGCAAAATGCCATGTTATATAAGACTCTCTCTCTCTCTCTCTGACCAGTGTTTCGCTCCTTCGTGATTCAGAAGAGCTTCCCCCCCTCCCAAATAATTTTTAAAGAAACATAACTGAGGAAATAAATGAACGTCGTGGTTGGTGATCCTGAAACATCCAGATTTTTTGAAACAAGAATAGGGGGGAAATAATATGTTGTGTGATCACACCAAAATCTTTTTTCAGTGCATTCATGTCTGCTATTTCTGCGGCATATAGATAGATACTGCGATCCCCCCCAGAGGAAAAGAGAATGTGTAGGAAGAGAGAGAACACGGCACGGCAAGAAAGAAAACACCCATGAGGCAGGCAGGCAGGCAAGTTGCTGTGATGTCTGAGGGCGACGTCAGCACAGGCCTCACGCTGTTGGCGGAGGGCCCCTGGCACTTTTCAACTTCCGCCTGAATTGTGTGGCTTGATCACTTTGGCATCAGGGGAGCCCCTGAAGGACCAGGCTGTGCTCCTGTGCTGCAAAGCAATCTTAGCGGCATAGTTGGCTCCCCACTCCCACCCGTTAACTAGGCGAACTGGTTGGGCAAACATCTGACTTTTGAAAGGGAAAAGGCCACAAGAAGGATGACTGCGATGCAATGGATCTGCTGCAGTGCTCTGGACCTTGCTTATTCCGATGGGGCAGAAAGGCAGGTTATAAATGGAATAAATAAATAAGCTATTGTGTCTGTGTTGGCGTATGCAGAGACCTCTGTAGTAAAAGAAGGAAGGAAAACAGGATGTCCCCTGCCTCAAGCAATCCAGGTTTCATCCATGGGGCAGATGACCGGCGAGGCACAGGTAATCACATCATGCACTGGAGCACATTCAAGAGGGATACAGGAAATGGCCTTCTAGCAGGCCATCCAGCCCAACGTGTCTACTCTGACAGTGGCACTCTAGGATCTCAGGCAGAAGGACTTTCCCAATCTGAGCGCTTCAACCTGAGAAGTCAAAGGCTGGTCTTGGCACCTTTTGAAATGCCATCCGTGTGCTGTTTCATGCAGCTGACTACAATTCCCGTCATCCCTGGCACTGACCCTACTGGCTGGGGTTGATGGGAGTTGCACTCCAACACATCTGGAGGACCCCGGCTGGAGGAAGGTTGGCTTGAGCCACACACAACACAGAAAATGTTGATTCTGAGCTATAGGCAGGCCTGGGGCTGACGTTCAGCCTACTTGGGAAGCTGCCAGTGCCCAGGCACTCCTGGCAGGGCCCACTGGGGCTGATGCGGAGCCTTGGCTGCTCAGCTACCAACCCATTACAATACCTTCGCCATCAGGTAAACCCATCCAGGGAAAGGGGTTACTGGCTTTAGGAGGGTTCCGAGGGCCAGTGGCAACGGGGGTGATGTTGACACCACTACAGTCTACAGTCTGAGTAAGAGCTTTTAGTCATCGTATCTAGTTTTGGTTTCATTGTGGAATTGAGAGTCAAGCTCTACACAAAGAGCTTTTTCTTTCCTGCTTTTCTGCAGCATAACCTCTAGGTAGCATTGCGCTATAGTGGAATAGTGCAAAATACTCCAGTAGAAACTAGATTTTCTTTCACTTTCAGAAATAACAACACATTTTCCACACTCTAAAAAAAACAGAAGTGAAACTAGAGGGTCATGACATTGTCCAAAAAATGTGTAAACAACTGTAAGGAGTCATGAGCACACAATAAATGCCTTTGTGTAGAAAACCTATCTACCTTTACACTATATCAAAGAAACATTTTATATAGCTCAAAAGGGAGCTAGTAATTCTGGTGGATAGTGGTGCCAAACTTCAGATTATAGAAGAATTCTGTTTATTGTTGTATACTTATTTAATTTTTATTCCACATTCCCAGAAATTCTGCTCAAGATGGCATCCATTGTTTTATATGTGTGTGTGTGTGTATATATATATTACATCTATAACCCACCTTTTTTCCTCTTGCAAAGAACCCAAGGCAGATTACATGGTCCTCCTCTTCTTCATTTTATCCTCACCACAACCCTGTGATAAAGGTTAGGCTGAGAGTCAGTGACTGGCCCAAAGTCATCCAGTGAACTTCATGGCTGAGGAGGGACTAGAACCCAGATCTCCCGAGTCCCTGTTCAATACTCTAGCCACTGAATCACACTACAGACATATAATTCTGTGTGCATCCCTCTCTTTTCATATAGATAGATACATCTATTATGGCCTAACCTAATTAACAACAGTAAACCCATCAAAAGTAAATTACCATGGAAAGATGGCAAAGAAACAAGCCTGTAAGGTTATAACATCTATATTTAAAAAGGCACCCTGAATAAATGTTCTCTGAATAATGTGTGCCCTCCTTGAGCAAGGCACTCCAATAACTGGGGGCCCTTACAAAAAAAAAGTCCAATATGCCCTAATGGCTCAATCATTATCTTTAAGCAACCCTCTAAAAAAAGAAGGGGGGAAAAGCATACAGACAGACATTCATATTGGAGGAGGAACTCCAGACCTATCCAGGGGCCAAAGTGGGCTAGGATGCCGTCCAACTTTTCAGGTGGACCTACATCCATGCTGCATCTATTCAGGAGGACACAACTGAGTGTCTGTTCTTACCATCTCACTTCCTTTTCCCCCTCCCCATTTAGGCTCTGAAACTTTCGGAGCACGTAGACCTGTTTAAGTCAGAACAAGCTTTTTCAACTGTGCCAATAAGCTACTTGGAATCCATTGTAAATGACATTTAACTAAATGAATATCCCCATACTGGGAACAGGGTGTGTGTCTAAGGCTGGGAGATGATGGCTTGCTAAGATTTCTTAGTGAGTTCGTGGCAAAAGTAAAATTTAAACTGGGCATCTGTTAAGTCTAAAAGGCCTCAACTGGAAAAAAAAACTGAATTAAGACATTTGGATTTAGAGAAACATGTTCTCATCACCGACTAAACACATGAATTATGAATTAGATGCTATGAAGAAAACGTTGGGAATTGTTTGGAACATCTAGTTCCTTATGCTCTTGTACTAGCCAAGTAATCTCCAGCCTCTTTGGAATTAATTTCCTTTTCCTTTCATTCATTAGCTAATGTTTACAAAGTGTTCAAAGTTTTGTTTTGTTTTTTTAAGAAGTCCATAAGTGGTGCAGATAATTTAGTATTAGCTCTGTGGCTTAGAATGAATGTGATTCTGTGCATACATCAAACTGGTGGTACCTGAAAAGATCAGCAAGGTCTTTGCTAAGTTTGCCATGTTGTACAAGATGGCTCTGAGGCACCAACTCCCCACTGCTGATGCAGGGCCAAAATGGGATGTGTTGGTGCAATTGACCAAGGAAGTGCAGGACAGGATCTCACCACAACCATTGCCATCATGTAGCAAGTCTTCAGCATTTAAGGGTAAGTGATGATACTGGTTAGGGTGACCATATGAAAAGGAGGACAGGGATCCTGTATCTTTAACAGCTGTGTTGAAAAGGGAATTTCAGCAGGTGTCATTTGTATATATGGGGAACCTGGTGAAATTCCCTCTTCATCACAACAGTTCAAGCTGCAGGTGCCCTGACCTCTTTTAAATCTGGTCACTCTAGCATAGCTCCTGCAGCTTTAATTGTTGTGATGAAGAGGGAATTTCACCAGATTCTCCTTATATACAAATGACACCTGCTGAAATTTCCTTTTCTATGAAACTTTTAAAGATACAGGAACCCTGTCCTCCTTTTCATATGGTCACCCTAATACTGGTGACAGAAGTGGTAAATTCTTGCAGTCTCTTGTAGGGGGTGGGGTGGAGACTAGGACAGGCCAGTATTGCCATTGTGGAGGTATCTATCAACCTCCATCCATTGGATGTCGCATCACACTGGCTTGCCCAACATGGCTCTGACCATGGCATAAAGTTGGGGTGTTGAACCTCAGGCTTGTGGGCCAAATCTGGCCCACTTGAAATCCAAATCTGCCCTCTGGATTTAACCAGATGGCCACACTCCCTTCTTCCAGACTGACCATTGTTTGGTGGTTCTCAGCTTTGTTTGATGGATTCCCAACACAGGTTTTTTTCTTGTTCTAAAATATTGGAATGCTGCTCCTAAAGCTTAGTTACGGAATTTGGCCCTCAGGCTGAAAGCATTTCAACATAAAGGAACTGTCAGATAAACTACTTCCATTCTGTGGTCACTCCACTCTGTCTACAGGCTTAGCCAGATCAGGCTAGCATCATCACAAAGTCTTCACCGAGGAAGTAAAAGGAGCAAGAACACAAGTGTGAACACAGCTAAGGCAGAGGACAGTGGCAGAATGCTTAAGCTCTCTGTAGTAACAAAATAAATGATGGCTAAAAATGAACATATGTTTCTGTATGGAAGTCAGGCAGGGGACTCGGCCAGTTCTGGGTCAATAGATGTAATAAAATTCAGTTGACCTCTTCACTTACAAGTAGCCTCCTGATGACCTCCATAATTTTGCTTTCACTAAATCCATCCCCCGAAGAACTGCAATGTCCCAGGTTGGGTTTTTGCTCAGTCACACATGGCTTCTTCCAACGTCAGTCTGGAAACAAGGAAGAAACAAAACAGCTGATCTCTATGTGGAGTTAGGGAATAAATACATTGCCACCAAAGACAGAACAATTGCTATGCTTCTTTGACCGATGCTCATCTGCTGCTCAGAGACATGTCATTATCATGTGCTTCCTCCATCTGTTAACATTTCCATAGGCCCATTTTAACCTTGGGCATGTTGAACAAAAGATGAACACGTTCTATTTCATATTAGAGCTAAATATGTATGTGTTTCAAGCCAGTACCCTCAAGAAAAAAAGCTTTCATATTTGTTTCAGGGACCCTTTATTTCCCACCCATTATCCTATGGTAATGCCTATTATTATTTTTGTATATCATCAATGGAGCTTTCAGAATAATATTAAACTTCAGGACTTCACAGAATCAATGGCAGTCAATAGAACAGAACTGCATATGTTGTGATATACATACTTTGACTTCTCACAGTGCCCAGTTCTTGTACTTTATATGTAAACAGGAGCTAATAACCTTTTATAGATTAAAAAGCAAAGCAAACAAGTGTCAAATGTATAATGGGAAACTTACACTGCAATCATATGCATGTTACTCAGAAGTAAGACCCACTGTGTTCAAGAGGACTTACTCCCAAATAAGTGTTCTTGATTGCATTGAAATCCTACATATCTCTGAGGCTTATTCTTAAGCAGGAATGGGAAGAAATTCTTTCAATTTTCATTTTAATGTGAATTCACCCAATTTCACACTTTCAAGCTGATACACAAACAAAAACGGAATTATTGAAATTCACACTTCTCCAAATTTTGCAATAGTATCCTTCAATCAAAAACTTTTACACAGAGAGAGATAGGACAACCTCAGCCAGTCCAGAGATGAAGCCATCCAACATAAATCAAACTCTTACTTAAGGCTCAGTTTTTATCTGCTCCTTGTTGAAGCAACATACCTTACTTGGGCTTTCCATGGTGCTGATGTCTTCTTGTTTTGTTTCCTTGTGAAACCTAACCTGACCCCTGCTAAAGATCTGACCCATAGCAAAACCCAGGCTACAGTGTATACTATTGACAGAATCCATGGCCTGAAACGGTACAGAAAATAAAATTCAAATATGCATTATATTAGGGAAATTGCTTGCTAATGATGTGTAGTTTAAGCAAAATTGAAAACAAAAATGTGCATATACATTTTCATGTGAGCTTTTCCCTCAAAGTTTTGGATAAACTGAACTTAAGAATATGTTTCACTATGTTCAGAACAAACTTAAGATGGAATAAATAATAAATTGAGAAAACCTGAAACTTTACAATACCTACTCCCAAGTAAGTGGAAATAGGATTGCAACCTAAATATTGGCTATTACAGGAGTGAGAAAATGTGCAGAGCAGACACACATAGCAAGAGGACTTCAGAAAAGGTACTACTTTTGAGTGGTCCATGGGTCAATAGTCTCTATCTGTGCTATCTGTTTCATCCTTACAGCTTGCTTTCAAGTGAATCATCACCTGTTCCTACTGCTGAGTGCCAATTACTGCATGGTATTGATTGCTGCCTTATGCTTTCCTGCTAGGAATGCACAAATCTTCCAGATCCATTTCCTTAGACTTCCTCCATTTTCCATCTCCATGTCTGTTTGATGCCTTTTTCAGGTAGGATTGGATCCAACTGGACCTTTACACTGGCATCCCAGGTTCGCCAGCTGCAGCACACATGCAACCCCCATGATATAATACTTCTGTGGCCAAACACAGATCAGCCCCTTCCAGAAACAAGCATTTCCACTCATTTTGGTGCTTGGCTATGGAAGCACTATATCGCTGTTAACAAGCAGAGCTGGCCCAAGCCATTTTGCTGCCTGAATGTGCAGAGTTGGCTTCAAACTTTAAAGAACCACTTTGCTTCAGATCAATAGGTAGCAAGCAAGCATACCACCAGCCTCTCCTCCTGTGAGGACCAAGCCCATGGATCACTAACACCCAAATTGAGGTGGGACCAGAGATAAGTATTTGCCATAAGCTACAGTATCTATGGGAACCATGCATGCTTTGAACACATTTTGCTGTACTGGTGCATAGAACTCACTACCACAAGATGTAGTGATGGCCACCAATTTGGATGGCTTTCTCTGGAGGCAAAAGCTCTCAATGGCTACTAGCCCTGATGGTTGTGTGTTATCTCCAGTATCCGAGGCAGTAAGCCTGAGTGCACCAGTTGCTGGGGAACATGGGTGGGAGGGTGCTGTTGCACCATGTCCTGCTTTTGGTCCCTGGCTGATAGCTGGCCGGCCACTGTGTGAACAGACTGCTGGACTAGATGGACCCTTGGTCTGATCCAGCCTCAGGGCACTTCTCATGTTCTGATGAGGAATGACTTGTGCAGCCTGATCCTAACCATGTTGTTTACCCAATTATGTCAATGGTTGCAAGGAGGCCTGCCTGCTTTCCAATTAGTGTGCAAAGCACTGCCACATATTCCAGAGGCCAACTGGGTCTTAAAGCTAAGCAAAGCCCCAGAAGCGAGCACCTTGTTTCCAAGCAGAATCACACTTCCAGGATCCTTCCCTCTTCCCATGCCCGATCCTTGTTTCCCTGCTAAATTGGCTTGCTTTTTGCCACCGTCATAAGCAAATTCAACAATGACAGCAGGGGAACAGAGCAGGGGCCACAAAAACAGCCAGGGGACCTGCCCAGATCAAGTGAAACCATGGTAGTCAATTGTGTGAAGGTGCATACAGGCGTGAAATTGCATTGAGGGTGGAAAGTTAACAAACATTTTTAACAGTATAACGTATTTTATAGGCAGTCCCATAAGAGGGAAACTTTATTCTAAAGATCAAGCAAAATAAAATAATAATCAACCTTCAAGTGTGTGTGCGTATTAAACAGAGCGGGAAATCTCTGGTGATTTGTGAGTTTTGCACTGCAATGCTGCTAACAAGTCGTATTTTCTCTCCTGTGGCTCATTTTTAAATGAATTGGAAAACTGTAGCTGGCATACTCTTTCGATCCCTACATAGCTGCCTTTCCTGGACAAGACTGCCTGCCAATCAGCCAGTCTCTCCCTTCAGAAATTCCCGTAATCGGCTTATTAGTGTAGTCTAGGGGTACCTGTCCTGCTTGGCTGGTTTTGTAATGAGTCTCAGCTGCCTCTTCTAGGCCTAGACTGAGATCAGCAGCATCTATAAATTCTGGCTACAATCACGAAAACGCAGAAGCCCTTGTCCCGAGCTTGCAGAGGAGTGTATCAGGTGGCACGTAGAGTCCCTTGACAACCTGTGGGCTACATCTAGAGGCCTCGCTCCATATTCATCCACTTGGAATGTCTGTTCTCACACATATCTAATTAAACTCTGAAGGTCGTGAGCCCAGAACATGCTTCTCCTATTTGTAGCTGTACAGATAGCATCTTCCAAGACAAAAGGCACAGCATGATCCACTCAGGTTTCTAGCTGCAACAGCATTTCTTTATGGTGTGCGATGCTGGATGTAACTGTGGAAAGCAATCCACCCTCACACACAGGAACAGGAACCAGGGCATAACTAAATATCCTGCAAGCCTAGGAGAAATAATAATTATTTGACTGTTCACTTAAACTCTGTTTGAGAAAATGGTTAATTGTGAATACACTGTTACGCTCTACCATTGTTTTTTGGCATCTCATCTTTCTTTTTTTCCTGGATTTGTACTACATTTCCAGTCAAAACAGCATTCTCCTTTATAGATATTAACTTACAGGTTTACCTCCGGCTGGTGATTATTTCTACACTCTCCCCTGCTCTGCCCTCCTTCTTCCCAGATGTTCAGATCTTCCTGCAATTCAGTGTCCCCAAATGGGTTAAATCTTCAGGTGTTGCCCAACTGCTACACAGCAACAACAACGAAGTTTTGTGAGAGACGAAACAGGATTTGCACCAGATGCCTGTAGAAAAACAACTTGTTTATTCAATTATTCTATCTTGTATTCATCTATGATTTTGTAAAAAAATTAACAGATGTGTATGGTACCACGTAGTTTGACTTTTTGTCTTATATAAAACTTTCATTGTATTGTATAAAAGCAATTCTACTTGTGTGCAGTTGTGTGCTTTTCAGCATTGTCTGCTCTTGTCCAACTGCTACACAGCCAGAGGTCATCGGTGCTAGGGTGTAGCATCCGGCCACTTTCTTGAGGTTGTTAATGATGTAGCATTCTCCCCCACTGCCTGCTCAGCATGCTCCTTGCCTGAAGCGCTTGTCTCAAGTGTGGGCAAAACCCCTCCGGCCTCTAAATCAGTCTTCCCCAACCCATCCACCCAAATGTTTTGGCCTACAACCTCCATCATCCCTGACCACTGGCCATGATGCCAAAGGCTGATGGAAGTTGTAGGCAGAAACATCTGGAGGGGACCAGGCTGGGGAAGGGGGCTCCAATTCTCAGTCTCAAACAGCCAGCCATCATGTAACCTGAGAGCACTTCTGATGGGGAGTCAACCCAGGGCAATCATTGGTCCTTGCCAGGATACCCACAGATCCACTTGTTCCAAGTATATGGGCAAGAGCCAGTCACTTGGAGGATTTAGAGTTTCATATCTGTGGACTGGGTGCAGTAGGAAGGATACAGACACTATGCATATTTCTTGTCTTACCCCATTAGCTGTGGATTTACTATTAGCATAATCTTGCTAATCCTTTTTACATTTCTTAACTTTAAGGGCTCATCTAATTCTGCATCAATTATGGTAATTTCATTTGTAATGCCTTGTTGTGTACTTTTTTAAAAAATATCTGCAAATAAACAACAAACAAAAAAAGAACTGGGAAAAGAAGAAGAAAAAGAAATGTGTAGTTTAGATCAATGTGAAGATGGTTGGTTTCAAATTACAATCACCCACCTCCTCATTGAATCTATTAGCAGCAACATTGAAACTTAAGTAATCCGGTCACAGAACATCGGTTTTGAGTTAAGCATGAAATATGTATGTCCCACCCACTACAATAGTTTCTGCAAAAGTACGATGTGATGTATGCAAGCTTTAATTCAGAATATAGCAAGGATTTTTGGAAAGTTATGTAGTCTCTTACTGCCCCACGTGCCGCAAGAAAAACTGGAAAAAGTCTGGTTGCTGCTCTCTCCTGCTGTGTGTGGGAGAAGCAGCATGATTACAAAGCCCGACTGAATGGGCCTAGTGCTCCTTGTTTACTTCCTGTTTTCAAACAGGAAGTAACTGAGCAACGATGGAGAAGCGGCGGTAGCCAGCGTGTCTTCCTAGGTGCGATGGAGCTTTAGTTAGGATTGCTTATAAAATGGCTTAAAACACACACACACACAGAGTCCATTTTTCAACAGCTCCTCATCAGGTAAAGATAAAACCATCCTGTCACAGAGAATTTCTCTGGTAAGCACAACCACCACCACCCCACATTAGAAAAGTTAAATGAAATTCTTCCCATCCCCATGAAAAAGAAAGAAGAGCTGCCTCTTTCACAAGAGGCCAAAAGTTTCCACGAAAAGGGGTTTTGGTTTGGAACAACACTAATCAATTTTGGTATTACATGAACTGAGTTCGTTTAAACTGTTTTGAGACCTTTGGTCATCGTGTGTGTGTGTGTGTGTGGTGCCCAACATTTTTCTGGTATTGCTACTTTGTTTTTGATTGGATCTCTGATTCTGTTTTTTTTTGTACTGGTTCGGGATCAATACCATCTTGCCATATTACTAAGAAGGACATAAATAAAAAGGCTTGACACAAATCAGCATTCCCCAAATTGGTGTCCTCCAGATGTTTTGGACTTCAATTCCCATCAGCCCTGGCCAGCATGGCTAACAGTCAGGCATGCTGGGGGTTGTTGTCCAAAATACCCGGAGGGCACCAAGGGAAGATTGACATAAATGAAAGGACCCAAACTTGGCCCAAACTTTCAGGATGTGGGCACTGGCCATTTTGTGAAAATGGCTCCCAAGAATGCCCCAGAACAGAGCTATATCATGATGTAAAAAGGATGAGAAGGTGGCACCACAGATAGCACCTCAAGTAGGAGCAACAAAGTATAAAAAGATCTATGTTGAACAGTCAGTGCTAGTTGCCGATAACCAGGTAGGTTTAGTGTTGATGGTGGGGGAGTGGTTAAGTTTAGGGCGGTCTGGGTGGGTTGAGGATACTGATTGATGTTCTTTCTTGGAATTAAAAAAAAACTAGTACAAACTTTATTTAAGGTAAACTTAAGAAGGTATTGGCACTGCAAAATAGTAAGGGTCTCCCTGGAATTGTCTGCCCCCCTTTCAACTTGATCCTACCCCATTTCAAGCCTTTTCATGGGGAACCATTGGCTCAGTCCTAAGAAATTCATCCTTTTTTTCTCCTAAAAACACATAAAGGATGATGCACCAGTAGAAGAACATGGTTGCGGCCACCAAACATTTAACTCATGAGATGCGAGCAGTGACAACATCTTGTCCATAAGAGGGCAAAGACTAATGCTGGGTCATGTTTGCTGCTGTCGGACATATATATATATATATATATGTACACACACATGCACACATATATTTATTCCACAAGAAGAATGTCTGCACCATTGACTGCGCTACACAAGTGTTTTAACATTCACGGTCACGGCTTTAAGCCAGACAGCTGGGACTTCAAAAAGACTTGCAGAAAAACAACCGAAATGTGCACACCATCTGCTGCAGGTGCACACTTAAATAACCAAATAACGTTTGTCCTCATAAATAAAACATGTCCTCGAAATACAAATGTATTAAAAGCTTCACTTTGTTTTCGTGTCTGGCGGAAGCTGCAAATCTTTCTTAAGATTTCATGTCTGGTTTTTTTAAATTATTTTTATCTTCTGAGGAAACAGAAAGTCTGTTTGTAATCAGGAGCTCCATAAGGTGTGTAGTTGACTACCTGGTTGACTTCAGTCGTCAGATTTTTCTGATGAGTATTGCCTGCATTTTTGTTTCACTCCACGTAGTCTCTTCCCTCTGATCATTGAGCAGGTGCTTTCCTTCCAGCCATGCCTCCCATCTGTGCCCCCAAACAGCTTGGGACCTTGGTATGCAGCCATCATCCACTCTGTGTATTAAAATCTCCATGCCAATGGCTGGCAGTTTTCTGAAAGGGCTACCTAGCACACAATAGAGTGGACAACTTGTCAGCCAAAACATCTGGAGGACCACAACTCCCACCAGCTTTAACAAACATAGGCAATGGTGAGCTATGATGGGAGTTGTAAGCCCAAATATTGGGAGGGCCAAACATTTCCCACCCGTGCCCTATTGTGTGCTAGGTAGCCCTTTTCAGAGTCTGTTGCCCCAATCCAGGGAGCTCAGTGGTCAGGGCTGCTATCAGCACATGCATCCTTTGGCAGCTTCTGGGATCCAGTGCTGATGCTTGCAATGGGTCCCCCTTTATTTATGTTTTGATCAATGTATGTGCCTGTTGGCTGAATCTGGATCCCCCAACCTAGCATCCCTCTCAGGTATTGTAGCAAATTAAAAGGCTTGGTAATCTCAGCCATCAACACTCCACATAGTGCTGCCACCACAGCCACATAAGCTGCCAAGGGCACCTACAGACAGTGGAAGGAGACAATATCCAAGAATGCTTTATCTGGTACAGCACGTGCTTTGCATGAAGAAGGCCCCAGGTAGGGCTGTGCAAATTTTCTACCACTAACTTCATTCCTAAACATTATTTTGGTTACTTTTTAAACTTACAGTTACAAAGTGTACCCATGGTAGTGATGTTTGGGCGGGGAGATGGACTTTCGGAGAGATACCAGTTAGCTTACAGTTATACAATTTGGTTCTTGTATTTCTTCTATTCAGAATCAATGTTTATTGGGCCAATTTCTCACCTGCATCTCTGATTTTTATCCACAGTTTGTAATCTGATGCTCATTATTGGCTTACTATTACAGCATGTAGCAGCTTTACAGACATCTTTTATCTATTCTTAAATTAACAACATTCTTATCCTTATTTTAGGGACATCAGTGAAATGCTAATCTTCCCTTTTAACTCTGATTTTGCTGACATTGCATAAATGAATGTTTCACTAATTCCATGCAACTAGATTTCCCGGGTGTCCAGTTCCCCCACACCTCCCCGTCACCGCCTATACATGCATTGTAAGCATTGTCAGATAAAGACATTCCCAGTAGCCACCGGTTAAATGGTAAGATACAACATCGTTCAGAAAAAAAGCAAAAGGTTCCCATAACTCTCACAGTGAATTAATTTGCTAGACCAGCATGACGGTAAACAACTGGGCTTTAATGATTCTAGGGAGAAAGGCCTTCTTTTCCTGGCAACTTGGACAGGTCTAAGTACAAAGTTAGTTATAAATGAAGATTTTTAGGCAGAAAATCATTAGAAATCAGCTGGCAAAATATTGTCTTATTATTGCAAGTCTTCTGTTTTAAAGTTCTGCCACTATTTTTTTTTAAATTTTGTATTGTATAAATGTAAATCTGCCATTAAATGTTGCAGTGTATCCTTCAATTCCCCCTCCCAGGAATGTCCCTGTTCAAGATTCCAGCCATGCCCTCTTCCAAGATACTATAAAGTGACCGAGCAGACTTTATACACTTCTCCCTCCCTGCCTGACCAGCTTCCTACTTTTTCTTTTCCAATATGCCATGATGACTACTCAGTATGTTCAAAGCTCACCGGGCTGGTTCTAGATTCTGTTTAAACTATATCTTGTATTTCTGCATACCTTGATCTTTCCCCAAGCATACCGGTACCACTTTCTTCTTTTTCAGTGAACATATTTTTGTTCCAATCATTTATATGTAGACAATTCTAAGGTTGTAAGCTGTTGGGGAAGGGGAGGGGAGGCTTCTGAGGGCCCAAATGGTAGGATACCAATACTTTTATTTAAAAACAAAAAAACCCAAGCATCCATCGTCTTTTGTGAATCACGAAAGATTTCAGCTAGAGGTGTGCAAAATCGTCCAAAACAATTTGATTGCTAGCTCCTTTTCCCTCTTGGGCACCTGAGAAATTCCACAGAATGCCCATTCTGCCATGCCCGGCAAAGCCTGGGCATGGGGAGGGATTTGCGGGTGGGGCAAGGGAGAAACGTGCCCATCCTGCATTGGGCAGGATTTGACGCCACTGGGGTTGGGAGGGGTTTAGAACAGATCAAAGCCGGCCACTTACCCCTCAAAGACCTTCTTACTTTCGTGGCTCCGTGGAGGACAGCTTGGCATCGGGAGCAGGCCTCACTGGAGCAGCGACTCTTCAGGCATAGGCCCTCAAGTTTGAAGCGCGGGATCAGTAGCACAGAACGGGCAACCATTGGCATACGACTAGGTCGCCCGTGCACGTGGGGGGAAGCGCTCACCGGGCCACAAGCCCCTTTAATCCCGGGCCTTGTCCGAGGCTCGCTTATCGGCCCCAGCACGGAAGACCTTCCCATTCTCCTTCCGTTCACGGGGCTGCAAGCCCCTTTAATCCCGGGCCTCTCGTCTTTTGGCCCCAGCCCGGAAGACCTACTCTCCCCCTTCCACTTGGGGCCGCAAGCCCCCTTTAATTTTGGCCTCGTCCCTGCCAGCCACCTTCGGGGAGGCGCTGAGTGGTGCACACTAGGCATGTGCTCCACTCCGATTAGAAGTGCAGAAGCAGGAGCGAATTGGCCTGCTCCGCCTTGCCCAGAGGCAGAGTAGAAGCGGACCGTGGACCCCTAGAAGCAAGGCGAAGAGAAGTGCCCATTTTCAGAGCGCTCCGGTTTCCACGGTCCGGTCCAATCGCCATCTTGAAACATTTCGCCCATAGGATTGCATTGCGGAAAAGAAAGGGGGATAACTGTGTTGTTTTTGAAGCTATCTTTCTGAAAATTCTTGTGCTCAGAGAGTCGTGGATGGGGGTCATTTTGAGACTACTCTCAGCTTTCTGTGTGGTGCGGGTCGCGCGCTAGAATTTTTTAAAAAACTGGCAGGAAATACCTTTTTCGAAGGGCTGAAAGGCAGAGTCAACTCCCGGTCATGATCACATGATGCCAAAGTTGGAGGAGGGGATAGGCAAAACGGGTAACTTGGGATTCTGGGAAACTTCTCTTTCTTAGTCTGAATGGACTTTTCCCAGTGTTTTTTAAAACAGTAGCCCCACCAAATGCACAAACACAACCTGAAATCATATACTAAGCCAATAATAAGAGAGCACTGCTACCCACCCTAACTTTGGGGAACAACTGAAAGGATGTGGTGCAAGGGGATGAGCTCCCCTAGGGCATGCCATATGGATGTGCCCCCACTCTCTCCTGTATTTGGGGGGCTATCACAGCCCTCCAAAGAGAGTAAAACGGTGGAGCAATGTCTTTCATGAGTTGAACTGACAGCATTGCTTCTTAAAAGACTGGTCACTACTAGGACCAGTCAAATTGGCAGCTGCTTCCCCCTCACCCGGGCATGTCCCCCTATTACTGGTAAAAGACAGATATAGCCTTTTTTAAAAAGTTCTTCTTGTTTATTCAGCAACACTGCTGCTTTTAATTCCACCCCTCCTTTGTTTATTTATTTATTTATTTATTCCATTTTATATGCATTACTGGCTTATCCTTGGCTCACTTCCTTATGCCCCCCGAAATGTCTGCTGCCTGCCTGCCTGCCTTCCCTCCCTCCTCCCCTGCCCGCCTCGCAGGGATGTTGTGTGTGTCTGGCTTTGACTCAGGGGAGAAGTCCTTCCTGTGCTTACTTGGAGTTTTGGAAGTTCCAAATCCATTTTTCAAGTGTGGAAGAAGATTCATAGGTTTATCTCTACTCCCCAATTCATGGCATGTTGGGATTTCCTTTGAAATGGCCCCATTGAGATGTCTGCAGGTTTAAGCCCCGCCAAAAAACAGGGATAATGGGATTGCCTTGTACCTTGGCATGATTGTGGGTCTAGATGGCATCTGTGAGTGTGCTCATTTCCCTTTTTTTATCTGTCCAAATGTCAGAGAACAGTCCACGTCTGCAAATGGGGTGTTGGATTTTTATAAATTCCCCAAAGATCAGGGGATGATGGGACTGCCTTGAGTTTGGGCGTGCGTGTGTATCCCTGGACAAGCTATCATGGTGGTGAGTTTGAGGTTTCTAACGTGCAAATTGACGGAGCTATGGAAAGGGGTGTGAATGGGGTGTTGGATTTTCATAAATTCTTCCAAAATCAGGGGATGACGGGACTGCCTTGAGTCTTGGCGTGCGTGTGCACCCCTGGATAAGCTTTCATGGTGGTGAGTTTGAGATTTTTAACATGCAAATTGACGGAGCTATGGAAAGGGGTGTGAATGGGGTGTTGGATTTTCATAAATTCCCCAAAAATCAGGGGATGATGGGACTGCCTTGAGTCTTGGCGTGCGTGTGTATACCCCCATGAGGTGTCATGGTGCCAAGCTTGAGGTTTCTAACTTTCACAGAAAAAAAGTTGTATACTTTTTTAGCTTAATGTAAGCCTATGGGGGGAAAACAGAGCTCCGATCCGGATCCAGAGCTCCGCAGCGGAGCGGACATAGGCGGAGCGGGGGTGGGGCGGAGCGAGCCAATCCGCAAATCACGGATCTGGAAGAAAAGCGGAGCGGGGGGTCCGTGCACACAAGGGGGCCAGAAGCCCTCCTTCCTTCCATCGGGGCTTGCAGGGCGTCAGCTTCGCCGGGCCAAGCAGGCGTGGGGAGGGTGCCTGATCTAGTGGGATGGGCTTTTGCTTCAGCACAGCGGCGGGACCCTGTGCTGCTTTGCCTGGCTGGGCTTTCACGGGGAAGGTGCTTGTAAGGGCCGGAGCCCTCGTGCGTCGCTCCGTGCGGCTGGGCTTTTTTGCAGGGAAGGTGTTAGCGAGGGCCGGAGCCCTCGTGCGTCACTCCATGCGGCCGGGCCCTTTCGGCAGGCATTGCTTTGGTGCAGTGGGCAGGACCTGCCCGTGATCAGGTGCTGCGGCGGCGTGTGTGAGGGCACGGTGAACTGCACATTCAACAGGTGCGGCTGCAAAGTGCACCCAGCAACGCGCGGAGGCGTGCAAGCCCTGCGGGCTGCATGCCCTCCCAGCCTTCACCACGTGGGCTCATCCAGAGCTGCGCGGGTGTGCTCGCAGGTCTAACCTGCTGTGCGTCTTCCCATTGCGGCTGAGGAGGCCAGCCCTGCACCAGGTTCTCAGGGGAACGGGGGAGCTGGTGCGGTCAGCTGCGTCTCGGCAAGGGTTTGCCGTCTAGGCTTTCCTAGAGACGTGCAGGGGCATCAGCAGGCTCTTCGCTGGCTGCGCGCCCTCCCACCCAGCGCCCCACGTCCCTCCCAGTGCGTCCCTAGTTTGCCTGTCCGATTTGGGCCTGTTCCTGATGGGCAGCTTGGGCCAGCCTGGCCTTGCAACAGGCCTGAGGGGAGTAAGGGCAGGGGAAGGCCACATCTTATACGGCTCACGGTGGCCCTGTAACTCTTAATATACTCTGAGAGCCTCAGATATTCAACGGTATAGAATTTACATAAAGAAACAAATACAGTCTTTGCTCCTTCCTGGTGAAACGCAGGTGGGCTTAGAAGCTCAGTCATACCCTCTCCGCTTCCAGGTGTGCGTACAAGACTTGATTAGCAAAATGTCTCCCAAAAAAGGAGTAGGCAGGGCCAAAGGAAAAGGAAAAGCTACCCATACTCAGACAAAGCGGGTAAGACCTCGGGACAATTTCTCTGATGATGAGTTAGATCCTGAGGTAGCTGCCTTGCTAGCCAAGGTACAGGCCTTAGAAAGGAGCAGGGGAGTGGATTCGACACCTACAGTTCACCCTCAATCAAGGAGTGTAAGACCACGCCAGACACGTAATCAAGCTCAGGCTGATTTGCTTCAATCCCTTGCTGCTAGAATCGAAGCCATCAAACCTGCACACACCCAGCCCATGGAGCATCAGCAAAGCTCCGATCAAGATATTACAATCATCAGCAGGGAGCCCGAGCTAGCGCGCCAGCAAGAGCAAGCTGTGCCGGTCGGGATGCAACCTACTTCTAACTTCCCCGCAATCCCAAGCACAGGTATGCATGCAGGAATGCCCCTGGTTCACACAATGAATGCATGGGGGTGGTTCCCCTGGTTGTCAGGTATGTCTTAGCCGCAAATGCATATGCCAGGCCTAGCTATGCCCACCCATACACACACACCCAGTCGCAGCTGCTAGGAACCGGCTGGACACATTATACCTGGGATTCTGGCCACTGATCCTGCAGCAGCCAGTAGTGGAAGTACAGGGAACGTTTCAGAGCAACATGTGCTTACTAATCCAGTAGAAGGCAATCCACAATCCATGGGTACTGAGCCGCCCAATACAAGCCCATCTGCAATTAACACGGCCTGTGCTTCCATATGGCAGGGCCCAGCAGGCAGCAATGTAACTTTGGAAGGGGATAACTCATCAAATCCAGACCCATTTTCTGGGGCCGATCGTAATGCCCTGCCTAAAGGCTGCACCTCCACACCCTTAGGATATCACTTGCTGCCATCTGACAAGGAGAAAATAGTGAAGGGGAATACATTGATATCTTCTCCTTACTCTTCACGGAGTTGGAAAGCAGTGAGAGAGAGAAATTAACCAAGAAAGAGTTAGAGCAGCTGAGGAGGTGTAAAGCACCTAGGACGTGGGCCAATTGGTTGCCCAGCTTCCTCATCTACATGGGTGTCCTGCAACAGCGCTTCCCAACTAAAGCTTTTGTGCTCACCAAATACCTCGATATGATATATCGGGCATATATGGAATACAAAGGGGGCGCTTGGTTAGCCTACGATGAAGCCTTTTGTAAAAAGGCGGCATTCGATCACACAGCCCATTGGGACATATGGGATCATGACTTATGGCTACAGTTTATGACCCTAGCCAGACCTGTTTCCGGTGAGAGGGCCGATAGTGGCCACGTTCTAACAAAACACCAACCCACCACCTCAAAAGGGAGCGTGGGGCAGGGGGTTCAATCACACCTGCCTTGCTGGGAATTCAATGCTAAAGGAATGTGTCTACGCTCCCCATGCAAATACAAACACAATTGCCTCGCATGTGGGGGAGCTCACCCCTCCGCTAATTGCCCCAAAACGCGCACAAACAGGAACTCCTTCAAGGATGGGCAAGGAGGCCGGCGGCAAGGGGGCCAACAACAACAGCCTCCTCCTAAAGGGCCCCAACCCAGTTAGAATAGGCCCTCTCATGACTTTATTATCCCAGTACCCCAGTAAACAGGATGCCGATCTGCTGGAAGCCGGTTTCAAGGAAGGTTTTCGCATTCCCTTCTATGGTGTTAGGACCTCATCATTCGCCAGCAATCATAACTCAGTTAATAGTATGGAAGCTCTAGTTAAGGATAAAATAGACAAGGAATTAGCCGCCGGACGTGTCGGGTCCTCACAAGCTTCCTCCATTACCCAACCTCAAAGTGTCCCCTTTAGGTATAGTGCCAAAGAAGCACCCAGGAGAATACAGGCTGATTCATAATCTTTCTTTTCCCAAGGGTGACTCCGTTAATGATTGCATCCCGGAGCAATTATGCTCAGTGTATTATGCTTCATTTGATTCTGCTATTAAGATGATTTGTAATAACGGCCACGGGGCCCTTATGGGAAAGTGTGACATTAAATCAGCCTTTCGTATCCTTCCGATTCATCCCGATGATTTTAATCTATTGGGATTTCACTTTCTGGGGCATTATTACATGGACAAAAATTTGCCAATGGGTTGCACGGTCTCGTGCGCGTTATTCAAGAAATTTAGCTCGTTTCTTGAGTGGGCGTTGCAGACCAGAACCAGATTTAAAAATTCAATTCACTATCTCGATGATTTTCTATTTGTTGGCCCAGAAAATACCAACCTGTACACATATATTATGAATGAGTTCCGAATCCTTATGGAACAATTGGGTGTCCCTTTAGCTCACGAAAAAACAGAGGACCCCACAGCAACGATAACATTTTTAGGGATCGAATTGGACTCCACTAAGCAATGTTGCAGACTACCGCAAGATGAACTAGACGCCCTCCGCCAAAGATTGAGCCATGTAACACAGGCTAAGAAGTTTACCCTGAGACAATTACAAGAAGTGGTTGGTCACCTTAACTTTGCATGCAGAGTCATTTACACGCTGCTTATGCAACACCATGATAGGCCTAAAACGCCCATTCCACCGAGTCAGGGTGACCGGCGCTATGCGAGAAGATCTGAACATCTGGCAGACATTTTTATCCGAGTTCAATGGCATCTCATTCTGGAGACATGACTTCCTCATAGAAGCCGAGATGCAGATTCATTCTGATGCATCCAGTTCATTGGGTTTCGGTGTAATTTGGGGGGACAGATGGTGCGCCGAGCAATGGCCATTGGAATGGCAGCTATCAAATATCTGCACAGATTTGACATTTCTTGAGTTCTTCCCGATTTACGTAGCTGCCCACATTTGGTCGGCTGAACTGTCAAATTCTGTTGTCCATTTCTGGTGTGACAATCAAGCAACACCTCGGAGGGAACAATCTGGGGTTGCTGAAGGGCAAAGCCCTTATACTGCAAGCGATAGCTGATTTCAAGATTATTCGGCAACAATGGCCTGGTGTAATAATAATCTGGTCATGCGTGCTACCCAGGTTTACATGGCGAACAGGCTGCGGCATCAAAGCCATGGAGCAGGCGCGGCGATGAGTTAACAGCGAAATCTTCAGAGATTTAATTAAACATGGAGACTTCAGCATTATGCACCCCACAATTACGCTAAGCCAGAGGGAGCTATACAGACAGGACAGCGTGCACTTGTCTGACATAGGCAACAATTTATTCCTACATGATCTGCAAATGGGTTTGAGAAGCATATTACTAGGTAGATGGGGGGAGTGACTAAGCAAGTGGCTTGATGCCCCCCGTGGCAGGTAGGGACGGGCATCCAGAGGGAATTTAATGGCGAGCATTCATAGGCACTGTTACAGTGATAGGTGATTCCTGAGGGCTCCCAGTGTTGAGCCTTGTGGCCGGGCTGGGGGATAAAGACCACCTTTGAGGCCAACCTCTCTCACCCACCTTGAGCCTGGGGGCATGGGTTGGGGGTGACAAGGGAAGGTCTCCCTACCCCATCAGGGGATGGACAGCACGGTGGCAAAAAGCAGAGCGCCGCCCGCTGGGCAAAGAAAGCTCGCCCTTTACATAGATAAGTCTGTATGCAGGCCTGGCTGGATGCCCGATAGGAACCCTTTGCAGATCTTGAATAAAAGTGGCCCACTTTAAATCCAACAGTTTGTGTCATCTCTTACCGTCTTTCCCCAAAAGTAAGACATCCCCCGAAAATAAGACCTACTTCCAGTTTTGTCTCTCGCTGTAATATAAGACATCCCCCGAAAATAAGACCTCCTCTCGCTGTAATATAAGACATCCCCCGAAAATAAGACCTCCTCCCAACATAAGGCCTCCCCGGAATATAAGCTACCATAAACTGAAGCTACCATAAAGTATCTGACTCCTCTGGACCGTAGCGGAGCTGTTCAGGCAGTGCGAGGTCTCTTTAAATCAGAGAGCCCGCGCCGCCGCTAGGACAAGCTGGCGCCTTCTGCCGTCTGCTGCTCGCTCTGCCCTGACGGAGTCTGGCTGACTCACAATTAGACAGTGAGTGAGTCGTGCGGGGCAGGAGTCGGGCACATTGTGTGGAATCTGGCTGGCACAGACACACAGGGGTGGCTGAGGTGGGGGGAATGTCTGGTGAAGGGGGGAATGTCTGGTGAAGGGGGGAGAGACTAAATAATCCACTGTCCACTGGCACAGGGGTGGGGGGAGGGGGACTCACTTAAAATGACACAGGGTGCATTTGAGGGGGGAATCAAAATGGCACAGGAGGATCAGAAGGGGGTACTAAAATGGTAATCCCCCCTTCTGATCCACCTGTGCCATTTTGATTCCCCCCCTCAAATGCACCCTGTGTCATTTTAAGTGAGTCCCCTCCCCCCACCCTGATGCCCCTGTGCCATTTCAATCCCCCTCTCTGATCCAGTGTGTCACTTTAGGGGATGACTGCTTTTCTGCTGAAGGGTCTAAAGTACAAGAAATACTGGTAAACAGTGCTGGTATATTTTTACCCCTAGACATGAGCACAAAAAGAAAGAGCTACTCCATGGAGTACAAGAAAGGAATCGTGGAAGACTCTTGGGGCCAAAATCTTACTGCTTTCTGCAAAGAGAAGATGTTGAGTATCCAATTGGTCCGAAAATGGTGAGCAGAGTACGGTAACCTCATTGAACAAGTGGACAAGGGAAATGCTAAAAAGCGCAAGTGTGGATCAAGTCGGCAACCATTATTTTCCGAGCTGGAAGACCTGATCTGTGAATGGGTTGTTGACAGGAGAGCAAAGGCTTTGGTTGTGAATAGGGCTCAGATTCAAGAATTTGCCCTTGCAATGGCACCACAGTTTGACATAGCCCCCAAAGACTTCAAAGCATCATAACACTGGCTGGATAATTTCCTTCAGCGAAGTGAACTGTCTTTAAGAAGATCCACAACACTGTTTAGGCTGGAAGATGCTGAAGTTATTAAGCGAGCACTTGCATTCAAGTTCTTTATTGATGATGCTGACTTCTCTAAATACAATCTTTCCAACATGATTGCTATGGATGAAACTACAGTGTTTATGGGCCAATCATCTCAAACAACAATTGAACAGCGGGGTGCCTCTTCAGTGTACATTCCCTCCACTGCTTACGAAAGTGCACGTGTTACCTCTATTTTGGCAATTCGTCTGGATGGCACTAAAATCCCACCTTTAGTCATTTCTAAGGGCAAGAAGGAAAAGATTGAACGTGTTTCGGGCATTTTTATTCTTGAAACTGAAAAAGCCTTGGCCACACAAGCATTTATAAGGAAGTGGGTCGATTTAATGCTGCCGCTTGTTATGCGAGGGAGCCAAAGAGGTCTGCTAGTCTGGGATGCGGCCAGCACTCACCGCGCTAAAGACATGAAGACATTTCTTCACGAAAGAAAAATAGATCAAATAATGATTCCCGCAGGAATGACGGCCTATCTCCAGACTCTTGATATTGCAATAAACAAGCCATTCAAGGACAATTTGCGCATGGAAATTAATGACTACATTGAAAATAGAATGGAGAGAAATCAGCGTGGAAACTTTGTGAAACCTAAACTGCAAGAGGTTGTGACTTGGGTGAAGAATTCTTGGGAGAAAATCACTGACAGTTGCATTGCAAATGCACTACGAGCAGGCTACCTTGACAAGAAGTACTCATTTAAGGACAGTGCTATTGCTACACATGAGAGATTTGGTCCACTGATTCTGAAAGAAATGGAGTCACAAGAAATTCACCAGGAAATTCAGGGTTTGAATTGTTATGATGATGTTCCCGAAGATGATGACATGACTGTCATTGAATAAATCTTACTTTGTGTTCATACCGGTAAATATCAGTATCAGTAAATGTACCATAGATTGTTGTACATGGAAATAATGGTAGTAACAAGAAATTCTTGATACTGTAGGATTCACAGTTTGTCTGGTTATGCTGGTTTGTGATGACAACTACTACCGTACCGTATACAAGTAATAAATATCCTTTTTTTTTGTTCAACAATAAATGTGTACCGTATTCTTCTTCATGGAAAAGTAAGACATCCCCTGAAAATAAGACCTAGCACATCTTTGGGAGCAAAAATTAATATAAGACACTGTCTTATTTTCGGGGAAACAGGGTATTTATTGTGTCCGTCCCGCAATGTCCTGTCCTGTCAGGCTGCAGCTATTATTGTTGTTGTTATTCTAAAAAGACTCAAGGTGTCTTACAGCAGGGGTTAAAACATTTGTCCTACTTATGTTGTCTGCTTCCCCCCTCCCTTACATTGTCATCTTTTTCATTCTCTTTGTTGCCCGCCCTTGAAACTGATGTTGAAGGGAGGTAATGGAATTCATAAAGACATGCTAAAATGTACAGCCCTTTCATGGTGCCCTAAAATCTACTGCTTGGGGCAATCCATCTTACCAGGCCTAATGGTATGGCCAACTCTGTGGCTTGCATTTTCCACTGTGGGCTTGACTGCTAGACATTTTGGTTATCTAGAAGATGGAGTATATGCAGAAATTACGAACAGTTGTACAGTTGTGGATTAAATTATATCTAAATTTGCTAAAAATGCAATGAGAAGAAATGGAAAAGGAGATAATGAGGAGGCCTTGATTCCAGAAATATTCAGGCCTCAAAGCCGCCAGGTTGAAACACTGCCTGTCTTTAGAGATGACCAGAAAGATCCTCTTTCCCCTGTGTTAGCTATCGTGCCACACAAAGCTTCAGTTGGAAGCTGAAAATTCTTTACAAAATTATTTGCAGAGAACAATAACAGAACTGCTGTGGGTTCAGATTTATGACTTCTGCCCATCAATATATTTTCACATTTATAGGAAGACAAAGCAATACCTCACTCACTGAGTGTGCCAAAGCCAATATTTAATCAGCCAAACTCAAGGCCTGCTGTCTGAACAGAAAGATTAAGATGGACAGCTTTCATGGGCTAAAATCCATCAGGGAAGCCCCGAGTGGCATTTAATGTCCTCCCCTCTCAAAACTGCTTTGTTTTACCTCCTCCAGCTGGTTGTTACTTCTCTTCCTATCTACAACATTGGCATGTGTATGCCATTATAATTTTACACACATGCTGGAAGCCAAATCAATAGGATGGAACACCTTTTTCCTCTTACGTCTGCCATCATGTAACCATTTCAACACCCAAATATTTTAGCCCTGGAGACATATGCAGGCCGTTTGGTCTGGGTAAGAAAACACAGCAGCCTTCTTCCAACAGGGATTTAAGAAAAGCTGAAAAACTGTTGGAATATGCAAAAAGCCACTTGCACAGATCCTGAACCCAGGTGATTCTGGCTAACACTTTGCAAATGTTGAATATTTATTCAGTCCTTTCTGGGTAATCCTTTCTGAAAAATACAGAGCTCATTTGATAACAAGCTATAACGAAGTCCCAATTAAATGCAATTACGTGTAACAATTCAGTGTAAATTCTGATACAGAGCCATTGGTAGAAACTAGGTGTGTTGGATGAGCAAACATGCAATACTAAAGCTCATTGGGTTCGTCTGGATTTTTCTTCAAAGCTCAGTTCAACTTGTACGCATTCCACAACACATCTTTTTTCCTCTTGTGAAAAATGCACATTTTAAAAATATTAATTTTCCCCAATTGAAAATGAGTATTTCCCCCCACCCCCATAGGCTAAAACATAAAAATGTGAATGGGGGGGGGCGGGGGATGAACACTTGTGCAGGAGTAGAATTTCGAGCATGAATTGCATTTCTGCTTGCCTTCGTGTTTGTGAATGGTACATGTTTGCCTGATTTGCAAACAGGAACAACATTCTTGTACATTTCTAGGTATGTGTGTGAGTAAGAGACAAAGAGAGAAAGAGCTGCCAAGTTGAAAAGAATTCCTCTGACAGTGAATGTAGGTTCTTCAGGAAAAAGAGGAATGAAAAATAAATGTTACAAAACTGGACTGAAAGACGGTCTGCCTGGTTCATCAGGAGAACAACACAGTGTTCATTCAAGCCATGCAAGAAGAGTCAGCATTTTCCAACACCACACCCTCATTATGGTCACAGCTTAACAACTGAGGGAACAGCAAGGAAAGCTGAGAAAAGTATGTTTCATTCATGTAAAAGATCATCAAAAGGTTTTTGTGCAATAAGATGTAGTTTCAAAGCACACTATGCTCTGTTGTTTAAAAAATAATGCTAAACAAAATCATGACTTTTGCTGAATGGGAATTTTAGAAAGAATTCACGGCATATGTTGCTGGCACGCTATGCCCCAAATGCCTCCCCACCTCTAAATTGAGAACTTTACTTTTGTCACAAAGATCTACTACAGTGATTAAGACTTGGCTTCTGAGGGGAACAAGAAATCACGGCTGCTTCGCGTTGTTCCGTTAGCTCTCAATGACAGTGCAGGCATTTGAAATCACAGAGGGAAACCTTAATGGAATCCAGCTTGATTCTTGCTAGTGCCGCACTTCAGACGCGGGTGAGGCAGCCCTCCTAGCCGATCCCTGAATGGGGGCAGCACTCATGAACGCTGTGCATCCGCACGTTGTATCGGCATATTGATGCAAAGGGGTCGGGGGAACAGGTCCAACCATCCCTGCACTTTCTATTTTGTCAGCAGATGGCGCCAGCTGTGAAGGTGCCAATTTGGATGTGTTAGAGGCAGCCCCCATAACCTCCTGGCATGCCTGGAAGGGAGCAGGCGGAGAGACCTTCTGGCCTAAGGCCCTCAGACCACTGCTGGTGTGGTGGGGAAGAGGCAGCTGGTAGAAAGAAGGCAGGAGCACTGGCATGGGCAAAGTGATTCCATTCTACTTGATTCCATTAAGAGTCTTTAAATATTTATTTATTTATATACTGCTCCCCATTCAAAATTTCAGATAAGTTAAAATAAAATTAAAACAGATTAAAACAGATTAAAATAGATTTTTAAAAGAAGCAAAATGCAAAGTAAATATACACAAGTCTGTCAGATGAATTTTTACCCTTACATCCAAAAAGACCGAAGCAGTTAAAAACTTAAGAAAATAAAAGCTATTAGCTATGTTAACTGAAAACACACACATATACAATTATGAAGGGAAGTGGGGAGAAGGGGAATCAAAAAGAAATCATGGCCACTTGATGCACTAATAGCTCTAATTCATTTAAATGCTGACCAGTTAAAGCTTAGACCTTTAAAACCCAGGATGTGGATATAGTTTGATCTCGATGGTCATACCTTAGTAGGTTCTTCAGAATAAAATACAGCAACAGCTTCAAGTTCTTCATATTTCATAACAGTTATGAGTTTAAAAGGATTCCACTTTTTAAAAAAGCCTCCTTTTGAATCACTGAAAGTCCCCAGAAGCACATGAAACCTTTTACTTTTCCCCATCCCACAACCTTTGGTTTTCGTGGCCACTATAAATCGCTTAGGAATGCTTTTGCTCACTACACTAGAAGAACTGGCTTTCACACAAAGAAAAGGCCTCTTGGCTGTCGCCATTAGAATGGAACAGAAAAAAATCTTCCCTATCGCGTCTGCCCAGAAGAGACCTTTTTGGAGGCCCCGTGATGGGGGGGGGGCTTTTCTGAAGGGAGCATGTGGATGGGCTAATCTCTGCAGTGTGGCCTCTTCCATTCCTCCCTCCCTCTAGTTCCCCTCACCTTCTCTGGGCTGTGGCTCCCCGGCCGGTTCCAGGAGCTTGTAGCTCCCAGGAAGTGGGTTCCAGGCCAGGGAAGGCTAGCAAGTTGTAGAGGATGGTGGCAGCAGACACAGCTAGGGCCAGCCTCCCAGGCCAGAGAATGAATGGGACCGGGAAGGAAGTGATGACACTGGAGTCTCCTGCCTAGCCTGCAGGATGACCACTCCCAGCATGCTCCCTGCCAGTCTAGCATGCATGCTGCTTCCCCTTCCATGTCTTCTGCCACTCACCTCGCAAGACTTCTAGAAGCAGGAGACATTGGACCCCAAATCTGGTGAAATCTGGGTTTTTCCTGTCATATGGTCAGTCTACCATCCAGCCCCAGTAGTCAACAGCCACCACTGCATTTCTATGTATTAATAGGTTGAGTGAGCTTCCTGCCATGCCAAACAACCACTGTGAGGTCAACCACACATACGTACAGAGCCATCCTGATTTGACTCAGGGTACATGTGCTATGTTTGATCTGTGGGACCCTAAAGGCCTGCAAGTTGTACCCAACGTTAGTCGAACGAAAATGGGGATTCTACCTTGGACCTAACCTGAAGACCAGGTTGTATCCATGTAATATTCTAAGCTTCTTGTGTGCTATTTTCAAAAGCACTGTTGCCATCTGGGGTAAAGTGGAAGGAATGACTCTCCCTTCTATACAGTTTGACTACCCAGAACTTTTTCTGGGTGGAAGCACAAGCAGTCAAGAGCTTCAGCCTACTGTGGGTGACCATGGTTGCAATTCAACAAACTATTTCTCTCAGTATCCAAAATAGTAGGGGATTAAAACACACACACACACCCCTCCGTTGCATAGCTCTCAACATAACTTGTGACTGTTTTTTTTAAAAAAAAAAATATTCTGGCATGAACTTAAGAAATGAAAAACACACGGAAGAGAAGATGAGCGTAAATGTGGGTGTTAGGCAGAGAAATGAGTTCAGGCTGTAGGAGTCACTGAGCAGAGAAAAGATCTCTGTGGGGATTTTGAGAAAGAACATTTTGTGAGTAGCATAACCGTCTGTGCAGAACGTCTGCCTACTTTCCCATGGAATTTCCCCTGAAAAAAAAAAAAAAAGATTTTAAAAGCCTTCTAGTAGTTATCCTACTGTTTGCAATCTGGAGCTTGGCTTATTTCAGATCTACTGTTCCAATGCAAGGGGCGAAGAAACAGCCACATTTAGATTTTGTTGGGAGCTGTTCCCAGTTAACATGGGTGCAAATCTAAATTAACAATTCATGGTGCTTTCATCTTTAGCTGCCAGATAATATTTTTAGAAAGATCCCATTACAACAGAGGGAGAAATGGATGCCTGGATACCTTCAGTACATTCTCATCTATAAACTACTATTTGACTTCCTAAATCGGTCTTCTTTTATAAAAAAAATTAAATACATTGCACAAACACAAGTCAACTGCATGTGTTATGGTATTCTTCCAGATGTTAATTCACCTAGGAAATTGAACAACTCCCTGTGAATATCAATGAGCATGTAAATTACAGTAGAGCAGATTTCATGTTATCTGAGTTTACTTTTTATCTCTAAAGTAGAGTTCATTAACCCCACCCTTTAATAGCTGCTTGCAAATTATCATCACCATCATCACTATTTTTATTTCTCTACAACCAAATAGCAAAAGCTCTCTGGGCGGTTCACCAAAATACATTTCACAATACAAGATAATAAAAACACAATATAAAATCTGTAACATACAAAATGTAAAACAATTTAAAGAGATGAAAGATTTACAATAAGACACTGGACCTTACAGAAACAACTGACAGAGAGAAATGTGCCATCAAACGCCCAGGAGTAGAGGACAGTCTTAACCTGGTGCCCAAAAGATGGCAATATTGATATCAAGTGGACCTCAATGGAGAGAACATAATCTGGGGGGGGGGGGTGTGTGTGGCATGGCTGAAAAGGCCCTCTCCCTTATTACCATCCTCCCTTGGAGGAGGCACATGGAGGAAGGCCTCCACTGTTGGTTGTAGTGTCTGAGTAAATTCGAGTCCTGTTTGCAATGATTCTTTCCCACCACTATTGCATTTCTTCCTACTGTCCCTGCTCCTCATAGGGCTAACAAAGCCCTATGACGAGAGACTGAAAGAACCGGGCATGTTTAGCCTGGAGAATAGAAGACTGAGGGGAGACATGATAGCACTCTTCAAATACTTGAAAAGTTGTCACACAGAAGAGGACCAAGATCTCTTCTCGATCCTCCCAAACATGGAATAGCTATAGATTGTGCATCATATAAGCAGAAGCTTACAACAATTTATTGTAATGGGTGAAGGGTGTGTGTGTTTAACCTCTTTCACACAGCAGCTGAGTCTTGCCATCTGCCTGAGCTGAGATGTGAAACAGTTCAGCCAAACTAGCCAGGACAGGGCTGCTTTGCCAGTTCTTCAAACAATGGATTGCATTCAGGGAAAAATAAAAATAAACAAACCTTGACATCACGTACCAATCTCAAAGGAGAAGGTGAAAACACACACACACCCAAAAAAACCCTCCAAGGAAGCTGTGACTGAGTACAATTATTTCTGCTGTGATGATTCCTTTCAGCAAAAATTGTAACAGAACATTCCTGATTTATTGACACTCAAGTATTCTGTTGTTGCTGTTGAAGCTTACCTTTCTACAGTATATCTATGGGAGGGCCAGTCCCAAGTATGTTGCTTCCTGAGGCAGATCAGCATTTCTCTCCACCCCCACCCCTTCAATCTCCTTATACCAAACGCTGAAAAATTCAGAAAATCCATTCTCTTAAGCAAGGTGCTTTTCCTCTCCTACCTCTGGGCAATAGCACCATTAGCATCTTGCCCCCACACCCTTATGTGTGTTCCATAAGCAGGGAATTGTGGTATCAATTGAATGGCTCTCTATAGTAGTCTTGTATAGTGCTGATAGACCACTAATTTGATCGGAGTTGGGATGGTTAGGGCATTAGCAGGGCAATGAAGTGGAACGGTCTTGCAATAGTTAGTTACCGTTTGTGTGTGTGTGAGGGATACACAGGGAAGAGTGGCCACTCCCTTTTCTCCTTGCTGTTCTGTATCTGTATGGCTGAAAAATAAGTGTATTAGAAAAGGCAATGGTGGTGAAAATATGTACAAAAAAGAACCCTAAAGGTTTATTCAGCAGAAAGGAGAGTAGCATTGGTACCACGATCATCTTTAATATCACATAAGATTATTCCAACTGTAAATAGATTAACATGTTCATTTACTTATTTGCATTTGGTGTATTCCATTATTAACATAATTAAGAAACATTGGCATATTGTCAAGGATCTTCCAGGTTGCAGTGATTTTCTGTATTTTGGTTTAAAACGTTCCAGGAATCTAAAGGATTTATTGATACATACTGATGTTGACCAGCCCACAAGGAGAGTGGATTCTATTTTTGGACATTTTAAATGTGGAGGATGTTCTGGGTGTGCATTGGCTTTGGAAATGAAAACTTTCATACATCCTATGGATCATCGCCATTTTGATTTGGATCATTTTTCGAACTGTGCCACAAAAAGGGTAATTTATTTTATCATGTGTCCATGTGGCCTTATTGACATCAGTAAAACAACACGTGCAGTGAGGACAAGAATATTGGAACATAGATCCAAGATTAAACAACAAATTGTGGAGGCACCCCTTGTGCAACATTTTATGGAGAAAGGACATGGATGTAATGATTTTAGGTTTCTGGTAATAGAGAGAGTTTATGCACACAAATATAATTGGCAATGTTATGATGATATTTTACTTGGAAAAGAGGCTCAATGGATATTTAGGTTGAATACAGTGGCCCCACAGGGTCTAAATTCCAGTTTGGATTTTTCTTCTTTCTTGGTAACTTAGGTTTGAGTGGTGGATTTCACTTTTAAGATCTGAAGCCTCTGTTGAGAGATCTAGTCTGTAATTCATTATTTAATTAACTGAGCAAACGCTGTTCTGTGCCAGCTGAGGAACAGATAGTCAATGTGATTAAGCGAAAGACTGTTGACTGTTTTTGGTATGTATGCAAGGTCTTATTTTTGTGTTATCTTCCTGTAATGTTAAATAATGTGTAAATAACAGCATTGTCCGATGTGGATTTAGTTGGAGTATAGTTAATTTAGCTTTTTGTATACTGTATAGATAAAATTCCGGAAGATGTTCTCATGTTGAAAAACTTTATAAAGAAAAATTTCGTCAGCTTTCCACTGCCTGTTGGCGGTAAGTTTATTTGAATTAAAAGTAATTTGTGATGTCCTTATCTTGTGAACCGGTAAGAAGAAAAAGGACTGTAAATAAGAACTGTTACCATGGAGTAACTTTAAACAAATATGGTTATTTGGTATTATTATGTCTTACTACAAAGACCAGCGTTTTGGAAGAAGATATTTTGAAACAAGGAATAGCATGAACCTTGTTAACAAATAATTTTGGTCTTGTTATAATGAATGATTTAGATTCAAGTGTTAAATGTGTTTGAATGTTGATGGGTCTGATTTCTTGTAATGTTTATGATTGAATACTATATGCAAATGTTATATGAGGAAATGCTACACAGGTGTTGAATATCATGGATATGTAATGAAATGTTACACATGTGGTAGTAGCATTGTATTGTAAAGTGGTTACTTTAGTAAAAAATTACTTGGAGTAGAATAATTGTTTAAAGGACTATTTAATTCAATGTGTTGAATTTGTTCCTATGGTGGTTGCCTTTAGGGTTCTTTTTTGAAAAATAAGCATACCTCCTTCCATTTTAATAAATAGGATAAAAACAGATTAAGAACACTTATAGAAACTGCAAACCTTCTCTTACTCATCTGTCATGGCTGGAGGGGTGGGCTGAGAATAGCAGAGGGTAACATCTCTGTGGGGCATTTATCAAAACACAATGCCATCCCAACCATGAACAGACCATGGTACAACAGGCAACATACAATGCAGTTCAGGGGAAGCAGTAAAACCAACTCCCCCATTTCCAAGGCCACCAAATATGCATGACTGAACAAAACCTCACACCCTTATTCAGTTCCTTTGCCTGCCCACACAGCTTCTCCTGCAATACTTCTCAATTTAATAGCCAGCCCCATGGCCAACACCCACCCCTCCAGAACCGAGGCTGCACTTGGAAAGCTGACATCCTTGCTGACCTCTGCTTGCAAGCCCCATTGCTGAAATTGGAAGTTATGGAGTGCTGTAGAATGCTGGCTTTGATTTGAATGCACTTGGTGTTGATCAGAGTTGTGCTGCAGAACATTCTAAACGTATTGCAACGTTATAAAAAAAAAACATTTCTAGAGCGAATAATGCAGCAGTGAGAAGGGGAACCAGAGCAGCTGGGCAGATGGAATGTCTGCATGTCTGAGTTCACAGACAGGGTCAGAAAGAAGCCACCAGGCATGCTCATTCGGCTGCCTTAATTGCACTTACATGCAGGAATAACCATCTGCGAAGATGTTGGGTGTTCCCAAAGCCCGAGCAGTGGTATGATGACTTTGTGCTTGGGATGAGCGGATTTGGGTGCATAACTTCAGGATGACCCGAGAGACATTATTGTAGACTGCAGATCAGCTTCGTCCACATCTGGAGTGGAAGAGAACAGTGATACAAGAGTCACTCCCCCTGCATAAAGGTATAGCCGTAACAATCTGGTGGCTGTCAAACCTGAAGACCTACCATGAGGTCTCCTGGCATTTCAGAGTGGGCGAGGCCACTGTAGCTAATGCGGTTGTGGAGGTTCACCTGGCTATCGAACTGGTACTTCTTCAAAAAAACTGTTTTCCTGAAAGACCACCACAAGGTAGGTATCAGGGGTAAAGAATTGGAGGAGGAAATGCACAAGTGGGTGGATATCCACACCAGGAGAAGTCATTTAGATCGGAAATGAGATCATGCAGCACCACAGAAGAGCGCTGGTGCGCTCCACAGGTTGGGGCAGGGAATGAAGATAGTAGGGTGGTGTGTGCTTGCACTTGTACAAGACAGGAAGGCAGGACACCCCCAGGGCCATTCGTGCAGTGACCTTATGTAAAGGAGGACTGGCTTGCCGTATCTATAGGAGTTGATGGCACATGGCAATGTCTGAAGGTGTATAGCATGCACTGAGCCTTGAATCTCTTCAGCAAAACTTTAAAAGCAGGAGGATCCCTTCCCTCTTCTGCATTGTGCCAACTGCTGTTGGCTGACATCTCCAGTTGAAGAGAGAAAGTAAAAAAAAGTGGTGCCTAACTGCAATGGTTACTTCATGGACTTCACGTTGTTAGGTCAGTCTTTTGGATGCAGGAGCCCTATCCTACTTTTAACACACTCATCATAGGAGTGGGTTAGTGTGGCCATTGAAAAGCACAACTCCTGTCCATGCTTATTTATCCAGCTTTCATTTGAGATTACCTCTTGCTCTGTTCTTCTGTTTTGTAGCACTGTGTAGAAGAAGAGGAGAAAGGTCTGCAGCAGCCAGCAGCAGTGACTCCGCCAGGGCGGCAGTTGACCCACCCAACCCCAGCCTGGGCCACTACCGGTACAGCAGCCAGCAGGTTAGTGAACTTGATATCAATGGTTTAAGGTGGTTTGCTTCTGTCTAGGGTGCTGACCTCTAACCTGTACTGCTGTCACTCTGAGTGCGGCATCTCCCTGAACTGATTTGGGATTGCAGAAGGGGGCAGGGTGTCTTCTTGGTTCAATATGTTTATTCCAGGCAACAAACTGGTGCACTGTGTGCAGCCGGGGAGGGCTGTTGAAGAGGAGGTGTGGTGTTTGTGGCTGAGCCCTGAGAGTGTTTGTCTGCTCCACCCATCCCCACAGGTACTAAAGCCTCCAGCGTGCTGAAGGTGCAAGCCAAAGGGCAAGAAGCTGTTGAAGAGGAACTGCCACTTTGGAAGAAGAGCAGAAGTAGAACAGAGTTTCATTGTGATAAAAACTGGGATTGGAAGAGCCTGTGGGAAGGAGCTGCCACGCTACCCTCACTTGTTGGGGTTACTGTTTTAGACCCAACTACCATATATACACACATTTCATTTTATTTCTTAGTTAGAATTATAGTATTGCGATTTATAGTTTCAGAGCAGAGAAGGGTAAAATAGCCTTTTCCGGAAACTAAAATGGAAACAATCCCAGTTACAGAATGTTTTTATAACTTTAGCTTTTAGTCTGTTTCATATTAAAAAATTAAAGATAGAAAAATTAATACAAAATATTTTTAATGGTGTTTTTTTTTTTAAAAAAAGTATTTTAATCAAATTCTTTTATGGCTGTCAGTCTCCCCTTGACACCCAGGGATTCATATTCATTCTTATAACCTGTCCATCAGTGTTGATAACTCCTGTAATGAAATGGTGCTCACTAGAAGGAGATCTCAGGTATTAGGTATCACTCCCTCCACTGGGAACATTCCTCCAAAAATAGCAAAACAAACTAACAAAAATTACACAATTTTATACACCCAAAACAACAGAAGAGGCTGCTGATAGGGTTATAGATGCCCCAGACATCCAAAATTGGAAAGAAGCAAGTAAGGCAGCAATGAGCGGTTCTTTAATTGACAATTATGTTGTTGACCAGCTCAAGGCTGAAAGTGATAAATGGAAGAAAATTCTTCAACACATTCTGGATATCATCCTATTTTTGGCAGAGAGGGGGCTCGCTTTCCATGGTTCTTCTGAACAAATTGGCGATAGCCATAATGGAATTTTTGGGGGTATTGTTGAGCTTCTGAGCAAATATGATTCAGTATTTGTTGAACATGTTACACGTGTACAGAATGCACAGGAGAATGAAACACAGCTCCAAGTACGTACAAAATGAGTTCATTGAAATCCGTGGATCATTTGTGTAAAAGAGCATTATTGAAGAAATAAAAGCTGCAAAGTATTTCACAATTGCTCTCGATGGAATGCCTGATGGTTCTCACAAAGAACAGCTATCATTCATCATCAGACATGTGAAGAGGGAAGGTCCCAGTTTTTCAATAGAAAAACGCTTTCTTGCATTTCATGAATTTTCCAAAAAGAGGGGTGAAGAAATTGCAGAGAACATCTTAGACTTCTTAGTAAGCCTCAATCTGAACTTTGTGTGGATCAAGCATATGACGATGGCTCCAATATGCAGGAAAATACAGTGGTGTGCAGGCTATCTCAAAGGAGAAGAATGAGAGCTGCATTTTCTCCAGTTGTGCAAATCATTCTCTGAATGTTGCTGAATACCAGTTGCTGGGGAACATGAACAGGAAGGGTGCTATTGCCCTTACATCCTACTAGTGGGCTTTCCCTATGCAGCTGGTTGGCTACTATGGGAATAGAATACTGGACTTTATGGGCCTTTGGTCTAATTCAGCACAGTTCTTCTAATGTTCTTAACTGGTGGTTTGTCATATTCCTGCCACATGTCCATCCCTGGTGGCTATATTTGCCTTCATGGGCAACAGTTGTGAAGGCATCATATAGAGTATAAACATACACATAAAATAACAGCAGGACACTGGAGTATGGCAAGCAGTTGGATTATTGCCTCTTCCTGAGGCTTGCGAAGTACACTAATGGGCAGTAAACAATTATGTCCTGCCATTGATTTCAGTCAGCCACATTCAATGATGTGACACAAGGCATCCTCGCTGTAGCACAATCCTGTTAAAATCTTCTCACAAACATACCCGGAAATGACATTGCCTTGCATTGTGTGTGAGTGGGGTAGGTGGGATCCAAACTTCACATCTGTGCCTTAACAGACTAATGAATGTTTTTGATAGACTTTCAGCTGATGAGATTTGCACTTTGTGCTGTATACCACAATTTTGGATTCTTTACCAGAAGAGAAATTGCATCTGGCAGGGGAGAGCAAAAGAGGGTTTGCAGTAGCCTCATAAAAAAAGATTTATTTGGTAGCAGTATTCAAAGTATTGTAAATGGGTTTAACGGCATGTTGGCCTTTTGCATATTATCTCTTTTCACCCAGTTCGGAGACTGCACAGTGGAGATTGGAAGGTTAACCAATACATTTCAAAAGTTTAGAAACAAAGTGAAGCTATGATACAGAAAAAATTAAAACCCGTGGCAAGTAAAGATCAACCCAGGTAACCACATTCAAATAGAGATTTAAGCATTTCACTAGAATGCTAGTGATTGCCACAGGACGATTACAGAGTGAGAATATTTCAATTCAGACGTTACACAAAACAGAGATTACAAGAGTGCACATCACATTCCCAAATCTGCGCATTAGTCTGTGTAACCTGAGAATTAAACTAGGGCCTTTTACTGAAAAAAAATCTGCTTAAAGTGCTTGCAGATTTATCAAGACACCTAACAGCTGGGACATATCATTACTTCTGGAATTATAGCATATGGTTTGATTTTATTATATCTTTGTTCCAAATATCAATGCTGAAATAACATGCAGTTCAAAAGATGCCATACAGTATTTTTAGTTATCAGTTTTCACAAAGTGGGAGATTCTTCTGTGTGCCTCATTCCTATGAGGCCAGCATAACTACTACAATTCTGAAAATGTACCATAACTTCCTTGCTGATATTGCTTCACAAGGAACACAGAGAGAATCAATGCCATCCTGCTTACATTACTATAAATCCAAAGTGCATATCTTGACTCTAGGGAGGGACCATCTTTCTGTTCACATTTATATCACAAAAATTGCAAACAACCTCTGCAACCACCCAAAAATGTTCTTCCTTTTTTCTGTAAGCTGCTCTTTTACTCAGTAATTCTTGAATGCAAAGCAGGTTGCAAAACTTTCATTCTGCATAGGCAATGTCAAAAGGATTGGATCACTGGGAACCATCCATTACTACCAGTTTCACCATGGCCAGGGGCATCACTAGGTAGGCCATGGCTCCAAATCTCATTACCTTGACCTCTTGGGGCAAGTTGTGCCATGCATTTCCGAGCTCAGTCCACGTGAGCTTCTGTGGATGGCCTGGAGGCAAGGGAAGTGGGGTGAGCCAACAACAAAAAACACCCCAGACTCATCGCCAAGTAGCTGTAAGGTAGTTGGGGGAGGCAGAGGCAAGCACAGGAAGGAAAGCCAATCAAGTTAGGAGGTGGAAGATGCTTACAGCAAACTGAATTCTGAGCTCAGCGATCAAAGCAAACACTAGCAACTTGCTTGCTGCTGCTTAAGTGAAGTGAGTTCTTGCCAGATATTCCTGTGTGGTCCATGGTGTGCTGCCTGAGGAACTATCTGCACTGGAGATGGAGTGAGTTGGGGGCATTGGTGAAAGAAGAGACGCTGAGGATAGAAGGCTTTGAATTGCCATGCCACCGCCTTTGCTTCAATTGCATCAGGGAAGGAAGGGAGCTTGACTGCGGAGCTGGACAAAGAGTCAGGACTTGAATGGGGCTGTGGGGGGAGGAAGACGAGAGAGAGGGGGGCAGACTGCAGTTAATGCAGGGTACGAGGGAGAAGCCAGGAAGGCTTGGCCAGTTGAGTCAGGAGGGGACAGAGGGAAGGAGTAAGAGGTCTAGGAAACCTTCATGCCTGGTGATGCCACTCTCAAGGAGCAACAACATGAGGAAGGCTTCATGGCCTTCTGTGGGGGTGGGGTGGGGGAAGAGGAGAGGAGTTGGCTGAGGAAGGCCTCATTCACCCCAGCATCAGCAACAGTTTCTCAGAAACTACAGGGCTATTCAAAAAATCAGCAACCGGAAATAAATTAAATGGGAGGACAGTAGAGAGACGTCAACTCCTTAATTGGGAGGTTGGTGCATTTTTAAAATGCTAAATTGTATCAATAACATTGCTGGATCAAAGTAACTCTTCCTCTATCCTCCAAAAGAATGAGTGAAGGGAGAAGATGAACTTGTGAAATCAAGTAAAATTTGCTCTGAAATATGAAATGTGTTCCTTCCCAGAGGTTTAGACTTTCACTATCGTTATATGGCAGTACCAGAAAATGAGATTCTATTCAGGAATACTCAGGGACAGATAACTTTGATTCAGGAAGCGTTTTGTCTACCATGGGAGTCAGTGCCTCTAAAACTTATAATGAGCCTGTGACTTACACCGTGATGAAACTGCAATTCTCAGAAAACTTGAAAATGTTCCAATTTTGATTACTGATGAAGCTTAGAAATGGTATATTATCCAGAATTACCATCTAGTTATAATCAATGGAAGCTTTCTACGTTTTCTCCTGTCTACAATTGCAGAGTTATAATTAATAGAGGCCTTCTATGTTTTCTTTGGTTACAATTATTAAGGCTTTTTCAATTCATATGTGTGTTTTCTATTCTTGTTAATTAATAGAAGTTTTACTTAGGTTCACAACTGTAAAGGTTTTTTCCAACTGCACACGTGTTTAACTCGTGGTACTACACTGTGTAACAAGTCCTAATGTTATATAACCATAGGATATTTAGGCAGATGATTATTGTCTGCGGTTGAATTTATTGTTACTATAACTCACACTGATTTATTAAAGGACTATTTTCCTTTTTGTCTGCCCCACATTGTCTAGCATATTCCACACTATAAAATATCCGATACAGTCCTATTAGCACAGATTGGATAGTATAGACCTAGTGTTTTCCTAAAGGACCCATTCCTTGTCGGTTTCTTCAGTGAGGGCTCCTCCCCTTATTTGTATCATGTTGTTTTATCCCATAATCTTGAATGAGGGATCGTCCCCATAGGCTATCGGTCCTGCAAGCCCCAAAGCAGCCTCCCCTCAACATGTTGCCCTCCAGATGTTTTGGGTTACAACTCCCATCAACAGCAGTGAATGTGACTAATGACTAATGGTCATGGATTATGTGAGTTGTAGTCCAAAACATCTAGAGGGCAACAGGTTAAAGAGTGCTCAAAAGGGTTTATTTGCATATTAAAGGGTAATGTAGTCAATGATCCTCTAGCGCAGAAAGCACTGGAATTTTCCATTAGCAAATCTTTATATTTTGCAAAAACTTTGATAAATTATCAAGTTAAACAATTATGATTCAAACTCCCCCTTGGGGATCTAGTTTTGTTTGGCACAGAGCATTGCAATTAACATTGATTGCATACTTGATCAGGACTACAAAACAGTAGCTGAAAACACTGTCAAGTGCATTATATGTTGTTGAAGTATTTTTAGGATATTGTATAAACTTGAAATGAACTTGAATTAAGTGTGACCTTTTGCTAATTAACTGCCTCCTTTACTACAGGTGGTATCAATAGAAGCAAACAAGAAGGAAGGGTTCTGGTATTGTTAAAAAGCCCAGCTTGTGTTTTTTGGGTGGTTGCTCTAGATGCCTACAAAGAGCACCAAGATGTGATGTTCTGTAAATAAGCTTTATGTTTTAAATACTTTAAGTTGTAGAATAAATACTAAGGGGACCATAAAAGAAACAATATGTGTGACTTATTGAATCTGACTGGGATAATGCTGCTGCTTGTCGTCTTTGCTGTTTAAAGAAGAGAAGAGAGCTCTAACTCCAACATACTTAAGAGCCACATGCACAGAATTTAAAAATATAAGCACAAACAATAATCATTTTGTAAACATGCACAGATTTGAGGTCATTACAGAAGTTGCGTTACTAATTAAATTTACACTTGGATACTAACTCATTGACCTTTGCTTTGGTGGATGGGTTTGTGGTTTATTTGAGCAAACTATATGTTCATACTCCACTGGAATTTAAGGACTTGAAAAATAGGAGAAATTATTGCAAGATTTAAAAAATGCAATAACTGAGTTTATTAATTAATATCAAAACAACTAGGCAACTTAAGAAACTCCTTTCTCTGTTTAGTGAAGAACAGTCCTTAATACTATTAAGTCCTTGGTTCTTCATCATAGTCTCTGTGCATTACACACATGGGCTCTGAGCCTGCGAAAACCCCGCATCGGGAATTTTCCATAGCTAAGAGCCATTTTGGCAGGAATCCTCCCCCTCCATACTGCACATATCCAGGAGGATTCCTGCCCAAATCCCCTAGTTCTTCTTTGACCACCATTGTGATGGCCTCATCGGGAACTTGTCTCTTCTGACAACAAATAAATAGCTAAGATATATATTACCTTTTTCATCTTCTTCATCTCATCTTTTCCTTCAGCTCTCTTCAACTATATATATATATATATATATATATATATATATATATATATATATTGGTCTTCTTCATAATGGCTATATCTTAAGGTCGTATGGGCCCAAAGGCACCATTCAAGAAGAGCACCCATTGCGGGAGCAAATTACTGCCCTCAGATGGACATAGCGTTTGTGTCTTATGCCTAGGGGAAGGGCACAAGGTTGAAACCTGCCAAAGTTACCATGTCTTCTCCAAACAAACCGAAGGCATCGGGCAGATAAGTTGAGGGCTGAGTTGTGGAAAAAAGCACTAGCAGCAGTTGATACAACAATGACTACCCCGGAGACATCAGTGCTTGCAACTCCTGTCATGCCTTCTACATCTCAGGCAGACAGACCCCACCAACACACACACACACCCAATGACACCAGGACGGTCATTAACAGCCTCTGTGACAAAAAAGCTTGCAAAAAAGGCTAGAACCCCCAAAATCAGCAGAAGCACATAAAAAGAAATAGATAGATAAATCATCGCACAAATCGACAGACAAAAATCTGCATGGCCGATATACAATGATCCAGTACCGAGCACATCAATGCTGAGGTCAACCATCAACACCCACTTCCAGATGAAACCTTCAAGGTTGGCTTTCTTATCAGCATATTGACAGGTCAGGCTGCTAAATGGGCTACTCCCTTGCTGCTGGAGAAAAGCCCAGTGCTGGGGAATTTGAAAGACTTTATCAAGCAGCTGAAGGAAACATATGAAGACCCAGCGAAGGCAGCTACTGCTAACTGCTGCATTCGGAGGCTGCAACAAGGCGGACGCCCACTTGCGGAGTATGTAACAGACTTTCGCCTGCTACAGCAGGACCTTGCTTGGAATGAGGCAGTTTTTGGACCAGTTCCAGGAAGGACTCTTGGAGGAGATATTGGATGCCTTGGTGTATGTGGACAGACCTCAAACACTGCAACAAATGATTCAGCTCTGTCTCAGGATTGAGGGGAGGTTGGAGTCCAGACGAGGCCACTCTAAGACCAGAGCAGGCCATGAGGTTCCTACCCCCAAGCCATAGACTCTGCGAGTTCCTAGTGCTGACAGCCCACCCTCACCTGAGGAACCCATGCAGTTGGGTGGAGCCCACTCTTGCCTGTCACCAGGAGAAAAGCAGCGGTGGTGGCAGCTGGGCATGTTTATACTGTGGCCCAAAGGAACATTTTGCTAGTCTCTGCCCAGCCAAGATGCCAGCCCATGTGTTATCAAGAAAAGGCTACAACTCGACCCCTGTGGGCTGCAGGGTCAAGGTGAGATCACGTTCAAAGGGGCCCAATGCTCTCAGTCCCTTACCTGCCAGCATCTGATGGTGTCTATTTCCCTTATAGTTCCAGGACAACAGAGTATCCATATAAAGGCCATGGTAGACTCAGCCTCCACTAGTAACTTTATGGACATCTCCTGCATAGCACCACCAGATCCCTCAGAGACTGCTAGAGCACCCCATTCTAGTGGAGACGATTGATGATTGGATACTATCTTCTGGGCAGGTGGTGCAACAGAGTCCTTGTCAATGACTCTAAATGGGCATCAGGAGAAACTCCCATTTTATTTGGCCACCACTCCCCATTTCCCAGTGGTTCTTGGAATGGCATGGTTTCAGTGTCATGACCCCCATATCCAGTAGTCAACAGGGCAGATCTCCTTCCCCTCACCCCATTGCCAGGACTGTTGTGTGGCCCCAAGAGAACAGGCTTTCTTGACCATCAAAGGGGGAGTCCAACTTGAGGGGCTACCCCTCAAATACTAAAAATACCACGAAATAGGGAAACGGATCAGTTACCACCACATCGCCCTTATGATTGCCCCATTAACTTGGTTCCAAGATCCAAGATTCCAGTTAGGTGTA
Organism: Elgaria multicarinata webbii; assembly: GCF_023053635.1. Classification (NCBI taxonomy): domain Eukaryota; kingdom Metazoa; phylum Chordata; class Lepidosauria; order Squamata; family Anguidae; genus Elgaria; species Elgaria multicarinata. The sequence continues at coordinate 54,617,757 of NC_086180.1, read as the reverse complement.
TCTATTCATTGTCTGAGCAGAGTTAGCTGAGCTGAGAGGCTTCATAAAGAAAAATATGGAACGGGGGTTTATTAGGCCCTCTACCTCACCTGCAGCGGCCCTGGTTCTCTTTGTAAAAAAGAAGTGTGGGGAGCTCCGTCTCTGCAATGACTACAGGGCCCTCAACCAGATTACATTCTGGAATAGGTACCCCCTACCCTTGATCCCGGAACTGATGGAATTACACCGGGAAGCCCAGATATGGTCGAGGGGCATATAATCTGGTCTGGATTAGGGAAGGGGGCGAGTGGAAAATGGCATTTCAAACCCGGTACAGGCACTTTGAATCCACGGTAATGCTGTTTGGTTTGTGCAATGCCCCTGACGTTTTTCAGCACCTGATGAACATCTTCCGAGACTTCTTGGACCAGCACCTGATGAACATCTTCCGGGACGTCTTGGACCACTTCCTGATTGTCTACTTGGATGATACTTTAATTTATTCCTGAGACCCCCAGGAACACATTCAGCATGTTCGGGCCTTATTGCAACACTTACGGGACAACCGCTTGTTTGCAAAGCTTGAAAAGTGTGCGTTTGACCTCACCATGGTGGATTTCCTGGGTCATTGCATCTCCCCAGCAGGAATCCAGATGGACCCAGTGAAAGTGGAGACAGTACTGCAGTGGCAGACTCCACTGTCGGTGAAGGATGTACAGCAAATCGTCGGTTCATCTCCAATTTTGCACAACTCACCGTACCCATTTCAGAATTGCTCAAGGGGAAGGTGCCATTCCGTTGGACGGAGGCTCCCCCAAAGGGCTTTTCAGCACCTAAAGAAGGCCTTTATCTCAGAGCCCATTCTGCAGCAGCCTGATCTTACATGACCCTTCCTCGTGGAGGCCAATGCCTCAGACAAGGCAATTGCCACTGTGCTGCTGCAGCCTGTAGGGGTGGATCAGAATCTTCTCCCATGTGCATTTCATTCCCAAAAGCTCAATGACTTTGAGCAAAATTACACTATTTGGGGAGGGGGGAAGATGGCGGCACAGTAAGACGCACATGTTAGTTGCTCTGCTCTGCTTTGCTGATTTTATCTTTTATTTTAGTACCTTGTTTGGATTCTGCCTTCCTTTCAGCTCTCTCTGCTTGTTGCCTTCCCTTTCATATTGGGCTTTTGTGCAAGAGTTGTTTTTGCTTGTTTGCCAAACAACCTAGGAGTGGCTGCGGGAATCCATGTTACGACCTTGAAGGCCGTGTTTAATATACAGAAGACAAGTCATTTGCCTCCCACGCCAGGATAAAGTTCTACTGTATTAATTACTTTGAAACAAGGCTAGAAAGAACACAAGAAGTTTCAAGCCTGCAGCTAACAGCATACAGAGAGAGAGAGCTGACAATGAGAAAGACGCCGCTGAGGTCTGAGTGTAGTCTCCCTGCTAGGAGATTTTGCCGTGTACCATTTTAAGCTCTTAGAACCTGATTTTGTCCATGGACTTGGGAGCTGGGAGGAGAGGAAGTCCAGGAAGGAAAGGGAAAGAAAGGAATCTGACAATCCCTCTGGAGGAGTGGCTCATTTCTGGTTGTGTCTGAGTGTTTGGGTGTGGAGCATTAACTCTGGGGGTGATAACAATAGGACAACAAATCTGCATTTGCAAAGAGCCGGACAGATGTTTTAGATCCTAGCGTGAGGATCCTATGCTAAAAGATTCTCTGCAAAGGTTCTGTGGACTGCTGATAAGCCAGCTTCGAGGAAGGAAAGAAAGCGAAAATGAAATTTTAACAAATTACAGCTGTTTAGGTCTTTGGAATTTACCTGATGTTTTCAGAAAGCATACACCTCAACTTTCTGGGACTATAAGCAGAGTTGAATTTTACAAGTAGAGTTAATTTGTAACTGTTTTTTATTTTATTTTTAGGGTCTGTCTGTATGTATGTTGCTAGATTTGGGGGTGTGGGTGTAATTAAGTTACTCATTCTATTAGTCAGTGTATTTTAGTAATTTAATCTGATTTGTTATTTTATTATTGTCTGATTGATGAGGAATCATTAACTACAATGGGTCTGAGAAAGCGTGCTCGTAGTAACTCCAGTTCGAACTATCCTTGTCTACCTCCACTAAACAGCTTAGAATTGATGAGTTTTATAAATTAGATACTTGCAAGCCTACTATCCCTACCTCTAACAGATTTAGTGTGTTGGAGGTGGAGAGTTTTGAGCCCCAACCTTTACATGCTGGAAACAATGTCACAAATCAGAATAGTATAATAGGAAATACAGATGTAGTTAATGATAATGCTGATGAAGCTAAGGGAAAGCCTGCTTCATTTTGTAATGATAGGCTTCTTTTGGAAGAGCATTATAACTTGGTGGCCCTAACGGTTTATAAGGAACTTAAAGATATCTCAAATAGAGTTAATAGTCTTGCAACAGTCACAAAGGGGCAAAATTTTGTTCCTTTATTTAAGTCACCTATTAAAAAGACAGATGATACCAGGGCTCCTAATAGGATGGTACCTGATTACTTTTCAGTCATGAGCTCTCAGTTTGCTTCAGATCTTCTTCTACAGCCTAACAGGATAGCTTTAACTGTATAACCTAACAGAAACTGTATTATCCAATGGAACACCTTGTCTTCTATACAGAGATACCTTAGTTATCTATTACAACTACCACTGAAGGAAATTGATTTAATGTCTATGGATAAGCTGTATGCTCCTCCACTAGTGCAAAAACATATTTTACTGTTTAGATCTGATAAAATACCAGTAATGATTATGAAGGAGAAGGCTCTTTTAGCTAGGTTTGATGTCATCTCTACCCGAGTTTTTTTAGATACAGCAAGGCTATCTCTTCTACCCTTTTTGAGATTAGAAAATCCCCAGCCCTCAAGAGACTTCCCTGGCCCATCTTCTCTACCAGAAAAGGCTATCTTACATGCTTCTTCATTTAATGTCTCTAGGATTCTGGAAGAAGAGCAGTTAATTACTTCTTACAAATGCCTACCTCTGAATGACAAAAAGGCCATAATCGATAGATTAGATACATTTAAGGTCAAGGTTAGCAGCATCAAGTAGTGTGGTGATGAATCCAGACCAACAACCAATGTCCCAGGAGGATATCCTTTGTGACTCCTTCTAAAAACAGGAATGTTATCTCTCATCACGCACTCCAAACAATGGCAAATTGGCTAGCTATGAGGAATCTAGAGCCACATGAAATGGAAGAACCCAAGAAGGGGAAACAAGTCACCTTTACTGCTGATGTACATCAATTAAATGGTAGCCCTTCTCTGACAGAGAATCTATTAATAGCAGCGGAAGAAACTGTCACTGAAACACAGGTTCCAAACTATAATTGACTATTAATTCAACCTAAGACAGATTTTCTTTGCCTTTCTTGGAACATAGCAGGATGGAAAAATAAGCTAGAGGATGCTGATTTCCTATCCTATATTAACCAATTTCAAATTTTATTGTTCCAAGAAACGGTTAAATCAAGGTATTTGGCTGCCAGGTTATGTGTCATACTCAAGTTCTGCATCCCCTTCTCTAACAAAGAGTAGGTCTAGTGGTGGGCTTGCTATATTGATATCTATCTCCCTTTCAGTTTCTATTATCCATCTTAAAGGGCTGACTCCATTTGCTATGGCCGTCCTTGTTAAAAATTCACAACAATCCTCCACTCTTGTTATCATCTATGTCCCCCCTAGGAGATCACCTTATTATGTTGAAGACTGTTGGTGTAAGCTTGAACATTATCTAGGTGGACTAGAACATGAATTTCCAACGGTCCCACTTGTGATTGTTGGCGATTTCAATGCGTGCATAGGATCCTCAAATCAAGCTATTACTAGGGCCTCAGGCATTCCAACTGAATTGTGTGAAGCTACTGAATATCGGAAGTCCAAAGACAAAAAGATTAATGACTTTGGCCTTGTTCTCTTTGCTCTGGTCCTTAAATTAAGTTTAATGATAATCAATGGCTCACAACTGGACCAGTCAGATGGAGAATTTACTTATATAAACAACGGTGGTGCGAGTATAGTTGATTATGTACTGATCTCCTATGCCTCCCAGTCATTGTGCTCCTTCTTCCTAGTTGATTCCATAGCTGGCAGTGACCATCAACCACTTAGATTCTCTCTTCAGGGACTAAATGACGTTTCTTCCTCCGTCAGTTATCATTTAGATTCTGATCAAGTGAAATTGACATCAGATAAAAGGATTAAGTGGAGTCCTTTATTACAAGCAGATCTTCAGCAGAGGCTTTATTCATCTGAACTTCTGACCCTAAGAAATGATCTCCTCCAAGCATCTTCTATTATTATTATTATTATTATTATTATTATTATTATTATTATTATTTATTTATTTATTTATTTAGCACCATCAATGTACATGGTGCTGTACAGAGTAAAACAGTAAATAGCAAGACCCTGCCGCATAGGCTTACAATCTAATAAAATCATAGTAAAACAATAAGGAGGGGAAGAGAATGCAAACAGGTACAGGGTAGGGTAAGCAGGCACAGGGTAGGGTAAAACTAACAGTAGAAAGTAACAGTAGAAGTCTGCACAACATCAAGTGTTAAAAGCTTTTGAGCTAGTGAACCAGCTATTTGATAAATTAATAAATTTTCTTAGACCTTTTTTATTGAGGTAAAAAAGCATCCTCAGTCAAGAATCCATCAGACTAAAAAGGAAAATTCATGGTATGATAAGGATTGCAAGGCTCTAAAAAGGCAAATGGGGAGAATTATTAAAGAATATCGTACCAAAAACCTCCCTAAAATACCTTTAGAAGTCTACAATTTACGTATGAAATATAAAAATGTAATTAGAGAGAGAGAGAAATAGCTATTATAGGGATCAGTGGAGGGAACTCGGTCTAGCACTTCTCCAAAAAGATATATCTAAATTTTGGAATATAGTTGCGAGGTTAGAAAAAAAGTCACAACCTGTGATAGAGGGTCCCATTGCTAAATCTGAGTGGGAAGACCACTTTAGAAGGCTATTTAATGATTCTGTCTTTTCTGGACTCCTTGTTGATGATTGTTTGGACTGTAATTGTGAATGTGATTGGGGCAACATCTCAGTCAAAAGAGCCAAATCTTTAATTTTAACATTAAAAAATGGGAAAGCTCTGGGTGGAGATGGACTCCCACCTGATCTTTTCACTACTTTCACCAACTGGTGGGCGCCGATTTTCGTGTTGCTCTTTTCCCAAATTAATAATTCAGGTATCACACCGTCCAGTTGGTCATCTGCTATAGTGGCCCCAATTTTTAAGAAAGACTCGAGAAACAACCCATCCAATTACAGGCCAATAAGCCTTTTTGATGTACCAGGGAAGATTTATGCTCAATTTCTCCTTGATAAATTGGCCCCGGAACAGGCAGGATTTTACACCGGCAGATCAACCCTTGAAATTGTTTTATGCTGAAGCATGTTGTGGATAAGTATCTGGCCGGTATTGTAAAGTATGTTTATGTGGCGTACATTGATCTTAAAGCTGCCTTTGACTCTATCCCACGGGAACGCCTCTGGACCAAACTACAGTCTCCTTGATCTTCCCTGGATTTATCCTGACCTTGGACCGGACCCTGACTACGTTTTGATGCCTTCTTGATTCCTGCATTGTTGACCCAGCTTTGAACAGATACTTCAGCTTTTGACCACAGACTGTTTCTTGACTTTTCCCTCCTGCTTATTGAGTGTAACACTGGTGATTTACAACAGAAGAGATAGAGACTATGCGTGCCCTTGAAACCTTGGAGCTGCAACACCACATACATGTTACCCCTCTTCGACAACACAGTCATGCCCACAGGAGGATAACGCATTTGTTCCACCTCCACGGTACCGACCAGTATGGCTGTGATCCGCTTCTCTTCAGTTCAGAGAAGCAGAAGCGGACCAGGGTACTTCACCTCCATTTCAGGTGGAGGAGAAGTGGATCAGGTGGCTAGTGAAGCATGGCGAAGAGAAGTGACCGAAAGCGAATAATTCGCTTTTACGTGGAGCGCTCCGCCCACCATTTTGGATATTTTCCCCATAGGATTGCATTGAGGAAAAGATTAGCAGATAACTTTTTTGTTTTTCAAGCTACCTCCATGAAACTCGCTGTGCTTAGAGGATGGTGGGTGGAGGTCATTTGTGCGTTTGCTTGCTATAATTTTTTTAAAAATAGGGTAAAAAAAGCAGGAGGGTTACTTTTTTTTTTGAAGTGCTGAGAGGGAGATTCAACTTCCAAACATGATCACCTGATGAAGCATCCTCCAATCCCAAAGTTGGAGTGGGGGGGGGATAAGCAAAACACGATACTTAGTAACTTGGGATACTGGGAAACTTTTCTTTCTTAGTCTCTGAACGGACTTTTCCCAGTGTTTTTTTAAACAGTAGCCCCACCAAACGCACAAACACAACCGGAAATCATATACTAAGCAAATAAATAACAGATAGGAAACACAGCAGTGCTACCCACCCTAACCTTGGTGAACAACTGAATCAATGTGGTGCAAGGGGATGAGGTCCCCTAGGGCATGTGGAGGTGCCCAGTGCACACTCCTGCCCTTGGAGGGTCATCAGAATCCTTCAAAGATTAACCAGTGTAAAAGCTACTACAATGCCTGTCATGAGTTGAAGTGTAAGATAGCTTCTGAAAGACTGGTACTTAGACAGGGCCAGTCAAATTGGCATAGTTCCACCTCCCCCTGGGCACGTCCACTTTCCTCGTACTGGTAAAAGACAGACAGCGTTTTTTAAAAAAAATTCTTGTTGTTGTTGTAACGGAAGCCCGAGTCAATCGGAGCTTCCCACTGGGTCTGCTTAGGGGTTCCACACTCCCCAGCCTGCCCCAGCACCCTACGTTTGTGGGACCAGCAGTTCTGGAATAAAAAACACACAGACACACCAAAATGGCCAAAGCAAGATTTAATACATAGGAGTTACAAGTAACAAATAAGGCCTTGGCCTGCAGCAGCAGTAGTAGTAGGGGAAGTAAAGGGGGGTTAATGGTAAAAGAGGGGAAGGGATGAGGTAAAGTTAAAGCAGGTAAAACTAACCACAATTCCATCTAAAAAGCATGCAGCCACACCACTAGGCTCCCCCACTTCTACAGCTAAACAGTGGCTAGCTTTTGTCTCAGAAAACCAGACTCTAAAACATAACAAAACCCTAACTTCCCTTAAGCACCCTGGCTGGGTTGCCTCAGACGTTCTTCGTTGCCCCAGGCCGAAGACCTCGAATCCTAATCCAATTATCCTTTTTATCCTTATTCCTCCCGGCTGCTCCAACCCCTCCTCCCTGATGAGAGGTACTTGATCTTTTCACACACCAGGTCCAATTAGCTCAACTAGGAGATAGCATGCAGGTGTGAGGCCTCTAACTGACCTCAGGGCTTCGGGCAGCTCCGGCCTCCGGAATCTTAACTCCTACTCTTTTCCCACATACCAAAGCCAGGTCCTGGCACCAGCCGGGTCATAAACATATCCCACCAGATACCAACCATAAAACATATCAAACTAATCCTTATCTACCCATCGCACTATAATTCACTACCTAACAGGAAACCAATACAATTTAAGACTTAGTAACACTTCGCAACTCCCTGGTTCTTCACAGTTGTGATTCAGCAACACTGCTGCTTTTAATTCCACCCCTCCTTTATTTATTTATTACATTTATTATACACCCCATAGCCCAAGCTCTCCTGGCTTTCCCTCTTCAGTGAAGTCAGGCAGGCTTTCATTGTGGTTCAACTCCTTATTGTTGTGGTTGTTATTATTATTACTATTAATATTAGTACTGCCATTATTAACATTATTAAAGTCTGTGATCATAGTGCAGTCAATCAACTCTGAAGCAAGGATCACAAAGCTTTACTCTTATCCTCCTAGTCCCCTAGTCATGGGATGCAAAAGAAAAGGCATCTCTCTGTGCTATTCCTGCCTCACAGGGACGGTTTGCATTACTGGCTTTGAAACAATCCTTGGCTCACTTCCTTGTGCCCCCAGAAATGTCTGCTGCATGCCTTCCTTCCCGCCTCTGCCTGCGTGCTGCTGTGGTGGGGTATCTGCTGGGACTTACTTCCCCATAGATCTATGGCATAGTCGTACATCTCTGCCTGCCTCTCTGCTCGCCTGGTGCCTGGGAGATGTACTACATGATGGGCTTTGTTGTTCAACCCCACAAGCTTCTGGCTTGCTTGCTCCCAGTGCTGCCTGTCCTCCTCTGTGCCCGCCTCGCAGGGATGGTTTGTGCATGTCTTGCTTTGACTCAGGGAGGGTATCCTTCCGTGTGATAAAAGGCAGCTGCATTGCACGCTCTTGGGGGGGGTGCGCGCACACACATTTTTGGAAGTGTTTCACCTAAGATGAAGATCCTTTTTTAGAAAAAAAATCTTGATTGCCCCAAATCATCTGTGCTATTGATTGCTATGGGCAAGCACTTTGCAATGGATCCCTATGGGCAGGTATGGTTTCCTTATGGGCATACTGCCCTTGGTGGTGTTTTTTTCATATATTCCCCAAAAATCAGTGGAGGCTCAGATTGACTTCCAACTGGGCATGAAGGTGGATACATGGATAAGCTCTCATGGTGCCAATTTTGAGGTTTCTAACGTGAAAACTGACAGAGTTCTAGGAAGGGGTGTGAATTGGGGTGAGTTAAAAGGGGAAAAAAGGCCAAAAATCAGGGGATGATGGGATTTGCTTGAAGCTTGCCATGAATGTGGATCTAGATGGCATCTGTGAGTGTGCCCACTTCCAAGTTTGTATCTGTAAAAATGTCAGAGTAAATCCCATTTCTGAAAATGGAGTGTCAGATTTTCAAAAATTCCCCCAAAATCAGGGGAGGCTCGGATTTCCTTCTAACTGGGCATGAAGGTGGATACACAGATAAGCTCTCATGGTGCTGATTTTGAGGTTTCTAACATTAACAGAAAAAAGTTATAAGCGTTTGGATTTCAATGCAAGTCTATGGGGGGGGGGAACGGAGCTCCGATTTGGATCCGGAGCTCCACAGCAAAGCGGAGAGGACTACTGGCAGATCGGCGCGGAGCGGGCCTGATCCAGAAGTTGCAGATTGGGATCCAAAGTGGATCGGGGGGTCCGTGCACAGCCCTACTGACCAGTACTACCTCCTTACAATCAGGATTGCAGAAACGGGACAGTATTGAGTCAGCCACTCAAGCATTGATACCAAAAGAATGCCTGTTACCTGCCCCGCCAGTACAACAGTCAAATGAGGAGCAATGCACTCACCCAGACTCCTCTCCACAATCGATGGGCTCCAGAGATAGGGCATCCCCTTCAGAAGACATGGGTACGCTTACCAATCAAGTGAGCAGATCGTTGGGGATAGAGGTACAAAGAACAGGTCGAAGACCCTGTCTTTGATGCGTTCTATATAGTTAGCACACAGCCTAATGGTCTTAATATCAATATAGAATACTCAATGTTTTTTGGTTAGCCACTGGCCGTTTTTATTTAAGCCAGTGGTTCCCAATTAGGGGTCCGTATAACCCACCCAGGGGGTCCATGGCACCATTCACATATTCACCATTCATTTCTGGAGTCCACTGACAACGAATTCCTAGCAGAAGTAAAATATAACATCACTGAGCACCTGCGACTAGCTTCAGAGATTACTTCCCTGCACCTAATCCTGATAACTCATGGATAAGGAATCCTTTTGAATGTGGTGACGCTCAAACTAACAACTCTACCTGCAGAAGAGCAAGTTGCACTTGTTGACATGACTTGTTATGTTTTATTGAAATCATTTTTCAAAGAATATAGACTGGACCAATTCTGGGTGACTGTTTTTTCCTGATTATAAGAAGTTAAGTGAAAAAGCTTTGAAACATTTATTTATTTTATTTTATTACATTTCTATACCGCCCAATAGCCGGAGCTCTCTGGGTGGTTCACAAAAATTAATTTTCACTTCCTGAAAATTAATCTGTTGTACTGTTGGGGAAGGTAACAGGCATATTTTCACTTCCTTTTGTTCCACATATCTTTGTGAACAAACATTTTCAACATTTTGTTATATGAATAACAAGCATAGAAATCGGCTTGATGTTGATCCAGATTTCAGATTAAAAGTAGGAAATATTGAACCGGATGTGGAAGGGATTGTTTGGGACAAAAAGAGGCATGATTTCTCCCATCACATTTGGTAGACATGTCATAATTTGTTCAATTGTAAACTAGACATTAGTAAAATTAAATTTGTCTTTACATTCTTAACTAAATCATTGTCATTTTTGCGTGGTAGTATCACAAATTTTATGGACTTTTTTTAGTATACCTAAAATCCTTTGCTTATTAGGGGCTACCCCTTATTTTCTTCAAAAAATTGCTTTGCACAGGAAAGTACCATAGAGTTAATTTTTTCAAATGTAGGGGGTCCATGGCTTGGCATTTGAAAATCAAGGGGTCCGCAGTACTTAGCTAATTGGGAACCACTGATTTAAGCTATCAGCCTGATATAAAACATCCCTGAAACTACTTACAGCCATCAGCTGTAATGAAGAGTTCACCGTATATGAGGTGTTACCAGTTCAAGGTTTGAACTTTATTATGCTCTATTGATATTATTATTATATTGGATAGTATCCATCAAAATAAATATCCTTTTTCACAGTGATTCTCCATATGGAGTGGAAGAACATTTCCTTCTCATCCAGCAATTGCCAATTAGACCGCGGTGAGTTAAAATACTTATACCAACTTGAATATTGCTTGTATAAATAATGATATGTAGCTTCTCTCTGGGTGTTATCAAACTTTTATTTACTAGTTATGTTTTTTTCAGTTGTTATACGATATTTGCTGATGAAGCCATTCACGAAACAGGGTGTGAAAATATACTGGATGCCTGTTATAACACTGAAGAAATTTGTTTAACTATTAATTGCCGTGAGGCAATTAATAGCAGGCAATTGGAAGATAGCTCAGATGCTGACAGTATCACTGTGGAGAAAGAATCTGGGACATAACAATAAACAAAAAGTTGACACAGAAGTTAAGAACACAGAGGGATAAAGGAAAGAGATACTTTCAGGACGGACTGGCAAAAATATATAGACTACATGAAAAAGGAATCAAACAGAACAACTTTGGCAGAAGCCTATAGAAATCTGTGAGGCTCATAAAAACCAGATAATCAACGATCTTCGTTGGACTTGTCACAATGACATACTTCTATTTTGCATATTTTATGCTGTGAAGTAATAGCCATGAGGTGAAAGGCTATTGCAGAATTGGCACTAGTATCTTTAAAGCCACTACTCAGCCATTAATTAAACAATTGTGCCATCTAGCGGTCAGTGAATATATTTTATATACTAGCAGCAGCTAGAGTTTATCTAAATAACAGAAATCCAGGGGAGGTATAAATTGGGATTATATGTAGAACATAAAAATCAAGGACAACCAGATTGCAGTTGACGGACATTGTGCAAATAAAGTGAGCTGATCATTAAGGGAAGGCTTCCTAAAACGATAACTCTAAACCATAAAAACCATAAAAACCAGAGAGACTGAGAGGTTCTGAGGAGACTTAATAAGAAAGGGACAGAAATAGGAATCCTGAGGAGTACAGAGAGAAGACAAAGGAAAGTATCATTCTGCCCTCCCAGTTACCAGTCAGCACTGTTTCACCATCAGCTGTCAGCAATTACGGGCCAAACCCGACATGTCCAAACCCTACCCTTTATTTTGCTAGCTCTAAACCTATGTACTAAATTACTTTCATGGACCATTGTAGGAAGACCACAAATTAACAGCTAATGTGGGCTGAAAACCATGCTTGAAAACATTTATTCAGCAGAGGAAAATTGGGAAATAGGTGGTTTTAAAAAATCGCATGGATTATGGGATTACATGGTTTCTCCTACTACATACAGTTAGTATTGCAAACAAACAGCTAACATGCTTTATTCTAATTTTATGACAGCATTTGTAAAATTATTCAAGACTTTGGCAGGAAGCAATACTGTAGTCCCTGGGAGAATTCTTCTTCCTGAAGTGGTAGACACTACTACAGCAGCCAGCATGGCACTGGATACAGGGAAGCCCTCAGATACAAGCAGTTTTTTTCTAAAGGGAGCGCAACCATATTTTAAATAATTCTCTTCCTGGCAAAGCATTTTCCTCTAGCCTCATGTTCCAGTGCATTTTGTAGGCCGAAAAGTAAAATAGACACACAAAATCTACCCCCAAGTGCTAAAAGCACCTCTATTGATATATGAATACTGAAGGAATGCGAGATATAAGGAACCCCAATTTTCTATTGCATGGGGATGGGGAGGCAAGACTCTAACACTACATATGAAAGAACCAGGTTAATCATACCTATCTTTCAGTTTGCTAAGATACCCCCCACCATACTCCCCTTGTTCAAAGGTCACATAAGCCACTCAGAGATATATATATATATATATATATATATATATATATATATATATATATATATCTTTAAGCAAATAGTGGTTATTTCCCCTCTTTAAAGTTAATTCCCATTTCCTCCTTTCTTAAATTAAAATCAGTAGAGCCTCTTCTCCTCCTAGCTTTCCTTCCCTAACTGCAAACGCCACAATAGAAACCACGACTGAAGCGCTTGCGAATCGCTACGTTTATATAGTCTATTGTGCGCACGCGCAGTGGATTCTTCCTCTCTGCCCCGCCCAGCCCCGCCGGCTGAGAGAAGCTCCGCCCCTTCCCTATCTGTAGTGCTTGTCGAGCCGGCGAGACCTGAAGCGGGCTTGTGTTTGTCCAGGAAGCCTTGGCCCCGCCCCCTCGTCGAGCGACGGGTGGGGCTCTCCTTCTCCCTGGCTTCTCCGTTCGATATTTACCTGCTTGGGCTGTGCTGTGCGAGAGGTTGGTAGGGCTGGGTGTGAGTGATTCAGTGAATGCAAAGAGGGGAGGGAGTTAACAGCATTGGCTGCTGAGTTCAGTTTGTCTTTTTGTAACGCGGTTCTAAAATAGAGAGGTAATGGGCGGCTTCGGGAAGGGGGGTAGTTTTGCATGTGAATAAAAAAGCCTGCTTTGTGGGGAAACCGTGTGATTTGCAACTGTCAGCCGCCTTGCTCTGTATGATGCTATCTTGTGCTTATTTGGGAGCAAGTTATGGCCTGGATAACTTGGAACTTCTTAGAGCAGCCTTTCCCGGATCTGGGGCCCTCTGGATGTGTTGGACTTGAACTCCCATTATCCCCAGCCAACATATCTGCAAAGCACCAGATCCGTCAGAGGCTTTGGAAGTGTTTTCTCTTTCACTCCATCCCTTAAAAAAAGAAAATCAGAACAAAGCTTATGGATATCCCCTTTGTACAGCCTGGTCCTGTGTGAGTTTACTCACAGATCCGTTCTGCTTTTTAAAAATGAGATATTGCAGCAGGGTTTCATAGGATGGTTGATCTAAAAACATTACAAAATAATCTAGCTCCATTGAAAAGCGGTAGCCGTTTTGGCGTAGATTTTATTTGGGTGTACATTGCATCATAAAGCCAGTAGGGTAATAACTGCTATTTGGAATATAAGTAGTTTTGATAGTCCTAGAGACTGAGGTAGAGAGGAAGCATAGGAGAATACATTTTCAGGAAGTGAAAATTATAGGAACCTATCAGGTGATTTAGAATATTGCTTACTGGGTTGTAGCATGGTGCAAGTTTTGAAGCACCTACAGTTCTTTAGTGTGCTTTTTAGCTACCTCATGTGTTCTGGTAGGATTCTAGTCCACAAAAAGTTATGCCATAGTCAAATGTGTTAGTTTTTAAGCTACTATAAGAATGTGTTGTTTCTGATGAGTGCTGTGTTACTGGAAAACATGTATATTTGCACAGCAACATAAACTAATCCAATAAGTGATATTGCCTTGTTTATTTGTCCGAAGACTGCAGTCCTAAACAATCTAACTTGCTTCTGAGTAAACATGTATAGGGTTGACTGTCTTTTATTATGGCTTTTGACTACAAAAATAGAAATTACTGGCAGTGTTGTTATATTCTGTAACTACTATAACTGCTTGTATCTTAGTTCCAACAATTAGAACTAATTAATTAAAAAATCATCTTATCTCTTGCATGCTACTACTGGTAGGGAAACATTGACACTTTTAGGGAGCACTGTTTTAATTTTGAGGGGGGTTTTAAGCCCCTTCCCCCATTATGAAGTTTCCACTAAGCTACTTCTAGAACAAATTAAAATTGCAGAAATGTAAAATACTTGCAGGATCTTTGATGAGTATTCTAAGTGGAGGGCCTTCCTTGACAGTTTCAAAGGACAATAGCTGTTGTTTGTATTATCAAAGTGAAGGCTGCCTAAACCGGATCTTCACAGCTCTGACCTGCTAAGCCAGAGATCACCATACACGTATGATGGACCACCAGGGACTTGAACAGCCTTCTGATTTGGCTGACTGCCTGAAAGTGCAAAAAAACCAATGGAGTTCTCAAGTCCCTGGCAGGTCACACTACTTAGCTCAGCCTTTCCCAACCTGGTGCCCTTTTGATGTCTTGGACTGTAAAGTAATAGTGAAAAAAAATGTGACTAGAGCCTTCTGTCAATAATTTGATATAAAATTCAATGTATTCCTTTTTATATTTTCCTTTTTCTTTCTCATTCTCTATTTCTCTCTCTCTCTCTCTCTTCTCTTTGTTGATTTTGTTTTGGAAAACTAATCTTTTTAAAAATAATAACAATTGCACCATCCTGCTGTCTCTGTTCCTCTTTGAATAACTGTGTAACTTGTTCTCTCTCTCAGCTCCACCCTTGGTCTGCTTCAGGAGGTCTTTCTCAAGAGGATGAGGCTGGTCATACTTGAGAACTATGATCTGGCTAGTGAATGGGCAGCCAAGTATATCTGCAATCGCATCATCCAGTTCAAGCCGAGTCAAAGCAGGTATTTCACCCTTGGTTTACCAACAGGTAATGCATTTTCTTTTCTTACTTTGTAAGCTCAGGGTAGGGGAAGAAGAAGGGTTGACGGCTTAATGTTACCGTAATGTGGCTTCACTCATTTGGTCACTCTAGGCTGCTCTTCTGCCCTGAGTGGGAAGCTGGGGTAATGTTGGAGAGCAGAGGCAGTAATCTGAACCAAGTGTATCCCTGTGCTGTAATTATCAAGCAAGAAGCCTCTGTTGTTTCTTCAACTTCATGTGTATAAAAGTGGAATAATCCTTTTATCTGGAACCTGCTCCCTCCCTCAGTTTGGTTTCTGTTCTCTTTCTATGATTTGACTCATTTCCCCAACAATAGTTTGAAGCTGGAACTAAATGCTTTGCATACAAACAAGTGCAAAAAAACCCAGATGACCTGTTGAGTCAAGCAAGTTTTCATTTTGCAGGGTTCCAAATCATAGAATAGCAGAGTTGGAAGGGGCCTACAACGCCATCGAGTCCAGCCCCCTGCTCAATGCAGGAACCCACCCTAAAGCATCCTGACAGATGCTTGTCCAGCTGCCTCTTGAAGGCCTCTAGTGTGGGAGAGGCCACAACCTCACCAGGCAACTGATTCCATTGTCGTACTGCTCTAACAGTCAGGAAGTTTTTCCTGATGTCCAGCTGGAATCTGGCTTCCTTTAACTTGAGCCCGTTATTCCGTGTCCTGCACTCTGGGAGGATCGAGAAGAGATCCTGGCCCTCCTCTGTGTGAAATGTCTAAATGCATCTTTGCATAGGGGTAGAATTGCAGGGGTGGAAAGGGTTAAACCAACCTTTGCCAGCCTGACACTCTCAGGATGTTTTGGACTTCAACTTCCATCAGCCCCAGCCAGCATAGACAATGGTCAGGAATGCTGGGAGGTGTTGTCCAAAACATCTGAAGAGCACCATGGTGGGAATTATTATTATTATCTTTAAATTTATTCATAATTTCCAATGGCAAAAAGCAGTGTCAAAGCAACTTACACAATAAAGAAATCCATGATTAATGTAACAGGAAGAGGAAAGGGGAGGGGAATGCAAACACTACCAGTGCTGCAATGCAAATTGCTCACTCCCAAATCAGTGTATGGTTCTCTTAACATGTGCAAGCAACATTGATTAAGCCCTGAATAAAGTTTCAAGAAGGGCCTAGCTAGGTTTACTTGGACACAAGTTCCATTGATTTCAGTGGAGCTTAAGGTCTAGTTCATACATTGGTTT
The DNA here is from genome assembly GCF_023053635.1 of Elgaria multicarinata webbii. Taxonomy (NCBI): domain Eukaryota; kingdom Metazoa; phylum Chordata; class Lepidosauria; order Squamata; family Anguidae; genus Elgaria; species Elgaria multicarinata. Next base: position 54,601,624 of record NC_086180.1, on the reverse strand, counting down.
CTCTGATAGATTCCACATGTATAGAACCTGTCTGTCTGGCCTCCAGAGTGAGTCAGTTGCAGGGAGGGGAAGGCAGAAAGAAAGAAAGAAAGAAAGAAGTTTGACTGCTAAAAGCAGGAGTGCATTCAAGCAGATGTTTTCTGTTTAGGCTTCTGGGGAAAGATTCCCTTTTTGAAGGTCGGTACAAGTGTACCCAGGCACGTTCTGTACATGTGAAGCCTCATGAACAAGATAACTTGTAAAGCAACCGTGGCTGTGCTTAGAGCGGGCTACAGCTGCACTCTTGTGTACACACTTAACTCAGGGAGACTAGCTTCTAAGAAAATATACATTAGATAGGAACCTAAGGGGAACCATGCTAGAGCAGACCAAAGGTCTATCTGATCTAGCATTCTGTTCATACTGGCTGCCTATGGAAAGCTTACAAACAAGCCAAGAGCTCAGTAACTCACTCACTCCCATGTTCCCCAGCAACTGGTATACAGGCACATACTGCCTCAGATACTGAAGGTAGTGTATAGCCATCATAACTAGCCTTCTCCTCCATGAATTAATCTAACCCCCCTATTAAAGCCATCCAAATTGGTAACCATTGCTATACTTGTGATAGTGAATTCCATAGTGAAGAAGTACTTCCTGGATCTCCCATCACTCAGCTTCATGGGATGACCCTGGGTTCTAATATTATGAGAGATGGATAAAAAACAGTGTCCCTGTCCACTTTCTCCACACCATTCATAATTTTATTCACCACTATCATGGCCCCTCTTACTTGCCTTTTTTTCTAACCTAAAAAGCCCCCAAATACTGTACCCTTTCCTCACGGGAATTCCTACAGTCTCGTCATCATTTTGATTGCTCTTTTCTGCACCTTTTCTAGGTACACAATATCGCTTTTGAGGTGTGACCAAAACTGTACACAGTATTAAAAGTATGATTGCACCATAGATTTGAATAAAGGAATAACAATTATATCATTTTCTATTCCTTTCTTAATAATCCCCATCATGGATTTTACTTTTTTCACAGGACCTGCGAAAAAGGTCCAATTCTGGTCCAATGTTTTTGTTCAGCTTTTCACAACAGTTCCAAGATCCCTTTTCTCGTCATTCGTTGCCAGCACAGAACCAGCAGTTAGAATTTCTGCCTAAGCATGCATTACTTTACACTTACTTAAACTGAATCGCATTTGCCATTTCAATGCCTGTTCCCCTAGTCTGGAGGGATCCATTTGGAGCTCTTTGTTCTCCCTTAACCATCTTAAACAACTTGGTGTCAAAACTGTCACGCTCTTTCTACAGTGAGGAAAGGGTCGGCTATATAACAACTTCAACACTGTTCAAGGTAAAATCAAATGTCTTTGCAAATTATATATTTTGGGTACATTAAAATGTTCCTTTCTTTTTAAAAAACAACAACACACACACCATTTATTCCTTGGAGAAAATCTGTTTTCCTCTGTAAACTGAGTTTTCCCTCTGCAAACAAAAAATGAAACAAGATCAATGTAATTATAATTGGATTCGTGACTATTTTACATTTTGCAACAAAGTTATGGCCTTTTTCCTAAATTGCTTAATGCAGGAAGTACACCTCTGGGATGCTACCAAAGACTGATAGACTATCACAAAAGAGGAGATCTCTCCTTCAAATATGTGAAGACATTCAATATGGATGAATATGTGGGTAAGTCTTTTAAAATGTTTGCATTTTTGAGACAAGACAGAATTCACAAATGGCTTTATACAATGTTGTTTAATGTATGCCGTGTAAATCTAAATTTTGTTTGCAATCCAGTGTTTGAGTAACTATTTCAAATTAACTGTTGTGTTAAATGTTTTGTTGCAGGGCTTCCCAGAAGCCATCCAGAAAGCTACCATTCGTACATGTGGAACAATTTTTTTAAGCACATTGATATAGATCCAAGCAACGCGCATATTCTCGATGGAAATGCTCCAGATCTAGAGGCAGAGTGTGATGCATTTGAAAGAAAGATAGAGGAAGCTGGCGGGATAGATCTGTTTGTTGGAGGTAAACTTTTATTATTATTAAATGGATGCAAAACTCAGAACTTTCAGGGAGTGAGCAGCGTGGTGCTTAGTACTTAATACAAGTATCTGGAGGGAACAAAGGAAGGTGAAAAGATTGAAACATAGCAAAGGTAGCAGTAAACTTGGATCATTCTCATCTACTCACTCTGTTTAAGCATATATGCCAGCTTTCCCCAACCTGGTGTGCTCCAGATATTTTGAACCACCACTCCCAGCTTTTCTGACAATTGGCCATGATGACTGGGGCTAATGGAAATTGAAGTCCAAAACACGTGGAGAGCTCCTGGTTTGAGAAAGCCGTTATATGTGTGCGTGCAGTGCTTAGATTAGAATTAGTCTCTCTCTAATTGAGATATAGCAGTAAAGCATGGTACTTGTTTCTTCACACGCCTCTATATTCCATCTATATTCTAGCCTAGTTTCTCCAGTCATTTCAAAAAGCAGAATTTCAGACACATTTCTTGAAATGTTTTGTTTGTTTTGTTACAGAGAATTTCTACGTTGTTATTCATTTTGTTAAAAAAGCAACACCACAAAGAAGTTTACATGATAAAATGATAAAATACAAAAGAATCAATTATTAAAATAATACAACAGTAATAATAAAAAAAAAATCTTGTAAAAATAACTGGGCTTTGCAATACTAGCTAGCATCAGGGAAATGCCTGGACAAACAAATGTGTCTTGAATTATCAATGAAAATACTCCAAGTTTGGAACCCACCTGGTCTTGAGGGGGAGATCATTCCACAGTTGAGAGCATCCTCATCCATACTATAGCCAAACAAAACTCAGTAAGCATGGTAATAAAGCCCTCCCCCTCAGAAAGTAGAGTCTGGGGTGGCCTGTACAGAAGAAGGTGACCTCGGAGATAACCCAAACTGTACAGCTTGTAGGAAGTTCATTTGGGCAAAACTTACAAACCAAATTGGAAATATTTCAGCAGTGTTAATCTGATGTGAGCCTCTTCACATGCAACTTGCTTGTATTATTATTGTTCAGTTCTTTATTTATAGCTTAGAATAAATGTCACCTATTGCATAATATTTATAAAGATGCTTAGATAGTTATCTGAGATAACCATATGTTGGCTTTTTCTAGGTATTGGTCCGGATGGCCACATAGCTTTCAACGAACCAGGGTCAAGTTTGGTATCCAGAACAAGACTTAAGACATTAGCGATGGACACTATACTTGCAAATGCAAAATACTTTGATGGAGATCTATCTAAAGTTCCAACTATGGCATTAACAGTTGGTGTGGGGACAGTGATGGATGCCAGAGAAGTAAGAACATTCATCTTTATCTCCTGGATATTTTTGCATTTCTTAAGACAGAAGTTACACCTGAAATTAGTCTACTATGATTTACAATAAAGCGCGTCAGAATTAATTGGTTCATTACAAATGTTCACCACTAACATATAATTTAATCTTTGTAAAGTAAATTTACTTTGCCCATTATAGCCATAAGCCACGGTTGTTTTTTCTTCCCAGTGGGACAGGGAAGAGAATAATTTTATCTCCACAACACTCTTACCTCCATTAATATCACTTGCCTTGCTACTAAGTTATCCTTCCGATTGAAATGAATCAAACCATAGTCCCCATATATTATCCCATCTTAAAGCTGGAACAGATGTAATTCAAAAAAGCTTTTTTATATATAAAATGAGATTAACTTCTTTTTTTTGACAGTATAGGTGTTTTGTTGAAGACCAGGGGGGCAATATGTGGACTTCTAGATGTTTGGCCTATACCTCTCATTATGCCTCACTATTAGCTATGCTGGCTAGGCCTGATGGAACTTGTAGGCTAAAACATCTTGAAAGCCACACATTGGCTACCCTTGTCCTATATGAAGATTAACTGCATTTAGGGAAAATGTTGCTAGTGAAGACAGGAGTCAGTGATGATCCAAGGTAATGAACCTACTGCCTTCTGTCCTCACCACCACACCTTGTGTCTTGCACCTCTCGTTTTGAACGTTGATAGAGGAATTGAGGTGATGTTGGCCCCTTGTGCTTACAGATATACAGCCGCTAGGAACCAAGGTGGTAGGAGAGTAAGTTTGCATACATGTTTTCCACATAAATTTCTCATTTCGTATTCTGTGGGATTCCATAAAGAGGTGGGACACTGGGAACCATCTTACACTTTGTACACACTCTTATTCAGATTGTAACCAGGGTGTCTTCTTTAAAGGATGAAAGAATTGTCCACAATTATGATGTAGCTGGAATATCTCCTGTGTACTGGAGACACTATCTCATCTGAATTTCATCAAAATGTAGAATTTCTTGTACTGCCTATAGTGAGGAGACTTTAAGGGTATCTTTATGGAAAAGCATAAAACAAAGCCAATAAGAAATACATGCTTAATCTTTGCTGTAGCAGTTGACAACAGATCAACGTTCACAGAGGGATGGTGTTTTGATGATCATCATATATTTTACCTTTGTCTCTCTTCCAGGTGATGATTCTAATCACTGGTGCACACAAAGCTTTTGCCTTGTACAAGGCAATTGAAGAAGGGGTCAATCATATGTGGACCGTTTCTGCTTTCCAGCAACATCCTCACACTATCTTTGTATGTGATGAAGACGCTACCTTAGAACTAAGAGTTAAAACGGTCAAGTATTTTAAAAGTAAGTACTGTCCCTTGATAACCTAAACTAGGGTACAGGAAGCCTTTTTTTCAGCCTGAGTGACACATTCCCTTGTGTGTAGCTGCCCAGGTTTTGACTGGAGGAGGCCCTGAGTGCAGGGCTAACACAGAGCAATGCAATGAAACCAGCAAATTTTCTAGCATACAGGTTTCTTTCCAATGGGATTCCAGATTAACACATGTGGTCCAAATAGCAGGTAGTGGTCAAAATAGAGGTAACCATACATTATGAAGTCCAGAGGCAGAGTCAATAGGGAGTCCAAAGGTCTGCAATATGGAGAATCAACCACAGAGCAAGATCCAGGAGGCAAGGTACATGGCAAGGTTGTTCTATCACTGGCTTGGTCTACAGGAAGGCTTTTAACTCTAAAGCCTGTTGAGACCCACCCAGAGCTCAGCTGCAGTAATTAGAGCTCCCTCTTTAGAGCCCTACTCCTGAAAGCCAGCAATCCTTCTCACAGGGTGACGATACTCCTGTTTAGCCTCTGCCTCAGAAGCATAATCAGCTCCTGACAGGGATGGACCTGCAGCATCACCCCCAAGGGCCTAATCGTCTGGAGGCAGTACCTGATCTGGGGTGCCCTGAGTCTTTTCAAGTGGGGCTATAACAGTAGCCTTCCAGGGGTCACATGCCAGTGGTGGGCAGGCCAAACCTACATGCTTCCCCCTCCATTATTAAACACACAGGTCAGCAATTAGACTTTTTAAAAAAATCCTCCCATTGGCTCCTTTCAAGCCCCATTGCCACATTGGGGATGGTGTTCGCATTTGGAAGGGTTAACCCTTTCTCCCACAGCTGCAAACAAACAAAACAATTGCCCTCATGTTGTAATTAGCCTTGAAGCACACACACATCTCCAGTGATGAGGCCTGAAAAAGCCCCCCATTGGCAAGGGCAGGGCCAAAGGGGACGTTTGCTGGTCAGGAAGCCCCCCACCTCCAGCAGTCACATCCAACCCACATCCAGCCCCACCTTTGGACTCTAGTTTGCACATGCATCTTGCTAAGTCAACGCTTGACTCCCAGCTCATAATGTAAACTGATGTCTTTGAAAAGCCATTGAGAAGATATAGTTTGTTTTGCAGTATTATCTGCAACAGTTTGTTGAAAAAAGTGATGCAAGCCATCACTTGAAGTTTCAGGCAGCAAATGAGTAGAAGCATGTATGAATGTGCCACGATAGTTAGCATTCCCATCCTCCCAGAATGCCTCTGGAATTTGGGGGTATTAAAAATAAAACAAAGGCTGCCACAACACCAGTTTCGTACTCGATGAGAGAGGAGAAAAGGTAGAAGCCATCACTCCTGTCATGGCAAACACCTTCACCCCACCCTGAAACATTTTGGGCCCCACCTTTAAAAGTTATCAAAATTGCTACTCCATATTTGCCACCTAAACAATGTGGTGTCAAAAGAGGGTGGCCATTTTTTTTTCTCCCCGGTTGTCTCCCAGTCTACTTGAGTAGCTCAAGAGGTTGCCCCCCCCCCATTGTGCTGCATGTGTAGGTCAAACGTGTTGTTCTTTTCTCCCCTTTTCTCCAGGTTTTTAAAAAATATTTCTTTTAAAAAATTAATTGTTTGACAATACACAATTTATTCCTTGAGGTTATACATCTAGCATATGACAAGTTAACACCATGTAAAAGTTTAAAGGAGTAACACCACCAATCTGTGGGACATTTGGTTTCTCTAGTGGCTTTGTCTTTGAAATTCATTCTTTTGGTCTCTAGGCTATAATATGGCTGAAGGAGTAAAGTGAAATTAATCTGTGTTACATGGCTTCAAGTAAAGGAATCCTTAGCCTCAAATCCAGTATGATAAAAAAATATAATCAGGAGCCAGAGTGGCAGTTCTTCCACATCAGACATTACTAATATTATTTTTCCCCCTCAAGGTTTAATGCATGTGCACAATAAACTCGTGGACCCACTGCACAGTATGAAAGAGCAAAACTGAAGGAGAAATCCAACCTGGACTCCGTTTGGATGACTCTGGCAATGTTTTTAAGTAGCAGATGAATCTACTGCTATGCAATATGCTGAGAACTGTCTACAAAAGAGAGTCTCAAATACTGTAGGGGAGGGCGGGTTGTCTTATTTTTCCAAATGGTCCAAATGTACACACATTCCTCTTAGTGCTGTTACAAGCTTTATTCTCTGCTTTCCTTCCCATATTTGTGTTGCCTGTTACACCCTGTACACTATCAGAAACCAGTGGATCAGTTTTTAATTGAGAGTACAGGGAGAGAAAAGAGTTCTGTAACTCAAATATAAAGCTATTTCTTTTTTTTGTCTCAAGGCATTTTTGTGTGTGTGGAGGCCTGTGTAATGTTAACTTATGAACTGATAAGCTGGCTCTTTAATATCAAATGTTTACACATATACAACTGTCACACTGAAACCTCAGCAGTTGATTGCCTTAAAATCTATACCTCATCATCTATGGGGCACAGAATCGATGCAAGTGAGTTTGAATATAGTACCTGCCCTGCAGATGATCATTTCAGTAACGTCTTGATACTAGAGGGTTAGTAGCTATGTTGGACAATTGCAGCAATGTTACAGTCAATTGCACCTTTGAGACTAATTTTGCCAGCTGTATGCTCATATATAACTTTCTGCTATAGCAGTTGTTTTTGCTTTTGTTAAATGATTTGAGTTTACGTACTGAAGGGTTTGCTATTCTTAATCCTGCAAAAGGGGCAGGGTCTGTGTGGATTCTACACACTTGAATGCCAATGCAACCATTACATCCCCATTGTGCTAAGTGGCAAGTAAGAATGCCACACAAGTAAAGCTTAACATAACTATCTCCATTGTCTGCAGTTCATTTTTCAACAGTTAACTAGTTTGAAAGAGCAAAGGGTGTTTTGTCCTGGGAAGCCTGACGTTCGTTCGTGCACTCTTCCAGTTTCTAGAAGTCAACTTGATCACACAGGACCTCCTTACACAAACGGTTAAATACATCTGTGCCTTTTCTAGTCTCCTGTATACCTAGTACAGGTATTTTAAAATGTTTACCATAGTAGGAAAATAAGGGCTGCCTAAAATGCATTTATACTACTTTACTACTGGAGAAGTAGTACAGTTGTTGAGCACAATTATTGTATGCTGAAGGTTTTTGATCCAATCCCTGACATTTATAATTAAACAATCTTAAGCAGGGCCAGGAGAGAACTCCCTCTGAGACCTGGGAGAGCATTTTTTAAAAAAAATTGCAATATTTATATACAGTTTCACATCTGAAGTTTCCAGAGCAGTGAACAAAAGATAAAAGGATACTAAAAGTTTTAAACAAAAAACCTAGTACCAATAAAAAGAAGTGCCTAGAATAAAACTATCTTCAGTAGGAGCCAGAAACACAGCAATATTGGTACCTGCTTGACTCTAGAAGCAGGCACTTCCACACAGAGAGAATGACCACACTGAAAGCTCTGCTCCAGGTAGATTCCTACCAGGCCATAGGAAGGTCTGATCTAAGCCACTGGTTTTATTGTTTGCTTTGGGAATTCTACAGTAGGAATGAATGGTGCCATACAAATTACTAAGAACAGAACACACGTTACCCAAAAATCAGCTGCTGCCCCAATCCCTCCGCTAGAATAGAGATAATTAGTTTGTAGAAGAAACGTTAATTTAATACACAAACAAGTTTGCCATCATGCCTGTGATACTCTACAATTCCTAGTGGTATTTCCTATTCCCAAGCAGGAGGGCATGGTGTCAAAGAAAGAAGGAAGGCAAAATCATGACAACATCTAGTTTTCCTACATGGAAAAGCCCCCACCCATGAACATGTTAGGCCTCTGAGCTCTAGGTTGTATTGTGGGACAGAAAACAGCATCTAAAGGCCATTTGTCATTCATATACAATAAATATATACATATATGCCATGGTGCTGTGTCTGGCTGTAACAGGCAGAAATTTAAGAAGCTTACACAAAGGGAATTAAAAGAAGCCCTTCAATTTTTCGAAACAATCAAGGATCTTGAAATTGTGATGCTTTACTCATTTAGACCAAGTCCAGGGAAATGATACTGAGGCATTGATTGGTTTTACCAACAACACCAACAAATTGGCAAAGAAAATGGAGATTTCACAGAAGTAGGACACTGGTTGCATATAATGGTAGAATTTGTTTGAAGAAGGAAGGCAACCTGCAGGCTAGAATACATTTCAAAGTTTGGATTTAAAGTTGCCCTTCTGCACATGGAAGATGTTTTCAACTGTATTGCACCATCCAAATATGTTGTTCTGCTTGTGCAAGCTTTTATGTACACACAAATTACAAATTAATAGGTAGGGAGACAATATGCCATAAGGCAGATACTTGGATTGATAGTCCATCTTAAGATAGCTAAGAGCATTTAAAAACAAACAAGCATATTCACAAACAAAAATGCTTCTATGCCAGGCTTATTTACAAGAAATTAGTATTTGTTTTAAAGTGGTATATATAATAAGCTGCTCTAAGGAATTGTATCGGAACACATCAGGAGAAATGTAATAGAAGGAGGTATGTAATGCTATGCTGGTCCATCAGTCTCTGGATCATTAAGACATAGAATATTTGACCATTAGCCAGAATGCTTTATTGAAGAGGCTTTCTAGCCATTTACAATAATTTATAAAAGTTTTTTTAAATTAAAGCATTTGTCAAAAGTGTACATTTACATTCATGATGATTCATAGCCTGAGCTGTATATACACATGAGGGTATATCATATTCAAGACAGGATACACACCTTGTAAAAACAAGGTTAGTAAAATGGTTCTTTAGCTTTACTTTTAAAAATAGCTGGAAGTAATATTTGTGGACTTCCAACTACTTGTCAGGCTGTCGCTTTAGAACACTGATGAATGCATCCTTTGGAACTTCCACATTCCCAATTTTCCTCAACTTCTTCTTTCCTTCTGCTTGCCTTTTCAAAAGTTTCATTTTCCGTGAAATATCTCCACCATACTATTTTTTTTTAAAAAAAAGTAACTGTGTTAATTCATTCAGATTTTACAGAATTAGCCCACAACATCAACAAGGAAGCTATACTGAGGCTCCGGCCATATTTTTCTAATGTTTTGTAAGTATCATGGACAATAAAAACATCTATACAGAATTGTAGTAACTGTGCTATCAACCATTCCTCATACATGTACGCAATACAGCTTTGAGTAAAGGAAGTAGTATTACTTCTAAAAATCAAAAGTCTTTACTTGACGTATTGTGAATCTACAACATTGAACAAGCTTGTCAGTTTTCCTGAGTTCACATGCATCATCAAGAGAAATCGAAAACACATTGGAAAACTAGGAACATGTAGATAGCTTATAAATGAAACAAAAGAATACACAGGAAAAAGAACTGCAATCTCAAATACTATAGAAGGAAAAATCCAGATACTTACACATTTTGCCAGGACATTTTTTCTGTAAGCTTTGACTCTGGAAGAGAGAAGTTGGATGATGGTTCAATGCTTAAACCAAACTGCATTCTTTGGAGGGTGTAATGCAAAGATGTTCCATAGTGTGACCTCACGTTGGATCACAAACGCTCTGAATCAATAACATGTGACCTCAAATCACAAGTGACCTTTGGCAATAAGGACCTACAACTATTTGATCTGAATGAAATCCAGAACTTCCTACAATCTGTTTTCTCATTTACTTTAACCACATATTTTAAAGACAGTGGAAGCCAATATAACTACTAGTCTACTTTTCACATATCAAAGAGGACAATTTATCTGAAATATTTCAAATTCCTACTATGCACTTCCTAATCACAGTGGTACTACAGAGAAATGTGATTATCCTTCCTTTCAAGAGATGATTCCTTTTATTCAGAATAAGAGATTATTTTGTTACTGCCCCAACTATATGCCATGTTCTGCATTCAATGTGCAGCTGCCCTTCAAGACAGTTTAAAAGCTTCACATGATTCAGAAGGCAGCATTACAATTGCTTGTACACAACAGCCACATGTGGCCATGTTCAGAAAGCTTCAATGGCTATTGGTCAGTCTCCAGGCTAAATTCAAGGTGCTGAACACCTCCCATACTATCATCCCTGTACATTAAGATCTAGCTCCTGGAATAGATGCCTTCTCTGAAAAAATGTTGACATCTACTCGGATTAGGATTTTTAATCAATAAAGGGACCTGGTCTGTGAAATACAAGTAAAAAGAATAAACTATCATGTTGAATGAAATTGCTCATTTACATGCATATTTGAATGTGTCTTTAGTTGTATCATTTAAAGAGCCTTGGATTTCAATTTGAATATCAAGTGAATACCAGGGAACACTTTAACAGTTACTAGAGATGAAAGGGGGGGAAAGCAATGTATTTATTTGGTTTGTAGTAGTATGAAGAATCCAGTTGTATAACAAATTACACTTCAGTTGCCTTTTATAACAGAATCAAGACTAACAACTCACGTTTCTCTTGCAATTACTTTGCTTCCAACAGCTGCCTGAATAGCTATTTCAAACAGTTGTCTTGGAATAACATCTTTTAAACGTTCACACATGGCTTTAGCAACAGGGTATGCTTTGTCCCTGAAAAAAGAAAAAGTGAGAATATCATCTGATATTCTAAACCCAAAATCTAAACCCATCAATGTAAACTTTAAACTGTGTTAAAATTTCAAATTACCTAGATAAAGGCAAATACAACAAAATCACTCTGAGGGACAGAACTACAATTGTACTTATTTGTACTATGAAACTGAGAATGCAATCAAAAGCAGGAAACTTAAATGGAAACATAGTTTAAGTGTTTGGCCATTACCCCACAAATGCTGAGAATATTTGGAAGAAGTTCCTTGTGATTTGGCAAGGATATCTAAAATTTAGTTTTGTCTGAAAATAGGAGGGCATTTTTAGTTGACTTACTTATGTACAATAGTTACCAGTTCTTCTACAGCATTTCCATTTAAAAGAATGTCCATTTTGACAAGTTCTGCAGTCTGGTATCCTGCATCTTCATAGTCAAAACTGAAGAACAAAAAACTCATATTCAATTCATCACTCAAACTGATTTCTTATTTTAGCTTTTTAAAAGATAACATTTTTAACAACATTTAAATAATTCGTTAAATAAGGACACAGAATTTTTGTCCCCCAGTAAAATCTTCAACTTTTATGTGGTGATGGGAATTATTAACCCACTACAGACCTCTTCCCAGTTCAACCCCAGACTAAGCTATTGAGTATACTCTTTAGTTCAACCAGATCCATAACGACACAAATCGAAGCAGTCATTACTCCTCCGTTTCCTATACTTGGGGTGAGATCTGGAGATTCCCTCCCTCTTTTCTTTTAAAGTATTCCTCTAGCTTCCACTAGAGATTGCTAGAGGACTTCAAACAAAGAAAGCAGAGAGTAAAAGAAGGAAATAACCTGCCTAGGACAGCAAGGTCTTAAAAGATAGAGGGTAGGCTATCTGCTGTCAGGCAATGAGGTAAAACTGATACAATTTATTCCCCGCTTTTCATTATAAAATAATTCCAAAGCGGGGTACGAACCAATAAAATCATACAGCATCAACAAGTAAAACAGGTCAGGACAGAAAGACTGAAATGAGATAGATTCAGAGGTCTTTAGTGGGCTCCAAAGGCTTGTAAGTCAATGCCGACCATATATGAAGCGGGAGGGACTCCCGCAGGCAAACGTGGCAGCATCCCCACTGGATCTTAATATTCAAGCAGGGCTCCATCAGGTATCCAGGTCCTAATCTGTGTAGGGCTTTATATGTTGGCAAAAGCACCTTTCTGCTCTTTCAGAAGGAGCACAACCCCATCTAGAACAGGCAATTCCCTATTTCCCAGACAAGAGAACTTTGCCACAGTGCCTCCATCTTGTCAGGATTCAGCCTCAGCTTATTGGCCCTCTTCCATCCCACCACTGCATCCAGTCACTGGTCAAAGGCCTGCACATTCTCTCCTAGCTAAGATGATACAGAGAAACAGAGGTGGGTATCATTACTGTATTGATGACACTTTACTCCAAATCCCCTAATGACCACCTCCAACCATTTCTGTTCCTAAATAGCATTAGGGACAGATCAGAACCTTATGGGGCCCCACAACCCAACTGCCAAGGGCCCAAGGTATGGTCACCCAATGCTATCCTCTGTACGTGACCCTGAAGTAAAGAGCAGAACCACTGTGGCACTGTGCCCTCAACTCCCAACCTTGCCCTCAACTCCAATTTCATTAGCAGGGCAAGGGCTGATCCCTTTCATGATCGTGGCTATACTGGAGGACTCTCTTTTCAGTTGTTTGCTCTCCCTCTATTGCGCCTGCCCCATCCCGCCCCTGTCCTTCCCCCTCCAGTTCATTGGTTCTTGTCAGGTGATGGACGTGGGCGCTTCCACTCAGGACCTGATTTATTTATGTATACAGAGCGTCCCCAATATCGAAGTGATCACAATGGTTAAAGTTTGAGGGGTCACAGACAGGGCTTCCTTATCTCACAGAAGTCCCCAAAGTGTTTGGGAAGCGCTGGGGGAGGGGACAGAGGAGGACTTTAAGCCAGGTGGGGAGTCCTCCGGACAGCACAGGGGTGACTTTCTATGTCACCTCTTTGCTTAATGTCAAGCCACCTTCCAAACTTTCACACACTCTTTTCCCCATGCCTTGTTGGAAAAGCACTGCTAAGGCTGCCCCTTGCCCCTTTTTCAGCATTTAAATATCTCAGAGCATCCCCCATTTTCACACTCCAAATCCCAGTTATTTTACCCCCCTCTCCCAATCCCAATTAATAACACTTTACATAGAATCATTGCACCTGTTCTTCCCAGCCAAAGTCCCAACAAAACAATCAACAACTTTGTAGGTAACTGCGGAAAATCCCAGATCCATCAGCCAATGTGACGGATGTAACCAAAATGCTTACAGCTCCCTCATTTTTACAGATAGAGATGAAACTTGGCACCACGATAGCTCTTAAGTCGGACTTTAGGCATGCCAAATTTGAACGATATCCCTTCATCCATTGATTTTTTAAAATGATTTTTTTTATTTCCCCCCTCAAACCATTCACCCACATAAACACATAAACACACACACACACACACACACACACAGAATCTCCTGCATCAATACAGAAATGATATTACCTGGCATATCCAGAGGACAGGGATTTCAGACTGTCATAAAAATCTACTACAATTTCATTCAGTGGAAAGAAATACTTCATCATGACTCTGTGGTCATCAATGTACAGCAGGTCCTTCTGAACAGCCCTTCGATTCTGACAAGAAACACAGTAGTTTGAGAGTCAACTGCCATTGTTTTTTATCTGCATAGGCATTTTAAAACAAACTATCAATTGTGCTATATTTTAGATTTAAGTTTGTATATTTTTAACTGGTTGAAATGGTCTTATGGCTCCCATTTTGTTGTTGTTTTGATTTTAGATTGTTTTTATTTTATTGTATTGTATCATTTTATGTATACTACCCTCAAATCCTTCTAGGATGAAGGTGTGGTTTATAAAAAGCGGAAGAAGAAGAAAAATCTTCACAGAAAGTTAAATTCTGTGAATTTTAAGCTGAGGGACTAATAAGAAGAAGCTGGTAATTTACTTACCCTAAGCCATTCAAGAACCAGTGTTTATGGAAGATGTATTTTCTGACATATCTTGTTTGCATATTTTCCGGTGGTTTTTTCCATCACCAACATTCTTAACACTTCTTATTGCTGAGGTACCAAAAGGTTCATGGAAATCATAGAAAAATATTTTTGTTTGATAACCTACAGCAGGGATGGACAAGTCTTTTTCCTGAGCAACTTGCAATCTAAATTAGTTTCTCTCTTTCAATGCTACTTGGACTCCTGGTATCATTTTTCACCCTGTAAGCAAAGCTATAGGACCTCAATGATAGGGAACCTGTGGCCCTCCAAATGTTGTTAGACTCCAAGTCCCATACTCCCTGACCAGTGGCCATGCTGGCTGGGGCTGATGGGAACTGAAGTCTGACAACATCCAGGGGGGCATAGGTTCTCCATCCTTGAGGTCCTATAGCTTTACTCCCAGGGTGAAAAAAGGTGCCAGGAGCCCAAGTAGCACTGAAAGAGAGAAACTAATTTAGATTGCAAGTTGCTCAGGAAAAAGACTTGTCCACATGCATTTATTTGGAATAATTTATTCAGCTTTGAAAACTGTTGTCAAGCTGGAAAGTTTTCAAAGGACAGATCTATGAGGATGATAGAAAAGGGTGTGTTTCGCTTAGACAAACTAGAAAACTGGCTCAGTCAAAATGTATTTTGAAGGACCTACTTTAAAGAGTTGTTATAAGAATTTCCAAGATAAAACATACAAACTGTTCTGAACACTAGAGAAGACCTAGTAGTAGTAGAACAACAACAACAACAAGAATTCATATTGTATTATCATCATCTAGGCCACATTAATTGTCTGAATTTAGTAATCCTGGGGAACCTGGGGTTTCCCAACACTGACTTTCTTTACACTGCATAGCTGCAGGGGAGGGTTTGGTGTGGTCTGGGGCATACACTCAGTTCATACTGGTAATAATGAGGCTCAAAACACCTGGCCAGTGTGAGCCAAGTATGTAGTCTAGAATATGTCACCAGAATCCTCCGCATTATGAAAGGTTAGATTACGGACAAGTTGCTACCTGAAAGCTTGAAAACCAATGGACTGATTAATTAAAATTGCCTCATTTAACTTGTTAATGTTCTCCACCCGATGGTACAAACCAACCTGGCAGAGAGCCATTATTTTCCCAATATATTCTTCAGGGGTTATGATTGTGCCCAAAACAACAGGCTCCAAATATTCAATTACTGTTGATTTATCAGGAAACTCAGCAGGATTTATGATGGTGATCTCCTCTTTCCCATATTCCTACAAAAACAGAAGAGAAACCAGTTTGCAACATGGCTGGCCATAAATTCCTGTCAAAAGCAAATTCCTCAGTGCTTTACCACAATTCTGAAATGGCATTCATTCATGAATTAAAATGGGAGGATCATCTGACTCTTCCACCCCCAAAGGGCAAGGAAGTCAACTCCCAGTGAGTTCTTTTGCATCTCTTAAATGCTCTCTGAGCCCTTGTAACGATTCAGGAAATGGGATAAAAATGGGAACCCAATGAAATGGGTTCACACACAGGTGGAATTATAAGCAAATGTACTAGTGCCTGTTAATCAACACAACTTAGATTCTGTTTCACAGAAAGTAAAAAAGATAGCATACAGGCCTGGTTCAGATGTCACACTGAGCTGTCAAACCATGATTTATCAAAGTGGAGTGCACTGCAGGCTCAAGCCCATGCCACCCCCAATCAGCCCACACACTCCTTTCCCCGATTAATGTTAACTATGGTTTAGAATTATGTCTGGAAGAGCATAATCATAGTTATTACCACTATAACTAGCTTAATCAGACACTGCAAGCAACATTAAAAGTTGGGTTTCGATCTCTGGTTTAAAGCCTTGCTAAAGTTGCCAGAAGCTATAGCTACACTGGTTCAGACTATAGGCTAAACCACAGTTAACACTAACCAAGGAAAGGAGAGATTGGGCCATGCGAGAGGGCAGGGAAAGAGTGTGAGCCTGCAATGTGTTTCTGATTGGCCAAATTACGGTTTGGTCATTGATCCAGCATGACATTGTCAGGGCCCAGCTTCACCACTGCAGTAGGCCTTATAGTGTATAGCTAAGATTTAATTAGAAGTAATCTGGAAGGGTCTGGGCCTATTTCAGTTTATAGAATATCAGAACCTGTGCGAGCATATCTCTGTCAGTATTCTCAGAGCAGAACCAGAAGGAGCTACCTTATTCCCATCTACCTGCAGAGTCAGCCTTGGCAAAGAAGCTCTCTGTGAGAAGCTGACACAGGTGAGGTAAGGTTAGCAGAAGGATCACCCAGGTTGAAGCGTCCCTTCTGGAAGTTGAGCAGTGACGCCCTGTTTGGACGGGGGGCTTGCTAAAAGGCCCAAAGGCCTTGTCTGTTAAGGGGTCTGGAGCAGGTATCTTACAGTCACGGGGAAACCATGTTGCTGAAGATCTCAGTCACGGTTGTAGTGATTAGTTTTTGGTTGTTCTAGAATTTCTTAGAGCCTATAACTATTGGTCATCAGTTATATGATTTCTGAAGCAAGTAACCATTAAGCTCTTGCCATGGGATTTCCTGCAATAAGGAAGTCTCACTGATTTGGGTGTCCCATGGCAGATTGCCTGACTGTGTGTGCTGGAAGGATCAGGAAAGCTTACAGACATCTGAAACTGTGTGTAGCATTGTGTCACCCCTTGACACTTGAAATTTATTTCTTCTTAACCATTTCAGCTACAATTTACCCCATGATGCTGAGTGACATGTATCACTGTTTGTTAGTTTATTTAGATTTAACAATCCCGCATCACCTTTATCAATTTTGCTGAAGAAAGAATTGCCTTGTATGGGACTGTGGGGGCTGTCAAAATGACAGATGCATTGTATTCTTGCTCCAAACGCTGATTAAAAACTTCCATATGTAAAAGGCCGAGGAAACCCAACCTGCAAATACAAGATTTACACTGTATTCTCTGGCCACTTGCATTGTCAATTGCAACATGATAAAGAATAATTTGAGCTGAAATGCCAAGTAAGCAAGTTCAACTTCCAAGTCAAATGAAATCAAGAGAAGTTTCCACATTGCACTGAAGAGGATCACATCCAGAAAAAAACTCTCTGAACTTGATGCCCAAACTAGTAGATTGAACACAATAAAAAAAACCCACCTCCATCCTGCTCCCAAGGCAAGGCTACTATCGCGGTGAAGGGTAACACTGGAGTCGTTAAGCGTCAGTTTTTCTACAGCACTTTTCAGGTTATTATATTCTGACTGGTCTACTGGGTACATTCCTGTCAATACACACAGAACTTTGAATGATAGTAGCGGCAGATCAATACCCTCCTACATTTGATGCAGCACTTTCTTTAGGGCCACTTTAAAACCTCCGTTTGCGGCAACAAATACCTTTTTAATTGCAGCCCAGAAATAAACCACAATTTAAACTAAATCTCTTTAGTCTCATTTTACAGAGAAGTCTTAAATATTACATATGCATACACACACAAACACAAATACATATTCATATTCCTGTATGATTTCCAATGGAACAAATTAGCTGGAGTGTTTTATGGAATTTTCGGCAAAAGAAAATGGTTTCTTGGTATTAAAGCTAATAAAGTAAAACTGGTTATCTTAACAAATGTGAAAAGACCCAAAAAAAAAAAAATCTTAAGCCTATCCAAAATTATAATTCTTTCAACAACATAAATAAATAAGCTACCTTTCCCAAGTTACTGTTATAAGAAGGTTCTGAAGCATCACTTTGCATGATTTACAGAATTCCACTATAAGCACAAAATGAAAGCACTGTTAACAAGAAGATTGTGTTTATCCTCTAGGTGGTTCCTTGCATATACTTTCATTACATCAGCAACCCAAAAAAACCACACACACAAAAACCACAGTGCTTTCTCAAAAGCTATGTCTGTGATTGCATGTTTAAACTCCACCAGGACATGATAAAGAAGGTGCTTTCCATTGAGGCCCTTCCTCTTGGAAAACATGCCTTCTTCTAATGTTTCCTACTTACGAATGCTGGCAAAGTTGTCAGCTCTTCAATAGAAAGCACACACCTTTAGATCCTGTATTCCCACACTTCCAAGCCAGTAAACAAAGGTCGTCTCATGATGTCTTCTTGGATTCCCTAATTAAATAACTGATTTTGACAACAGATTAAGTTGGGCAGATTCAGATTGCTTCCCATCTTTAGAATACGCGCACCTCACCTGCAAAGACCATTGGTTTCGCTGATTTAAACCCAGGAAAGGGCTCCACTGGTTGATTATGTAAATAAAGAGTATCTCCTATTTGGGCTTCCGTAATATCTTTCATTCCAGCAATCAGATAGCCAACCTGGCCAGCATACCTAAACGAAATGGGTATCATTTGGAAACACGTAATACCTTAAATATTTCATTTTTTTTTTATTATTATTAAATTTTTATTCATTTTCAACACTATATAAACATAGATAAACATTACCAAAATATAACTGAAACAAAACACAATAAGAAAAAGAAAAACATCAAATATCTGCTGCATACATATTGAATGATTGTTGAGTACAAATATCAAAAACTATTACATATACCTTATCATACTACAACATCTTCGTTCTTAACATAAAAGTGCACCCCCCACCTCGGGATCATTCTTGAGTCCAAAATCTAATCGTTTCTTCTGCTGGTGGTTTCCCACTTCCCTTAGTAAACACAAACACTAGGAACTGTTTCCAAATTCCTTCGAACTCATTTATTTTAGTTACGCCTTTTCTCCACTTAATATTACATGTCAGTTTATCATTAATGGCTATGTCCCAGACTTCTTTGTACCATTCCTCAATAGTATATTCCCCTTGGACCTTCCAGTTCCTAGCTACCATCAGTCGTGCTGCAACCAACAAATTCGATATCAGCTCTATAGTTCCTTTTCCACACTTTATATCTTCAAATAGTGACAGCAATGCTATTTTTGGTGTTTGTTCTATTTTCATTCCCACTATTTCTTCAATTTCTGAGAACACCATCTTCCATAATCTTTGTACATATTTGCATTGCCACCACATATGTAAATACGTTCCTTTTTCCCCACAACCTCTCCAACAATTTGCTGAATGTTGATCACTTATCTTATTCAATCTAACCGGGGTTAGGTACCACCTCCATAGGATTTTAAAATAATTCTCCTTTATTCTTACTGATAAACTTCTCAACACTCTTTGTTTCCATAGTCCCTCCCAGCTCTGTCGCCCTATTTGTATCTTCAAATCTGATTCCCAAACCATTTTCTCTGTATTCTCTCTAAACTCCTTCTCTAACAATATTTTATATATTTCACTCATTAATCCTTTTGAAACTATACTCCCTCCTTTCCCTTCCTCCTTACTTACTACTAATTCTTCAAACCTCATCATCTTTCTGCACATTCTATTATCTTTAATCCACTTTTTATTCCATTGCTCTAATTGACCATATTCTAGCCAAGATAGCTTCTTCTCCTTTAACAAATTTTCCATATCCTCTCTTGTTTTAATATCTCTTACCCAATCCTTTAATCTTATTTTATTTTTCTCTTTTAATATTTTACATAATCTACCCTTTAGATCCTCTGGGAAATTCTTTAACATTATTATCGGTGCTAGGGGAGAGTTGCTCGGAAGCAGCTTCCCTTTAAATTTACTCCAAATTTCCCATTGAGTCCTCAGGAGTGGATTATCTATACTTCCAACCCACTTTCTTCCTCCGTCTTTAAAAAAAACATTCTCCAAATTCATCTCTACCTTATTTATGGTTTTTTCTTCCATCCAATATAAATCTCCTACTCCCATAATTGCTTCTACAACATGTCTTAATCTATTTGCTACGTAGTATAATTTTATGTTTGGGAGACCCATTCCCCCCTTTTTTTGGCTTAGGTACCAATTATTTTTATTCACTCTTGCTCTCTTTTCTCCATTACAATATTTATTAATAATATTTTGCCAACTTTTTATCTCGGTTTCTGATATTTTTATAGGTAACATTCTAAATACAAAATTAATTTTAGCTAATATCTTCATTTTTATTAAGGCTATTCTTCCGAACCAAGATAAATTTAATCTTTTATATTTCTCCAATTTCTCTAATACCTCTTTCTTTAACCTCATTAAATTTTCCTTTTCAAGATTCTCTAAATTTTTTGTAATTTTAATTCCCAAATATTTAATCTCATTCTTAACTTTCAATTCCATTCCCTTAAATTCCCAATCCTTTTCTTCCTTCTTGGTATAGTTAAACAACATCATCTCTGATTTAGACCAATTTATTTTTAACCCTGTAATTTCCTCAAATTCCCTCAACTGATATTTAATTCTTTCTAACTTTCTTAATGGATTCTTAATGGTCAATAAAGTGTCATCCGCAAACATGTTTAACTTTATTTCCCTTACCTCTCCAATTCCTTCTAACTCTTCATCCTCCCTTAGTGCCTTCGCCAAAACTTCCATAACCATTACAAACAGGACCGGCGAGAGCGGACATCCTTGTCTTGTTCCTCTGGCTAGTCGTATCTTTTCAGTAAGTCCGTCATTTACCACCACTACCGCCGTATTTTGGGAATATAGCTGTTCTATTACATTTTTAAATTTATTTCCAAATCCCAATTTATCTATAATACTCTTTAGTGCCTGCCAGCTCACACAATCAAAAGCTTTAAAAATATCTAATGCCATAATACCTGCCTTAATATTTGCTTTTTTTATTACATTTATTACATTTAAAACTCTACCCACTAAATTATGCATATGCCTTCCTACCACAAACCCACATTGATCTGCTCCTATATATTCTGCCAAAAATTTATTTAGCCGTTTGGCCATAATAGATGTAAAAATTTTAGCATCCTGATTTATTAAAGAAATAGGTCTATAAGAATCGGGATTAGTCAAATCTTTATCTGGTTTTGGGATCAGAATTATCACTGAATGTTCCCATGATTCAGGTATCTTCTCTCCTGATAATATCCTATTATAAAGTTCCATTAATTTTGGAACTAAACAGTCTTTGAAGACCTTATAATATTCTGGACCCAAACCATCTGCTCCCGGTGATTTACCAACTTTTAACTTATCAATAACCTCTTCAACTTCTCTTTGAGTTATTACTGACTCCATTAACTCCTTATATTCTAATTTTATTCCCTTCTTTATAAACCTTCCAATATACTCCTCCACCTTTTCTTGTTGACTTTCTTTACCCTTATACAATTCCTGATAGAATTCCTGAAAAATTTTTATTTTAGCTTTCATTGCATGACAATAATTCCCTCGGCTATCTTTCAACGTTTCTATCCCATTCCTCCCTTTTTCTTTTTGTGTGAGCTTGGCAAGCAACCTCGAGTTCTTATCACTGTTTTCAAAATATTCCCTTTTCATATACATTAAATTCTTTTGAATCTCTTCTATATTTAAATTTTCTAATTGTTTCTTCTTAGCTTGTATTTCCACTAATTTATATTTATCTTTAACTCGCCAATATCTTTCCTCCAAGTTTTTAATTTCTATCTCTAACTTTTCCTGTTCTGCACGTTGTTGTCTTTTTAAACTACATGTTTCTCTAATACAGATTCCTCTTGCTACAGCCTTCATGGTGTCCCAAATGACTGACCCAGCTGTTCCTCCTTTTTCATTCATTTCCCATGACTCCGACAATTCCTTCCGAATTTTATCTACTATTTTATTATATTTCAATATCTTTGTATTCAGCTTCCATCTATATGCCTCTTTATAATCTTTCTTAACTGTAAATTCTAGACTTAACAAGGCATGATCAGTTACTTTTATTACCCCCATTTCCATTTTACAAATCCTCGTTGCAAAATCTTTTGAAACAAATATATAATCTATCCTGGAGTATGTATGATGAACTGGGGAAAAGTATGAAAATCCAGGCCTATTCCCGTTAAGTAAACGCCACGAATCTAAATAATCATTTTCTTTTACTAATTTATTCAATATAGTCATATTGTTCCTCTTTTCAGCATTAGTGGGATTTGACCTGTCCCGTTTATTATCCATAACCATATTAAAATCCCCAGCTAATATAGCATACCCCTCCTTAAATTCTTCTATTTCTTTAAACAACTTTATAAAAAACTCTCTATGCCTCTCATTTGGGGCATAAACATTAATCAAAGTATAGACCTTTCCCTCAATTTTACCTTTTAACATAAGATATCTGCCCTTATCATCCTTTTTTACTTCTTCTAATATAAACCCACTTTTTTTTGAAATCAAAGTGGCCACTCCATTTTTTTTCGATGTCCCTAATGACTTTTCATAATAGGCTAACCACTTTAATTTTATCATATTCGAATTCTCGGAGCCTTGGTGTGTCTCTTGGACCATTATAATATCTGATCCCTCTTTATTAAGCATTTGTTCTATTCTCTTCCTTTTCACGACTGCCCCCAAACCTTTAACATTGAGTGTTGATACCTTTATCTTTTTATCCATAATCACCCTTTTGAAATCTCTTCCGATCCCTTGTGCTCAGCAGTTCAAACTTGCTTACATAAAAAAACAAACTCCATACATAAAACCCCCACCCTCCTACCCCAATCCCTCCTCTCCTACCTTCCCCCCCTCCCCACCCCCCCACTCTAATCCCCCCCCATATCCCCGTGAGTCTAGTACTCCAGCCATCTACTTTAAAGGGGGGGGGGAGGCAGTGCTGCGCCTGGCCGGCAGGTTTCTATATTAGCATTTCTATTTGCAATTATCTCCAAACATAATTAACAATTCTCTTACTCTCCAGATGTCCCAGCCTCATTCCCTCCCCCACCCACTCCAGCCCCATTTGCTTCCCCATCCAGACCCAGCCTCTTCAGCAATTCTTTACCTTGATCCAATGAGGTTACTCTGTGTTCCCTCCTCCCATATGTAAATCTTAAGAAAACCGGGTAACCCCATGCGTATGGAATTTTGTTCTGCATTAACATTCCAGTTATTGGTTTAATACTCCGTCTCCAATTTAATGTATGTTGAGAAAGATCATTATAAATTTGCACTGCTTTGCCTTTATATTGTAACTGGGTCAAAGATCTCAATTCTTTCATGATTTGCTCTTTTTTATAATAGTTACCAAATTTCACCAAAATATCTCTAATCCCTTTGTAGTTTTGCCCCCCCACGCGGTGGACTCGGTCCAGATCCGATCCATCTATTGGTATGTCAGGCGTCAGCTCTTTGAACCAGTTCAGAATGATTTCTCTAAGATCTTCTCCTTGTATCTGCTTCAGCTGCTTTATTCGAATTGAAGATCTACGAGATTGGTCTTCCAAGGCGATCAGACGTAATTCCCATTCCTTAAATTGAATATTTGTTGATTCTTCAAAAGCCTCTTGCTTCTTCTGGTCCAATTCCGCTTTTGCCTCTATCTCTTTGATCTTATCCGAGTTTTCTGCGGTCTTATCCGAAAGAACACGCATTTGTTGTCTAAATTCATTCATTTGCAGATCCATTTTTTTAAAAATGATGATATTATTCTCTACAATAACTGCCTTAATTTCTGCTAGGGAGGGAAAGTTGCTGTCCATTGCTTTTCCCCCTTCAGCCATATTCTTTTCTTTATTTGGTACTGTATCCAAAGAAACTGGGTCTATAACTTCGTCTTCCTGGTCTGTTCCAGGGGCTGTATCTTCCAGGTGGGAGAGGTGGGTTAAATTATGATTTGAAGGTTTCTTTTTTTGTCTATTCAACTTTTCCCACTTCTTAATCTTTTTTTTAATGTTGGACATAGGACCCTTCTGAGTAGGGCATAAATCTTAGAGCCCCCACTTCCTTAGCAACTTTTACTGGCTTCTCTTCTATGTGCCAAACACACCACCTTCTTCCCGAGGGGGAGGAAATATATTCAGTTCACAACAGCATTCACTAGAGGGGATCAGATCCAATCATTCACAGTTTCTCAAAATCCCACATCTCCCTCACAGAATGCTGTTTCTTCCCCTTCACCCCCCCCTTCTCGGCACACCGCAAACAGCTTCCACTTTCCACTTTACAAAGATTACAGCAAACAACTTCAAAGCCAGTATTTCAATCTTTCCAACTTAAGATAAAGGATGAGAAGTGAGGATCGCTGTAAATCAGATCAACGTCTAACAAGCATAAGTTCTTTCTTTTCAAACTGCGACATCAATCATGTTACTTTACTTTCGGTTTTGCCTCTGCAGTTTATAAAGACATTCCGTCAAGCTCACCTCATCCCATCGGCTCTTCTCAACACTTTCCAGCTCCGATAGCTTTTATAATCATTTCCTGTCGTTTGCTCAAAGATTTATGCCCATTAAAAAATAGATAATTGCTTTTTCCGGCAACGCCGCTCAGAGCCTCAGAAGAAACCTGCCACCGCCATGGCTGCCAAGCTCCGCCCCCTACCTTAAATATTTCAAATCTCTCCTTGTAAGTGAGCTATTTAAGAAGTTGGTCGCAATTCATCAGTGGGCTACAATTCCGACAAACGCTTTCCCCCTTGCTCACTGCTACAGTCTTTAATTTTTTTTAAAAAAAAAAAATGCTACATAGCTTTTGCAAATTGACAAAAGGCAATCATTTTGTTGTTGCCTGAAACGATCTAATTTAAGGCAGGAACTGAGAGGCACCAAGAAGCAGCTCCTAAATGTCATCAGCCAGTTGCACCTACCGAGCTTAGCAAGGTAACGACCCTGCTCTATATCTGCCCTGCATATCAAAGGGGAAAGAAATGGTTGATCTTTCCAAGGGCCACAAATAACTTTCTTACTGTTTTCAAACACTTTAGAAACTTACAATTTATGTGTTGGCTGCTCGTTGGGTGTCAGAATCCCTATTTCATTAACTTCATAAATCTTTTTTGTGTGAGCTGAAGTGATCTTATGGCCTTTGCGAACCTCCCCACCAAACAGGGCAACGTTGGCAATCACACCCCTGTAGGGGTCAAAGGTGGAGTCGAACACCAATGCCTTCAATGGATCATGTGTGCTAACACTGGGCCTATGAGGAGAGACAGAGAGAGATCAAGGCTGCATTGTAAAACCTATTATTATTATTTACTAAATTTATGTGTCACTTTCCACTGCAAAAAGAGAGAAAACAAACCAAAATTAAAATAAACCATAATCAGCACAAATACAAGTACAAATAAACACCATAAAACCTAATCTAAAAACAATACAATACAAAATTCCCATCCACTCCTCCACAGCCTAGAAAGAATACCACAAAAGCAGTCCACAGCTACTGGCCCACAACTAATATGTATAATATGTATAACTCATACATATGGCACATTGAATATTGAAATGTTTGTGCCACTCCACATGTTTATTTTTCATCACATCTGAATTACCAAATACATCTATTAAAATTAACACTCGCCAAATTAACGGTATTATTAAAAGGCTTCAAAAGTACCATAGATAAGGGTGCAATCCTATTTATGTTTAGATAGAAAAAAAAAGTCTTCCAATGCCCAGGATTCCCCAGCCAACCGTGCTGAATGGAGCATGCTGGGAGTTGTAGGACTTTTTTCTGTCTAAACATGTATATGATTACACCATGAACTGGCTTAAAGAGAAAGTTAGACATACCTGTAAGACAGACTACTTCTCAATAGTAATTAAGATGCCAGAAAAGAAAACTTACGGAGGGATCCTTTTAACAACTTCCTGAAGTATTCTTTCAACATTTGTTCCAAGTTTTGCAGAAATCTAAGACAATTTAAAAATGCAAGTTAGCCTCATTTCAAGCGAACGTTGTCAGTTCACACTAACCAGCAAACCACGAGGGCAGCATTGTATACTGGGTTGGATCCAGGATTCTGTCTTCCATGAACAGGAGGGCTCCACTCATGGAAGGCGCCTTCACACGATTTGGGGGGATCCTCCCAGAACCACAGATCACCCCATTCAGCGGTGTTCCCCCAAACCCTCTGTGTAGCATTTTCAAGTGGCTGGAGGGGCTACCATGGGGAGGGGGAGGAGAGGACAGTGAAGTCGTCTCCCACCAGCCCAATTGTATGTGCCTCAATCTGACCCAACCCAATTCATTCATGTTGCCCAGCTACAGTTGAAAAATTCCTTACTAGGAAAAATAATCAAGTACATCTTTTAACAGCTCACTCCACAGCAGTATTCAGCTACACAAGAATAGGACTGGCAAGAGGGCCTGGATACCAATACAGCTAAGAGAGCCTCCTGCTACTAACTGTCAATGCTGAGGACATCAGAGGGCAAAGAAGAAACAGTCCTTCACCTGTGAATTTTGCAATTAAGAATCTAATGCCTCAATTTGCTTTATTTTACTTCCTCCCTCCCAATCCCTTTTCCTTCTGTGCCGTGTCTTTTAGATTGTAATCCTGTAGGCAGGGACTGTCTTATTTCTTATCTTGGTAAACCATCTTGGGGGCCTTTGACTAAAGGGCGATATAAAAATGCTGTAAGTATGTAGAAAAACAGCTTATTTCAAACATGCTTCTAACAGAAAATTTGAGACTAAGAAACAATACTTGACAGCATATGCATTATGAATGAGGCAAACAGCTAAGGCATGCACTTCAGGCCACACAATATTTAAGCACATATAATATTTAATAGACTGCAATCCGCAGATCCAAACCACAGATCCAAGCATGCTAACATATACAAGCATTTCCGTACAAACACTAGCCAAATAGAGTGTCAGTGCACGATCAGCTAGATAGAGTGACAATGAAGTGGTCAGTACTTTCGAAGCTGGCTCTACCAACCACCTAATAGAGTTCCATTCCAGCAGAGATCAGCCTTGGGTGCCAGATGTTGGGTGATTTTACCCCTGACAACTGGGATGGCACTGTGTGTGCAAACATCTATTCCTTGCCATGTAGCACCATTCTAGATTAGGGTATATGACAAAAGGCTGAAATTCTATACACACTTTCTAGAGATTAAGTTTCACTAAACTCAGTGCAACTGACTTACGAGTAAACAAGAACAGGCATGCACTGTAAGGATATATTTTTATTTTATTTTTATTTTTTTTAAAAACCCACCAGTCAGGTTTCCATGAAAAAGGATTTTATCAGCAACCACCAAAAACATAAGTTTAGAAACCTAAAAAAGACTTCTTACCCTGATGCAGTCTTCTTTGGGGATATCAAATACCTTCTCAATTTGATTTTCAACCCTCTCAGGATTTGCATTCTTTAGATCAATCTGCAAAACAATGTTTTTGTTACACTAGCTTGACTGTTAGGACAATTCACACAATGCAACAGGAACTTGAAGTAAATTGCACTGCAGACTAAACGAAAGAAGACAAGCATATTCATTGACGTTCTGAAAAAATGTGTTGTCTTTGCACATTTGTTGTTGTTTCCCTTTGCCCCCGCTCACCCCACCCCATCCTTTACTAGCAACCCGGAAGGTTTTTGTGTCTTTATTAATAACCAACTTAGTGACCTGTAGCCAAGGAGAGAAAGCAGCCTAGTGACCTTTGTCTAGTTTGGACTTGAACTCCCATCACCCCCAGCCAACATGGGCAATGGTGAGGAATGCTGGGAGTTGCTGTCCAAAAGTCACAAGATTAGGGAAGGTTAATTTTGAACAACTACGTGAAAACAGAAGTCTTTGATTCACATCATAGTACCTAAAACTGCTATACTGTACAATACATCTATCCTTTTTTAAAAAAAAAAAAAAAAAAAGACAAATTCTCTGCCCGCAGCCTTACAGAACAATATGAACTACAAAAGAAAAGTATGGGAGTAGATGCAAAAAGAGGAAGTGAAATAAAACACACCTTTATAGAAGAAAATGCAGTGCAGAATAAGCAGATTTTAAATTATGTTGCTGTTTCGAAGAAGAAAGAGTAAATGAGAGTCACAGGGAAAGAAAAGACCCCTCCAAAAAAGGGAGAAGCCAGATGTGAAGCGCAATCCTATGCATGTTTACCACTGTTTTCAATAGGATTCACTCCCAGGTAAGTTTAGAGGATTGCAATCTCAGTGACCAAAGATAATTCAGCACTAAGGGAACAGGAGCCTTACCCAGAACGTTCAACTGAACATGATGAAACTTCAAGAAAAATCAAGCCAGAGAAATAGTGAGACCATAGAGGGTTTTAAAAGTAAGAAAATGTTTATAATGAATACATGCAGGAAAATAAAAGCATCACTGAAGAGAAATATTCAGAAATATACACAATCAAACCAACTGAGCTTCGCGTCTGTTACAAATGCACTAGGAGGGACCATGGGCAAGTCATTATTCTATATTTGTAAGCTATCTAAAAGTTATTAATATTGCATGACATGGGGAAAATTTACCTTGTTTATCACCGGGATTATTGAGAGCTGTGCTTCAAATGCAAGGTAAAAATTTGCTACTGTTTGAGCTTGAATACCCTAGAAGGAAACATCAGCAATAATAATAATAATAATAATAATAATAATAATAATAATTTATTTCTTGCCTGCCTCTCTATTTTGATCGAGGCGGGAAACAATAAACGATAAAATACATAATACTCAATTAAAACATTATATACATTGTTAAAAACATCCAAAAACATTTTAAAAACATCTTAAAATTCCACTGGATAGGCCTGACGGAAGAGATCAGTCTTTATAGCTTTCTTGAATGCTAGTAGACTGTTAAGTTGACGAGTCTCCCCCGGCAGGTCATTCCTCTGTCTGGGAGCAGCAGAAGAGAAGGTCCTCTGGGTAACAGTTGTTAATCTAGTTTTTGCTAGCTGAAGTAGATTTTTCCCAGAGGACCTGAGTGTGCGGGGCGGATTGTACAGGAGAAGATGATCCCACAGGTAGCCTGGACCCAAACCAAGTAGGGCTTTAAAGGTGACAACCAACACTTTATACTTTGCTCAGAAACTAATTGGCAGCCAGTGAAGAGATTTTAAAAATGGTGTAATGTGGTCACCCCTAGGTGTACTGGTGACCAGCCTGGCTGCCATATTTTGAACTAGTTGAAGTTTCCGGACTAGGCACAAAGGTAGCCCTATGTAGAGCGCATTGCAGAAGTCGAGCCTTGAAGTTACCAGTGTGTGCACTACCGTGTGCACTAACATATGAGAGCTTGTGCATGTTTTACTTTTTAAAACTACAGTTCCACAGAAAAGGAAATGTGCAAAGAGCATTGCTTGTATAACAAAAATAAGATGTAACTTGCCGCCCCCAATCATACCACAAGGGCCATTTCAGCAGAAACCAGGACTGAATGCAAACTGTCCTTCTGTTTCAGGTCCTGTGAATGTTGTAATGGGGGGGGGGCAGTCCAGCTCAGAGGTGTGGTCACACAGTGCTCTTCACATTGCTAAAGGGTGACCATATGGAAAGGAGGACAGGGCTCCTGTATCTTTGACAGTTGTATAGAAAAAGGAATTTCAGCAGGGGTCATTTGTATATATGGAGAACCTGGTGAAATTCTTTCTTCATCACAACAGCTAAAGAAGCAGGAGCCCTGCCCTCTTTTGTATCTAGTCACACTAGCCATGCTCCTGCAGCTTTAACTGTTGTGATGAAGAGGGAATTTCACCAGGTGCTGCATGCATAAAAATGACACCTACTAAAACTCCCTTCTCTACAGAACTGTCAAAGATACAGGAGCCCTGTCCTCCTTTCCATATGGTCACCCTAAAAGAGATAGATTAGCACTCCCAAACATGATAGACCATGAGCAAGCTCTTTCTCTAAGGCAGGGCTGCAGAACTTCAGGAGGGCTGGCTTACTCCCAATCTGTCCCTGGGCTCCCTAGATGTCCATGCATCTTTTTCCTGACTACCCTTTCCCCCGGCTGCCAATCATTTGGCATTTCCCTGGCTTTTATGCAGGCCCCCCGACCCCAACAGTACCAATTCTGTAAGATTGAAATGCGTCCCCTAAGACTTGGTTACTGGTAGTAAGAGCTTTAAGTTAAAGCACGATGGCGTTTTTGGAATTTTGCCCCCACCCCTTTTGCTTTTGGCCCTGCCCACCAGTGAAATGTGGCCCCCGAGAGCTTCTCCACAGTTGAATTTGGCCCTCAGGCTGAAAGATGTTCCCCACCTCTGCTCTAAAGGTTTAAAACACTGAAGCCCGCAGAAGGCACAAGTATTGGTGAAGGAAAGAACTGTGCCACTAATGGTGTCACAAGCACTAGCCCACGGTGCAGACGCAACCATCCACAAACATGCCAGTGACACAATGCACGCTCCACCAGAAGAAAGGAAATAAATCGCAACAAAGCATTGGGATTTGAATTCTAGGCAAGTGCAAATTCCTGCACCAGTATTTTCTTAAGGGAAATAAAGCTGTTCCTGTGCAACAACTTAAAAAAATATTGCTCTAAAAACAAAACTGATCAGCCATATGCTTCCGACACTGTGATCATCTAATGTTTATGAGCCCTCTAATCTTAAGGCAATATACTCCTCAACAAAACTATTTCTTAGTTTTGACTCAGTGGCTCTAGAGCTTTATTACCAATGCTGGCAACCATTTTGAATCTTGGTGCTTTACCATGTTTACTTCCAATCACCTCTGAGCAAACACTAAATTCCTCCATATCCTCAATGGAATTATGCAAGTTTCCTTGGAAATAAGTCTCACTCTACCCAATGGGGCATATTCCCTAGCCCTTGCAGCAACCAGGGACTCATGATGTTTGACACAAGGATGAGACTCTCAGACAGACAATAATCTCACATCATGTTTGCTTCACAAGAAAGGAATGTCTATGATGGACACCTAGTTGGCCCCTTTCTGCATTTTTTTTTAAATTATACATGGCAATCAATGGATCTTTTCTTGAAGCAATTATCCCTTATCTACATTTGGGAAAGGAAAGCTGCTCCTTCCTCCAGGAACAAAACACATGGATGTTACCCATATCATTTATACATCAGACAACCAAGGAAAATGCCGTTAAGACTCTACCTCATTTGCATCCACTACAAGCAAGACACCTTGACATGCCGACAACGATCGCGAAACTTCATAGTTAAAATCCACGTGGCCCTGAGCAAAAGGGAGGGAAAGTGTGATGCAGGAATTTCAAGAACAATGTTTACTTGACAGTTTGAGGCCTGGTGAAGACCATGAACAGGAAGTCATGGTGTAACCCATTTTGAGCCTGCTAACCAGAAGGCCTGAATCCAGTTTTAGCTATTTCATGAATTCATTTTCTGAGAGATGGAATAGAAGCTGCACCTAGCTATCTGGGAGGAGTGAGATAAGGGTGTTCTCCATGACAAAACGGAAATAGCTCTAATATCAATGGCCTCGTAATCTTGGTAGAACCGGTCATCCTAACATCCTAACCAGAACCCACCTCCACTATGAAGCCAATTAGGAAACCTTTCTTGACCTGTGATTGGTAAATTTCTATGACTGGGGAAATGTTTCAAGAAATTGTAATTTCATCCCAAATAAAGGTTTTAAGTCTTAGACCAGGAGAATATTGTCTCTGCACTCTTTTGAAGATGCCAGAAGAGCGAACAAATGTCTCCAGAGAGTTTCTATACCTAGTGATGAAGATTTCCGGAGGACTCACCAGCTCCATTGGCTGCAATCTTTGTAATCGCTCTCAGTAACATAGCTTCTTTGATTTTAATAAATTAACTGTATTTGTTTAACTGCACTTTGTTCAGTGATTAATTATAGGCCTACTTCACTCCTGCCTTGTAATAATGGGGTTTGATCTAACCCTCACAAAGGCATAATATGTCAGGACATGGCACCTCTGTGTCAACCAAATGACACAAGCAAACCAGAACTGATGGAACACAGCTACTAACTTTGCTCCAGCCCCACAATAAAGACCCTCACACCATGGCTCAGTTTCACAATACTCCAGCTATACTGATGATTAACTTACAGGTGTATCAATGAGATTTAAGAGGTAATTTGTTCCTTCGTGGTTATAAACAAGAGAAGCAGTCTGGGCTTTCACGGTGATTCCTCTTTCCCGCTCCACTTGCAATTTATCCAGCACCTGTTTATTATGCTCAGTTTTGGCAATTGTTCCTAAAGGGTCAAACATATGCAGTAATGAATGCACAACATAAGGAAGAAGATTACATGTTGCATCCAATTGTGCCTTTCTGCACAAAGAAGCCTCATTGCTCCAGTGGAGGCTTCCACCAACAGAAGGGGGAAGAAGGCAATTTTCACAAGTACCACCTTTCTTCTGCAGAAACACACACACCACTTCCCATGCTGTTTCAAAGTATCCCCCAATCCTCTGGAGCAGATCTTGGAGTGGGTGGGTGTGAGCAGGGGACTGCAGAGGGTATGGAGAATCAGAAAAAAAAAAAACCTCCTCCTACCACTTGCGTTTACAAAAGCCTTCACTTTATTAAAGAGACTTCTATAAGCAGAGAGGCATAATTTGATAACCATATTTATGCATAACCATATTTCGTGCTTCTATACCTATGGCTACTTTTTTAAAAAAAGACTCATTTGTATGTATTGTTTTTCGAAATGTATTAATATTAAGAAAGCTGTGATACGCATCATTGTTCTAAAGTTCAGCATAGCAACCAGTGTGGACCTAATCATGGTGAACATGTTAGAATTGATGCGACATAAAGTTAATTTTGACACCTGTGCTGCAGAGGTCTCCATGGTAGGGCAGGACAAAACAAATGCTATCATGCCCAAAGGTTTTAACGTGCAATCTCAAAACTTATGTACAGCCACTACTCAGATAGCCTTCCACAATCCTGTCTTAAATGCCAAACTACAGATAGGCCATTTA
Source organism: Elgaria multicarinata webbii (assembly GCF_023053635.1). Lineage (NCBI taxonomy): Eukaryota > Metazoa > Chordata > Lepidosauria > Squamata > Anguidae > Elgaria > Elgaria multicarinata. The sequence goes on along the minus strand of NC_086180.1, from coordinate 54,568,580 downwards.
AGACCAGCAGGATGTATCTGACTTTGCAGGCCTTTCCCACAAACATGTAGCCAAGTAACTGCCCTATACACAAAACAGTGGGGGGGGGGGATGGGGGACAGGCACTTTGGAGAACTGGGTGTAACCCGCAGGGCTAATGTTGCCTACTTCTGCTCCTCAAATTGGAATTTGTAGATATTACAGGACTGCAGAACCTCAGGTAAGGGGCCAAATCAAGTCTTCCCCTGGCCCACTCCAAGATCCTTCGGTGATTTCCTGGGTTTTATACAATTCCCTCACCTCCCCAATTCCAAAAGGTTTTAATGCCTCTCCTAGGGCTTGGTTTACTGGCAAAGGAGCATAAAGCTACAACATGTACCAACAATATGTCATAATTTTGCCCCCTCCCCTTTGCCTTTAGCTCCACCCACTAGAACGCAGCCCCCAAGAGATTCTCCAAAATGGGATTTGGCCTTTATGCTGAACGATGCTCTGTAGCCCTGGTCTAGAAGTTCTGCCTACAAAGCTAGTGAGAAGAGATGGCAATTTACCAATGAAAAATGAGCTAACAGCTCTGCACATTCTGTGGACACGTCCACATACTGCAAACAAGACAAACTCTACTAGTCATAAGTCTGCTAAGATTTGCATCGCACATTTGCCTCCACGAGTTGAATTTTTTAAAACTTGAAAAGAAAATGTTTGGCATGGAAGGAGATGATGGGAGAACAGGTAAATGGAGCATGGAGAATTTCCATGCTTCTCATGGCAATAAGGTTTAAGCAGTTTTAGGAAATGAAAGCCCACTGTAGTTTTACAGCAGACATTTAAAAGATATCATAAAACTTCAACTCATTTAAATAGGACAGACACTCTGGAGTTGCCTGCTTCAATGACTCTAAAAATATACACTTTGGCACTGCAATAAACTAAATATTATGAACTGCTACCATAGAGAAAATATTTTATTTTAAGTATGGTAAATGCAAAACGTTAGATTTTAAGTATGGAAACCTTAAATATTTGGAAGCTTCCTAGTAAATCCATATTGCTACACAATGTCAGTATATAAAAGAAACCTGGCATTAGAATTGTATTGCTGTGTGTGCATAACTAAGTAAGACAGAGGCAAATGAAGCATAACCCAGTAATAGGAGACATAATGCCTACTGTAAAATTACTTCACCTGTTATTTCCAGCAGTCTATCCGCAAGAGTACTTTTGCCATGGTCTACATGAGCTATTATGCTGAAATTTCTAACATTTTCAACTGGAAACTTTGACATATCCACCGCATCCTAAAACACATAAAAGAAAAACATCACAAATTGTTAAGCACCCAGGGCATTGAACAAATCACATACCAGAATTTGAACCTTTGCCAATGCATTTATTCTCTCATTAAACCATAAGATACTATTTTACGTTTTCCACTCTAGGATACAAAATGAAAAAAGGAACGGCAGCCTCATGTGAGTTCATGATTCTAACGCTACATTGCCTGCAGTGAGTGAGCAGCTATTTCTGCAACTGAGGCAACTAGAATATTGTAAAAACTGGTGCTTAAACTGCAATCCTGTGTACACTTGCTTGAGAGTAAGTGTCACTGAACATGGTAGGACTTATTGGCGAGTACACATGCAGAAGTAAGGGGGAAGGGGAGAAAAGGAAAGTTCAGTTGCACAAGTGGAAGTCAGTTCGCGTAATGTTGCTTGTATGCCCTGGCAGTCAAATAATTTAACAGATAGATCATGGCTCAGTCGTGAAATACACGCTTTAGGGCGCAATCCTACTGACTGTAGCCGTGATGATTAGAAGCCCCCGAACACAGAAGATTCCAAGTATCCTATGCAGGCAAGAGGAGGGGCACAGGTGACCTTCACCTCCTCATCCTCCTGTGCTGCATATTTTGCCTTTTAGCCCATCTAGCAACAGTGTTTCAAAGAGGGAGGGAAGGAGGCTGGTGGAGGCTCAGGACAGTTCTTTGTAAAAACACAATACACACTGATGGCACTATATCAATCTTGTCCTTTATTACTTCATCTATTAAAATACGTACAGACTGCTTTTCATCCATAAGGCCCTCAAGGCTACCACCTCCACTTAAAACGTTGATCTTAGTTGGCAGGATGGGAAAGGATCTCCACGAGATCGTAGAAACCCAGCCTGAGTAGAATACTACACTAGAGAGACTGGTGGGTTTTTTTTAATGAACTTTTGAACTCCAGTTGCTAGGGTAAGAAGCAGGAGGGACTGTTGCCTTCCCAGAGGCAGGTGGCTAGGCATGGTTGTAACAGGTAGACCTTGCTTTCAATCCAGCAGGGTAGTTCTTATTTGAAAGGAAAGTCCCCTTCTTACCTCTGTTCATTTTCCATGTTAACTGGATGAGTGAAGGTCACAAGAAAGAACATCAGAGGAGAGAGATAAGGAGTCGCAAGGCCATGGAGGGCTTTGAAGGAAGGAACAAGAAGTTGGCGCAGGATCCAGGAGTGGACCAGAAGCCAGTGAAAGGATTGAAGGAGTAGTCACATGGTCAGAGCAAGAGGAAAAATTTTGGCAGCAGAGTGCTGGATGAATGCAAGTGAATGAAGGCAGGACAACGGAAGACCAGGGGAGAAGACTGCAGATGACCAGGGAACAAACAAGAGTTTTCACTTAAAGGACACACAGGAGGGCTGTGGAAGCAGTGACTTTGCGGGCCTTATGGACAAAAGGCAGTCTATACATATTTTTAAAATGACATGCAGTCTTTAACAGTAACTCTTAACTGATTTCACACAACAATCCAAAATGTAATTACTTGGAGATACATTCCATTGCGATAAATGGGACTTACTTCCAGGTAAACGTGCTTAAGATTAGAATATTCTAGAAAAATCTTTCACTTCTCTGATACTCAGTAAAATAAAAATGTGACGAAAGGGTATACAACCCAGCAGAATACAACCCAACAAATCAATATCTGTAACGTGCTATGGAAATGTCATTAAGGGCGCAATCCTATAGACTGATGGCTGGGAATTCTGGGAGTTGTAGTAACTTTTCTGTCTAAATGCACGTCGGATTGTGCCTTAAATATATTTAATCTGCAGCTAGATTACTGATAAAAATGAAAAGAATACTGAAATCAATTTTAGCCTACAGGTATATATATAAGTACACAAGCCTCTGTCACCTTGCCAGTTGCAGAGTGATTTTGCCTGGGAAACACAGTACGATGTGCAGGAGGTTTTCCCATCCACAGATACGGAAAGATGCCAGCATAATTTGTCTTCTTTAGACGAACACAAAGATACATTGCCCTTTTCACAAGTGCAAGCATGCTTTTGAGATAGCTGCAGGAGTCACCGTTCAGACTGAGGTATGTCAAACCACGCTTTTAGGACAATGTATAGATTCGGCCACTGGTTCAGCATAGTGTTTCCCCAGATATGCTTGTTTCTATAACAGCCAAGGAATCCTTAACCCAAACACATTTCCAAACAGTTTTTTTTAATGAAGAAAAGTATTTTCAGTACAGGGTAGAAAGATCCAAGGCTCACAGCGGTTAGGTTACCCTTCCTTTACATGGATTACACGCTGGGCTAAACCTGTAAAATGAGAAAGCATAAAGTTAGGTGCTTAAAAATACACTAAACCTGTTCTAAAATCAGAATGTGAGACTAGAAAGACATTTCTCTGTTCCATCAAGCTCTTCTTCTGTTCCTCTTAGAGATGTGAAAGTTTGGGAGAGAGAGAAAAAAATCCCCCCACCCCCAAATTTCCAAAAATTCCTGGTGGGAAAAATTCTCTTATATTCTATTACTTCAATCCATGTGTTCTTTGCTCTTATTTTAGAAGTGTCAGCTTATTAATTTGGGCAAAATCAAGAGATGGAGACTGCCTGTTTGCAATACCACAAATGACCATTCTTTCAGGAAGCTCTCATGTAGCTTAAATAAAGAGTTGAGATGGCTGAGTTAAATCTTGAGAGTCAGTGTGGTGTAGTGGCTAGAGTGTTGGACTGGGAATCACAAGATCCGGGTTCTAGTCCGCACTTGGCCATGGAAACTCACTGGGTGACTTTGGGCCACTCACAGACTCTCAGCCCAACCTACCTCACAGGGTTGTTGTGAGGATAAAATGGAGAGGATTATCTACATCACCCTGGGTTCCATGGGAGGAAAAAAGGTGGGATATAAATGTAATAATAAATAAATCTTGCATTGCTCAAAGAACCCAAGTCTGTTCTACAAGCCTAACTGCATGCATGGCCTATTAACTATTTAATCATCATTTAAATTTGTTGTTAAAGCTTTAATGGAATAACCGTATCAATTACTGTCATTGCCTGCCATTAACTTGCATAACCTGAGCAGCCCATTCAGCTCTACTGCTGCTCAAGTTCACTGCTATTAAGTTCAATGATTATTCACTCAGCTGGTGTTTGTTTCAGAATTGCTTCATTGCTTACATTACCACATGAAAGGCATTCCATGTAGGACTAAACATGCAATCTGCAACTGCACATTCCGATTTTCCACTGCAGGTACATATGCTGGGAAGTTACAACTGGCCATGGCTTCCATGTTCCCACAGTGAAAAACAAATGTAGGTGACAATTTACATCAGCAGTGGGCAACTTGTGATTCTGGACTGCAGCTCCCATCATCACTCACTATAAGATATATTGGCTAGGGCTGATGGTGTGTTAGGTGAAAACATCTGGACAAAAAGATTGCACACTGATTCCTACAGAGAAACTTACGCAGAATAGTGGTAGAGTGAAGTGGCAGAATTCTAGGATATTTAAATGTGGAGGGGGGCATATATTTGAAAGCTTCTCTACATAAAACAATATGTTTCAGAACTGGTACAGACACAAACTTTTTAAAAAGAGCAACAGAATCTTGTGGCACCTTAACAGCCAACACATTAATTCTGGCATGAGTTTTTAAACTGTTTTTTTTTTCTGTTTGCATCAGCACATGCTCACATGTACAGAACACCCACAAGAGCAGATATTCACGGGGGATTAGGCAGGTGAAGCAATATCTGAACCAGCACTTAGTTGTGCGTTCCATGTATGAATGGAACAATTTGACAAGCAATGTTAAGGGAGCTAACTTTTAATGCCTCGAGTTATCTTGGACATCTCGGCACTAGTCTGGAAAAACAATGTGGTTTAGTGACTGTGGAGTGTTGAGCTAGGACTGGGGAGGATGCTGGTTAGAATCTCCAACCATCCCTAAAGCTCTCTGGGTGACCTTGGGTCACTCATTGTCTCTACCTCACAGGGTTGCTGTAAGAATAAGGGAACAGTGGGACAGAACTGTAACAAAGAAACGAATGTCACCCATAACCTTCCCCCGCTCCCATTCAGGGGTTGTATCCAATGTCCGTCCTACTTAGAGTAGACCCACTGAAGTGAATAGGACTTAAGCAAGGCTAACATTAGGCACAGCCCCTTGTCCCCACCACACTATACCCTACCCCAGAAGCAAGGGAGAAGGAAGAGGCGGTTCTTGGGCGCAATGAAACCAGCGGATACACCGCACCCGCTTGCCATACCCCACCGAGGCTTCCAATAACACTCCTAACAGATCCCCACCGCCTAACGTGACACAACAGACTGAAGGACGTTAAGGCTGGCTGCCATCCTATGGGTCAGCCACGAGGCTCAGCGCACCAGTGCTCACCCATCACCACCGCTAATCAGACTCAGACACCACAGACTTCCGGGACTGAGACGCCGCGCCTCGCCATGGAACCAATCAGCTTGGGAACCTTTTCCTATCTCTATGGGCGAAATGGACTCAGATGCATAGAGACAGAAAGGGTAGAGGAACTCACACATACTAGTTTCCGTTTTTGGTTACGTGCTCGGTTTTGCACCTTAGAGGGGATGAAAGCACTACGTGTCTGAATGCATGTGAATGGAGTACAACGCAGCCTGCATTTAGCTCTCGGGTGGGAAAAGAAAATGGAGATAGACATGACAATAAAGCTAAGTTTAACTATTGGGGGCCGGTGGCTCCAATTTCAATGGCTGCCGAACCCATTTTGGGGGAAGGGTTTAGCACCTTGGGCTGGCTGTGACTGAAATCCAGGATGGATTCACGTTCCCACCAAAATTTGGGCCCCCAGCCTTCATTGGGTTTATATTTTCTGCAGGCTGAGGATTATGTTTGTGTGTACAGACAGATATTTTTGGTGGGGTGCGCTAATACATTGCATGTTCCCAGGTATAGTGCTAACAGTGGATTAAAAGGGAGCGGGGACTACACTGCAGCGTTGTCATAAAGGACGCTCTCACCTTTAGTGTTTCCTCCCTCCCTGTCCTCCAATATGAGGATAACAACACTGGACTACACTGCAGGGCTGCCATAAGGGGATCTCGGCAACAGTCTGTATTATTGGAATAATAATGCTTCAGGGTTTGCTGTAAGTCAATTACAAAACATCAACTTTCCCATCTGCAATATGGACAAAACTACTATAGACTATATTTGCATCGACAGGACAACATTTCTTTAAACAATCACATTTTTTTCTACGCAAGAAGACCTATTAAAGCGGAGAATCTCCTGACTTTGTATCTATCTTTGAGGTACAGAATGAGGAACGACAAGTTGATCCCCAGTTGCAGCTACAATAAAATCCTGGATTTTTGTCTTTATTTCCCATGAGCAGGCATCCCTCATTTTTTGCAGGCGAGAAGGGGGGAAATGGTGTCAAATCTAACCAGGAAGTATCATCTCTAGAAAGTGAAAATATCAGTCTAGGCAAAGAAAGTAAGGGACCGCTCTGCGCAGCTAACTTGTTCGTACAGGCTGAAGAATCGTACGCATGCGTCATAAGTAAGGGACCAGGAAAACTGATTGGCCAACCGCGTGGGCGGAGTGAGGAAGAGCAGTGTTTGAGGACGCAGGCGCCTTCGCCACGCCCACCACCGTCCAGAAGATGGCCGTGCGAGGATGGGGGTAGCAGTACAGCGCAGTGCTTCAATTCTAGCAGTACGGAGCATTAGAGCGCCTGGATATAGCTACTGCAGCCTGCCCTAACCCAGTGCCTTACAGATGTGTTGGACTGCAACTCCCATCATTCCCAATCAGTATGACCAGTGTTAACATCAAGAGGGCACCTGGCTGGGTTATTGTTTCTTAGGAAGGAAGGAAGGAAGGAAGGAAGGCAGGAAGGCCTTTTAAGATGGGGCTTGCCATCTGGAGATTATATATATTATATAAATTTTCATTAAGCATAATTGTTCTCTCTCCATTCTCCAATAAATTGGGGCACTTTTTAAATGTCTTTTGAGAACATAAGAGCTGTGCTGGATCAGAACATGGGACCATCTGGTCCAGCATTTTTTTTTTGTACAGTGACCAACCAGCTGCCCACAGGAAACCCACAAGCAGGACATGAGTGAAGCAGCACCCTCCCATCCATGCACTCCGCTAACTGGTGTACATAGGCATACTTTGATGCTGGAGGTTGCACATAGCCATCAGGACTAGTGATCATTCATAGCCTTCTCCAGAAATGTGTCCAATCCCCTTTTAATGCCATCCAAAATGATGGTCATCACTACATCTTGTGGCAGTAAATTCCTTTCCTAATTATGGCTAACATGAAATTTGCCTTTTTCACAGCCGTCGCACAATGGGGTGACGTTTTCACCGAGCTGTCCATGACAACCCCAACATTACTTTGTTTGCTTACATTGAACCACATCTGTCACTTCAGTGCCTATTTCCCCAGTTTGGAGAGATCATTTTGGAGCTTCTCACAATCCTTTTTTGTTTTACCCAGCCTAAATAATTTGGTGTCATCAACAAACTTGGCTGCTTCACTGTTCGCTGCTAATTCCAGATCATTTATGGATAAGTTGAAAAGCATTGGTCCCAGTACAAATGGACTGTTTACATACTTCCATTGGGAGAAATAAGGGTTAATGCAAAATATAGAAGAGATAATGAATTTGCACTCCAGTCTTACAAGGTACAGTAACAGTATAGACCAGGAATCGAAGGCCTTGGACCGAGCTGTTCTGGCCCATTGATGCTTCACACATCCTGTCCAAGTCCCCATTGTAAACATGAATTGAGCCATTTGTAAAACTGCATGAGCACACAATTTTAGCTCACACAGTACTACATTCAAACTGGGCTTAGAGTCAGTGTAAAGATTATTGTAAATAACTTGCTATGAGTGTTTTAATGACAAAATGATTTATTTATTGCAGTGTTTAAATCCTGACTTTTCTCTTAAGTTGTTCAGGGTGATACATATAGTTTGTCTCAGTTTATCTCCGCAACAATCCAGTGAGGTAGGCTACTGAGAACAATTCACTCAAGCCCTAAGGGCTTGAATCAAGGTTTCCCCTGCCTGGTCGCCTCACACACTCTGGCATTATCTGGGCTGGGGAATCAGACATAATTTCACAATGAAATCAAAGGTAGTTCAAGTACTGATTTATTCATTACTTTATATATGCCAGCCGTTGCACATACCTGAGCACGAGGTCAATAGGTGCTGGAGTGCAGAACTGCAGCATGAGAAATATTACGCTGCACAGCAAAATTATATATAAAGCTTCTGAAGATTGTGAAAAGACGTTATAGCGAACACTCTACAAATCACTGACTCTGTGCTATGCACCTGCTTGGACTAACACCTACAAATAACCCTATCAAAATAATTGCCCAGGAGAATTGCCAGGGATGCTAAAGAAATAATACAGTCCACCAGAGGTTTTTTTTTAGTGTGCCAGAAATGTATTTGTGCTTATTTATTGATTACAATTCTATATTGCCCACCCAGAAGCTGAAACTCTCTGGGCAGTTTGCATGACAAAGCTTAAAACTATAAACCACAATATAAAACTACACCATTGAAACAGAATAAAACCAAAGAGGTAACCAAAATAAAAGCCAGCAGCAAATCTTCCATTTTATGTCCATGAGAAATTCTGAATACAGAACAATCTCATGGGACAACGCTCTCCAGTCAGACTAAAGGCAGCTTGTCTTCTTTCACAGATGTCCACGATTATATGATCCTTTGCAAGGGAATGAGAAGATAACGCCCCCTGATAGTTTTTTTTTCCTATTGAGTCATTCCAGAATGCTCCTGTATCTAGACACAATCATCTCATAATTGGCTCCCATCTCATAATTGGCTCCACATTACAGGTTTTTTAATTCATAGAAGGTACAGGTTTTTTTAATCTTAATTCATAGTTTTCATCCAGCTCAGAGCTTGTGTGTAGGGGAGATTTTACCCTTTCTTTCCCATTGGAGCCCCGACAAAAATTGTCCATCCTCAGCACCAATGTAGCATCATATGTCGTTTGGTCCAGAGTTACAGTTCCCCTAGCCAGAAGACTACAAATATATGATATTAACATTACTAGAGAAAACAGTGGTGAAAGTGGTACTTAGAACTGTGTAAAGAATATGAATTTCAGGTGGTCCCTGAAAAGAACTGTGTCTATAGTACAGCAAATAACATCCTAGCCTATGGTTACTGGGGACCATCAACATATGTGTGTGTGTGTTTTCTGTTCTATATTCTGTAAATTATTCACCAGAGTATAAAATGCCTAACAAGAAATAATGCAGGCACTGCGTATTTGCCAATATTCTGAAATTTAAATGTGAAAACCATGCATTTAAGCAATAATATCTATCCAGGCCACAATAATGCAATTGCGCATTGATTTTTTAAGATTCTTTGCCAGGCAGATGTTTCATGTTATATAGTGATGGAATGTTGAAAAAATATGTCAATTATTGTAGGAATCAAAGACCTAAAGTAATTCTATACATTATTCACTATCATTCTGCCACTATAACCATAGATCTGACAGTCAACTGATAAAGGCAGGAAGGCCAAATAAGATGCTGCTATGATTTTCATTTCCATGGGAAAGGCTGTAATACTTTGTTTTTCTGCCAGTTGACTGAATAGTCATCAGGCAAAGAAGCATTTGACACAAATCAGTGATGTTAATTGCCAACAAAATGTCCACTGAAACAGAGCAGCCAGATACAGGCTGAGAATATTAAATGGTATTATGATGTGTATAATATGAAGATAGGTTTTTGCCTTTTTCATATTGCAGATATGAAAATTTGCAAGGGCAGGGGTGGGGTCAAAAATGGTCTAACAGGCGAATTAAGTAGCATCCTGAATTGGTTTCAAGCAGATAATTGGTGTGTGATCAAAGCAATATGATTAACTTTTATTATAGGCTGAAGACAGCATAGGGTCTGAACTTGGGTATCCCTAGGAATAGGCTCCCAAGGTCAGAATAAAAAGGATTCTGTGAATTGGTTTAGGACTTAATTTGCTGAAACTTGGATATCAGTTTAGAGCCATTGTATCAGTGAAGGAGCCGGTCAGGGTGGGGGGAAGCAATAAGCAAGGTTCTTTTTTCACTGGCTGGATCAAACCCAACAAGGAATTCCAGTTGCTTCAAAATAAAGCCTGAGAAGCTCTGCTGAGATTTTAGGAACCAGAATGGTCTTGTAAAACAGAGTAATTTCCCAAATCCTCTGCTTCATTTGCTGGGTTAAATAAAAGAGTTGAGTGGATAGTGTCCATACATGGTTTAGTTCAGAGGTGCAGAACCTTATACCAACGGGCCAACTCTGGCCAGCCTGGTGTCCCCAGATGACCACATTCCCTTCCCCTGGCCACACCCTTTCCCCCCCAACCATCAATTATTTTGTGGTTTCCCAGCTTTTGTGCACCTTCCCCCTATTCTAAAAGGTTGAAATATACACTCCACCCTGTAAATTTGGTACTGTTTAACTTCAGAACCTTCACTAAATGGATCCAAAATACCCAGTGCTAATCCAAACAGTCAGTCACCACCCCAGGCAAAAATTATGAAATTAAAAGCAGTGGGAAAGAGAATGCAACAAAAACAGATGATAATTAAAATAATTGCAATTGCCAAAGCTGGTATGAATTTAGCAAATAAGATAACAATATGAGCTTCTGACATTGTTATGACTCCTTCTTATCCTCTCCTGCTTACTACTTGCAGTTTAAAGCTAAACTAAAAATAATTGTTAACTCTCCTTTACTTCCTCCTGCACATTACTTGAACATGGAAAGCAAGCTAAAGCATTGCTGAGGCTGACAGCTTTTCTGTGGGTATCCAGCAGGCCAGAGACTTGGCTGAGAAAGGGGGTGGGGTTCGAACCTGTCTGAATGGGAACAGAAGCATCTAAAGAGATTGTCAGAAAAACGGCCACTGAAGCATAGTTCACATTTACAAAGAGAGTTTGGCTGCAGGACTAGGTGGACCCACAAAGAGCTCTAGGTGCCCCGGCTCTGTTTAAAAGCAGCTGCAGTCAGAGCCCAGGGAGCTTCATGGCAATATCTCTCTTGTTGGGACTATAACTGAACCTTGATCTTTCTCCGTCTCAGACTACATCGTTGGCCTTCAGAATCCTGCTCCCAGCTTCCGTTTGGATTGTGTTTTGAAACCTAATGCTGGATTTACAACCCTGCCTGTGTTCCTAATTGAACTAACTGATTTATTGGGACTATAAACTCTGTGAAGTTTCCATACCACGAACTTTGAAGGATTGCTTCTGTTACCATCTCACTTACCATAAGAGAAATCAGTGTTCATTTTAACCTGTGTTAAGTCGTGGGTGTTGCAAGAGAACTGGGCTTGACAAATAGCATGATTAGCATTTTTTTTAAAAAAATAAATATAAGCTGCATGGATCACCAAAGGGTTTTTTTTAAAAAAAATGCTAATTGTGGAGCAAGGGCAATTTTCATTAGGATTACAGCTGTGGAGCGAAGGGCTAAATCTTTCATCCCAATAAATATCAGCTCCTCCATGCATGGTGTTTCATTTAGCAACCAGGTCTGTTTATTAAAGTAACATCTAGTTTGCCTCTGAGTTTCCACATAAATGATAGGGGTTCTTTTCTGTCAATTTCACCCCCCACATTTGAGATTTTAACCTTTTTTCCTGGAGACCTGCTGAGTATTGTGAAAGGAATGTCAGTCCTTCCTTGGCTGAGTGTCCCTCTGGTTTTGTGTGTCAAAACAATAGCTGATATTTATGTTTTCTGTTCTGTGACTGTCCTACAGGGGCATTCAAACCCTCGTCTACAAGGGAGCGTTGGAGTGCCCCAATTCCTGGGCACCTTCTGACTGCGCTGCTGCTGTATGCACTCTGGAGGGTGTTGTTGTGTATTTGTGTCTACCAGATAGTGTTTTGTGTATGTGCTTAGGAGGGTGAGACCATTCTGGGCTTATCTGTATGCTCTATATACCCTGCCGTGGTTGCGCAGTTGTGCCTCATTGTTTATATGACGCAGCCGCCAACGCACAGCTACATCGTGCTATTCCTCCAAAGCTGCGCTTTTTCGATGTGTCATTTTACTGTGACTTTTTACATTGCTCCAATGTCACCACACTTGTTTGTTCATCTGTCAGTGGGGGCCCCAGAGAGTGGACAGGGTTAGAGGTGGATCCCAGGGCAGGGTAAGCTTGGGGATGCAGGGCTGGAGGTGTGCTTGACAAGCCTAGTAATGGCCCCCATAGCAATATTAAAGTCTGGGGAATGAAACCAAGGATACTGATGATGTATAACACATAAATTCAATGAACTACAGCAGTGCAGCTGCACAGCTTTAAGCTTCCAAAGCTACAATGTTGCGCAGTTACCAGAAAACAACCCAAATATAGATTTTTTGCAGGTTTTGGTCCCTCGTTATTTGCTCCCCATTACCACTGCCTGACAAAGGTGCTGCGATTTTTCTGGGCTGGATAGCCCCCACTCACTCCTGCCATGTAACCCGATTGATGACACTTCGCAGCAGCGATGCTGTGGGGTTTCGGGGAATCAGTAAGTAAAGCAGCATCATAGAGAAGCCCCCTCTGTCATTGCCATGCATTGATTAGCTCCTTCTGTGCATGGCCAGTGCGGGAGCATCATTGGCATAACATTGTAAGCCTATGCGGCAGGGTCTTGCTATTTACTGTTTTACTCTGTACAGCACCATGTACATTGATGGTGCTATATAAATAAATAATAATAATAATAATAATAATAATAATAATAATAATAATAATAATTCCGTAACTGGTACGTGGTGGAAGTGTTGTCAGTCACAGACACTGTGGAGTGTCTGTCAGTGTTGCTACATCATTCCTTGTTTAAAATGGTGATCACCTTTGCTATTGGAAGTGTACAGGATCTTGACCCCATCATTCTGAACTTGCACTGCCATTAATGGCCATAGGATTGCCCTGCTCAACTCACTTGACAATGGCTATAAAGGTACGATAAGGATGAAGGTGGGTAAAATTCAGCACAAGGCTCCTGAAGCACCTTTTACATGCAATGCAAGGGCTCTGTTCTAGAAAATCACAGCATTTATATTTGATGAAGTTATTTTCTAGCCTCCCAGAATGAAAATGCTAAAAGAGTTGAAACGAGGTGGGATAAAATGTAGAGATTCATTATAGTTTTCAATTTTCACGATTTCTAAGACTGCAACCCTGCACAGCCTTCTCTGCAAGCTAGCTCTCTTCCTTCTCCCTCCCTGACCTTTTTTTTTTGCAATCACTCACAGTTCAATTTCTCAAGGGAAAAACCTATAGAAGGGGACTGGACAAATTCATGGATGAGAAGGCTATCAGTGGTTATTAGTCCTGGTGGCTATATGTTATATGTATCAGAGGAAGTGTGTCTATGTACATTAGTTGCTGGGGTGGGGGCATGGGCGGGAGGGTGCTGTTGTTCTTGGGTCCTATTTGTGGGTTTCCCACAAGAACCTTGTTGGACACTGTGTGAACAGAATGCTGGACTAGATCGACCTTTGGCCTGATTCCACATGTCTCTTCTTATGTTCTTATAGGAGGCTGTATTTGTATGAACAAAAACAAAGTGATTATTTGGGAGTACATACCTTACTTGTGTATCTTTTTTTAAAAAAATATGCATGCAATATATTCCCCACTTCTTCTACCCAAGGACTATGAATAGACCTGCTTCATTTCAAGTAATGGGCCACAAGTGATGGCTTTTTGGAAACCCAACATAACATGCACACTAGGGCAAATGAAACCTTTCACCCTCACCAATCCCAGAAGTGAAGCACTAGACCAGCTTTCCCTAGACTATTGCCTTCCAGGTGTGTTGTACTACAATTCCCATTATCCCCAGCCAGTTATTGTTCATACTGACTGGGGTAATGGGAATTGTAGTCTGATACATCCGGAGGGTGGTAGGTTGTGAGAGGCTGCACTAGGTAGTGATTCCATCTGGTATTTGGTGTGACCAGGCATGAGCCTCTGCGCACATCTTCCAAGGCCCCCTCCCAGGTGCCTCCTCTGAGGGAGGCAACAAGGGAGAGGGATTTCTTGGTGATGGCTCCCTGAATGTGGAATTCTCTCCCCAGTGAGAACTGCCAGATGCCAACATTGTTATTTTGTCAGTGTCCTTTCTCTACTCCCAGGCATTTGGAAACATATGATAGGTTTTTAAATCAGGTCATGGGTTATTGTTTTCATAGAATCATAGAAGAATAGCGTTGGAAGGGTCCTATAAGGCCATCAAGTCCAACCCCCTGCTCAATGCAGGAATCCACCTTAAATCATACCTGAAAGATGGCTATCCAGCTGCCTCTTGAGTGCCTCTAGTGTGGGAGAGCCCACCACCTCCCTAGGAATGTCTGTATGTGTGTCTGCTCTGATTCTTGGTCTATCAATTCTTCATTTGATTTGATTTTGTAAAAGTGTTTACAGATGGCGGCATTATTTAAACCAGTTTAGTATTGAAAGGATTTTTTTAAATACTGAATATTATTGATGGGGGAGGTCTACAGCTAATGAATCCCCCAGCGCCCCCACCCAGAATGGTAATGTGACATTTGAAAGTATGTTTTCCTCCTCACACGTTCACATTAATTTTTCAAGAAGCTTCTGAATCTTCAAGATAGTTTTCATACAGCATGTTACAAAATGGCATGGAGATAAATCAGGAGTTCAGAAAAATGAAATTGCATTCAAATTACTTTCGCTCCTACCCAAACCCAGAACGTGAACACCCAGCCACTTTGAGAAAAGGACTTCTCTCTCAGTTATGCTGCTGAGCTGCACTGACAGACTCCCTCACCCTCAACAACCCCACCCCCCACCCAAGCACACAGCTCAAAGGATCTGCAGAGCCTAGGCAGTCCTGGGATACAATGAAGCCCTGAAACATTTGTGAACAATGCTGCAGCAATGGAGCAATTGCAGGAGCTCCTGCCTGGCCCTGCTTAAGACCCTGGAAGGAAATGGACGGCATGGAGTTGCAGCATCTGACTGGGAGTAGTTACTAGGGCTGTGCACTCCACCCCGGAATTATCTGGCAACTGTGAACATCTGTGGAACATTCAATCTTCCAAAGTGGAGTTTGGCTGCTTTCAAACCCATCAATTAATATCAGAGCGGAGACGTGCCCAACTGGAGCTTCTAATGTCTCCGAAATTTTCTGACTTTTTTTCAGGTGTCAATGGTGGGTGTGGGTGTGTGGGTGTCTCATTTGAATATCTCCATATTTGGAAGATGCTGGATGAGGTGAGGGGTAGCATTTGTATTGACATCTGTGGCTAATCAATTAGGAATTGCCACAGCACTGTCCCTGACTGTGTTCTCTAATTGCAGTGTTCGGGGGAGTGGGAAGCACTAACTGGCTGCTGATTCTGGCTGGGGGAATGGGGGAGAGGGAGCGTGTTTCTACCCAGACTCATTTCCACAGTGTGACAGTGCTGCTGGGCTGGCTAGCATTGTGAGTGAGAAAGCTTCTACACCTGAGTCAGGCACAGGCAGGCTCTTTATTTCAGTTAAGCTATTACTCCTGTTGGCTGGCTGGGCTTCCAGTGTAGGGTGGAAGGCCTCCATCCAATAGATCTGGAGGGCACCAGGTTGGAGAAGGCTGGAGTCGAAACTTTCACCTGTAGCAGTGGACCTCTGCACCAGCAAAGTAAAGGATAAAAGCTCTCTCCATAAATGCGCAGGGGTGGATTTGTGTGTGTGTGTGTGTTTAAGGGAGATAATGGTTTGAGGGGGGAATTAAAAATTCCTTTAAAAAAATCAAAGCATGAACAGATCTGATTCAAACTTGATGTGGATAAAGCCCTTCTTAAGAGCTATCACCGTGCCAAGTTTCATCTATTTATCTTTAAAAATGAGGGAGCTGTAAGCATTTGATTAATTTCCATTCACTAGAGCAGTTATCCCAAAACGGGCAGTTATCTGATGGGTAATCTGATGGGGTGGAGTAAGGGGAGCCGCTTCTGAAGTTTTTTTTTAAAAAGCCACCACATATACATTTTGCATCCTGGTAGGGTGACCACGAGTCCTCTGTTACATGCATCTATTGCAGAGGACAGTCCTCTATTTGAAGGGCTGTTGAGTCAATTTCCAGGTCAAAGATAAGGCAGCCTTAGGAGGAAGAGCTGGGCCTTGAAGTTGCCCATCAACAGTTAGAATCTGGACAACAGACTGAGCAGGCACCAGGGCCAGATCTATACCTCATGCCATACCGATACGATCCCATCATGGTGACGCTCACATTCATACCTCGTAGCACATGTAAAAGGGTTGTCATCATGGTCCGACTGGATCTGGGTGGACAACACACACTACCACCACCCCGCATCCAGTCCTTCAGACCCAGTCAGGTGCCCCCAGCTGTGAGTGTGTACCATTGCCAAGCACACAGGAGGCCTGGCCACCTGCAGCTGCTCATGAGATCCGTGTACTTTCCCCTTCCACATTAACGGTAGCCACCATTAACACAAAATGGGGAAATGCATAGTTTCCAGAGATTCTGGAAATTGCACACTTCCCCCGTTCATGATAATGGCATCTACCGTTAACGTGGAACGGGAAAGTGCACAATTTCACAAGTGGCTGCCAAGCACTAGCCGGGCCTCAAAAGAGGCTCATGTGGACAGAGAGCACTTCTGGACGGCAGTGGTGACAGACAAGCTCCTCCCAAGCCTGGCATGGGAGAATTTGCACACTGCTACTGTTGCAGTATTTGGGATAATACATAATAAAAAGTGCAAAATAATGCTTGAAAAGCAGTATACAGAATACAGGATGTGCCCCCAGTGTTGTCAGTGCACTTCAGTACCAATAAAAATCCCTACTGCAGCTCTAGCCAAGGTCACCTTCCACAATATGCCAAGATTATCATATTTCTATTTAAATCAGAATAATTATTTCTAAGTTTGCATCTGTATGTATAAATTAGCATATGCAAATTGTATGCAAACTGGGGTTTGTCCCCCTTTTTCATATTTGGCAATTCACCTGGTCCCGCAAGCCCGACAAGGCTTAGGAAGGAATGGCCCCTCTGCCACGTACTTTCCCTTCTGGCACATCAACCTCCAGTGGATTGCTGTGAAAGAGAGATTTTAACTAGGAATTTCTCAGCTTACATCCTCACAGTGCAATCCTATACTCATCTGCTCAGAGGTAAGTCCCATTAAGTTCAATGGGATTTACTGCCGCATAAGATTGCTCTCAAGTAAAAGAGTAAAATTAAGCATGGGCTGTCTGTCTGTCTGTTTGTTTGTTTACACCTAAAGGGCAAGGTACACCTCCGAAACATCTCCTCTTGTGGAATTTCAAAGTCACTTGGGTCTTGTCTCCTCTTGTATCTGGTTACTCTAGACAAGGAGAGCTCCTGATTTAAAGAACAGGGCAATGAGTGACAATTTTCTCTTTCATTCATTATTGTTGTAGCCGAACAAATCATATTGGAAATGCTGCCCATGACACTGAACGTCTTTCTTTCTGTCACGCGTCTGTTGGGAGGCCAAATTTAGGACTTTATAAATAGCTCAAGATCACCCTGCTTAACACGCCAGAATACTTGGCTGGTCTCTCTGCCTGTAAGCTTGAATCTATGGTAGGCAATTTTCACCTACACTTTTAAGAGGTATGGGCCTAAAATTTAAATGTTTGAACTACTAATCCTGTACATCCCAGCTGTTAACAAATGGACATTTTATACACCATAAATGATCATTGCTTGAATTTTCATGGATGGGGGGTTGGTACTTCCAAGAAATGTTAAAGGCATTTTAAAGCATTAAGATTGTACTGAAAATTAAAAATTAAAATAACCTGTAATGCTATAAGAATTATTATACTTCAGTTCATAATTTTATGAGGGTGCATAATTTATAGAAGATGTCACATTTCTAATAAAAAAATCCCTAATTTACTAGACTTATTAAAAAATAAATCAGATTTCTGCTCTAAATTTGCAATGATTTGTTAACTTGGAAGAAACTAGAGTTGCAACATGGCATAATTGTTGTGTTAAATATTTTTGATAAATGTAGCCATCAGGCTGAAACAGATTCATTTGATTATAGAATATCATTTAAGATTTGTAAATATGCAGGGTGGTGGTTAGGGGAAGGTTGTTTTAAGAACTCCACGTAAAATACTGATCATACTTAGAAGCTTTTCTTTAAAAAAAAAAAAAAAAAGTTCATGCATAGATTTTTGACTTTTTTCAGTTAAAGCTTGTCAAACATTACACAGCCCTGTCCCTGTCTAGAGCTAAATGCAAGGGTGATGGCTTTTTTCTCTATCCTGCTCACATGGCAGTTGGTAAATCCTGAAATTTCTTTTTAGTGTCTTAAGGGCACAATTGTATGTTTGTCCTATAGCTACCAGCATGACCCAGCCAGCCCCTTGAGTCTTTAAGAATTATTCCTTGGTACATGTGCAAAGAATTGCAGCCTTTCTGTTTACCTTTTAGTTTTTTAAACTGAGGAGTAACAGTTATTCATGTTCAAATGGCAAAATACATGCACAATGACATCAATCGTACCCGTGTGCTAATATGTCTGGACTTCCCCACATTAAGAGGAGACCTGTTCTTTACCCAATTGCCACTTGCATGTTTGTTTGTTGTCGTTACTTCTCTAAAGTGCAATTGATAAAAAAAAAGTGATAATTATAAGTAAAATAAAGAAAACAGACATGCAGTCGTTCTGGCTGCAATGAGGAAATAAAAAATCAAAGGGCCCGTTGGCAGGAAAAAGGAAATGCATATTTAGAACTAATAGAAGGAGCCAGCTGTCCAAGGCCTAACCTACACCTGCAGCACTTTGGGGAGTAGGGAGGGATGATCATGGAGTTTTCTGCACCTGTGATCGTCCCTCACGGGCCACACGTCATTGGGTTGTCCCGAGATTAAAGGACAGCTGTCCCAGGAGGAGGTGGGGTTTTTTGGGGGGGGGGTGTTACTACTCCTGACGCTTGCACAAGAGCAGAGTTGCAATCGTGCACAAAGCGGTGTTTTTTTGTTTGTTTTTTAACCAAACACCCTCGGTGCTGGAAGGTTCAGATTATTCACCAAAGGCCTGCCAGAACAAACAAACAAAAGTTTTTGTCTGCCTCCAAAAGCTCATCAATGAGGAGATGCTCTAGCTTCACAGGGAAGAGAGTTCCAGAGCACTGGAGCAGCCACCAAGGAGGCCCTCTCCCGCGTTCTCTCCAGGTGTGCCTGTGATGGTGGTGGGACTGAGAGAAGGGCTTCCCCTGAAGATCTCAGAGCACAGACAGGCTCGTAAGGGAGAACATGTTTTTTCAGATAACCTGTACCTGAGCTGCATAGGGCTTTATAGTTTACATTTCAGTGCTTCGCTAGGCCTCATTGGGCCAGCTAGCACCATAGTTGCATTAACGTCAGAGAAATTGGCACCTCACTGGTCTTCAAAAAGATGGGAGGACAAGAAGGAATGCAACAGATCGACAGTAATGTTCTTGAGAAGGTTCTCCATAACACTGAATTAATGAATCCTTAGAAAATGTCTAGTGTGCAAATACATAGGTACATTGGAAGCTGCCTTATACAGAATCAGACCATTGGTCTGTCTAGCCCAGTACTGTTAACACTGACTGGCAGCAATGTCTCTTCAGGGTTTCAGGCAGGATTTTATCCAGCCTTTCATGGAGTTTTGAACCTGAGACCCTCTACATGCAAAATATGTCCTCTATCGTGGGCTATTTGCCCTTCCTCCCCATGGATTTCTAAAGTTTGTTCCAAAAGACACACTTGTAGAATTGTTTTCTGTCTAAATATGCATAGGATGACGTCATAATATTTTGTTGTTGCTAAGTAATTTGTTTTCCTTGTCTTCAGAATGTCAACATTTGAGCAATTTGATATAGATTTTTACCAGTCAAACTATACGAATGATGGCCAACAACAAGGTTATAATGGGTCTGGAGCCACTGGAAATGTCCATGAAAGCAAAAAGTAGGTACTTGAAACGGTATAAATTTACAGGTTTAATTTTAACTTTGCATTTTAGGCGGAATACATTACAGTATTATTTCTAATTTGCACTGTTATAAATGGATATTTTAACCATTAAATAACTACAGTACAGTATGTATTTAATTGTTAAAAGAAGAAATGTTTTAGCGTTTTCAGTCTCATATAATTCTTGAGTTGACTGGATTAATAATGAAACAAAAAGCACATTAAAATGTATAGTGGGGATGTGTTTTTCTCATTTTACCTTAAAAAGAGACAGAAGAGTTATAATATAGCAAGAGACCCCCTGTCAGTACTTTTTCAGAAACTTCTTTGTTACATCGCTTGGTGGCACATCACACCACTTGATGATGTTCCTCTTCCCTTTAAATTAATTGAGGAGATGGAGATGACCGCTAGAAGGGGTGTGGGCAAAATATGGACTGCATGAGTTGAATTCATCAACAGCGATGGGGAAAATTCAAGAAGAAAATGGCTTCTGTAATGCTACAGAGTGCTGCAAAGGTCTAATTTCACTTGTTTGCATATAAATTGGATTAAACCCTTATAGTGCTATGGAGTGGTTTGTCATCATATTATGGTGGCAAACTGCCAATATTGGGGATATTTTATATTGGGGGGGACTGTGGCCCACGCAGGAGGGTAGAGGAAAACAGTCCCTGGACACACAACACACACACACACACACACACACACACACACAGTTACCCACCTCTGGCCTAGAATATCCAAACTTCTAACTCAAATAGAGACAAAACAAAATACAAAACTGAACTGAACAAATACGAATGCAGGTTGAAAGCATAAAAATTGGTAGTCATCCAAAGGCAGCAAATTTTAAATTTTGTACATCAATGTTCCAGCGTTGCCAAGAAAAATCAAGCTTTAGGCACAAATTTGGGGGGTGAGGTCTAAGTATTGTTATGCATCCTGAGGGGAAAGTGGTTTTTTTCAAAGCTCTGAAGCATAAGATTTGCATCCAGAACCTGATGCTCATGAGTTTTGATGTTAATAAACTATAGTCAGATTTGACACTTTTGAATGAGAGCAATCCATAACATTTCCATTTGCCATCTATCGATCTTCATTCATCTAGGTCCTACTTAAGCTACAGATGACCAGGTTAACAAAAGCCTGCTCCAGGTTTTTTAGAACAACATGGCCTAAAACAACCCAAATTGCTTAAGTAGTAGGCTCATGGCTGGTGGGGGATGGAAGAGTGTAGGGTTCATAAACCAAAAGCCAGAATCGATTTGACAAGTGTTCGACAAGATCAAAGACAGTGTAAACAGCCTCCAGTCAGGAGCCATAACTTAACTGAGATAGCACCTCAGAGGCCCCTGGATTGTTACAAGGGCTCCTAGGGTGGGATCTCATGTGGCAGAAAGCCCAGCTAGTTTGGACTTAGTTGGGCTCCATGCCTAATGAAATCCAAGCTGCTAATACTGGATTTTGGCCAGTGGGTGCATTAATAAGTCTGGGTCTTCCCAACTGCCCAACATTTCTGATGTCTGGCACTAACCATGTCTTTCCACTTGAAGAAAACACATCCACTAATTTTTCAAATGTTACAAAGTATACCTTTCCACATCACAATATGGAGATGTCTAAAAATGTATTGGGTGTCCATGAGATGCACACACCCCATCAGAAAATGAATAGGCCTACAATGGCTGTTCTTTCCTTTCAACCATGGACCAGCTCACAGGCAGTGGCATGGGGGCTGCTTCCTTGTGGCTTCTTCTCATGCCAATCAGTAATATCTGCATGGAGAGCCACATGGGTTGAGATGTTACTTTCCCCATAAATATTGCCCAGGAGGAATGGTGACATTCACATAGGAAGGAACTTCATTCAGACAGGAAAGAGCCTTCTCCATATGAGCTTTAGCATATACTTCCTTAATGCTCCTGTTATTTGAATGATCTGGGAAGAAGTCACGTGGAAGTTAGTAAGTATGAATCAGACTGGATCAACACATTTTGTTGGGGAGTCAGACTGGAGAAATAGTGCCAGTTATAGGGGTCTGCTATCTTACCAGTTTTTACTCATCTTAAATTTGGAGGGGTTGGACAACACATGCAAGTACCAAAATATTTATGTATATAAAGTCCAGTAGGATCTAGTATATACATCAAGAGTTTCCAGGGACATGTCCTCTGACTCTGGTCGCAGTGCTTTGATTTTGTTTTAATGTCCTCTTTATTGTAGAGGTTGGATGGGTGGTTTGCCACAGTCGGATGATACCTTTGCTCCTCCAGAAATGTTTTCATCTTCTCAGCCATACCAAGGCCAAATCTTTCAACCGGCATATGCTTCTGAGTTTCCACCTAATAGTGCTTACTCTGACAGCTTTGATGAAGAACCCCCTTTGCTAGAAGGTACAGAATTAAAACACTTAATTACACTTTTTTGCATGTTCTGGCAGCTACGCATAAAGCAGAATCTGTTAATCCTCATCACAGATGTTTGTGCTATCAAGCAAGTCATTTATTCCCCCCTCCTTATATAGATAACAATTAACATTTAATGATAATGTGTGTTTTGTTTGGCTAAGATGCCATAAAATATATACTACTAACAAGAAGTCATCAAGAAGGGGGGAAATAACATCTCATAGGTAAATAGGTAGCTGCCTTATACCAAGTCAGACCATCTAGCCCAGTATTGTCAACACTGACTGACAGCAATGGCTCTCCAGGGTTTCACACAGGATTCCTTCCTAGGCCTTCCTGGAGATGCCAGGGATCAAACCTGAGAACTTCTGCATGCAAAGCAAGTGCTCTACTAAGGAGCTACAGTCCTTTGTCTCTGCACTCTTCCTTGAAGTAGCAGTAGGGATGTCAGAAAAATCTGCAATAGTATCAAATGGGTTCAGTTTTCTTTGAATCCAACCTGCAGATTCCACACGGACTGGCTTTTCCCAAGTCAAGCAGACTCTGTGGACATGTAGGCCATTTTTTTTAACGTTGAGATTTTGCACAAATTTAGTAATACCAAAAAAATGTAAATTGCAAAAACACTAGCTGAAAATGTGCATTTTCCCCAGCTTAACGCTTGAAAATGCAAATTTTGGAAGGCTTTGAGTATTTTGACAGATTTGGACATTTCCGCAAGTACCTTGGAAAAATCTGATTCTGTTAATGAGTGGACAATGGAACGAAAAGCACCCTATAATCCATGAAACTCAGACAGAATGGATTTTACACCATCAGGTAGGGGTGGCCAGAATCGTCCAGCACATGGCCTGTGAGCGCTCTCGCCATTGCTGCTGCAGCCCACCCCCACAAACCAGGCCTCGTGAGCCACCGAGCAATCACAAGGCTCTCAAGCCATTGGCAGCCGCTCACGCAGGCTTGCTGCATTAACGCCGGCCACCATTAATGCAGTAGGGAGAAGTGCGCAATTTTCAGAGACTCCAGAAAGTGCGCATTTCTCCCCACGGTGTTAATGGCAGCCACCATTACTGTGGTAGGGGAAAATGCACACTTTCCAGAGGCTCCGAAAATCACACATCATGTCCCCGCTGCTCCAATGGGGGCCTTAAAGGCCCTATTCATAAACCCTTACCCTTGTGCTAAAAGGGCCTTTAAGGCCCCCATTGGTGCAGGGATGGGACTTGATTTCCGGAGCTCTGGAAAGTGTGCATTTCACCCCACTGCATTAATGGTGGCTTCCATTAATGAAGTGAGAAGAGAGGGTGCAATGCTGGAAGCCGGGGCAGACCCGCACCCAAGCCCTTGTGGTGGGGCTCAGGCACGGGTCTTCCTTCAGACTGGGTCCATGAGGGGCGGATGCAGGGGGTCCACTGCCTTCAAAGACCCAGTGAGACGCTCATGACATTCCTATCCCTAAGTAGCAGACATATCTGCCTGGAATGTGCCCCTTTCTGGCTTTCCAACAAAGGAAGCCTGCACTTTCCCACACAAGGTCACACAATGGGCCACCCCATTTGCAAAAATTTTCCCCAGGCCCCATAACTTGGAATTTTAAACCAAGGTTTAAAATATTGCTCGGATCCAGAGAGCTTTGGCTATTGGGTGGTATAAAAATGTAATAAATAAATAAATAAATAAATAAATAAATAAATAAATAAATAAATAAAATCCATTACAGCAGGTAACTTCATGTTAAAATTCAGTTGCAGATCACAGCCTATGAACAGATATTACATCATGTCCAAAATGTGACATTATGCATCGGTATTAAAACTCCCTTTCTCATAAATATCAAACCCAAGCCAGTCCAGAAGTCAATCGACCTTGTATTCAGTGTGTGTTAACTCAAACCCTATCTTAAACGGCCCAGAATTGTAACTAGGTTGATCATCACACGATCAAAAAATCCTGGGTAAAAAAATATGTTTAGAAGAAATATTCAATTCTAGGCTGCCAAATCAGACAGACAGGGGGTAAATCTGGTTAATTTGTTGTCTTGCATTTGTAACACAGACACATGTTTATGTTTGAAAGGGCAGCGCCACAATTTGCATGGAAAATAAAGGTGTTAGCTCATTTTTATGGCACATACATCATATACTTTACTACCTCTAGATGACAGCACCACAATAAATTTTGCTCTCAGATTTCTCAGCATTGCTTTCCCCTCTGTGTTTATATTGCACAATCAGATATCATTTTAAGGTACCTACAATTAATAAACACTTCATATAATCTTGTTTACATATCTTGTAATAAATTTTCATGTTTTCTTAAATTAAGGTGGCTTATGCCAAGGGAAAGCTTGAGAACATTCCTATGTATCACATTGAATCTCTATTACTATAACGATATCAACTATGCTCAATTACAAAATGATAATCTCTAGTTGAGATATTTTGGGTGCGATGCTATACCTATGTACCTGGCAGTAAGCTTCATTGGACTTAGTGGAACTTCCGAATAAATATACATATAATTACTCTGATAGATTTCAATCTTACCACTTTATCTGAATGCCTCATGGTCTGTGTGGTTTTTATCTTCACAAGAGGGAGAGTAGAGTTAACAACACCAGTTTGTTTCTATCTGTAATATTTGAAACCTACTCCTTAGAGGACCCTCCAGGGAGGAATTTGAGTGACATACATGGTCCCCCGGTGTTCTCTTTATAGAATTGTCAGAGATTCAGTGGTGTAGTGGTTAGAGTGTTGGATTGGGATGCAGGAGGTCCAGGTTCTAGTCCTTGTTCAGCCATGAAGCTCACTGAGCAACTTTGGGCCAGTCACTGATTGCCAGCCTAACCTACCTCACAAGGTTGTTGTGAGGATGAAATGGAAATGTGAGCATATTGGGTTTCTTGTAAGAGGAAAAAAGGTGGGATATAAATGTGATAATAAATTAATAATGAATTGTGAATTCCTCATAGCCACCCACTGAGCTTAAGATTGACTGGAACCCAGGTCTGCTTGGTCAAGCACTCTATTTGCCCATACTACATTGGCTGTCTGTGTAAACACAGGAGTCAAGAATGCTACTTTGCCAGTAGGTTGTGGTTTCACCCACTTTTGCAATCCCTATCACACCTTTCCGACAAACTTTTTGACAATCCCTTTTCAGATAAAAACTTGCGAAAGGCGGAAATTGTGTTGAAAGACAGACATTCAGCGTGTTTGCTGCTGCACATTGCTACCGCTCCTTAGGCAGCTGGTGTTAGCAGTAGGGACTCTGCTAGTTACTTTTAGCTTTTGTTTTTCTGGCTTTTGACACAGGCCATCCCAGCTGACCGGCCTGACTGTAAGGCCTTGTTCTCGCTGAGGTGGTCAACCGTTGTCTGAGCAGTACCATTTCAGACTGCACATGAGGAAGAAGGCTAGCACCCTTCCCTTTAACATGGGAGGTGGGGTTTTTTGTGTATATTTTAAAGTAGGATTATTATTAATACTATTATTGGTATGGAAAAGCATTTACACATTGTGACTGCCCGCTTGCAGTTCGAAGTTTTATGGCCCTGCCACAGGTTAACTGCCCTGGTGAGAACTACCCTTCATCCCAGAAAGCTATACGGGTGACAGAACCTGTGAGGTCAGGACTGGCTCCAAGTTTGTCTTATTTATTTTTAATTATTTCTAAAATGTATAACCGCCCTTTGTCCACAAGGAATCCCAGGGCAGTGTACATGGCATTAAAACAAACAAACAAATCTAATAAAAAAACCATGCAATTACACATTAAGGGTACAATCCTAAGCATCTTTAGGCAGAAAGTCCTACAACTCCCAGCATTTCCCAGCCAGTCATGGTCTGGAACTGATGCTTTGTCCAATTCCTCTTTGTCGGAGACCTTTTGTTTGGGCCCCAGCTCCTGCTAACGTTTGAACTCCGGACTGAAACCCAGCTTGTGCGCTTGCACCCCAAGCGGGCTGCGCTCTCAGCCGGAACAGTATGCCTGCCAAGTGCAGTGGCTTACCATGTGCTTGACAAGCTGTTTTGGCAGACTCAGTCAGACTAAAACGTCAAATGCTTTCCACCATATGAAGCTGGTGGACTGTATTTGGCTTGGTGGGTCGCCTCTTCCCATATGTACCTGACTAAGGTCATCTTCTGGGGTCCTTCTCCATGAGCCCCTGCCAAAGGAAGGGCCTTCTCTGCTGTGGAACCCTGGCTGTGGAATGAGCTCCCTAGAGAGGTTTGTATTCCTTTTGGCTCCAGGTGGAGACCTTTTTTATTTTTCTAGTATTTTTCTAGTGTTTTAGCATTCTAGTGTGTATTTTACATATCTGCATTGCTGATCAGTTTTATTCCGTTTGTACTTTTATATTGTGGTTTTAAGCTTCCATATTTTATGCTGTACCTTGTGGTTTTAATTATTGTGAACTGCCCAGAGAGCTTTAGCTGTTGGGTGGTGTAGAAATGAAATGAAATAAATAAATACTGCAGGCCTATGGTAATGAATTCTAATGCCACATGCCCTGACTCTGAAGCCTGGGGATCTCTAGGTACAGCCCCATTTTTGCCGGTCAAAACTAGTAATCAGCTGATGCAAAGAGTGCAGTATCTTGTACAATGGCACACTGAAGGGATTGACTATTGATCAAATTAATAAAGGCAGCCCTGTCTATAAAGAATATGTCGATCAGGATCCTTATTAGAATAAATACCTTTCCATCTGCATTTTGTACCATGAAAAACAGAGCATGCAGCTTTAATATCATCAGTGACTTTCCCCAGTTATTCAAGATTTCTTTTATCTGTGTGTAAGTGCACAGGCATGTCTGTGTGGGTGTGTGATAAATCAAAGCCACAGGAGGACAGTGTTGACATCTGGTTTACAAAGTTCTCCCTTTCACAACTGAGTAATCAATACCTCCCAATTTGGAGTCCAAATTAAGTCTTGGCTACCATGCACAAGTCATTAGAATAATTTGCCTACAGCCAACTGACTGTTTTGTTATTTGGGGACTTAGGATCCTTGATGAACTTTTATACAGAGGCCTTCCCTTGGGATAATGAACAATCTTGAAACTGTTCTTTCTTGCAGAGCTAGGAATCAACTTTGATCACATCTGGCAGAAGACATTAACAGTCCTCAACCCGGCAAAGCCAGCAGATGGCAGTATTATGAATGAGACCGACCTGACAGGGCCAATGGTTTTCTGCTTGGCCCTTGGAGCAACACTGCTACTGGTAGGGCATAATAGCAATCACTGTCATTCTCAAAATCACCTTATCCATTGATCAGTGACTGTGGGTCTACCAACAATATGGAAACCTTTTCTTAAGCTTCTGTGGAGAATTGGTCTGAATAAATGTCTCTTCATAAGTCATATTGGGGGATTCCTCCCTTCTTTGTCCACAGCTTTTTTTAGCTAAAATAATTCACCTTGAAACATCATACAAATGGTCTTATCTGGTGTTCACGTGGCAGCTCAGCTCAAAGTTGCCATAATGCTGACTAGAAACCACAGGTACAATTCACAGAAGGGGTGAGGTAAATCAGACCAAAGGAAACTCAGCAGTCACAAGTGTGGTGGACACAGCATCTGAGGACATGGTGCTCTTCCCCCAATCTCCACAGGATTACTGGAGTAATCTGAGAAAAGAGCCCTCTGGACTTGCTTCTCCTTTTCATTATCGCAACTGGCTTGTTCACCTGCTTTAGATAATGGTGGTAGTGAGAACAAGGAGCAGTAGATGCCACTGCCTGCTTGCTCAGTGGCACTCTGCCCCTCAGACAAAAAATCGTGGCAATGATGCAAAAGAAGAAGGGGAGCAACAGCTGACAATGAGTGACAATGTAGGTGAGAAGGTATATTTGCAGGAGGAGGAGACCCACTGAAGATTTCTTGCCCAAGGCCTCTCCAAAACCTGGACCTGGCACTGTCTTTAGGCATGCAGGGTCAACTTCATCACTAGAACCCCAAGGTCCACCAGTTGGAGCCAGGTGCTAACTACTCAGGAAAGTGGGCATAGAGGAAATGTTCTCTATGTCCACATTAGAAAAGCGGACAAAGGATTATGGGACAAGGTGCCTCTGAGCACATGCCCAGCTCAGGAATTGGTTTTCAGTGTCGGAAGTGGAGATCTTACATGTTTCACGCACACACACCTACTCCTGTTTCCCCTCTCCCCTAGACTTACTTGATTTCAGTAGCTTAATTTAAGAGGAAAAGAAAGGTTTTTGTTGTCGCTCTTAAACCACTGAGAGCCAAGAACCTTGCTGATCTACTTCAAATCATCTACAGATCTACTAGTAGATCCCAGCCTGCCTTTTGCCCATCCCTGTTCTAAAGACCCTGAAACTTAAGTCACAATCCTATGCAAATTTAAACAGAAAAAGGTCTTGCAACTCCTAGCATGCTGACTGGGCCATGCTAGGAATTGTTGTGCTTTTTCTGTCTAAACATGCATAGGAGTGCACCTTAAGATAGATTACAAACATCTTGGATGGATAGCACAGTATCCAATACTGCTGCTGTGCCTCCACTCATTCTCTTGCACCTGCAGGACCACCTGCTAGTGCAACCATAAGCTAATGCTTCCTGAACCAACCCTAGAAATGAGCTGAAATGCTTGTTTCTGGAATGGGACAGATTAGCAAATTATTATTGCTGTTAATTATTAATAATTATTAATAGAAATTGTCCACATCACTTGAAACCTCAACTGTATTTTAAAGATCAGCTCTAGTTTGATCAAAGTGGTTATTGTCTCATTTATTCTGTATTTCTCACCATGCAAAGATCTGGGAGTATGAAAAGAAATCATTAAGAGAAAGGCAAAGAACATCTGAGACAGTGAGATAAATTCTCTTTTGGGACCATAACAAAAGAGTTTGTAGCTAGAAAAAAATACCATAAATGTACCTCCAAAATGCTGCTCTATTTTTTTGTTTCTGAGTTGATATACAGAATGTTTGGATATCATAATTTATACCTTCACAGATCTGCTGTCTGTTTGTTCATATGTTCATCCTGCCTAATGCATTATAATGTACACTTTTAAACTACATAATTTGGATAAAGATTTATACAGCTAAATTAATAAGTTATGTTGTAATTCAACTAGCTGATAAATATGGAAGAAAAATACAAAACTCTTCTATAGAATTAAGCAACACATTTTGGGATTATAGAAAGCAAGATATATGTGAGCAGAGACCTGAGAAACGCTATTTGCATAATAATGTAAATGAAAAATGCCTACATTGATGGGTGGGGTTCGAGAACAGTGTTGTAATATTTAGATAACAGAGCACAGAATGGCAATCCAAGTTCCTTATTCAGTTCATTTTTTGTGAATTAGATCCGTACAAAGTGGGATGCTGACTCAGACAGCTCAATTAGCTAATATCAAGGATAATGTTTTCTAAACACAATAGAGATTGGTGTGGGTCAGGGATGGATCTATCCATACATAGAGCATTCTGTATTAGGGGCCTTCCTAGATCGGGCCTGGATGGCTGGTGTGTCTGCCACCACCATACCTGCTATGGCCCTTGTAAGTACAATTGCACTTATTTAGATCCGTTCTTTAACTGGATGAGAGACTCTGGTTCTTGAATCATGAACCTTCTGACTTAAGACTGGAACATCTGTTAGTAAGTGGCCAGAGACTGTGTGTGCTCAGCCCTTAGAGCTGCCTTCTGCTATAGAAGGGAAATTAGCCTTTGCAGTTGGCCGGCACTTTGATGCTTCTGGATTGGCCGAGCCTGGTAGAAATACTTCCACCCTATAGATGTACAAATTTTGAAAAATCTGTTCTGTCTGCGTTTCGTGCATTATCAGGTGCCTTTCGTTCCAGCATCTAGTCATTGACTGAATCAGATTTTTTTCCAATTTCCCAAATTTGTGCAAATTCACACTTGCAAAAATGTGCAAATCCGCCCCAAATGAGCATTTTCATTGTTTAGCCTATGAGGAAAATGTGCATTTTCTGCCAGTGTTAGGGTTATTTCATGTATTTTTCTACAACTAAATTTGTGTAAAATTCCCAGGGGTTGGGGGAGTCCGCAAGATCACAGAATCCATACGACTTGGGAGAAGTGGGTTGAATTCATAGAAATCCAAACTCATTTGATTCCATTGAAGATTTCTCCCAACATCCTTATTTTACCCTTACCTGGTCAACTGAACAGTACCTTCTGCACTTCAGGCATAAGCTCAAGTCTCTAATTCCAGCACTGAATGTCAGGGACCCTGGGTTGGGGAGCTGCTCAAAGCTCTGTCAAACCTGGTGTACACATACATATTGTGGATTTTAAAAAAAAAATGTGACTACCCATCCATTTGATGCAGCTGTGGTGGTGACTGATCTGAATCTCACAAGAGATAGACAGACAGATCTAATTATAACTGCAAATGTCTTGCCTGAATGCTCAAAGGCAGAACTACCGATAGTATGACTTAGAAGAAGCTCATCAGGTTTTGTGTCTGCCTAACAATGGCACCTTAGTGAGACTGAGAAGAATTTAAAGGAGCGGAGCCTAGAGCTTCATGTTAAAGCACTATGAAAAGTGCTTAAGCTGCACCTTCTACCCTGTCAAACAGGAACCTACAGGAGACTGAGCACTCCCCTTGGGTCAGTCAGTGGTTGATGTACTGGAGCAGAATAAAATTCAGACTTCTCAAGAGGAATGGCTGGTTTCTGGGTCAATGGCTGGCTATTCTTCTCCCTTCCCTCTCAGAAGGCTGCACCAGATTTCCTTTTGGGTTCTATTTCAGACAGATTTGGGGGTTGCAGACTTTTCCAACCTCAGAGTTGGGTCATGAATGGTTAAACCTGGAAAAAGTAATGTGCGTTCTGTGTAGCACAACGCATAAACTTCATCAGAAATATTAAGCTCCAAATCAATTGATTCTTTTTTTTAGCAGACTGTTCCTGGCCTCATCCAAAATGAATCTCTAATGAAAGTAAAGGAGCTAAAACACATTAAAATGAGGTAAATGAGAAGCCAATTTGCTTCAATCTGTCCCAACTTAATTTCCCTTCTCTCTTCCATAAGTACCCCCATCCCTTCCTTATTGCACCAGGCCTCTCTCCGCCATCAAGCAGTATATCAAAGAGACTTTTCATTTAGCCGCTCTCTTGCCTTCTTCTGCCTCTGGCGTAGCAATTTGTTATTCTTAGATAAAGCCGCTAAGTATGTCTGCATCAATTAATCAAATGCACTGAAACAAACAAGTTAAAATATTAGCTGATTATTGCTGGCATTGTGTTTACACATGGCATCTGTTCAAAATATTGTGGATCCAAGCTTCCTGCCCAAATTGAAACTGCTGAACCTATTGAAAACCTTTAATGTCTGAAGAGGCAGTTGATAATAATCTGTTACACTTATGGCGTTATATATCAATAACACTGATCATTCTGCCATGCCCGGCACAGCCTGGGCATGGGGAGAGGATTACAGGCAGGGAAAGGGAAGAGACGTGCCCAATTATGATTGGACAACTGGGTTTGGTGCCACTGGGTTGGGAGGGGTTAACGACAAGCCAGAAACCAGGCACAGGGGCGACTAATCAAGTGGCTTGATGCCCCCCGTGGCAGGTAGGAACGGGCATCCAGAGGAATTTTAAATGGTGAGCATTCACAGGCACTGTTGCGGTGACAGGTAATTCCTGAGGGCTCCCAGTGTTGAGCCTTGTGGTCGGGCTAGGAGATAAGGATTACCTCTGAGGCCAACCTTTCTCACCCCTCCTTGAGCCTAGTGGCCTGGGTTGGGGGGGGTGACAATGGAAGGTCTCCCTACCCCCTAAGGGGGACGGCCAGTGGGAGGGCGAAAGATGCAGCACCAGCCCACTGGACAAGAATGCTCGCCCGTACTCAGGAAGGTCTGTGAGCAGACCAGGCTGGATGCCCGATAGGATCATCCCCTTTTTACAGATCTTGAATAAAATGTGGCCCCTGTTTAAACCCAAAGTTCTGTGTGTTGTCTCTTTATTCCTTGCGTCTGCCCCGCAATGTCAGTTGCAGTCGTGGGAATACTGGAAATATGAGTGTTGGTAAAAACCCATTAATTTTCTTTTGGCCATAAAGTTTCCCCTCATATTTTCATGGCAGGCCTTGATCTCAAAACTCAACCAATGAACTTGTGAAATCCTACACACGTCTCCTGAGCAGTAAGCCCCACTGAGTTCAATAGGACTTACTCCCAGGTAAGTGAATATAGCAGCACTCCCCAACCTGGTTCCTTCCAGATGTTTTAGAATGCAATTCCAGTTATCCTTGACCATTGGCCCTGTTGTCTGGATCTGTTGGGAGTTGTAGTCCATAACATCCAGAGGATACCAGGTTGGGAATGGCTGATATATAGGAATGCAGCCTAAAAACAACAACCACTCCCTTAAAATAGGAACTTGATGAAGCTATTATTTATTTATTTATTTATTTATTTATTTATTTAAAACATTTATATCCCGCCCTATATCATTAAGATCTTAGAGCGGCGTACAGATAAAAGCATACAGTATAAAACAATAAATATGCACAGTTAAAAACAAATTAAACCATGAACCAAGTTAAAACAATATATAATTTAAAAGCAGTAAAAGCAGTTAAAACAATGTGCCAGTAAGTTTAATCATCAAAGGCTTTGTTAAAAAGCCATGTTTTTACTTGGCGTCGAAATGAAATCAGTGTTGGCGCCAATCAGGCCTCCAAGGGGAGGGCATTCCATAGTCGGGGTGCCCCAGCAGAGAAAGCCCTCTCCCTTGTCCCATCATAGCTTATATGTTGCATTGGTGAGATGCGGAGAAGGGCTCCTCCAATAGATCTAAGGTGTCAGGCAGGCATATATAAGGAGAGACTCTCTCTCAAGCACCGAGGTCCCAAGCCATTTAGGGCTTTAAACGTCATTACCAACACCTTGAATTCCGACCGGAAGCATATAGGCAGCCAGTGCAGTTCCTTTAAGTGTTATGTGGTCTCTGTAAGATGTACCCGCCAGCAGTCTAGCTGCTGCATTTTGTACTAGCTGCAACTTCCATGTCGTCTTCAAGGGTAGCCCCACGTAGAGTGCATTGCAGTAGTCTAATCGGGAAGTTACCAGTGCATGCGCTAGTGTGGCTAGGTTGTCCCTGTCCAGGAAAGGCCGTAGCTGGCAGATCAGCCGAAGCTGACCCCAAGTACTCCGTGTCACAGAGTCCACCTGGGCCTCCAGTGACAATGATGGGTCTAGGAGTACTCCCAAGCTATGTACCTGCTCCTTCAGAGGGAGCGCCACCTCATCCAGAACAGGTCGCTTACCCAATTCCTGGACTCGGGAACCACCAATCCACAGAGCTTCCGTCTTATCAGGATTCAGCTTCAGTTTATTGGCCCTCATCCAGCCCATTACAGCCTCCAGGCACTGGTCCAGCTCCTTCACAGCCCCAGCTGACTCCGACGACAAGGAGAAGTAGAGCTGAGTATCATCAGCTAAAACAAGTGTCAAGAAAAACCAAGTGCCATGGATAGGCTATTGTAGCAACAGCTGCTTTCTGTAAAGCTGGCTACAATATTAGTGGAAGAAATCATAATTGTACAAAAACGAATTAGAAATTCACAACAATCTGACTGAATCCTTCAGAGTGTTCCTTTGTTTATAATGGCCAAGCACACATATTTAGGAGACTAATTTTGTATATTCCCAGTTATGGAAGTGTCATACTTATTTCACAAAGAGGCATGTGCTTCTGTTTTGACAACACAAAGCAGAAGTACATTCATATGTTAAACTCATCACAGAATCTTCAGTGCAGAGCAAATGAAACAAGAGGTACAATCCAGGAATCTAACCATAACTTGGGCCTGGTTCCCACTGTGATAAACCTGAGCTGTATGACTTCAGATTGTAGGTGAGGGCCCACATGACTGAATGCTTCTCCATACCAAAAAAGTAAAAATAAAATAAAAAAATCCTTCAGATAGAAAACTAAGTGTTGGGGGAAAAGTCTCCCTGACATGCTGGTTTTCTATGTGAAGGGAACTGTATTATAACTCATTTAGGGCCACGTTAGATGTGATGTCAGAGATAAGAACATAAGAATAACCATGATGGATCAGACCAAAGCCCTTTCTAGTCCATCACCCCATTTCCCTCAGCAGCCAATCAGATTCCAGGGAGAAGCCCACAAGCAGGATGTGAGGGCAATAGCCCCTGCCTGCTCATGTTCCCCAGCACCTGATATTCAGAGATGTACTGACCGAGTTTGCATGATCATGGAGGGGAAAGTAAGCCGCATTTGGCTTATGCACGGACACGCATGGGCCAGAAGAATTTGCACAATTACCCTCAGCAGCATGGCCTGTCATCTCATGTGAACCCATCCAGAACCCTAAAACAGTTCATGTTGGGGCACCGTACTCATGCAAACCGGGCCACTGCTTCTGATACTGGAGATAATACATAGCCATCATGACTAGTAGCC
Source organism: Elgaria multicarinata webbii (assembly GCF_023053635.1). Classification (NCBI taxonomy): domain Eukaryota; kingdom Metazoa; phylum Chordata; class Lepidosauria; order Squamata; family Anguidae; genus Elgaria; species Elgaria multicarinata. The sequence continues at coordinate 54,533,437 of NC_086180.1, read as the reverse complement.
CTTATTCTCCATGAATTTGTCTAATCTAACCTTTTAATGGCTTCTAAGCTGGTGACCATCACTACTTCCTGTGGAAGTGAATTCCATCGTTTAACTGCTCACTGTATGAAGAAGTAATTCTTTTTCTCTGCCTGGCATCTCCCACCTTTCAGCTTTCTTGTATGACCCTGGTATTATGAGAGCATTATGAGAGAAAGGAGAGAATTTTTACCCACCTCCTCCACACCATGTAAAAATTTACAAACCTCTGTCATGTACCGTCTCCTGACTTTACTTCCCTACTTTCTAAACTAGAAAGCCCCGACTATGGTAAGCTTTCCTCATAAGGGAGTTGCTCCAGCCTCCTGATAATTTTGGCTGCCCTCTTCTGCATCTTTTCCTGTTCTACAAAGTTTTGAACTGTATGCTATAATCCTGTTGTAACAAATAAAAGCAGTTGTGGGGCAGAGAACGTTTGAATCAGGGTCATGGGATGGGAGAGAGGGGTTAAGCCCTTCCTCCCATGCAGGTTCCCTGATGCAGATCCTCCAGAGCTTCTATTAGCTGTGAAAGTGGAAACAGCAATTAGCTATGAAGGGTTAACCATATTGCACCTCAATTCGCCCCCTCCAGGCCATGGATGAGGGGAAACGGTGCCTCCCACACCCCCGTGCCACGGCCCAAATCCACAGAGGTGTTTTTTTGTGTGTGGTTTTTTTGCTCCTTTTTTAACAGCACCCCAAAAATATGCTATTGGGGCAACAAGTTGCCTATTTGTTTCTTTTTATAACCTACCTTTAGACCCAAAGGACCTTCAGGGAGGCTCATACATTACAGCAACAATGTAAAAATTAAAACTTTAATTTAAAGCTTTTAAACTGTAAATTGTTCATTAGGCATAAGGATCTGGAGCAATTTGTGAATGTAGATCTTGTTATATCTCCAGACTGATGACTACTTGACCTTAGCACTCTGCACCTATTAAATACTGCTTTCAATAGTGTTGTTGTTGTTGTTTTAAATGGGAAAGAGATCCCTCAGTCAGATAGGACCAATAAGGAAGATTTTCTCCCCAGAGTTTAATTGCCATCAATTTTTTATTTATTTCTGCATCCCATTTTGTTTTGGTGGTATTGTCTTTCAATCTTGCTGTCAAACATGTTGTATTTTCTTAATAACTATCTTTCTCTCTTATTCGGAATGGTGCAAAGCAACATTTCTATATATCCGATATAAACTCCAAAATAATTGTGTAGAGAACATTTGACTGTACACAGCTCAAGGACCTGTGAGTTTAAAAAACAAATATATCTACTCCCATTTCTTCTGACCACGTTCACATTTAAATTGATACCATAATTAAAATCTCTGTGGTTCTGCATAAAGGTGAATACTCCACCAGCATATCCCCCATGCATACACTGACACTGTCTTCTTTGTTCATTTCCCACAGGCCGGGAAAGTTCATTTCGGCTACGTTTACGGCATAAGTGCTATTGGGTGCATCGCAGTCCATGCTTTGCTGAACCTGATGAGCATAGCAAGTGTTTCGTATGGATGTGTAGCGAGTGTGCTAGGTTACTGCCTCCTACCCATGGTGATCCTATCTGCATATGCAGTGTTTTTCTCCCTACAGTAAGTATGAAGTGGCATCTGGAATGCTGGCAGGGTGCAGTAAATGGTATTAATGTGAGATTTGTTGGGACACAGGATGCCCAGAATAAAGGAGAAAGAGGTGTTGGGTTAGGAGTATTTTATTTATTTATTTATTTAATTTATATACCACCCCATAGCCAAAGCTTTCTGGGTGGTTTACAAAAATTAAAACACTGAATGTTAAAAACAAATATACAAAATTTAAAACCATAAAAAGCATAAAAACAGACAATATCTATTTAAACAACTATTCTGGAGTCAGTTAAAAACTCAGCATATGCTGATAAATGCCTGGGAGAAGAGAAAAGTCTTCACCTGGCGCCCAAAAGATAATAACTTTGGTGCCAGACGAGCCTCGTCAGGGAGATTGTTCCACAATTGGGAGGCCACCACTAAAAAGTCCCTCGCCCTTGTTGCCATCCTCCGAGCTTCCCTCAGAATAGTCACCCGGAGGAGGGCCTTAGATGTTGAGCATAGTGTACGGGTCGGTTCATGTCGGAAGAGGCGTTCTATCTGGTATTGTGGTCCCAAGCTGTGTAAGACTTTAGAGGTTAAAAACAACACCTTGAAGTGCTGACTGGGGCAAGCTGGGATTTGTAAGACTTTGTTCTGACTAAACATGCATAGGTTTGTACCCTAAGAATAATTATTTTAGTTCTGGCCAAAGATCTAATTCACCATTCTGTTTCCAACAGTGACTAGCCGCAAACTTCCAGAACAGCCCTCCCAAGCGGACACCTTCCTGAGTTGTTGAACTGCAATCCCCATCATCCCTGGTTATTCACCATACTGGTTGCAGATGATGAGAGCTGTGGCCCAACACATCCAAAGGGAAACAAGTTGGGGACGGCTGTTCTTGAAGCTCATAATTTGGACACAATGGTGACCGTTTTCCCTTATGACCTACCTTCAACACACCATGTCCAGAGGTATACGGCCTCTGTAAATGAAGGGTCCATATAATAAAATGTTGCAATGTAACCCTACTCCCAAGTATGAAATATATGAGAAATATGAGAACTTTATTGTTCAAAGCCATAGGTCACAATTCTACATGGACAGAAATAATAGAATGCAATAAAAACGGAGGCCAATTTAAAAAACAAAACAATATACAATCAGTAATAAAAATAGCACATTAAAATCACACTTCACCTCTATACCCACAGTAACAAAAGGAAAACACACTCTCTCCTCATATTAATGTGAATGTACAGTATGATGTTTGCTCCTTTATTTTCTGGCAGCCAGGGCAAATTTTGCAACCTGGGATCGTAATATATACATCATTGCCTGCAAACACTGCATAAATCTGATCCAGAAAAGGTCTATTTGATAAAATGACGTGGATATGATGGAGAAATTTATACCTTGGGGACTCATAAAGAGGGCAGCGTAGTAAGTAGTGTTCAATATACTCAACTTAACCAAACTTACAAATGCAGAATCGTTGATGAGTTGAGGTACTGTTAAACCTTCCATCCAAATAAGCAGAGGGCATACACTGGGGTCATGAATCTGTGAATGACAGTAAGAATTTTAAAATACTGCTCCCGATCAAATGCTCTTTTATGTAATGGGTACCAATTAGAATACGACATTTGTGTGATGGAATATACGTCCCACCACTGAGAATATATATGGCTCGGGTCCAGGTTATCTGAAAGACCGTATTCTCCCTTATGAGCCTGCCTGTGCTTTGAGATCTTCTGGAGAAGCCCTTCTTTCAGTCCCACCATCTTCACAGGCACACTTGGTGGGAACATGGGAGAGGGCCTTCTCGGTGGCTGCTCCAGTGCTTTGGAACTCTCTTTCCGGGGAAGCTAGGCCGGCTCCCTCCTTGATGTGTTTTCGGAAGCAGGCAAAAACTTCTTTGTTCCGACAGGCCTTTGGAGAATAATCTGGTCCTCCATCTATGTTAAGGTCTTATAAAATTGTTGTGTCTTTTAAATGTTTAATGTTTTAATATTGTATTTTTTATTATTATTATTTTGTACATCTCTTTTCCTAGGTTTAAAATGTATATGTTTTAAATTTTGTAAGGCTGCCTTGAAGCCCAGTATTGGGCAAAAGGCGGGATACAAATAATAATAATAATAATAATAATAATAATAATAATGATAATAATAATAATAATAATATAGATGGATTCTCTCTTTGTACAACTGTTGGAAGAGAAGGTAGGTAAAACTTCCATGCTAATCCCATAAGTATGTAAAATGAATCTAACAGAATTTACCCAAGCGCTTTGAGCTGAGGTTTGCAGTTGTTCTAGGAAACATTTTTTGAACAGACACAAGTCATTCATACAGGACAACTTCAGCCAGTACAAGGCAAGTGCAGCATGTTTCAAAAGAGAGTATTCCTGTTTTGGCCCTTAGAAGAGGTGTGGGTGTGCCTTGAGGGACAGCTAACGAAGGTCTAATGAAAGAATTCTGCACCGCCTCTAAAATAGAAACATTCGTTTCTATATGTCTGTACCATATTACCGTTGTGGAACTATATTCGTCAGAAACATCTCAACTGTTGGCTCAACCAGGCTCCCCGCTTGGAATCTAAAAAAGTGCATCAGGGACTGACTGGACTGGAAGGATTTCCGTTTGACTGCCTCCAAATGAGGCTTCCACGAAAGCGCCTCTGCAGATCCTGCAGACTTCCAGTTTGTTTTGTTTTGAGCTCCACAGCCTATTTTAGTTTTTTTTAATTATTATTTTAATGGCTTGTTTGAAGTGTTTTATTTGCCCCAAATAGCTACATTTTGCTGAATTGTTGTAAGCAGTTGTGTTGTATCAGAAAGTTTTAATCTTACTCTTTTTCTGAGGATTTAATTAGCATGTTGGGGCTTTATCTCTTTTAGCTGCTGTGAGCCACACTTATAGCAGGAGTCGCCTTTTGCTTCCCCATTTCTGTACCTCTTCAGCCGTCTATATTTTGTGTTTAATTTCCAAGCTGCGGAGCCCTTTGAGTTTTTCGGTCATCATTGTTTATTTTATTCTATTTTAATTTTATTTATTTATTTATTTATTTATTTATTGCTTCTGCTGGTCCCTGCTAACCACATTAAGAGATAAAATAAAATAAAAGTTGAGCAATAGAGAGGTTGAGAAATCTAAAAGATCCGGAGAAGGAATTGTTGCCATTTCCTGGGTCACTTAAAATTCAGGCTGTGTAAATTTTCACCTTCCACTCTTATGTTCTTGCTCGTAACTACTGATAATCTATTTGCTGGGACCTGCAGAAGAGATGGTGAATAAAAGCTCGGAATTCCACACTGGTGTTCTGATTTGTTAATTAACTGAAGGACCCCCTGTTGAGTCAGGGATCTTGAGACTCCAGGATCTAAAAGAGGACACTTTAGAGCTATTAGTCCCTCCCTGGAAGCAGGTCAAGTGATAGATGCCTTGGAATTGAGGTTCGAGGAGTGTGGTTTGCAGCCCTGAAGAGTGGGTTTACATTTTGACCAAGAAGAGACCACGCCTAATTAATTTATGAGGGATAAGGGTAGACAGGAGGGTATTATCAGAAAGCTCTGATACTCTTTTGACAAAATTCAGTTTATGGACTGAAAGTTTGTGGACTGAAAAGGCCCTGAGGAGCTTGGAGAGAAAGCTTCTTGCAGTTTCTTCAGCAGAGCAGGATCCAAGCAGAAAACAGGTCACAAGCTGAAGCCAGAGTCACAACTATAGGGCAACAGGCAGCACAGAACAGGAGCCTTGTGCAGGGAACAGGGTTTTAACTCTTACTATAAACCATTAGAGAGTTGAGCAGTTTAATTCCCTCTCTCCCTCTGCCCTCCATTTTCTTTCCCCCTCTACTGCCACCTTAATATTCCACCATAGACTTAAATTGTTATACTAATACTGGAAGCGCTCAGGTCCTTTTTTGAATCATTGGGGGAGGGGGTTAATTACTCTTTTAATTTACCAATGTATATACTTTTACATACTTCAGGAGTCTCCTGAGATTGCAGAAATCACAACCTTATTTTTGGATGGTCGATTTCTCTTCTAAACTGATATGCCGTGGCAGTTCGCCCCCTGAGTTTGGTATTAGAGAAAATGATAGCTTTATCTCCCATGAATGTATCTAGTCCCTTTACAGACATACAAGTGCCTTCTGACTCTCCACCTGTTTTATCCTCCATCCCTGTGGGAGCTGTAAAAAAAAAAAAAAACCTGCAGCCAGGAAATAAAAGAAAAGTCCTTTTCTTTCTTTCTTTTTTTAAAGCAGCAGTTGTATATAAATATATTCTGCTGTCTTTGGTGTACGTGTGTGTGTGTTTGTGTACTGGCTTTATAGCTTACTCCATGTTTCCTCTGAGTGGCAATAATCCATGCTAAAGGATCTCTTGTTCCCTTGATATGACACCCACTGATTTTGCTGAAGGAACCATTAATTCTATTTTGTCTATATAGCAATAAGCAATTTTTAATTGATTAACTGGTTAATAATTTTCATTTATAAAGTAGTGAATGTATGTTTAAACACACACACACACACACACACACACACACACACACACACACACACACAGAGGGGGGGCTACCTCCAGAAATGTACAGTGCAAGCTCAAGCATATCTACTCACAGTTATGTCCCATTAAGATTAATGGGACTTACTCCCAGGTAAGTGTGTATAGGATTGCAGCCTTTACTGTACTTGAGAGCAGAGCTGTTGCCTGTTTTAGGAAATGGCCAAATCATGTCAAGTGAACAGACTACAATTAAAGTGTTTTCAGCTACCCTTGCATTACTCTGAAGTTCATGTACAATGCCATGTGAGTGTAGAGCATTATCTAAATTAATAAAGAGAATAAATAACACCTTGCAATGAAGGCAAATCAGTGTTATCACCCCGCCCCCTCTCCCTGCCATTTGGATTATCCCTCATACAGCAAAGTACTTAAGAACCTGATATAACTTTTCTAAAAATTGTGGTGTATTCTCTCTCTCTCTCTCTCTCTCTCTCTCTCTCTCTCTCTCTCTCTCTCTCTCTCTCTCTGGGTGGCTGGCTGGCTGGCTGCATCTGTGTTCGGACAACACAATAACCACCAGTGGTTTTAGTAGTCATCTGTCAGTTGAATGGTCAACGGTTGGTATTTGTGTCGTCTGTTGGGCAAAAACTACCCCATAGTTGTCTTTTTCCTCAAAAAACAAAAACAAAAAACACTGGAGAAACACAACCGGCTGCAGAGTTGACTAGTCTCACAACCCCGTTTTCACAATGTATTTCTGTTTTGTTTGTTGATATTCACAATAAAAAAAAAGGGGGGGGGAGAGAAAAACAACAACTGGTGGTTATTGTTTTGTCCGAACTGAGCCAGTGGAGCTTTTCGACCTGTTGAGTGTAGGATTTCATCTGGCTTACAGAGTTCCCAGGCAAGAGTGGCCAAAACTGAGCCAGCTGCTCTGCTACAGCTGGCACAACTCACAGATGCAACTGGGATAGCACCTGGAGGACTGACGGAGGGCGGGGAGAAGGCCAAAGGCTGTGTCAGTCAAATGTTGGGTTGACTAGTAATCTAGTCAACGCAAGCCCCAAATGCTCCACGGGGGCACGGCACCATATCGTGTTGGGAATACCCACAAAAAACAACAACCATGAGTTGACTACTCCACCCACCATTGACTAAAGTGTTGTCCGAGCACAGCCCAAGAGGGAGGAGTGGGGAGGGAAGTTGAGCAAAGTGCATGTCTCAAGAGGCCTATAGTTTGAGAGAAAGTGAGGTAATAGAGGCAAAACATGTTAGTGAATGTAAAGGAAGTATTAATCACTTTTATTTTGCCCTCTTTTGTTTCTTCAAGCTGCCTTATGGTATTGATGAAATTTCTGTAAGCTGCACTGACCCCATGGGATGAGGGAAGACAGAGTAAATATAATGAACAAATAAATAAATGAAATGTGTTTCTGCAATAAGTATAGATATGGCAGGCATCTCAGAATGACAGGATCACTCTGGCTTTCTAGTTGTTCCAGAGAACGCCAGTAACTGTTCTAGGGGAACACTAACAGAGAATTTACAACACCCTCACCGAACAACAATTGCCAGTCATATCTAGATGAAGCTATAATAAACCAAACTGGTATAAAACTTGTTGTTGTTATGCTAGCGTAGTGGATATGGCCATAGTTCTAGATTGCATATTGCAACTATTACGCGGCGTACACATTTCTCTTTATCTGCTGCAGGCTGCTGGGGCACTGGGGCATGATGGAAGCGCTGAGGTGGTTTGTCTCACAGTCCTAACAAATGAGATAGTGGCTCACTAATTTACTGCTTGCTGCTTAGTCTTTTAAAGCTGCAAATTATGAAGCTGTTTTGTTCCTCCCAAATGACAAATGTCTCCCTCCCCACCTGCTCCTCTTGTTTGTTTGGCTTGATAGGATGTTGTGTTTGCTGCTGGCCCTCAGCTATCATTGCATCCCTGATTAGCAAGAAACCCTGAGATGTTTTGATCCTACTCCTATTAATCAGTGGTGTGTTTTGTTTCGTTTTTCTTTCTTGTTTATGTTCTTGCAGGGGAATTCTAGGAACTCTGCTAGCGGTGGTCATTGTTGGATGGTGCAGCCTCTCTGCCTCCAAAATATTCACTTCAGCTTTGGCTATGGAAGGTCAGCAGTTTCTGGTTGCCTATCCTTGCACTTTACTCTACGGCCTGTTTGCACTCATGACTGTTTTCTGAGCTTCGATTTCTTCGAGCTGCACTATATGCCTGATTGCAAAACCAAAGCCATCTTCGGACAATCTTTTACAGCACATTGGAAATGTTCCCAAAGCTTGGATTACCTGGATGGGAATACAATTCTGGATGTAATGCTTTGTGTGTTACGAATTGAGCATCACCTTCCCCAGGCATTTTGGCCAGATCTACACCAAGCAGGATATGGCGATTTGAAAGCCGTATATAAGAGGCAGGAGCCACGCTACTGCTTTATAGCGGTATTGAAGTGCACTGACAACTGTTGGGGCCCAAGACACATATCATATACTGCTTTCATACCACTTTCATAGTGTTATATCCTGCTTGGTGTAGATCTGGCCTTTGTCCCTGGCTCGGAATGTGGAATGAGATTCTGCACAGGTGCAACTGTTCACAGTATCGTCTGATCAGGATTCTTCGTAGGAACATGTGCAAAAGACGTTTAGTGTTACTCTCAACGAAGTATGCATTGATTGGTATGAAATACATGACCAGTTACCCAACCAAGCAGACTTTTGTGGCTGAATATATTTTAAATATGTGAACAGATTCTCTTGATTGGTTTCTTGCAAACATTTTATGTGATTGCTGTCCAGGTTTCAGACCTAACACCCATTCCTGTTTTGAGGTTTGTTTGTTCTTGAGGGGGGATATATGTTGAATGTCCAGGCGGCTCTAAGCCAACCTCCCCAATTTTGTTTCTTCCAGATGTTTTGGACTACAACTAGCCTCTGCTAGCATGGCCAATGACTAGGGATGATGGGGAATGTTACCCAAAATATTTGGAAACTACGAAGTTGGATAAGTCTGCTCTAAGCCATGCTTGGTGGTTGGTATTACATTTTCCAGGGAGCTATGTAATAAGGTACTTACACATAGTACCACCAGCATACATGCCTAGGTTGACCCTATGAAAAGGAGGACAGGGCATGTGTCTGTATCGAATGGGCTAGTGTATGAGAGAGTCAAGGGGGGATTCCGTTTTTATACTGCGTACAAAAACAGATGTGCAAGTTTTTATTTTTGCAGCTCTCTACTTGTTCTAGTCACATCTCAATGTTATCTGCTCTTCCTCCACCCAATATGCATTAAACTCCATTAACGAAATTAGATTAGATGATTTACATTTTATTTGTTTAATGGACGAAAATGAAATAAAACCAGGAAGGGAAATGTTAATAATTGTATAGTGAAAGAATTATGCTGTAAGTGTTTGCTTTTAAAAGCGTTTCGCTGAAATGACTGTGGAAAACAGAGAGAGGAAAAAGAACCACTGCAAACTATTTTAAAAGGGGTGTGTGTAAAAATTAAATGGATTTAAAAACACACTTTGGTACTTGGATAGTGTCTTGGTCAGGAATGCACATATTTAGGATGTTTTAAGGCTTTTAATCATGTATGCTCTGTTTTTAATCAGTTTTTATGTGTTTTATATTCACTGTTGTTCCCCGCCTTGATCCAAGTGGAGAGGCGGGTAAGAAATAAATTATTATCATCATCATCATCATCATCATCATCATCATCATCATCCTACAGTTTTACAGTTCTAGAGACCACTTCCTATATCATGGGGGTTCCCATGCAAATTCCTTGTAAGCACTCAGGGCTGGTGAGGGTGGTCACTTGTGTATTGCAAAAAGCAAGGAAATGGAATGGATTCCCTAATTAGAGGGCAAAATGTAACATTAACTTGAATAACATTTGCATATGCTAATTTATGTGTACAGATGCAAATTTAGAAATAATTATAATAATTTAAATAGAAATTCAATACATTTCACCATAGTGCGGATAACTGTGACCTGGTGACCTGTATGCCAGCCTCTTCAGTCTGTTGCCTAGGTAACAACCATTGATGGGGGACAGTTCTTTATCTTTCAACCAGAATTAGAAAGTGTCAAATAGAGGACACTTTCAAATAGAGGACACTCTTCTGGTCATCCTTCAAACAGAGGGATATCCTTTGTAAAAGAAGAGGCATGACTGTCCTAGGGGTGGGCTGGCCATGCAGGAGAGTTAAGTGACCCACTTCAGGTGACAACGTGGGGGTGGACACATGAAGGCAAAGTTGGTATTTTAATAGGGCAGCAAGACTTTTAAGCTGTTAGCACTCCCAGGGAGGGAGTGGGGTGGGGTGGGATTTGGGCTCTGCTGCTTTAGGAAACAAAATGTCTGGGCCAGCACTAGAGAGCCAGTGAAAAGTTTGTAGCCAGACCATGTGGACATGAGCTGGTGTCTCTATATGTGTGTTATAGGGATGTCCGTTGCCAGGACATATGGCGCCTTTGGTTCATTACACAAATTATGGCCGAACTGTGCGCAAGTTACGGCTGAAATTTGTGTAATTTGCGCAAATTGCTTTTTATGCAAATCTTAAAAATGGAAATTAAAAAAAGGAAATCTGCGAAACTTATGTATTTAAAAACAACTGAGAACACACCCGATGCAATGCAGGTCACATTGGGCGAGCTCTCAGAAAATAAAGTGAAGTCAAGGCGGCTGAGCTGATGAAGCGAGCTTTACTGCCCCCCACCCCCACCCACTGATGGATTCCTCCGATATCCCTATTGTGCTGTATTGCTGGTAGTTCCAAGAAGTGCAGTTGCCATTGCAAAAATGGGACTTCGCCCACGTGACGGGACCAGTTCACACAAACAGCATCTCCACCGGTGAGCCCATTGGCAGTCTCAGATAGTCTCAAGTTAATAGGTATCATGATGCGCAAACAAGCTCTATGGAAGTGAAGAAACCAGGCAGTATTTATTCCAGCAAACTTCGTGTAATTTATATGTCAATTTTTAAAAGAACATTTAAACAGTGTGCCTCTCTGAAATGCACTCCCTTCGGCTGTGTTATTACCGTTGCTGTTGTTTGTGTAATATATTCTGATCATGACAATGCAAAGAAAGCAATTTGCAACGATGAAAATAAAGAGTGTGGCTGAACATGGCTGTTATACTTCACAGTGCAATAAACAAACAAACAGTCATTTTCCACCCTCTGCCATGTTAGAGCTGTTTCCCCCTACCCCCCAACAAGGAAACAGTCGTTCATATTACTAGTACAAACTGTTTGAGTCAGTTGTCAAGCTCAAGTCCCATTGAAATCAATGAACCTTATATGAACACAAATGTATCCCATCGATTTCAGTGGAACTGATGTATGGCCAGCTTTAGCTGGAGTAGAGCCTACTGTATGTTTAGCCTAGGAGAAATTTCAGCTCAGTGTCTTATTAAAAGCCTTTGGGCAACACACGATTGCTTTTTCACCCTTCCTTATAGAGCTGTTTTAAAGCAAGCCTGCTTACCTTATGACTCCCCTCCAAGCCAGTTGCATTCCACCAGTCATGAATGGCAGCCAATCAAGGACTCAGGAAACTTCCTAATGTTGCTGCTGCTGGCCAGCCAGGAACTGCAAAAGCAGGCCACAATCAGGTCCAGCTCACCTATGAATCAGAGTGAGGTCCCAACATCAGGCACCAGAGCCTGGAGAGCGGCAAATTGCCCCGCCCCACACCAGCCAGGAGTGCCCATCGCCTGCCGTGTCCTTGCTGCCTCTAGTGGGCATTCTAAAGGATCCTGCCAGCTGCACTCCCACTTTGGCATTTGCAGCAGTTACAGAATGGCCGGCGGGGCTCTCTGGAGCAGCCGCCCACCCTCTGCTTCCCCTTTGAGAGCCCCACAGCTAGAAGAGTTTAGAGCTTGCAAGGGACCTGACAGGCTGTCTCCTCCAGCCGTGTGACTCCCCATACAGCTGTCACGGCAGTGGCAAAGGTAAGGGGGGCACGGGATGGGGAAGTACCAGTGGGTTGATGTGACGGTAAGGGAAGGAGTGCTAGGCAGGGAGAGAGCTTGCACTGGTGCTGGCCGCTATACGTGGGTGGACAGCTGCAGTCAGCTTGGTGGGTCACCAGTTGTGCAAGCCAGCTTGGAAGGATTGCTAAGAAGGACTTGCAATCAGATTACATATACTGTGCTGCTGTCAGATTTCTTGGGCCACAGCTAGACCTAAGGTTTATCCTGGGATCATCCAGGGTTCGCCCCTGCCTGAGAACTGGATCCCCTGTGTGTCACCTAGATGAACAGGCTTGACCCCTGGACGATCCAGGGATAAACTTTAGGTCTAGCTATGGCCTTGGTGTATGTCAAAATATAATCTGCATTTTGGGGCACATGGGAATATACATTTATTTGTTTACCTATTCAGGCGTAGACATCACTTATGCATTAATAGGTGGGTTTTGCCCTACAATTGAAGCCTTCACAATTTTAGGATACGGGTGCACCACCAGTAATAAGTCCTCTGCTCTGAAAAGAGGTAAAGTATAGAGAGGAATGAAGGAATGAAGTTAGGTATAGTTGGGGAAGTGGTTATTATTAATAATAATAATAATAACTTCCCAAACTCCGCCTAACAATAAATAAATAAAAATGTACATGGCACTTTACCAGGATAACATACTCCTAAAATGATAGGTCTTTGCCCTAGGAAATGTATGGTCTAAGTTTGACAGTGGCATAAAAATGAAAAACTAAACATAACAACAACAACAACAACAACAACAACAAGGAAATAGTTGAATGGAAATGGCAAAGCAAACGAAGGACAAAATTAAGCAAATGCAATTCCACATATTCATTGAATTTCACATATTGATTAGAAATGACTCACCAAATCTTTTCCTGCATTCTTCTAGTTTTCAATAATTCAAGCCCAATTTTGCCTTGGCACGTGTGTGAACAGTTTATTCAAGTATGAAAAATGTATTTAAAATGAAATGACTATGATGCTGATGAATGATTGTAATTGGACAGAGCTGTAAGAACATACTATTATAGCATAACATGAGCAAACTATGAATTTCAGCCCATTTGGTTGCCGTTCTCTCATTTTTAGAGAGAAATGGTTCTGTAAGGTTCCATTGTACTGTACATAATGTACAGCAATGTTTGATTCTAAAATTGCCACTAAACTACCACCTGCTGTCACAGCAGAAACAGCCCTTCGCAGAGCCAAGGTAATTCCTAAATATGTCTCCTGGAAGCCAGAATTTAATCTGAGCATGTAATGTACAAAGCTCAGCCATTCTATGGGGAAGGAACAGACAACAAACAATACATCTACAGGAAGAAGGAAAAAAGCAACTAGCAGAATGTGAAATATAATCATGGAGAGGCAGCGTAATGAGAAGTAAGAATTTATGGGGTGAATTTAACATTACAGAACAAGTAATGGGACAGTCCCATTACTTTTGTCTACCTTTATCACAGTGTCATCCCACCCACCCGCCAGCCACCCCAATCCATTCAGGAAAATAAGACCTGGTTCACATGTTCTCTGAACAGTTTAGTTGCAGCCACTTTGGGGCATGGTGCTGCAATAATATGCAAAACTTGCATCCACATGGTTACAGTGCAGCCTCCCGCAAGCAGATGCCCTCCAGATTTTATGGGCTTCAGCTGCCATCAACCTCAGTCAGCGAGGAGTTGAGCCCTCCAGACCAGGTTGGGTAATTCTTTTCTAGTGGGTGACATTGACATGTGCCTTATTCATGCCACTGTCTACATTAGGTGTATATAACAAGAGTGGCATGAAAGCAATCAAAGGAGGACAGCAATCATGCCACTGCAGTCACATGTGTTTCTTGTTTTCACCCTTAAACATCTGGTACCACTTGATACTTAGTCACGCCACTGATCCATCTAGCCCCATATTGTGTACTCTGGATGGCAGCAGCTCACCAATGTCTCAGGGAAAGAGGTGTTTCCAGCACTGGCTACCTGAGATCAACTGGAAATAGGAGGATTGAACCTGGAACCTTTTGCATGCAAAGCATGTTCTCCACTGCAGGCTTGCTGCCTCTTTCCAAAAGTAAGGACAAGACCATATGTTACACTCAGCACAGGGACTGTCCCATGTCAAGGTCCCTTAAGGCTTGCCAAGGAAGCTGGTTGTAAGAATGCAGATCCAGGTAGGAAGAAAGATTCCAAATGCTGTAGACCCAGCCCGGTACTTTGGCCTAAAGAGTGGAGGCTGGTCACATGGACTTTAAGACTTCTATGTTTTCTAAGACTTCCACAAAGTAGATGTCAAAAAGGCAGAGTGCCTGTGAAGGACACTGAGAACATAATGCAGTGAGAAGTGGAGTGCCCAACTTCTTCTAGCTTCTGTGTCTTCAGCAAATTCCTGATAGGGAGAAATGCTTATCAAATTTGCAGATGACACAAAATTGGGTGGGATAGCTAATACCCTGAAAGACAGAAACAAACTTCAAAGTGATCTTGATAGGCTGGAGTGCTGAGCTGAAAACAATAGAATGAAAATTAATAGGGATAAATGCCAAGTTCTACAACTAGGAAATAGAAACTAAATGCACAGTTACAAGATGGGGGGTGCTTGGCTCAGCAATACTACAAACAAGAAGGATCTTGGAATTGTTGTAGACCACAAGCTGAATATGAGCCAACAATGCAATATGGCTGCAAGAAAGGCAAAAACTATTTTGGGCTGCATTAATATAAGTATAGCTTCCAAATCGCGTGAGGTACTGGTTCCTCTCTATTCGGCCCTGGTTAGGCCTCATCTAGAGTATTTGTGTCCAGTTCTGGGCACCACAATTCAAGAAGGACGCAGATAAGCTGGAGCGTGTTCAGAGGAGGGCAACCAGGATGATCAGGGGTATGGAAACAAAGCCCTACGAAGAGAGACTGCAAGAACTGGGCATGTTTAGCCTGGAGAAGAGAAGATTGAGGGGACACACGATAGCACTCTTCAAATACTTAAAAAGTTGTCACACAGAGGAGGGCCAGGATCTCTTCTCGATCATCCCAGAGTGCAGGACACGGAATAACGGGCTCAAGTTACAGGAAGCCAGATTCCAGCTGGACATCAGGAAAAACTTCCTGACTGTTAGAGCAGTACGACAATGGAACCAGTTACCTAGGGAGGTTGTGGGCTCTCCCACACTAAAGGGATTCAAGAGGCAGCTGGACAACCATCTGTCAGGTAGGCTTTAAGGTGGAGTCCTGCATTGAGCAGGACTCCACCTTAAAGACTCGATGGCCTTATAGGCCCCTTCCAGCTCTACTATTCTATGATTCTATGAAACGTTTTTCCTACCATTTTCCTACTTACATTTCTGCCTGCCAGGCACTTGTTCAAAGCAATGTTGCCCAATCAGAAAATGTTTATTAAAGACCCAAAGTCCTTTGACAGATCTAGAATCTCACAGCACCTTAGTTGGGAGCCATAATACCTGCACAGGTTTGAAACTGATTTAGATTTGTTGTAGCATAAAGCATCTGCACAGAATCAGATTGTAACCATAAGAGGGCTTGGGCAGCTGTACCACAGAAGTGTGGGAAGATACCCTTGATTTTTAATCAATAAGCTGATCAATTAACATAGCCTTTTAATCACTTAACAGCACTGGGGTGGGAAAGAGAGAACTTTGCAACAACAACAAAAAACTCTCTCTCTCTCTCTCTCTCTCTCTCTCTCTCTCTCTCTCTCTCTCTCTCTCTCTGGCAATGATCAAGTTTGAATCTATAGGGAAATAAAAACCAACTCCATTTACTGGCATGCATGATTGTTGATGATTGCACTGTAAATTACATTGCATCACATCATACCGCTTTGCATGAGGCATGGTCTAAAATTAGCTAATATCCACAGCCATTCCCCACACACCAAGTGGCAAAAGTGTTTCATGCTGTTCTGCTCCTTCACAGACTTCAATTCAGGTTTAAATGACAAACTGTTAGTTGTGCCTTGCTTAAAACAGAAAATGGGATCAAGTGGTCATGGGTTACTGAATAATTTTGAAATTCACTTTTTCTTCCTCAGTGTCACAAATTTGAGCATTGTCACACAAGGGCAAATTGCATTTGTGTACCGTTGCTTCTCCGCCCATACATTTGTCCCTCATGACTTCCTCTTTTGAAAGAGGAACTAAACAACCTGCACATTGCCCATTCAGTGGGCCATTTTGATCCCACTGCTTCTGCACACAGGAGATAGCGGCAACTTTAAAGATAAGTTGGATTTACTGGGGTGAAGAAGGCTAGAAGAAGGCTAGAAGGGGTGGGATGCAGACGACGTGAGAGGGGCCTACGAAAATCCATGAGTGCTCTGTAACAAGGATGCAATAAAATGTCTGCTGGAGCTCTATATAAGAACTGCGGCCAGCGTCAGGGGCAGGCATGGTTAGGCAGTGTGTCAGGGGCCCACTGACAAGAGCCTCTTGATTTACCCTTCCTCGTCACCATTGCAAGAGCAGGAGATTATTATTATTATTATTATTATTATTATTATTATTATTATTATTTATATAGCACCATCTATGTACATGGCGCTGTACAGCGTAAAACAGTAAATAGCAAGACCCTGCCGCATAGGCTTACATTCTATTAAAATCATAGTAGAGCGATAAGGAGGGGAAGAGAATGCAAACAGGCACTAGGTAGGGTAAACAGGCGCAGGGTAGGGTAAAACTAACAGTATAACAGTATAAAGTCCAAACAGCATCAAGTTGTAAAAGCTTTAGGAAAAAGAAAAGTTTTTAGCTGAGCTTTAAGAGCTGCGATTGAACTTGTGGATCTCAGATGTTCTGGAAGAGCGTTCCAGGCGTAAGGGGCAGCCGAAGAAAATGGGCGAAGCCGAGCAAGGGAAGTAGAGACCCTTGGGCAGGCGAGAAGCATGGCATCAGAGGAGCGAAGAGCACGAGCGGGGCAATAGTGTGAGATGAGAGAGGAGAGATAGGAAGGAGCTAGACCGTGTCACTGCCTACTTGCTCACTGGCTGGTTGAGCAAGCACTGGTAAGAAGTGTATAAAAATGGCCTGTTTCCAAGGTTTACTTTGGTAGTAGAAATTATGGAAGCACTTTGTCGTAGGGCTTTCTTAATACTTCTGCCGTACCAATGTAAGTGTTCGTGCCGCATAGTGACTGGAAGCCCCTCATTCAGATGGTAGCTTGACATGAAGCACTGGGAAGTCTTGGGCACTCCAAATCCCCCACCAGCAACTTGGGGGTAATAATAATACCTCACTGGCTTCTCATAAGGTTTACTGAAATTATGTAGACTACGTTTGGAGTTCTTCCCTTCCCCTCAAAGGCTGCATGTGTTGAGTGAAGGATCACAACAAGTAGTGTAGAGGATGGAGAGGTGGGAAATTTTCTCTGAAAAGGATAATGTGCTGAAAGGCAGTAGCAACTGTAATTTTCAATAAACACTCCCATTCCCAGCTTTTTCTTAAGGCCCTGCCTCCTTGATTGATTTCCATCTCTCTGTATTCTGCTCCTCTTCTTCCCTGCTGGCATTCTCAGGCATCACACAACTGATTAATGGTAACTAACCTACCCACTATTCTGTATTGATTTGGTGGGGCAATGTCTGAGATATTATCCTAGATACATGTGGAGTGGCTACATGATTGGCCTGGACAATTTCCCCCTTTCCTCCACCCCCATATATTTATCAGCTGCTTCATAATCTGTGGCTGGAGTTTTCAGCAGCCAAAAATACCCAGATGGCAATAACGTGTCAGGGCTGCCAGCCAAACTCTCCAAATGTTTCTATGGGAGCTGTGGATAGAGCAGCTCAGCCTTCCCCAACCCGATGCCCTCCAGATGTCTTGGACTACAATTCCCAGCACATGCTGGAAATTGTAGTCTAATACATTTGAAGGGCGCTAGAAGGCTACACTAGATGGGCAGGCCATTCTAACAAAAAGGATCAACTTTTACTCGTGAAATTATTCATTACTTTAACATGGTGGCAAGGACATTAAGCAACAGCTATCATTAAGCTTGCATAAATAAATATAACTTTTTTTAAAAAAAAAATGCTTCTAAATTTCTGCAGTTCTAATATGCACTTGCCCATTCCAGAAACATTTTCTAGGGGTGTTTCCAGTGGGCTTCTAGCAGTACTGATCAAAAGACATGATGTAGCTCTTCCATATTTCCCTCCTTAACAGATTTTCTGTAGTAAGAAAAAAGATGGAGGAACCATGAAAAAACATGGGAGGGATACATGTTGAAGATGACGATTAGCTCTACCAGGCGAGCGTTTTATTTCACGCGTGTTACTGGGCACTCACAGATTTTTGCAGGTCCCTCTCACGATGTCTGCCTCCCACACACCTACCACCCCTTCTAGCCTTCTTCACACCACAAAAAAACACCCCAGTAAACTTTAAACTTATTTTTAAAGACCGAAGTTGCCGCTATCTTCTGCTATATGCAGGGCAAGCAGCGCAGTAAAACCAGCCCACTGAATGGGCCATGTGCACGTTGCTTACTTCCTCTTTCAAAAGAGGAAGTAATGAGGGACAAACATGTGGGTGGAGAAGTGATGGGAAGCCAACGTGATTTTCCCTGTGTGATGAAGCTCGAGGTTTGCACCTCATCTGGAAGCAGCGCAGCACAGAGACTACAAGAGCCCTGGCCTCCCACAGAAATCACAAGTGTGATGCTGCTGTTCACCTTCTTGGAGAAGGATTGGCTTGTGGGTTTGGGTCGTGGATCCTCAAATGAGCCAAGCTCCCCTGATTTACCTGTGGTGGAGTTTGCCCACCAAAACACAGCTTGTCCCCAATCAAGACTGGCACACCTTGCTACTGAGAAGCTCTGCATTTTATACCTTTTATGCAAAAGGATAGCAGTCCCACTTGGAATGACAACCCTTGCCAAATTGGTTTTAAGTGTTGGAAATGATGGTCTTCAGACAACGGGTGTGATTGGTCTTCCCAACAAAGCTACTCCTAACATAGAAAAGGAATGCTTGTTGCATATAGTTGTCCCAGTGAGGGCACATGAGTGAAAGCTATACCTACCACCTGGCAGTATTCCAGAATGAAGTCATTCCATGTGTGAAACATGCATACCTTGCTCAATTTCACTTTGACTGGAACTTGATGATCTCTGATCTATCCTTTCATACATGCCATAGATGTTTAGCATTATATTTTTGTCTATGTTTTCCTGCCATGCAGAGGCTGGGGATGAAAAATGCTGAGCTTACAGTTCTATGCTGAGGTGGGGTCTGTTCGGTTCACACTGAAACCAAACTGTATTATTAAACCTTGTTCCTTGCTGCGCCATTCTGCCTACAGTTGGCCCATGCTTCAGATGGGTTCCCTTCAGGTCTTTCTCAACATCCTGTGGTATGGTTTTCCCCCCCTTCTGTATTCATGTGGGGAATTTCCAGGTACATGATGCAAATGTGCAATTCCAGTCAGTATTCCATGGGAGAATGCTGCTCCCTGGTACTTTGCCCATCTGTTTGCACCCTTTGCAATGGATTTGAAAGGCAAGTAAAATTATGCAGGCCCACCCTTGTATACAGATATCAGTACCAATATGGATCTCCTTGTTATGGAAATCAGAGGCCAGAGGTGTGATGATGGAGTAGAGACCTGATTGCTAAAAATAGCCGAGGAAAGGGAAATTAAAAAGCTTTTCATATTCATGATTGTAGATACTTATTAGCCTGCATTGATACGGTTTCAGCACAAAAAGAGGGTGCTGAATACACGGGCAATTCCAGCAGTTTGCAGTTTTGTATGAAATGAGAAGGGGATTATGATAGGCAGTCGTATAGTTGCCAATGACAGAGACTGAAAAAGTGACACCATGAAGTTGCCTGTGCACAGAATTAGAAGATACTAAAGAGGGAGAAGTCATCTGGCTCTTGACACAAGAAGATCATAGAATCATAGAATAGCAGAGTTGGAAGGGGCCTACAAGGCCATCGAGTCCAACCCCCTGCTCAATGCAGGAATCCACCCTAAAGCATCCCTGACAGATGGTTGTCCAGCTTCCTCTTGAATGCCTCTAGTGTGGGAGAGCCCACAACCTCCCTAGGTAACTGATCCCATTGTCGTACTGCTCTAACAGTCAGGAAGTTTTTCCTGATGTCCAGCTGGAATCTGGCTTCCTTTAACTTGAGCCCGTTATAGATGAGGTAGGGCATCCTTTGATTAATGTATGGGCTTGTTTGCCTTTGCGTTGATTAATCAATTAAATGTCAATACATATGCATACTAAATTTGTGTATATTTGAAGATGCTTGAAGGGCAGCCGGTCTCCATATGAACCATTAAGATCTCTAGCGTGCTTGTATGTTGGGTCTCCTCCAGGCGACCCTGTCATCTGAAGTGAGGCAGGTGGCTACCAAAAAAAGGGCCTTCTCAGTGGTGGCACCCAGCAATTGCAGAATGCTCTTAGTTTAGTTCTTCAGTTTGCTGGTGTCCTTTCAATGCTAGGAAAAAGCCTTTTTATTTTCCAAAGCTTTTAAGAGCTTTTAATTGTAACCCTGCTGGTTGATCAATGCTGTTTTTATGATACAATGTTGTGGCTTTCAGTTTATTATGTATTTGGGGTTTTTTCTGTATTTACATTTTAATTGTTTTATTCTTTTTGAAAATCACCATGAGAACATCAGTCCCAGAAAATGTATTCTTTTTTATTGGGAAGGAAGATTTATGAGAACAAGAGTCATTATTGTAAGCTTTTGTCTTGGATTTTGCAAGGTTTTCTGTGTCATATTTTGCTCAAAGCTCAAAAACGCCTCCCTTAGCCTCCAGATAAGGTCAATTACTTGCCGTCTGGCCCTGTGATAATGTCTCCCTGTTTTCCACAGTGACAGTCTGGTGGTTCTTGCTGAAGATGAAGAGTTAGAAATCAATGTATGAAAACCGTCCGGCATCTTCCCCTTCCGAAAAGATTATCGATCAGGCAAGCAGCTGTCGTTCAAAAGTACAAGTCAGCAAAGGAAAAACCAATGGCACACTGAGCAGCAATGTCCATTGCAGTGGGATTGCTGAATATGTTTTCCAAAATACATTTTAAGCAGTTGGGGGATGAGGGGAGATGACCATCAAACCTCAAACACACACAGAAGCTTCACACTCTGCACTAAAGGTGGAAATCTCCACACCACCCCGGGCACCTGCCATTCATTTTTTTTTAAAGAACTGAACAGGATTCCAAGTGTACCTTAGGGCCAAACTAAAAATGATTTTGTGTGTAGCCATTCATGAGCAGGTTCTCCCTCTATCAGAAAAGAGAAACTATGGCTGTTTCTACACCTTCCTTTTCCCCCAGGATCCCCTGTGCATCCAAATGACATGCAGGGAATCCAGGGAGCAGGCAAGGATGATCCCTCCATTTTCCTGGGATAACCCTTAGGTGTAGAAAGGGCCTATGATTGTCTGGTGCACATCCGTCCCAGACACCCTGGTTGCATCTCCATGGACTTTGAAACCTGGATGAGGGTTAGACTACTGCTGCCAATGTTTCCACTGGCAGGGCATTCTGGTGGTGGGGTGGAAGCAGCTTGGATCCACTGGATCTAACACTCTTTCTTTCCCCTAAGAAGCCACTAAATCAGGGCCCTCAGCTACATCAACCTGGAGCTGGTAACTAATTCCCACACATACACACACACACATACACACACACCTTGGTTTCAATGTTGGAGGGAGAAATTCCAGATGATGATGATGATGATGATGACGACGACAATCCAGTCCTTGCAGCAAACAACATTCCATACCACTGCACTACACTCTAAAATCTGAAATGATATCCGGATTGAATGTTTTCTGTCAGTACCAAATAAAATTATTCCTTCATTGCCTGGCCTATATGCTAGCAGCATATAATCAGACCGTTAAACACACCTCAAAGGCCAAAACACTGCTGGGCATTAACATAGCCAGCCAGTGTAGCATATTGGTGTCCAAAGTATTTGGCCAATTCACTCAATGGCTTCCAGGAATGCACGGGGCAACCAGCTGGTTTGCAAGCTAGCTGTGATTATGTGGAGGCTGGAATCGGATGAAATGGCAGCTCGTCATGTGGCTGGCAGCACAGGCATTGCTGGGCAGCTCAAAGAATCGGGGGCCTGGGCCCATAGGAGAGAAATCTGCATTTCACAGGAGGTACAGCCAGTCAATTAGTTTTTATCCAGATCATCTCAAATTAAATTCTTCCATAAATTTGCACTCTGACCTAGAGCATCCCAAAAGGAAAAAGTTTTTTCTATGCTTAATTGTAAAGCAGGGGAAAATATTGTGGGGGTGGGTTGGGGAGTGTAGCATCTTCTGGCAGGCCTACCCAGTCGAATGTTAAGATGTCTGGCTGTTATTTTAATAATGTATCAGTTTTATATGTTTTTAATCAGTTTTATGTATTTTATAATATTTTTGTATTCAGTGTTGTTCCCTGCCTCAATCCAGAGAGAGGTGGGTAAGAATTATTATTATTATTATTATTATTATTATTATTATTATTATTATTATTAGAGAAATTTAACACTTCCCTTCCCAGTGCAATCCCTCTTGAAAATTGTCCCCTGCATTAAGCTAAGCGGGGGAGCCCTTCCATTTGCACCAGGGCTCAGGGAAATAGATTTGGGGCCAGGGTCCCACAGACCCAGGGCTAGTAACACCCTGTTGCCTGTTGTCATCCATTCCTATGGCCAATCAGCTTTTTAACACAGGATCTCACTTACCATCTATATCTTCTCTCACTCTGAAGCCCTGTTGCATTAATGCCCTTTCAATGTGACCCAGAATATTCATTCATTCACTCACTCACTCGCTCACACACGCACAGAGTCATCTTAATGTCACTCCCACAACTAATCAAAGGCGATCTCTATGAATGGCACGTATTACTCTATGCATTGCTGCATTTGCTTGGTAACATTTCCCAATGGATTTTTTTCATGCGGTTTGCTAGAGGCCATTTTTCATAGTGTAACATTAGTGCTCCTGCTATGCATGGTCAGCAAGAATTTGATACAAGCATTCCTCTACCAGCTCTACTCATATTCTCTTTATTATCAACTGTCCATAGTCAGAGCTTACCTCATTTGTCCTTTTCCTTTTGTTCTGTTTTGAATAGAACAACACTGAATGTGATCCCACTGCAGGGCTCCACTGATGTCCTGGTGGGGAAGGAGCAGCACATGACTGTGAGCACCAGCCACTCCTCACGGATGGCCTTCATTATCGGGCCCATGTGATCTGGATATTTGGGGGGGGGGGGGATGGGGCAGGACACACCAAGACCTCCATCACTGATGCAGGTTACCCAGGCTTTACCTAATTCGTTACAGACCTATAATCATTGTAACTGTTATTTGAATGAATGAAGACACATGACTATTGGCCATTAACCCAGATCTTTTACTACTCTGCCTGGCAAAGGGCCCCAGGTTCTCAAGCCAAAGTGTTCCTTTCAATTGGAGGTGCTGATGACAAGCCTTATAACTGTGAAACATATATGCTACTGAATAATCCCAAAGAATGGCTTTTTCCCAGTGAATTCTGGGGACTGTATTCTGATGAAGGGGTGACATTTTTTAGAGTTTGCTAGCCCCCACCCCCCGGAACAAAAATTCCCAGAAAGAATGATTGACTGTTAAATAGGATGGCCACTTACGCATCACCAAGAGAGGGCATCAGTCTGCATGGCATTTGCAGATGGATTGGTGCAAACTGAGAAACAGCTGGTATTTTTAAATTGGACTGCAATTGAGGGAAGACTTTGGCCAGTTGTCCTGCATGTCTGATTAGTCTGCTGTCCAGGTGCTAACTGTTGATAGGCACCTTCAAAGGCCATGGTCTCCTTCCTTATGTTTTTTTGACCAGATTTGGGCCAGACAGGCCATCCAATAGAGGATGTCTTCAAAATAGAAGACAGTCCTTTGGTAGCCTTGCAAACAGAGGACTCTCCTCTGTAAAGTAGGATATCTGGCCACTCTGGTCTAAGTCTGTATTGTGTATATGCCTATGATGTTTTCCCTACATAGATTATGCTAGGATTCATTGCTGTGCTCCTGGAAGTCCAAGAGACAGAAGAAATCAGATGTGCATTTCACAATCTTCTTCTGGTGAAAATATTGTGATATTTTCTTTCAGATTCCACCTGGAGGCCGTAAATCCTGCCTTCATAACATCAATGAATGACCACAAAAAAACAAAAAAAAAGTTGTAAAGCAAATTGCTTGCTTCTATTACATAGAAGGGAAAGATTTAAAAAAATCTGATTCTTTGCATCTGCAAAACAAGGTCAGTATTGTGAGAACAATCACCCTGTCTCCAAATCTGATTGCTCAGTACAGTACAAGCAATTTTATCAGCAATTTATAGGGGGAAAGTGAGAGCTTATGGCTTGAGTAGTGGAATTCATTATACAATACACAAATTTTTCATGTCTGATTGTATATACAAGATGCATGGTTTGCACTGCAGCTGTATGTGCAGATTGAAAACACCCAGCCAAAACAGATTGCTGAAGATAGATGTCAAAATTTGTTTATCTTTCATCTTCCTTGTTTTCTCACAGATGCCTGCATCTGGCCAAATAGCCTAGGAACACTTAGCAATGGTTCAAAGATGCACGGGAGGTTCTACAATTCATATCCAATGAAATTACTCTTGAAATCCTACTTTTATTGAGTCATACAATTAAGGGTACATTTCCAAGCTTGGGGGGGGGGGGGAGTATTTGTATTTTGTAATGTGAGAATAGCTGTGACAACAGGGCTTTTGATTTTTTTCATCTTGATAAAGCAACTGTGTTTCCATGTCTCTTTACATATGTATGCACCTGTGTGTTCAGAAATGATATATAAATCTCCTCAGATATTGATGACAAACCACTGTGCTTTTGGACTTCATTTGTACAAGGTGACAACACTGGCCTACATTTCAAGATTGTTGTAAGGATTGTAAGGAGCTAATATATGTGACACATTTTGAACAATTATTCTTTGTTAGTCCCTGTAGCAAAGTGAAAGCCATTAGTCAATGAATTACACTATGTTCAGTTCATCTGGAGTAGGGAAAAGGCAAATATTTTGAGGGATCTGGTATAGCCATTTGTGGAGGCAAGTAATTGTTTCATGGTATAAATTTGAAAGCTAAAGGGATTACCTATTAATTTAACGAGTCATGCAATAAAACTGCTTTAGGAATCAACTTGGTTCACACATAATGGCAATTCCAGG
The DNA here is from genome assembly GCF_023053635.1 of Elgaria multicarinata webbii. NCBI lineage: Eukaryota > Metazoa > Chordata > Lepidosauria > Squamata > Anguidae > Elgaria > Elgaria multicarinata. The sequence goes on along the minus strand of NC_086180.1, from coordinate 54,508,076 downwards.
GATGTTTAAACAGTGGTTTGCCAAGGCCAAGCAGCAGTGAGAAAATGAGTATGCTGCCTCCCATGTGCTTCTGCTTGCAAGTAACAACCCAGGAAAGCCCCATTCTTCGGTTGTTATCTTGACAGCCAAACCCAGAAACTCAGGATTGTTTAAGGATTAAAAAATCCAGAGTTAACCCAAACAATAAACCATGAGTTGTTAAATGAAAGTGGCAAGCTTTCAGTTAACAACCCATGATTTAAACAACCCATGATTTAAACAACCCATGATTGTCATTACATGCAAACATGTTTAGAGCACTAGTATGTATGCTGCATTTGGAAAAGCACATAGGGGTGGGGGATGATCCAGATATATTTCATCTATTTAATATCAGATAAACATACATGCATCACTAATTCTGTGATTGAAGCAATCACTTTGAATATAGAGCTGCCATGTCATACTGGGGCAAAATGAAACTTTGAAGCAGGATGTATATGGCTTTTGGTACCCAAAACTGATTTCTGAACAAAGGGTTAGGGTACACTAGTAACTTTCCAAGCAAAAAGAGCCAAGTGAAAGGTGGCAACTATGCAGTGGAGGTTGGGGACCCTAATTTCGATGGGGCTATGAATCCATTCTGGGTTTCAGTCAGAATGAGCCAGAATTCTAAAGGAGCTATCCAAGGTGCTGAACCCTGCCCACAAAGCAGGTCCAGCATCTTGGATATCTCCTTTAGAGTTCTGGCTGGTTTTGACCAAAACCCAGAATGGATTCACAACCACCACCCTCTACTGTCAGGGGATAGGACTGGCATGTATCTCATATATCATGTATGAATCCCGGAGGGTGGGTGTGTATGTTTAAATTGCAAACTGGGTAGTATCCAGTGGTGTCATTCCGCAAACTCATATAGCATTTGCAGAGCACCACTGAATCTTTCTGTTGCACAACCAGTTGTGCATGACGCTTACGCAACTCATTGCACAAGGGATTGTGCAAGTGTAATGCACAGCCACTTGTGCAAATGTACATTTAGTATGATTCTCCTCTTGAGAGTAGTTCAGAATCTAACACAATGTAATTTGCACTAACAGAATTTCCCAAAGTTGGATACTACCCAGTGATGCAGATATTGGATGGCTAACCAGATGCCACTGAGAGGTTCACAAGAGAAAGTATGAGGATTATAGTTAGATCCTATTTCTTTCCCCCAAATGTACATTATGGTGATAAAAAAATAAATTGCTGATACAAAAATAGCACGTATAAAGGTACATCTATGATGGGATTCTTATTAATTGTCAATAGTCATGATACACACTATGAAATAAAAGCTATAGATTTCCAGAAATCCACCATACATTAAGGGAGGGGGACCCCTGTGTGAAGCTGCAGTTAGAAGTAGAAAATAATGGCCAATCTTCTTACCTTTGTAATGGAAATTGATGGAAAGTAGTCTTACAGGGGATAATTAGATTGATGTTACCGTTTTCATTTTAAATGGGCTAGACAGTTGGTTTGCAAAAAAAGAGAAAAGATTGTAATTGTATGAAAACTCATGACAAGCTGGCATTGAAAGACACTATTTTAAGCAGGAAAAACTAAAAGGAAGAAATGGAATAGTTTAATAAATTGTAAATTATGTTGTATGTAAAATTTACTCTGAAGTGGGTTTGGTGTTAGTATCTGCCCCTCCCCCTTGCTACAATCTCAGGACAAAATTCTTCCTACCCTTTTGTGAGCTTAACAATAGGCGTTTTAATCCAGAGTTTACGAAGGCAAAAGGAGAGGTTTAAAACGATATTAATCACACAAAGATATCTGGTTTTGTAGCAATAGATTGCATTCAACTGAATTGGATGCAACTAAGGAAAAATCCTGAAGAGTTTATTCTATATATTCTTTAAGAATTCTATGTACTACCACAGCAATGCTTGAGTATCGCACTGTTGAACTAACCACTTTTGGTACCCACTTTTACTTTATTGCATTTTGGATCATAAATTATTTGTACAATAATAAAATGGCACAACTGTTATTCAGTATTAGGAAAGGAGAACATAACTTCCCTGCATTGTTGTTGTCTTCAGAACAATATATTGTTGCAATGTATTCTATCAGTATTCAGGTGTCCTCCATTTTTCATCTGTAAAATGGAGCCAGAGTGTTTGTTTCTTAAGGAAAACTGGGGTTCTGTGGTAGTGGACCAGATTTTCCTCAACAAGAAGTTTTATAGTCTTAAAAGGGGGGTAGACAAATTCCTGGAGGTGAAGGCTATCAATGGCTACTAGTCTTGATGTCTATATGCTACCTCCAGTATCAGAGGTACTATGCTTGTATACATCAGTTGCTGGGGAACATGGGTGGGAGAGTGCTGTTGCACTCATGTCCTGCTTATGGATTTCCCATGGGCATCTGGTTCACCACTGGGTGAACAGAATGCTGGTCTAGATGAAACTTTGGTCTGATGCAGCATGACTCTTCCTATGTTCTTAATCCAATGCCTGGGAGCCTTGTAGTTGAAAGTGGGGGTATATATATTTTAAAAATAAATCATGGTGCAACCCAAACTTGGAGGCTTCTGTGTATTCAATGCCCTACTGAGGGACTGCCAACTGGGCAAGAGGAGGGATTGAGATCATTTTCACCTCTCCATTCTCCATGTTTTGCTTTTTTCTCTAGACAGGCCTCTGAGCCCATCAAGAAAGAGTGCACTGGTGAGAGCAAGACTGGGGCTGGAGAGGCCATAGGATTCTTCATATCCTGGCTTCTCTTCTTCCCCCACCCCCACTGCCACACCCCTTTCTCAAGGTTTCAAAAGCAGCCTTGGAGAGGTCAGCCAATGCAGATCTTTTCACAGAAGCTCTGAGGGAGTAAAGGGAAGTATCAAATATTGGAGACCCCTTTCTGAGATCATAGCAATGTCTTCAGGCTTGGTGGTGGGACTCAGAAAATTCCTGTGGTCCCTAAGAGCTCTCCTAGAACCATAGGATTGCTCTCTAAATCAAGAAATCAGGGCAAACAAGATTCCCTGAAAGACAGCTTCCCTGCAGTTACCCGTTTTCCCCTGTACTGTGCAGCAACAGCTCAATGCTGAGGCCTGACTAGCATTCCATGTCCACTGAATGTGCACTTCTGGAGACTTCCCCAAATCCTCTGTAATGCACAGGTATTTGTAACAGAATTGACTGAATGAGGTTCATAAGTCCCAGTGAATGGCCTTGGCTAAGTATAGGGTGGCCTATATGTCCTACTTTACAGATGATAGTCCTCTGTTTAAAGGCATTCTCTATTTGAAGGGCTGTCCACTCCAAGTTTGGTTTAAAGAGCCAGTGGGATGTAGTGGCTAAAGTGTTGGACTGGGAGTCGGAAGATCCAAGTTCTAGTCCCCACTTGACCATGGAAACTCAGTGGGTGTCTTGGGTCAGTCATAGACTCTCAGCCCAATCTACCTCACAGGGTTGTTAATGTTGTGAGGATAAAATGGAGAGGACGATTATGTATGCTTCCTTATGTTCCGTGGAAGGAAAAGGTGGGATACAAATGTAATAATAATAATAATAATAATAATAATAATAATAATAACAACAACAACAACAACAACAACAACAACAATACCCTAAGAAGGGAAAGCAGCAGGGGCCTTAATGTTGCAAGCGCCTGGACAGCATACTGAGCTGACACATAGGTCACCTGGTCCCAGCCTTCCCCACTGTGGTGAAATGTACTGTTTTTCTGTCTAAATTAGTTGCATTTATGCATGTCTAATTTGACCCTCAGAGAGTTGGTTGAAGGTGATCTTGGGTTATCCTTAGTCCATATCAAAGCTGAAACTCTATGGATGAATGGTGGGGTACAAATATTATCTATTTATCTATCTATGGGGAGGGGGATCTCCTGTCTCTATAGCTTTGGGTTTATTAGTCAATTCCATTAGATTCCTATTCCTCTAATCTATGAAATCACCAACTTCATTCAGTGCAACTATTCCAAACCTCATCTGTATGGTGATGCCTCCCAATATATAATGGGATACATATGAATGTGATATGAGTGTAATATAAGAATGACTGCAACATAATTTCCATTTGGCAAAGCCAAGCTACACACAATTCCTAATGTACTTTACCTTGACTTTAAAATGTGATACCTGTTTCAGACTGTATATTCAGCAGTATGAGATCTTATGGAACTATATGTATGGTGGCAACTATATTTCTGTGCTGTTGGCAGAGTTAATCTAACTCAATATTCAAGATAATTTGTCATACATAGCTACATATTTATATTAATATATTTCAGATGTCTTCAGCCTTTTCAAAACAGTACATATCTTTATTTATTTATTTATTTTATTTAATTTCTATACTGCCCAGTGGGCAGTTCACTAAAATTAAAACTACAAAATACAGCATAAAATACAATATAAAACATAAAAGCTTAAAACTACAGTATAAAAGTACAATGAGAATAAAATCTAGCAGCAATGCAGAGATTTAAAATACAACAGCAAATTTAAAACAATAGACCTAAAAGACTAAGATGCTAAAATGTTAAAATGCCTGGCAATAAAAAGGGTCTTCACCTGGCACCAGAAAGTGTGCAATGTAGGTGCCAGGTGAGCCTCTCTAGGGAGCTTATTCCACAACTGGGGTGCCATAGCAGAAAAAAGCCCTCCTCCTATTAGCAACTCACTTTACTTCCTTTAGCAGGAGGTCCAGGAGAAGGACTTCAGGAGAATGATCTTAAGGTACATATGGGAGGACGTGATCCTTCAGATAACCCAGCCCCAAGCTATTTAGGGCTTTGAATGTTAATACCAGCACTTTGAACCAGGCCCAGAAATGGACTGGCAGCTAGGGCATTGGAAAAATACATCATAATATGATCACATTGACCACATGACATCATTATCACTGCATTTATATCCCACTGTTTTTCCTCCAAGCTTAAATGATCCTGCTCCTATCCTTGTTCTCCTCACAACAACCCTGTGAGGGAGTTTTGGCTGAGAGTCAGTGACTGGCCCAAAGTCACCCAGTGAACATCATGGCTAAGTGGGGACAAGAACCCAGATTTCCTAAGTCCTAGTTCAATACTCTAACCACTACTCCAAACTGGCTCTGATGTACACACACACACACACCAAAGAGGGAGAGCTTTATTTAATGAGCATTGTTCTAGACATTGTGGGGAATCAGATGTTGCATTCTGTATGCAGGCGTGCACCCACTATTGATAAAATATGTGTGACATGGCTCTCACCTTAGTGCCTTTTTGCAAATCTGTGAGGTATAAGCATCATATTATTCCGAAATGAACCCTGCATGTTCTAAAGTGAGAATACCTGACAACTAGAATATGGAAGGAATGTATAATATGGAAGGAATGTATAATTGACAGACTGGGTCCCAGACCTGAACATCTAGGCCATCTTTAGAAACCATCAAGATGTCTGGATACTCACTCTGAAAGAAGAGCAGGGAATTGTCTGACATACATGATTTTCCAATGAGGCCATAGTTTTCGCTATGGGTCAAGCTTGGAAAAGCGTTACACTTGGATCATCTTGTTTTCTCTCTGGCATATTTATTTTAGCTTGTGTCAAAATGTATATTTAAAAAGGAACTCTAAAATCTGCCTACTTCCCCCTGTCCCTTTTAAATTCATTGTGTTTCAGGAGAAATGTAAAAAGGTACCAATGAAACTTTAATTACTTTTAGTGACTTCCAGTATTGTGAGACAAAACAGCCTAGATATATGAGCTAAATAGCCATGCTGCTGGACAGTGTTGTACTTTGAATTCTGTCCACTTGCCTCACTATTTCTGTAATAATTCTAGATATCAGTCTAGGGAACCATTTATATCAACTGTCTTATTCACTGGTGTTGTGCTTCATCCCCAGCTACCTCCAAAGAATAATATATTTGTTTTGCTTGTTGTTGTTGTTGTTTTATTTTGGGTCTGGGTGGGATACTGCTTTCTTTAAACCTGAAGGAGCTGGCCTTCCACCAAAAAAGCATTAACAAACTAGCCTCTGCTAAGCTGACCTCTGCCAGAAAGGATGCCTGGAAAGGAAGCATGGAACCTGAATTGAAGATCATCAGATTGTTAGCAATAGTAATGCCATTTTATTAGCTGCATGCGCACTCTGTAACCGCTTGCTGACACTTGGGTGGAAAAGTATTGGGTCTGTTGATGTGACAGCACCCCTCCCAGGGAGCAGCCCCCAGACCAGTTCAAGCTAGATAAAATTCCTGTTTAACAAACAACAGAGACACGTACTAGATAAAGTTCCTGTTCGACAAACAGCGGAGACACGTACGCAGTTATGCGAGTTGTTTGTGTATGCAGATAAAAGGACTGTGAAGTTTGTGTTGTGTGTGCTCTCTTCCTGGTGCTGAGCTAGAGAGAGTTACCTGATCGGCCGATTGACTGCAGTAATAAAGTTGTGTTGTACCTGACTTGGGACTCTGTGCGTTCTTAGGAGAATGTGGCTGTCTCCTAGGGAAAGTTCCTGGCTTTTTGGCTAACAAGATGAAGCCTAGATGATGGTTGAGCAATTATATGCATCATCACTTGCCTTTGCACTCTGTGAAGGTTTGAGGCCTACAGAGGCAAGATAATAAAGTCAGGCCTTAGAGGCCCAGAGTTTTCTGTTGAGCCCCTGTGTCCCTGAGAGGAATAATTTCATTTCTCCAGTTAAAGTTCATTCCCTGGTTAAGTTTCATTTCTCCTGTTAAGTTTCATTAATTCAAAATGTGAACAGTACTTTCTGTTTTGGGGAAAGAGGGTATAAAAGCGTTAGAGAGCCAATCAAGAACCAGACCAAAGCCAGGAGACAGACCAGAGACAGAGAAAGGCCAGAGCTTATCGAAGAAGCAGAAAGAAGTAGATTAGGGTAAAATAACTTGCATTATTCTTTGTAGCACTCAGCTCTGTTGACTAAATACCTTTAATTGCAATTTGCTAGTTTTAATTATTAGTAAACTGTTGTTACACCTAAAATATCTGGACTGTTTCTCACCCCACATCTACAGCCTAAACACATTACTGGGAAGGGAAGGTAAAAAGAAGAAAGGTGGGACTCTTAAGGAGGCAGAGAGCCTTTAAAGAGTTGCTCAAGGAGTCAGGTCTTAGAAGGAATCCTGACACACTTATGTCTCTTTCTACCACCATTCCTTGCTTGCATAAACACCACTTCAATGTTATGTCCCAAGGCAACCAGCACCAATTGTTCCTGACCTGGAACATCTAGACCTGCTTGAGGTTCAGATGGGACTGGGAGGTATACCAGAGGGCTTAATGCTCTCTGCCAGCATCACCTGTTAATTCAGTGGACTGATTTCAAATTTGCACTTTGCAATCCAATGAGTTGGAGGGTAAAGTGTGACTAGTGCAAAAGATTGATGACTCAAGATTTTAATTGAAACAAAAGCGATTGGTTTATTGATATACAATGCCTGAAAAATATTGCGATCTTCATATAGAAGATAATATTAGAGACTTCTATTGTTGTGAATGATTATGAATAGGCATAATCAAGAAATCATCAAAACAATATAAATGGTTTAAGAATGGCATAGCAATGGTTTCTGAATGTCATTGACAAAGAAATTTATACATGACAAAGTAATTGATCAAAATAATTCTGAGGGTCTAGATTGTTTTGCCCCCCTTCCTGCCCCTCTATTTTTATTTTTTATTTTAGAAAGCATTTCTAAGTTTCCTAGCCAATTTATATAAAGCCATATTTACCCAGACAGAGTATTGGGGCAAAGGATCCAGATGTCTCCAGCCCAGCTGTTCCAGAGAAAAAGTGGATGGAAGAAGAAGTGGCATCAGTGACAGCAGTAACAGCATCAGCAACATCCTCCACATCCCCAAAATATGTACCCCAAACAACTTTATATTGTGCAAATTCAGATTCAGATCAGGCCACCAAATTAATGTCACCAGCCAATGACACCTTGGTGATGGCAGCAGGGTCCTACTTACATGTTCCTGCTCCTGAACATTTGCTCTCTTTCTGAGTGAGCTGATAGTGCTTCCTTTGACAGTTCTGTCCTTGGCCAAAACTACCAACACTTGATTGAGTGTTTCTAGGAGGAAGCTGGATGTTCTACCTAGACCAGGGCAATATGTGGGAAGACCCAGAAGACCCACTTCGCTGGCTTCTTCCCTCATCAGCATCATTCCAGATACCAGGGAGGGCAATCCAGATACGGGAAGTAGCCACTTCAGCAATCCACCTTATGTGACTTTGAGCTTCTGATGTTACCTCAACCACTTGGAAGGAGCCCCAATGCAGCATCCCCCATATTGGTGGGAGGACTTTAGATGGCAATAATAGATTGCAATAAAACATAATCTGGGATATTGAATCTCTGGAATCCTAAAAAGGAAAGCTTTAAAAAGTTAAGCAGAAGCCCTGATATATTTTGCTGGGCTGTATCATTTCATATTGTAGGTAAGGGATTTATCAGCCCCAGTCCAAAATATTTTGCTGTCTGAGGAAAAAGACAAGATGGCTCCCCTCTCCATTCTACATACAGGAGCTGACTGGACTGGCAATTGAACCTTACTTTAGCACAGGCCATGTCTTCCACCACATCTGAGGGCAGCAAGCTGGTACAGGACAGGCTTTGTGGCACATGGCTCTATCCTCAAAGAGAGGGGAATGTTGGAGGAGGCTGCCCTCACCAATATCTGCCACCTGAGGTGGTTGCCTCACTCTACCTAATGGTAGGGTCAGCCCTGGAATGAATTTTCTGAAACTCCTTCACATAAAATATTCCCTGCATACACAAAACTAGCTGGCCAGTGGAAAGGTAATCTAGAACTTTCTCCCTGGCACATTCAGTTTTTATATGTGTGTGGGATATTTTTAATGGCTGGGAGCATGCCAGCCATTAAACATTAAATATTTTCAAAAAAGTATCCCCAACTGGCTAAAGCATGTAAGTGTGCATTCAAAATGCACATTTTAAATTGTACATTTTTCAAAAAAAAAATAAAAATGCATTTTTCAAATGCAATCACAATTTGGGGTATGTAGGAGCATTTTTTTTAAAAAAAAAAAAACACTTCTGTTCACGTTTGAAATTGCAAACAGAGCAAGTTCTGATTATTTGTGAAGTGAAGTGAAATTCCCATACATCCCTTCTTCCTACTCCTATAAGAACTCCATTTCCCAGCCTGATAGTTTATTCCGTATCTATAAAAAAAACCCTTCCATGCAACTGTAATGTGTCAGCCAGGCCACAGCTGTGCAGGCCTCAGTACAGATCTCTTTTGATCCCCTTCAGTCTTTTCCCAGCCTTCCAATCACTATCAATTAGGTCCATCATTTTCTTTCAGAACTGAAAAGGCAATCTGGTGAAGACTGGAAGAACTCCTTTCAACCTCAGGCAAAATGCTGGCAGGCGATGTGCTTCCTTTCAGAAAATATTATGCATGTTATTGAGTCACTGATTGCAAATTTTAAATGGAGTTTTTGCTAAGAAGCTGTCAGCTCTAGGGCTTTCTGGCAAGTGATAAATTGTGCAGTCCTATATTACTCTACATTATATATGGCTCATGTTGCCTTTCTACTAACTTTTGAATATGCAATTTTTAAATATTGAAGCCAATGGAATACTAGGGAATTGGATAGTGGAGGAGTTTTGTTGTTCTTGATTTTAAATTGGCAATCTCTGTTTTGTTTTGTTTTGTGGATTGTATCTACAATTTTAATTGTATTTATCAATTAGCTTTAATTGTGGTTTTTATCTTATATGAGAGCGTTCCACTTTTAAAGGTGGCCTAAAACTAATTGCAGGCAGGCAGGCAGGCAGGCAGGCAGGAAGGAAGGAAGGAAGGAAGGAAGGAATCCACTCTCATAATAAGCACCATTTGCAACACACTCCAGATAACTACTTTTCAGTTTCTGGCCACAGATAGTTTAACTATTATGCTAAGTAAACTACAGAGTAGGGACCAAGCTAGATAGGGATCACTCTTTCAAATAGCTGCCCCTTACAATTTTGTAAACTTCTTTTCACTTTTTTTTTTTAAAAAGTGTGGGCTAAATGCCAAATAATGAAAATGAATGGGGATGTCTGCTACAGTGAAATAGGGCATAGGTCAAAACTAGGATGACCCAAGATCCAAATACAGTCAAGAAGCTCCTCTTGCAGGACAAGGAGGTGCCTGGAAAGGCCACAGAGCCTGAGTTTCATGAGGACTTCATCTTCAAGCCATCCTAAAAAAACAATCACAAGAAAATACTCTTCCATGGATTCCTCCACCAGAGAGTAGATGGAATTCCCCTAGAGGTGCCACCCTCTCTAGGACTGTACCTTTCTTTTGTCATCCTCCTATGCCAATAACTCCTCTCCTGAACCTCCTGGCATTCCACCTTCACCACAACGCGCACCAAGAGATTTACCAGCATTGTCTGAATGTGTGTAATTTAGGTCCTTAGTGGGTGATGTTTTCTAAGGATTTAGGGCTTGGGCCACACAATCCCGTGCAGCGGTGTTCCTGACTAGTACTGAGATCTTGCTTCAGTATTAGTTTGCAATACCTATTTAGTTGCAATCCTTAATCCTGTACCCTACCTCCTTGTGCACTCTCCATGGTCCTTATATTTTGTCTGTAATTAGAACTCTTTGCTTGATCCTCACAGACACATTATGGATAAGATAAGGGTCTTGGTAGGACTCTAGGACAAGATAAATATTTGAAATACCTGAATTTGTCTATTTCCTGGAGTATAGGTCGTCCACTCCAGCCTCCCCTCATTGGGCAGCAGGTGTCTCCTGGCCTTGAACAAGATTTTTGCAAATGCTGAGAATACAAAATCATAAGAAGTGCCCTGCTGAATCAGACCAGGGGTACATCTAGTCCAGCACTCTGTTCACACAGTGGCCAACCAGCCATTGGCCAGCACCCTCCCACCCATGTTCCCCAGCAACTGGTGCACACAGGCTTACTGCCTCGAATACTGGAGATAGTATGCAACCATCAGGCCTAGTAGCCATCGATAGCCTTCATCTCCAGGAATTTATCCAACCCTCTTTTAAAACCATCCAAATTGGTGGCCATCACTACTATTTACTGTGTAATCTGTACAGCACCATGTACATTGATGGTGCTATATAAATAAATAAATAATAATAATAATAATAATAATAATAATAATAATAACAACAACAACTACATCTTCTGGTAGTGAGTTCCATAATTTAACTATACACTGTGTGAAAAAGTACTTCCTTTTATTTGTCCTGGATCTCCCACCAATCAGCTTCATGGGATGACCCCAGGTTCTAGTATTTTGAGAGGGAGAAAAATGTCTCTCTATCCACATTCTCCATACCATGCATAATTATATACACCTCTATCATGTCTCCCCTTAGCCTCCTTTTTTCCAAGCGAAACAATCCCAGTTTATGTAACCTTCCCTCATAGGGGAGATGCTCCAGCCCCTTAATCATTTTAGTTGCTCCTTTCTGCACTTTTTCCAGCTCTATAATATCCTTTTTTAGGTGTGGTGCCCAGAACTGTACACAGTATTCTAAGTGTGGTCGCACACTTAATCAGCTCAAATCTGGACTGATTAAGGCAACCTTTTAAAGGTGAGAATGAAGAATGTTTCAATTATACATCCCCTTGTCAGAAAATGTGTATTTATCCTAATGCATGACATGTGACACCTGTTTTTCACACTCATTGTTGTTTGCAATGGAGCAAACAAAAGTAAATAAAATACCCCTGTTTAAATTAGGCAGGGGAAACTGCAGAGGTGGGCAGAAATAGATACGGAAAGTATTTTGTATCGGGGTAATTGCTTACCCAAAAATATAGCAGAGTGCGAAATAGCAGCAGCGTAGAGTCTGGAAATGGTTTCAGCTTGAATTTAGGAACAAAAAGAAGCACTCACGGTCTTTGGTCAGTAAGAAGCTTTACTGACACTAAATAAATTACTTACAGAATAAATGGTCATATATACAGTCCTTTCACCAACAGTACAGCAATACAACGTAGCAGTATAACATCAGCAGTCTGATAATGTCAGCAGTAAGTTCCAGCAGTAAGTTCCAGCAGTAAGAAGCCATACAACATGGACTTCTTAAATACACTTTTCTCCTTGGCCCAATTAACCAATAGTCTCTTCATCTTGTACATCTCGTACCGCACGTAGGCCAGGGAAGAATCTGCTTCATACTGGACTTCTCCTGGCAGAGACAATCTGGCCAAGGACATCTTTTTAACTCTTTAGAGTCCTTTTCCTTCTGTGGGTAAAAACCTAACCACAACACCCTTTCATTTTTAACTACAGAAAAAATACAATTTACATTTCATTACATTTCACCTGTAAGAAATCAACTTTACATGTTTACAACAATCCCAACATTGTGTACATTTCTCTGTGTGTTACATTTCCCAGAGACTTATTTATATGTAAGCTTTTCTTTTCTTCTTCTTCCAAGCACTGTTGAAAAACTTTGTGCTTTGGGGCGTTGAACTACTTTGCAATCTTCCAACTTGCAAACTTTCAGCAATTTTTAAAAACTTTCTGCTTCTGGCTTTTTAGGTAATTTCCTTTGGAAACTTTTCTACCTCTACACCAAGGTAACACCTAACTTTCCCCAGAGACTTCAGTTTCAACCCTTCCTGCAGCTTTGGGCTGAGTTTTCTTGAATGTGGTCTTGGGAACTCCCTGCCACCAGTAGACGAACCACTAGCTCCACAATCATGTACTCTTTTGCTTGCCCCTTTGCATACAGACACGTGTGTTTGAAAACACCCCCTTTCAGTTTTCGCTGCCTGAAAACACTTTTCTTGCTCTTGTTCAGACAATTTCAACACATCACTGTAACTCTCAGGTTCAGACTTCACACAACAAACACTGAATTCATCTGAATACTTTAAAGGTGGAATTCCTTTGTTTTTTCTTTGTGAACGACGAGGTACACTGGAAATTTCTTCCTCCCTTTCATTTCCCTCCTCCCTTCCACTTTTGGGAGTGGAAACACTCTTCTCAGAGATGTGAGGGCTCTGAGAAGTTAACCCCTGAGTTACTGTTTTCTCCTGGTTGTTCACGGTTTCTAACAGAACTTGGGAACCTTGAATCCTGTCCCAACCTGCCTCCTGAAAAGTAGCAGACCTAGAAACAACCACCTTCCCATGACTTAGGGAAAAACGCCAAGATTTGGATTGCATGCCAGAATAACCCACAAAACGTAATTTCACAGACTTGGTTTCACCTTTAGATCTTTTGGACTTTGGGATATGCACGTATGCCCAAGACCCCCATGTTCTCAAGTGAGACAAATCTGGCTTTGAACCAAAAAGTAAACAGTAAGGCGAACTGCCTGTAACCCTGCTCCAGGTTCTATTACACAAATAGTTTGCGGTTAAAAATGCTTCTCCCCACAAATCTTGCTCAGCGTTTGCATCAGCCATGAGAGAATCTTTCTTCATTTGAAGTACTCCAATTCTTCTCTCAATTGACCCATTTTGAAAAGGAGTTTGGGGATCTATTAACCTGTGTGTGATTCCTGTTTTCCTAAACCACTCACAGAACCTTCCAGAAACAAACTCACCCCCACGGTCCGACTGCACAGAAATAATGGGCTTGTTAAAGAACTTTTCCGCCCAAGTTTTCCAATCCCTAAAAGTTTCAAAAGCTTCTGATTTTCGCTTTAGTAAATAACACCAACTAAAGCGTGTGTAATCATCCAGAATTACAAGCACGTAACTGGATCCCCCTTGTGTAGGCGTGAATGGCCCTACCAAGTCAATAAACACCAGTTCAAAAGGCTTTTGTGACACCCTGTCACTTTTCCTGCAGATGTTCTGCACCCGGGATTTGGTCTGATGACAGATTGAACAATCCAAGAAATTTTTACAGTTTCGCAAGCTTAACCCTGTACACACTTGAGGCATGTGACTTAACACTTTAAAACTTGCATGACCTAAACGCCTGTGCAACTCATGAACACAATTTTTATGGTCTGGCACGTTACCAGTTTGTGCCACCCTTTCTTTACCTGCACCCATGTAAAACAGTCCATTTTTAACATGTCCCAGTGCCACATTTTGTCCATCCTTAATCACTTGGCACTCATCCTTCTGAAACGTAACAACGTATCCTTCAGACGTTAGAGCACTAACAGAAAGGAGACAAAAATCTAAATCTGGAACATACAGAACCTGTTCACACTCCTTTTGCAGACATGGAACGTAGCAACAGCCAATTCCTTCCACCCTCGACGTTCGTCCATCTGCAAGCGTGATTGACTTCACCTTGCTTGGTTCCAACTTCCGAAACGCCTCTGGATTATTAGAAATTGTTCTGGACGACGCAGAATCAATCAGCCAAACCTCTTGGGCCTCGTTACACCTCACTGTGGCTGAAACAAATGCATTCGAGCATTCCTTCTCCTCTCCAGCCTGTGTAACTCTCTTCTTCCTTTTTTTACAGAAGCGTTTGATATGACCCGGCTGTTTGCAAAAATAACACTTTCTTATTGCAACTGCGGTTCTCTCCACACTGTTGTCTTGGAAACACTTATCTTTCTGCATTCTTTCTCCGCTGCCAAGGGCTGACTGCTTAACCCTTTCCTGGCAGTTTTCCTCCTTCCTGGAAAGACGCCGTTTCTCTTCTTGGAGCAAACGACCCGTCAAATAATGAAGAGTGAGTTCATCAGTCTTCATACTTTCCAGACTGGTTGTCAGAACGTCCCAGCTTTGAGGCAACGACCCCAAAATCAGGTAGCACTTATGCTCTTCCGTAAAAACGATTCCGACCTCCTGCAACTGGACAAATAGAGATCTCACCTGTTGGAGATGATTTGCCAAACTTCCAGCCTCCTCCAACTTTAACCGATACAGCTCTCTGGTGAGGCTCAGCCGTGTGCTTGCCGACGCACGCACATAAATCTGTCTCAGCGCATTCCAGCTGTCTCTTGCCGTCTCATCTCTGTTGATATGGACAATTTGCGAGTCCTCCATACTCAAGACAATGTTTGCTTTGGCCCTTTCATTCTGCTCTTCCCACACTTGTGCTTCTTGAGCAGTCTGACCAACCGGCCTCGGGACACTCACGACGTTCCAACATCTGTCCCGCTTCAAAAACATTTCCATCTTGAATGACCACGTTAAGTAATTTCTCTCATTCAGCCGTTCCACCGGAATACTGGATGCCATCTGAACCTGGGCCATCCTCACCGGCTGGGCTGGAGCGCGACTCACACTGGATACAGACCCGTCTGAGCTCGATGAACTGCCTGAGCTAGACTCCGTCTTTCCCTCCAGCGTTCCTTTGCTCTCAAGCTTTCCAGCAACCAAAAATTATGCCTTCCAGATTTTCTCTGGGCGCATAACCTATCGGGGTAATTGCTTACCCAAAAATATAGCAGAGTGCGAAATAGCAGCAGCGTAGAGTCTGGAAATGGTTTCAGCTTGAATTTAGGAACAAAAAGAAGCACTCACGGTCTTTGGTCAGTAAGAAGCTTTACTGACACTAAATAAATTACTTACAGAATAAATGGTCATATATACAGTCCTTTCACCAACAGTACAGCAATACAACGTAGCAGTATAACATCAGCAGTCTGATAATGTCAGCAGTAAGTTCCAGCAGTAAGTTCCAGCAGTAAGAAGCCATACAACATGGACTTCTTAAATACACTTTTCTCCTTGGCCCAATTAACCAATAGTCTCTTCATCTTGTACATCTCGTACCGCACGTAGGCCAGGGAAGAATCTGCTTCATACTGGACTTCTCCTGGCAGAGACAATCTGGCCAAGGACATCTTTTTAACTCTTTAGAGTCCTTTTCCTTCTGTGGGTAAAAACCTAACCACAACATTTTGTGGGGGAAATATTCGAAGACTTATTACAGTGCTTGATATAGTCAATGGAATGCCTGACCATAGTTAATATCTTCAAAGGCCTAGGATTAGGTAGTACAAGGCTTCTTTCAGACATACTATGTTTTCCTATAATAATCCTATGTACAGCCCTAGCCACTAAACTTTATTAGCTCTTTCAGTCATTAATATATGATTACATTCCCATGATTAATTTATTTATTACATTAGTATTCTGTCCAATAGCTGATGCAGTTCACAACAATTACAATCATAAAATACATTGTAGAAAAATTAAAAGTTTAAAACTACTGTATAAAAGAAAAGAAACCTACAAGCAATTCAGAGATTTAAAATGCAGTAACAGAATTAAAACAACAGAACTATGGCATTGTAGGCCTGAATGACGTGACTGGTTCATCAAGCCATCTGCAGATGACCAGTCATGAATGGGGATGCATAAACCTCATGTTTACTCCCTGCATGGGGCTGGCAAAATCAAGTGTTGTCAAATTTCTGATAGGCTGGGAAGCTGTGTTTGACTTTGTGAGTCAGGAAGTTGTTCGATTCCAGCACTGCAGTCATAAATCATCTCTCTGTGGTGAATAACTGGACCACCCAAAAAAGGTGTGCCCATTTCATTTGCTAAGGAAGGAAAGGAACCTCTTGTGCAAGCACTTGAGTCATTGCTGACTCCTAGAGGGATGCCTGCTTTCACTGACGTTTTCTTGGCAGACGTTGTAGCGGGGTGGTTTGCCATTGCCTTCCCCAGTCGCAGTTACCTTTCCCCCAGCTAGCTGGGTTTGCTTACTACTACATATATATTTTTCAGATAATGAGGTTTCAAGTATTTGTTACAGGTAGGAACAACTTTATTTTAAGAACATAAGGAGAGACATACTGGATCAGAACGAAGGTTCATCTAGTCCAGAATTCTGTTCACAGAGGGGCCAACCAGCTGCCTGTGAAAAGCCCACAAGAAGGATTATGAATGCAAAAGCACCCTCCCACTTATGTTCCCCAGCAGCTGGCGTATATAGCCTTACTGCCTCTGATACTGGAGGTAGTGTATAGCCATCAGGACTAGTGGCCATTGATAGCCTTCTCCTCCATGAAATTGTCCAATCCCCTTTTAAAGCTACCCAAGTTGGTGGCCATCACTACAACTTGTGGAGGTGAATTCCATAGTTTAACTATGTGCTGTGTGAAGAAGTACTTCCTTTTATCTTTTTGGAATCTCCTACCAATCAGCCTTATAGAATGACCCCAGATTCTAGATTTGGCCTATCTTAGTCTTAGCCAAGATAAGATTGCAACTCCTGATCTCCTTGTTCAAGGCATTTTCCATTGTGGTTTTCACAGCAGTTGCTGATTGTTATAACTATATAGGTGAATATGTAGTTCACCTATAGCTTAAAAAGTGCTTCATTCATTTATCACCTCATTTACACTTAAACAAGGCATTTTATTATGCCGGCTGTCTGCCCTTTCTTAACCTGTTCTGTAATTGTAATCGTATAAAAAGGTGCCCTCTTTTGTTTTGTGCAGATGTAGTGGCATTCATGTGAATGAATAGCTTCTTAAGACAGCTCTGCATGAAACACTGAGGCAAAGTGGGACAATTAGGGCACTCAGATTACATATCCCTAGTGGAAACTCGTTACTTCAGTTTCATTTAACAGATCTTTGGGTTGATATCGGTGTATAAAATATCTCCCAAAGGATGCTGTTTCGGCTGCCATCGCTTCCAGTGTTTAGGGAGATTTCTCAGTTCAGCCCAAGCCTTTTTAGTTCTTTTTTGGAGCATTTCTCTAGGTGGCTGTATAGTGAGAGCCTTCCAGGTAGAAGAAAGCTTGATTGTTTCATCCTTATTAAGCAGCTGCATTCCCAGCTGGCTTGTTTATTACAAATGAAAATGATGCCTTTAATTTCCAGTTTTTGCATGATGACCAAGGTCGGCACCAAAAGCAGCTTCCGGATGTCACAAAAGACAAACACTGTCGACTGTCTGGACTCTGGATCATAAAAGACCCGGATGCTGTAATATACCATAATGATACATCTCTAATCAGACTATTCAGCACTACCAACGGTTCTCTTAAAAGTGAATCATAACTTGCTCATTGGAATGCAAATGTAGCTCAGCTTTAGTCAAATCAGCTTTACTGGGAAAACATGTCATTATTTTGGAGATGCACATGACAGCCAGCAGTGGGGCATTAAGTTGAGTAGGGGTGGGGAACCTCAGGCCCAAGGCCCAAATCTGCCCCTCCAGGGTCTCCAGATGCCATGCCCCCTTTTCCCCAGCCACTGATCAATGGGTGCTATCCTAGCTTTTGCACAGTTATTGCCCTAATCTAAAAGGTTGAAATGTCTCTCCTAAAGCAGCTTGAAGCTAGAATGTGCTGGTATTTTGAGTCACTCCTTTTGCCTTCATCCCACCCACCACTGGAGTGCAGTCCTCAAGACCTTCTCTAAAACTGAATTTTGCACTTGGGCTGAAAGGGGCTCAACACTCTTGAACTAGAGTTTGAAGGACTATGTTGTCTCTCCATTGCAACCCACCAGAGATGTATCGGGTGGGATCTGAGAAAGACCTTTCTCAGGGTCTGGGCCCAGGCTCTGGAAATGCTTTCCAGGAAGATCCATCTACCACCCTACCTGCTGGTCTCCTGCTGGCAAGCAAACATCTTCATGTAGAGAAAGGCCTAGGGTGTGCTGAACTGATGATGATCTCTGATCATCTGCTTGTTTGTATATTTTGAATGTCATCTCATTGGGATTTTATTGGAATTGTATGTTTTATTCATGTTAGCCACCTTGGGAAACTTAGTGAAGAAAGGTGGGGTATAAATTTAAATTAAAAAATACATAAAACATGAGAGATTTAAGCACATGTATAAGTTTAAGCTAAATCAATGTGGGTTTAAGGCTGCATACTTGCTTGGAATTAAGCCTCATTTATCTCATTGGGAATTACCTCTGAGTGAACACACAGAAGTACAGGCTGAAAGGCTGGAATCTGAAGCACACTTCAAGCAGACTTAACCCCTCTTAAGTGTGGAACTTATTTATTTATTAATAACATTTACATATCACTTAATATAATAAAGCAGTTTATCTAATATTATGCTTGTGCTGAAAAAACATTTTACTTCATGGCTAAAACTTGCTGTTAGTAGTACTTCTAGACATGATAAAAAAAAGCCTGTTTCACAATAATATAAAGCATTTCAGCATTTCCAAGCCCAATTCAAGGTACTCATTTTGACCTATAAAGCCTTACATAGTTCGGGCCTGCAATACCTCACAAGGTACCAATAATAATAATAATAATAATAATAATAATAATAATAATAATGATTTCTTACCCACCTCTCCATTTGGATTGAGCCAGGGAACATCAATAAGTATAAAATACATAAAACTGAATTAAAAACATAGTATACATTTTTAAAATATCCCCAAAACATCCTACACGAACCTATATATACTATGCTCATCATCACCTACGGCTCTCCTCCAGGTGCCTCCTCTGTGGGAGGCTCAGAAGGTGACATCAAGGAAGAAGGCCTTCTCAATGGTGGCCCCCTGATCTCCCTAGTGAGGCCCACCTGGTGCCAACATTGTTAGCATTTCAGCAGCATATAATGAGGTTTTTAATTGGGTACTGGGATGTCTCATTTTTGTTTCTTAAAACTGTGTGTGTGTTGTCTGCTTATGTCTCTTTAAGATGTAAAATTTTTGTAAACTGCCCAGAAAGCATTGGCTATCGAGCAGTATAAAAATGTAATAAATGAAATGAAATTTACATACGGTCCCATTTACCTCTGCTTTGTGGACTTGAGAGCAACTTAAAACCCAAAGCTTGTTTCCACTTATCATCACACGGGGATTGCATTTCACTTGGGAGATCAGTCAACCCACCCCGTTCCCGACGCCTTTTACCAAGGGAGATATGCGTGACTCATTATTTCAAACTCTTTCCGGCAGAGTTGATTTGTACAAAGCTGGAATTTTTTTTTCAGGTGAGATTTTCATTTGTGTGTCTGTTGTGAATGCACGCCACTTTCTTCTCTGAGCCTTTCTTTTGTATTTCAGTCAACATGTGACAGCTTAGTAATCAGAAGATTCTGAAAAGCTGTTTTCTCTTTCACTCTTTTTCTTTCTATATCTGCATCCTTTATGTTTCCACAGTACCATTTTTATATGGTTTTATATGGTTTCAAATACCCTGTTTTTTTTCAAGAACCCCTTTATAATAACGTCTAGCCTTGGCTATCCAATCATTCTACTGCAGATCACTGATCATTTGAGGCAATGAAACATGCATTTATCTCCCACACACTAGGTGTTTTGTAATCTGTTGAGGTCTAATGTTCCTGACCTGAAAAGAAAAGAAATATGTAGAGGTGTACATCTTTCCCTCTTCAACTAAACACTCTTCAAAGATGTGTGGGGATAGAAGCCTCAGTGGTGATGTTTAACATTAAAACAAAAGCACACTGATGGCCATATTACATGTAAAGTGGGAGATCTGGGATTGGAACTCATGTTTAAATGTTAGGCCAGCAATGTGGAGGGGTCAAATTTGAAGAAAGAATATTTAACTCCTGGCCCCATGTAGTTCCCCCCCATTTAAATCCCACCCTCCCCAAGTTTCCCCCATTTAAATCCCACCCTCCCCAAGTTTTTATTAGTACCATGGGAGTAGGTGGTGGAATACAGACAGAGATGCTATATTTTCCTCTTCTGAGCTGGAGGCAGATTTGCCATGGGATGTGGGGTATATCAATTGTACTTTCCCCAACATCTCTGTCAAATTTGGAATAGAAAAAGAAGAACATACATGACAAAAAGAAACAAAGGAATTCATTAATTATAATTCTTTTTAGTCTATAACCGATATGCTTATGGAACATATATAGTAGGACCTCAATATCTAGTGAAAGAATAAAAATAGAATGTGTACAGCATATAAAAGTGGTTTGTGTAAGTCTCTCTCCCTCTCTCTCTCTCTCTCTGTGTGTGTGTATGTGTGTGCTTTAAAGTTTTAAAATCTGCAAATCTAATCACAAATTTGCAATATCACAGCTGCTCCTTTTCAGGTCCTCTCAGCGCAACCAACTTTTCCCTTTCTCTCTCCATTCTATGCCCTTTTCTTTATTAACCCAAGGATTCTCTACCCCTGCAGAAGTAGGCATTACAATAAGGCCAAGATAGGCTGGTCATATGGGCTCCTGTATCTTTAACAGTTGTATAAAAAAGGTAATTTCAGCAGGTGTCATTTGTACGCATGCAGCACCTGGTGAAATTTCCTCTTCATCACAATAGTAAAAGCAGTTACATCCAAATATACTCCTTCCTGCATGACCTTCACTCAACCAGCTCAGCAGCTCCACCACCCTCAGCCACCTGAGGGCCTCCTACTCCATGAAACAGCCTTGTCCTTTCTCCCTTGTTGCCCCGTATACTTGGAACTGCCTCCCAAATTACTTGAATGATACACACAGCCGCTCTCTCTTCTTTCAAATCTGTCTGCAAGAAAAAACAAACAAAAACAACCACAACCCCTTTCTGTGAAGCCTATGGCTCAACCTTCCAGTTCCCCATGCTACTGTAACTAATTTCTTCTTCTTCTTCTTCTTCTTCTTCTTCTTCTTCTTCTTCTTCTTCTTCTTCTTCTTCTCCTTCTCCTTCTCCTTCTCCTTCTCCTTCTCCTTCTCCTTCTCCTATTGGAGGTTAGCTATCATTACACCTATTTTTGTTCTTGTATGGAAGAAGTTGTCCTTGCCTCCATCTGGCTCCTCTGCTCTCTGTTGTTTTTCTGTGTCTGTTTTTAGATTGTAATCCATGTACCCCATCCCCCTTGGGGTAAGGATCTGTCAAAACAGTTCTTTATAAAGCTCATTGCACATGAGGTGGCCAGTAACACATTGTTGGGGATGAAAAGGCCATGCATTTAAAAAAAACAACACCTTATGTTGAAATAATTACTGTAATTTCAACAGAAATGCAATCCATGTCTGTGGAAAATGGCGACCACCATAACTTTTGTGCCTGCTCCCTCTACTGGCCAGGCGCTAACTGTTGATGGGCAACTGCAAGGTCCCTGCCCTCCCTTCTCACGGTTCCTTATACTAGACCTCAAATAGAGGATGACTTCAAATAGGGCAATGTCCTGTGTACCTCTATAAAGTAGAATACTTGGCCACCCAGCCATATGGATGGCACTATATATGCAAATAAACCAACAAACAACGTAACTGTATCTCACGGGTCTGCCAGTTTTCTCTCCTGTTATTGATTTACTCTCCTGCCCCCCACACATCCCTTGTACTGTGCAGCCCTTTTTCTCTGATTCATTTGAAAAGAAGACCATTATCCTTTTTCAGATCCAGAGGCCAGGCAGAAATGACCGTCCCAGCCCCTCCGCTGAATATTAAAATTTTCCACCACACTAAAGTGCTGCGAGCAGAGAAGATCATATGTGGCAATTGGCAGTTCCATATCGTGGGGGATTTCTCATCTCAAGTAGGTGGGGCAGAAGGCCATTGCCCCCTTCAACACAAATATAGAGACCCCTTTGCTTAGATCCAAACTGCACGTTCCATGCAAAATGTCTGTGCAAATGGCGGCCTGTTTTGGAGTGGAAAAGCTGTTTCCAATGCATGGAACTGGGGGTGCAGAAACTGTGTGGGTGTGTTGGTGGGCCTTAACACTTTGCCTATCTCACCCCACCCCCCACTATGCACACACAGACACAAACTGCAAAGTCCAAAATGCAGATCTCATGGCAGCAGGGTGGGACGGGAGGAGCCACTTGAATGGCAATTTGGGGAAATCCCAGCAGAGAATGGATGGGATGTATATCCTGCACTTTTTCCTCTTGCCAAAAACCCAAGGTGGCTTACATGAACCTCCTCCTCTCACTGTTATCATCACAACAAACCTGTGAGTTAGGGTAGGCTGAGAGTTGGTGACTACATCACACTGATAGCCCCTGCCACCTCTCTGTTCTCAATCACACCCATAAGAGGTGGCTTTTATTATCCTACATAGGCTGTCATGCCACAGTGCCACAATCATTTCCATGTAACATGTAGTTTGGACTTTTACTAATCTATAGCCATTTACCAACTTTATAGGCCTAATCTACACCAAGTAGGATATAGCAGTATGGAAGTAGTATATGGCATGTGTCAATGGGCCCCAACAGTTGTCAATGCACTTCCTACCTTTTATATACCGCTTTCATCGTGCAATATCCTGCTTGGTGTAGATTAGGCCATAGTTTGCCGAATCTTACCATATTCAAGTCCATTCTCCCATTTGATCAGCCCATTTTACTAGCAGGTTGCCTTTTAATTGTGAATCTTTCACCTTGCATTTTTGTTTAAGTATTTCCAGCTCTAAACCATATACCAAACTAGTCTCTATATTCTGCTTGCCATGGGTCTGTTTTGTTAGGTGGATTGGTTCCTCTCTTGACAGTTATTCTTGCTCAGATTATTACGAAAATGAAACCCTGAGCTGAAATGCAGGTCGGTGCCATATCTGCGTGCAGCCACACAGAGAGACAGCTTTGTGCCTGCCACTTAATGCTTACACATCCATCACCAGGTTAAGAAATGCTCCCATTACCGTTGTGACACCTCTGACCTTTTCATATGCGTTTTTCATTTATGCACTCATTTCACAGTTCAGCTGCTCTTTTTTAAAAAAAGAAAAGAAAAGAAAAGAAAGTAGGATATGAAAAAAAGCGTTACACCCAAAGAAGCCCATTTCAAATTTGGCCCATTACAGTATGAGCAGTTATCACTTTCTCCTTCCACATTACATCCCCACTCTTTTCTGGCAGACAGCGAGCAAGTCAGTGTTTAGCCACATGGTTAGGTCCCCAAATATAATGACACTTGGAGGTCAAATGCCACCACATTCAACTTACGGCACTTCACAGTTGTGCATTTTTAAGGGTCTCTCTGAATACGCATAGTTGATTGGCTATATTTAAGGCTGTTTCCCACGAAATTTGACAATTTCAACATCCAGTGAAGTCTCACATGTGTGAATGGATTGTTACAGATTTAACACTGCAAGCTGACCTTTTCCATTTTTAAAAAAACTGTATCTGTTTTTCTTAATAGGTTTTTCATTTTAAAAAAAGTGACGTCGTCTCCCCCAACCCAAGTTAGAGAACACTACACCAAAAAAGAAAGCATAGGGCTAGAAATATTGGCAGGTGTATTAGCTTTAAAATACCTAGGGTATTTTGTAGATAGGTGGGGCAGACGACATGCCATGGCTCATCATGGGTTATTTAACTACAACAAGCCACAGAACGTGCATAACAGACCACAGATTATGTGAGGGTTAAATAACCCTCACATAATCTATGCTCACCAGGTTTGCATAACATGACAATCTGTGAGCAAGAGTTCATATTCAAAATGGTGGCCACATGCACTGCAGCTTACTGTGGGTTAAATAAACAATGGGCTGTCCTGTCATGTGAACAGTGCCACTGTTTTTACACTAAATAGCATACACTTAATAAGATCAGCCCAGAATGAGTTGGACTGTAAATCAAATCATCTAACAAAAGGTTCATCATTTACAAAAGAAATGAATAAGCTCCATTTTGCATAAAAACAATCTGGTTTAGCCAGACCTCTGCATAAGCATATGTGATGTGTTTATGTTTTCACAAACGCAATTTCCCATACAATGCAATGCTTTCCAATGGAGACCATTCACACACTCATCTGCCAGTCAGCAGTTGCTCAGTAATTAAATGCAGAAAAATTGAGTGATGTCCATTAGTTGTGTGAACACCACTTCCTTCACCACTTTATTATTATTGATATTTATTAAAAGCATCTTTATCCTGCTCTTCAGCCAAGGTTCTCAGAGCAGCTTACAAAAATTAGAAATAAGACAGTTCCTGCCCGCAGGCTTATAATAAAAAAGACACTACTAAAAAGGAAAGAGGATTCGGAAGAAGAAGAAGAAGAAGAAGAAGAAGAAGAAGAAGAAGAAGAAGAAGAAGAAACAACTCAGGCACTGAGTTCTTTGTTGCAAATTTCAGCAGGTCATGGAGTTGGATGTAAACACAATTGAGAGGTTGTTGCTTCCTCTTCCTCTGATGGCTTCAGCAAGGGTAGCTGGAGGAGGTATCAAGCATCTGTCTACTTGCATGTCAGGAGCTACCAAGGCAGGGGCTGATTGTTGCTTTGGCTCATGACTATCCTGAGGGTTGTCTATACACTCAGTATAACCCTGTGGTGACTGTGCACTGGCACTGTGTTGTTTATATAACACAGCCACCAACTCACAGCACCACAGGCTTTTTCGATGCAACACGCTTTAAAAGTAGCCAACTTACCATGGCTTTTCCCTTTGCTGTGAGGTCATCACCTTCTTTCCACTGTCTGTCAGTGGTGACCTCGCTTCAGGTTCAGGTCGGAAGCATTCCCAGGGTGGACTGAGGCCCAGGATAGCATACAGTAAGCAGAGAAGATAGGACAGAGCTCAGGGGTTGGGCTTTTTCAGCTGGAAAGCCCGCCCTCTCTCCTGTAATGAAGATTTAGCATTCCCACCACACCGCTGCTGTGATGCTCATTCCCTTGATGGGTATCGAGGGAACAAGCATTATCATCAACACATGGCCCTGGCTGGGAATTAACATGGATGGGCAAGAGGTGATCCAATCGTGTCAGCACCTGGCCCCTAATAAGAGGCAGAAGAGCAGTGCACAAAGGAATGGGGGTGGTGGAATAGGTTGCCTTATCTCCAAATGGCTCTTGGGATAGAAGCCAGAGAGAAGAGACCCACTGGTCCCAACCTTGAACAAGAGAGGACTTGCCCATCTGTCCAGCCAAAGGAGAAAGCAGGAGGCCAGCTGGACGTTGCCCTTCTATGGATCATCTCTTTGCTCTGAATTGACTCAAGAAAACCCTAGCTTGGACTCTGAGCCTTACCTAATGATGAAAGAAGATCTTACCCTGAGGCACATCTGTGTGCCCAGACTTTGGCTAGATATGATAGTTGTATTCTATCGTGTTCATGTGTTTGAGCAATATGGTTTTTGCACTTCTAAAAATAATACTCCAAAACAAACTCCACTGAGCTGTGTTGGGCCAGATCTAGACCAAGCAGAATATAACACTTGGAAAACGTTTTGAAAACTGTATATGGAGTGTGTCCTGGGCCCCAACAGTTGTCACTACTGTTATAACCCATTTTAAATCAGTAGTGTAGATCATGCCTTGATCTGGAAATGAGTATTTTAAACATTGTAGAATTTTCATTGCAAACACAATGTCGTTTTTAATGGACCCAGTTCACACATTCATATGTAAGTTGTACGGTCCTCATTAGTCATCTAGTATACTTGCAAGTATGAATCACACAATGACTGCTTTCTTATTTCACCAGACAAGAAAGCTTTCATGATTTCCATCATCTTAATTTATGCACAATACAGTGCTTGTCTTTAGGGCCAGGTGTAACAAAGAAGATACATTGTCTGCTTACTCATCCATCAAGCAATTATTCTGATATCTCAAATAAACCATGTTTCCTTTCATTTTTCCCCCCTATACCTTCGTTGTTTATAATACAATTCTTCATGCAATTTCAGTTGTTGTCCAGTGACATCATGACTCTCCTTTCTTTTTGATTTTACTAAATTTATCTGGCCTTTCCCTGAGACCTGTTATGAAATGACACTACGAGGACATTTTTTCCACTAGTCATATTTCATTTCCATTGTTAGTTATATCTTTGGCCAACAAGGCTTAGTTTTTGGTCATTCCTATCTTCCCACACAAGGTTTGTTTTGTTTTGTTTTTAAAAGAAAAATCTATCTACCTCATTCATACCATTATTGCCACTTTGAAAACAATGTGGATTGCTTTGCACACGAAAAAGGAGTAGTAATCATAATTCAGTAAATGAAATAATATGGTTGTTATCATGTTATCCACTCAGTCTAATTATTAGGGATGTGCTCCGCTTCTAATCGAACTGGCGAATTAGAAGCGGAGCGGGGTGCTTCGCCTCCCCTTAAAGCGGAGGCGAAGAGGATTGTGGGGCCGCGAAGCGTTGCGAAGAGGATCAAGGTGAAGGCGGCTCCTTCGCCTCGATCCGGAGCTCCGCAAGAAAGGTAAGTGGGGTTTACCAGGCCCTGCCGCTGTCGCCCATGCGGCGACAGCGGCAGGGCCTGGTAACCCCCTCTCCTCTCCCTTACCTGCGTCCGTCCGCGGTTCCTCGGCTTCTTCAATTGAGCCCGCGGCTCAACCAGGAAGTCTAGGCCGCACTTGCGGCCCAGACTTCCTGGTTGAGCCATGGGCTCAATTGAAGAAGCTGAGGGACCGCGGACGGATGCAGGTAAGGCCCCCTCCCCCTTGGTCCCTTACCGGGTTCTGCAGGTAAGGGAAAGGAGGGAGGGGGGCCTTACCTGGCGCCACTCCCCTCCACTGCGGAGCTCCGATTCGGAGCCGGAGCTCCGTGGCAAAGAGGAGTGGACTATGGGCGGAGCGGCGTGGAGCGGGCCTGATCCGAAATTTTTGGATTGGCCCGTGGGGCGGATCAGGGGGTCCGTGCACATCCCTACTAATTATTAAATACTTATTCCCTGTGCCTAAAGTGTAAATTATGGCTACAGTCTCATTCTATTTTTCTGTCTTAAATCTGACCTAATCTATATCCTTTATTGTTTAATAGCTCAATTTGTAAATCTTCCAGCAAGTTTTAAATTGTAACCATAATCCCTTACTTTTCTTTTTATAACATTCCTCTCTGACTGCTTCTTACTTCTATCCATTTTTATGTAGACATTTTAACAGCCTTCTGTTATAGAGCATAGATTTTTGGATATTAATGTCTATAAATTCCATATTAATCCATAATATGGCCCATTTTCACTTTAAGATTGCATTTCCCTTTAATGTCTTCTTCACTGGCTCTTTTACATTTTCATTATTTTTATGTATATATTTATGGAGATGCCTCTCCATAAAAACTTGGGGATCCTTGAAAAGTCTCACTATACCAATGCATAGGTAAACTGCCCTGTTTATCATGAAACGAGTTAGCTTTCTAAAAATGAAGTGATCTCATAGAGCAGAAAAATGCTGAGCTGCTCATTGATTGATGTAGATTCTAAAAATACATTTCCCCCCACTAAATATGTCAAACCTTGAAGGGCTGACAAGAATCAAAGTAGTTATTCAACACACACACACACACACACCATGTTGCTGGGTGAATGTCAATATTTCTGGCATATTTTTGGTCCTCATTAATTTCTTATGAAACTTAGTCACATCATTATAGAGGTTAATGACAAATGCCATTTGAAATTTCAAAAACAAACAAACACCTCTAATAATCTGCATTTCTTCTAAACCAAAGTGTATTAGAATTTTCTGGGGTCCATCTTCTAGGTAATATAGTGGTATCCTTTGCTTATCTGTCAGTCATTGGACCTGTGCAGGTCTGGAGTACTATGACTGTGACAGCTGGCCCTGCCCACTTCCATGTGCCCTGATCATAGTATCTGCATGTACTTCTATGCACATAGGCTCTTCCATTCAGCCATTTTTCTGATCATTTGGCTGAAGAGCCTATTTGCCTATGACTGCATGTGTGGAAGGAGCTAGCGGAAGAACTCTCAGAACCTTTGTCTATTATCTTTGCAAAATCATGGAAGATGGGTGAGGTGCCGGACGACTGGAGGAGGGCTAACGTTGTCCCTATCTTCAAAAAGGGCAAAAAGGAGGAACCTGGGAACTACAGACCAGTCAGTCTGACATCCATCCCTGGGAAAATTCTGGAGCAGATTATAAAGAAGTCAATCTGTAAACACCTTGAAATCAATGCAGTGATTACTAGAAGCCAACATGGATTTCTCAGGAACAAATCCTGTCAGACTAATTTGATCTCATTTTTTGATAGGATAACCTCCCTTGTGGACTGTGGGAATGCTGTGGACATCATATATCTTGACTTCAGCAAAGCTTTTGACAAAGTACCACATGACATTCTGATTAAAAAACTAGCTAAAAGTGGGCTAGATGGAACAACTATTAGGTGGATCCACAGTTGGCTATAGAATCGGACTCAAAGAGGACTTATCAATGGAACCTTCTCAAACTGGGGAGAGGCAACGAGTGGGGTGCTGCAGGGCTCAGTCCTGGGCCCAGTGCTCTTCAACATTTTTATTAATGATTTGGACAAGGAGGTGCAGGGAACGCTGATCAAATTTGCAGATGACACAAAATTGGGAGGGATAGCTAATAGGGGTGTGCACAGACCCCCCGCTCTGCTTCACTTCCAGATCTGCAATTTTCAGATCGGGCTGCTTCGCCCCGCCCCCGCTCCGCCCATGTCCACTCCGCTCGGAGCTCCGGATCCAGATCGGAGCTCCGTTTTCCCCCCCCATAGGGTTGCATTGAAAGCTAAAAAAGTAAACAACTTTTTTTCTGTTCAAGTTAGAAACCTCACGTTTGGCACCATGACACCTCATGGGGGTATACACATGCACGCCAAGTTTCAAGGGAATCCCATCATCCCCTGATTTTTGGGGAATTTATGAAAATCGGGCACCCCATTCACACCCCTTTCCATAGCTCCGTCAATTTGCACGCTAAAAATCTCAAGCTCGCCACCATGAGAGCTTATCCAGGGACACACATGCACGCCCAGACTCAAGGCAGTCCCATCATCCCCTGATTTTTGGCGCGGCTCTAACCTCTAACGCACCACCCATAACCCTAATTCACACCCCTTTCGATAGCTCTGTCAATTTGCATGTTAGAAACCTCAAACTCACCACCATGATAGCTTATCCACGTGTCCACATGGACGCCAAGTTTCAAGGCAATCCCATCATCCCCTGATTTTTGGGGAATTTTTGAAAATCGGGCACCCCATTCAGACCCCTTGGGATAGCTCCGTCAATTTGCATGTTAGAAACCTCAAACTTGGCACCATGATAGCTTATCCATGTGTCCACATGGATGCCCAGACTCAAGGCCATCCCATCATCCCCTGATTTTTGGCGCGGCTTAACTCACCCCAAATTGTCGCATTCTACAACTATGTCAATTTGCACATTAGAAACCTCAAACTCGGCACCATGATAGCTTATCCACGTATCCACATGGACACCAAGTTTCAAGGCAATCCCATCATCCCCTGATTTTTGGGGAATTTATGAAAATCGGGCACCCCATTCACACCCCTTTCCATAGCTCTGTCATTTTGCATGTTAGAAACCTCAAACTTGGCACCTTGAAAGCTAATCCATGTGTCTAATCCTACTGTATGTAGGGAAATGGGACAAGAAGTGTGTGTATGCTTTGCCCAAACAGGATTTGAAATGCTCAATCAGTGGCTGTTGCACTTCACAAACAGTGCACTGCACACACAGCATGCTCACACAATCACACAGTCACACACAGAGTCCAAGTAACAGAGAGAAGAAATAGAGAATATTTTTTTTTTGGTATTTTTTTGTATTTTTTGGTATATAGAAGGAAGGAAGATGAAACACAGTCAGGCTTTAAGAGAGGGGAGGGGGGGGACAACCAACCAACCAAACAAACACACACTCCAAAGTTTAAAAATAAAGTTTATATTAAATCAAAGTAAGGGAAAAACACAGAGCAAACTAAGCTAAAAGTCAGAAAGAAGCAAACAAACACACACACACATGCCAAGCTAAATCCTAATCTATCTCCAAAGTCCAAACACAGCAGCAGCACCTATAACTAACTCCTCTCTCCACGAACGCCAACCCACAAAGAGACACAAAGCAGAAAGCTCTGAGGGTGCCTCTGCCTTAGTCCCCCCCCTCCAACGCTGGGATTGGAGGATGCTTCATGAGGTGATCAATTCTCATCAGGATTGGGAGTTGAATGTGCCTGTCATCGCTTCAAAACAAAAAAACAAAAACAAAACCCAAACCGCCGTTTTACCGCGCTGTCCCTGTTTGTTGACCCGATTTTTAAAAAATTCTAGCACGCGAACCAAAGGACACAGAAAGTTGAGAGTAGTCTCAAAATGACCCTCACCCAGTTATCCCCGATTCTTTTCTGCAATGCAATCCTATGGGCGAAAACCGCCGTTTGATCCACGCTGTCACTGTTTGTTGACCCGATTTTTAAAAATATATAGCACGTGACCCGCACGACGCAGAGAGGTGAGAGTAGTCTCAAAATGACCCCCATCCACGACTGTCTAAGCACAAGAATTTTCAGAACGATAGCTTCAAAAACAACCCAGTTATCTATGGACGAAATGTTTCAAGATGGCGATCGGAGCGCTCCGCGGAAAGAGAAGCGCTCCGAAAATGGTCGCTTCTCTTCGCCTTGCTTCTAGGGGTCCGCGGTCCGCTTCTACTCCGCCTCTGGGCAAGGCGGAGCAGGAGAATTCGCTCCTGCTTCTGCGCTTCTAATAGGAGCGGAGCACATGCGTAATAGCTAATACCCTGGAAGACAGAAACAAACTCCAAAGTGATCTTGATAGGCTGGAGTGCTGGGCTGAAAACAACAGAATGAAATTTAATAGGGATAAATGCCAAGTTCTACATTTAGGGAATAGAAACCAAAGGCACAGTTACAAGATGGGGGACACTTGGCTCAGCAATACTACAAATGAGAAAGATCTTGGAATTGTTGTAGATCACAAGCTGAATATGAGCCAACAGTGCGATATGGCTGCAAGAAAGGCCAATGCTATTTGGGGCTGCATTAATAGAAGTATAGCTTCCAAATCACGTGAGGTACTGGTTCCTCTCTATTCGGCCCTGGTTAGGCCTCATCTAGAGTATTGCGTCCAGTTCTGGGCTCCACAATTCAAGAAGGACGCAGACAAGCTGGAGCGTGTTCAGAAGAGGGCAACCAGGATGATCAGGGGTCTAGAAACAAAGCCCTATGAAGAGAGACTGAAAGAACTGGGCATGTTTAGCCTGGAGAAGAGAAGATTGAGGGGAGACATGATAGCACTCTTCAAATACTTAAAAGGTTGTCACACAGAGGAGGGCCAGGATCTCTTCTCGATCCTCCCAGAGTGCAGGACACGGAATAACGGGCTCAAGTTAAAGGAAGCCAGATTCTGGCTGGACATCAGGAAAAACTTCCTGACTGTTAGAGCAGTGCGACGGTGGAATCAGCTACCTAGGGAGGTTGTGGGCTCTCCCACACTAGAGGCATTCAAGAGGCAGCTGGACAAGCATCTGTCAGGATGCTTTAGGGTGTATTCCTGCATTGAGCAGGGGGTTGGACTCGATGGCCTTGTAGGCCCCTTCCAACTCTGCTATTCTATGGTTCTATGAATCTAAGTCAGTGAGGGCTGACCTTAGTGGTGGGCAAGCAGAGCTGAGGTGGGCACCAAACAGAGCTGAAGGGGTGTCAATATCACACTGCATGAGGCCCCATGAACCTTCTGGATAGCCATGCAAAGATAAGTGTGGGGTGAGGGGCACCAAAAGCATTCCTCGCCTAGGGCACGATTTATCCTAAGTCTGTACCTTAACTCAGTCATACAGAGGAAGTGGGGCCTGCTGCTGTAGTCACAATCCATCCACATCCTGTGCACTTTGGGCCATAGTTTGCAGCTTTTATTTTCTATGGGAGTACAGAAAGGGGAACCAAACAGAGAAATTTATGGTGGTGGATCCCCACCGCCCGGCAACATACAGGATTAATGGAAGTTACTTATTGCAGGTCAGACTATTTGTCCATCTTATCCAATATAGTCTATTGACTCCAACTTTCCCCAACCTGGTGCCCTCCCAATGTTTTGGACTTCAGCTCCCATCCACTGCAGCCAGCATAGACAATGGTTAAGAATCCTGGGAGTTGTAGTCCAAAACATCAGGAGGGTACCAGGTTGGGGAAGACTGACTTACTATGACTGGCAGGATCTCTCCAGGATCTCAGGCACTGGTCTCTCCTAGCATCTGCTCCCTCATCCTTTGAAATGGAAATGCCAGGGGTTGATCCTTCAATCCAAGCTTGTGTTCTACCACAGTCTTATGTCCTTCAGTTATGAACCTGACAGGCAAACTTCCTCTTCCTATTTCTACATTGTTTGCATGTAGAAAGTCATGGCGGATAATTACCTCCCATACCAGAGTCAGTATGCCTCTAAATACCAGTTCTTGGGATCCTGAGCGGGGAGGATGCTGTTGTACTTATGACCTACTTGGGAGCTTCCCACAGGCAGCTGGTTGGCCACTGTGTGAACACAATGCTGGACTAAATGGACCCTTGGTCTGATCCAGCATGGATCTTTTTATATTCTTCAGGTTCCAGTTTTAATCCTTGAATCATTCTGAATGTCATGTGCCCATAGGACTCTAGGTGAGCAGAATGTAGGTCTGGGTCTACTAATATATACTGTGGGCTTGCAGTAGATCAGCAAGGATGTCTAACTCCCAATTTTTTAACACTGGCAACATTATTACTCCCCTTGTTCCTTTCCCAAATTATACTATTGAAATGAAAAAGGTTGGGGGAACCAGGAGTGGATATTTGTGTGGGCTCAAAGTTCTTTAATTCTAAGTGCATTGTGTTTTGCATCAGCTCTTGTTGGTGGATCTCAGAATTCTGGAGGAGGAGGAGGAGGAGGAGGAGGAGGAGGAGGAGGAGGAGGAGGAGGAGGAGAAGGAGAAGGAGAAGAAGAAGAAGAAGAAGAAGAAGAAGAAGAAGAAGAAGAAGAAGAAGAAGAAGAAATCTGTCTGCCCCGCTATGTATTATTTTTTCTATTTCATATTTTCTAATACCACAATTTCCTCCTTGGTAATCATGTAGTTGATAATTCATCTTTATTTACATTATTATGAGGAGGACACCACTGAATATTACATTTACATATGTTAGCTTATTAGAATGCTCTATGGAGCTTGCACCTTTAACCTTACTCATGTATTTCGACGCTATCATTAATTTATCCTCATGATGCATTTGGGAGACTGCTGCTTTTAAATGAAGCACCTTGCAAGGTGAAGATGTACTAGTTTTACATTTTGATTACGTTGCTTCACTGCAGTATAGTCATGGGGAGAAAAGTCATTGCTTACTATCCCTTTTCACATGTAAATGTACTTGGGCAAAGTCTATTTTTTTATATATTCCTATTTTCTACAAACAGTGTGTGTGTGTGTGTGTGTGTGCGCGCGCGCATGCACACACGTACATGCACACTTACTCATCCACCCACTCCACATAATTCTACAGGACAATTTTACATATCATTTTTAATAACAGTATGAATGGGATCTTTCTGACACTAGCACTTAAGCTTTCACCATGAAGGAGTGTGTCGTAGCGGCCCTCCCTTTTATACTTCAGCTGCTCATCCCTGTGTGAACCAAGATGCAGTCAAGTGCAAGTGAACAGGTGAGATAAATAAAAGAAGGGTTCTCCCAAATCCATCCTGCTAGGGGAAAAGGGAAGTTGAACAACCTTTTTTCTGTTCCGTACATATTTTATAAGTGGGCAAAGCTAATTTTGCTGGCACCACAGCCTCTGATACGAACTAGCTGATATATACACACACTTCTGTATCCAATCTTAGAGTAGACCCATTAAAATGAATGGGGCTTATGTTTGATTAACATTGGATAGAAACCACTGTACCCAACTTCTAGGGTTGTTTGAAGGCGATATTCACAGACTACATACAATTGATGTCAGAGAATGCTTTTTTGCCTAGCATCTTAAACAGAAATAGTTTACTTCAGCAGTCAAGTTCTTCGTGTTGCACAGAAGTGAACAAAAATAATTTATGCACCATTGCATTAGAAGTGTGGGCAGTACAGAAGAGAACTACTTTACTGATGGAATAAAATACTGTTGTTTGAGAGCATGGTTGGAATGCAATGTACTAAGCAAAATATTTAATTATCACCCCAAAGTCACTGATACCTTCGGAAAATATTAGATTGGACTCACATATTAGAATGTAAGCCTATGCGGCAGGGTTTTGCTATTTTATTGTTTTACTCTGCACAGCACCATGTACACTGATGGTGCTATATAAATAAATAAATAAATAATCTGGCAGCTTTTCTTCATCATCTATTGACACACACACAGTCTCTGTATTGAAATCATTTTCATGTTGTTTTAATTCATATTCTTCACTGTAAACTATAAATGTACTCAAATATATTTGGACCTATAAATATTACTAGTCTGGGATCGCTGGCTTGCACTGTCCCTATTATGATGCTTTTTTCCCTTCTAGCAGCTGTCCCTCCATTCTGCCTCTGGCAAGGAACTCCAGGCCTCATAGTTCTTGAGATAACATGTCACAGAGGTTGATCAACTTTCTCTATCTCTCAAACCATACTTTTAGTTTAACTGCACAAGCAGCATGCTCTCTCTGCTCTGGAGAAGAAACTCTAGCGAAAAAGCCCAAAACTCACTGCTCAAAATGTTGCTGGTTCAGCTCCAACACTGATTCCCCTTGGCTACAGCAAAACTCATTAGATCTGGACAATAGGCACATTGATGCATGGAAATAAGTTTCAATAAATATCTTCAAGCATGATCTACCATTTAGGATCCATTTTGTCCATAACAATGGGGCTGCAGCCCTGGATCTCCAGGTCCCAATAGAGTGTACCCTCTCCCATCCCACATTCTTCAGCCCTACATCCAGTTAAGGCATATAGATGGCAGGGAGTCCAGAAGAAATCTTTGTAGAAGAAAGATTCTACACATCACATAGGCCTAAATCTTCAACGACTTAAAAAAAAAAAAAGAAATTAAGAGGTTGCTGATGACAATTTGCAAAAGACACTTAAAAACAACCAAGTTTACCCCAGCCATCTGTTATGTGAAAAAATCAAGATAAATTAGAAATTACTATTCTAAAAGCACTTGGTAGGTTCTGTATTTTAATTTTGAACACCAGGCTGGCCGTATTTTTCAAAGGAGCTATAAAAATTGAAAAACACACTGTAATGCTATATATCCCTAAGAATTGAGATATCACCATGGAATTTGAAATGCACATTTACAATACAATTTTCTGTTTGAAGTTCCATCACCTGCTTGACCTTGCTCCACACCCTTTGTTCAGGGAAGGGGAAAGCAAAAGGTGCCCCAATGTGAAGTTTGCCTTGATGAGATATCAGAATGAAAGTTGCTGTGCAAGTTCATTCCAAGTTTGAATACCATGTTGAATACCTTGAGCACTGAGATAAAACTTGGCATTCATATTTATGATATAATTACAGCATAATTAAACAAAATCTCTACCGTAAGATTTTTTAAGTGGGGATAAAATAAATGCAAACTGCACTGTAAACAAGATCTCCTTCTCGAAGGCAACTATTGGAATGAAAGTTGTTGGGCCCATTCCGGACACCATGCTCCATAACAAGTTCAAAGACCAATTCAACCCTGCAACCATTTTCTATGAAATTATTTATTGTAAAGTGAAACTACTCAAACACTGTGATTTATTACTAATGTCATGTTAAGGAAAAGTTCAGCAAGGGAATATTCTTATTCTGCCATTGGACTACTATGAGATAAATTATGTGTACTTAACCAGGAATGGCAGGGAGGTGATGAAAGAGGAGGTGAATTCCCTTGCCTTGGGTGAATCTGGTTCAGGGTATATGGCACCATAGTAAAAAATAATAATGTTTCACACTCACGAACATTTTATTAGATTTAGCCTATGCCTTATTACACAAATTGCAGTTAGTTACATCAAAATCCTACAACATTTCTTGTTGTAATTTTTACACAAGTTACTGTACTTCTTGAAAGCAGTGTGTTCCTCTTAAGGCTATGGACCGGTATATAAATGTAATAAACAAATAAGTCACTTCTCATGCACCCACTGATCCTGGTTCTTCCGTTTATATATTGATTAATTCAGCTCAAGAAGGCAGCCTGGTTCAGACTCCTAGGTTGGTTCCCTGGAATGGGAAAAATAATAATGTTCCACTCCCCCCACCCCTAATGGAGCTTGGAGGATCTGATTTCGGTAGGGCTGTGAATCCATTCTGGCTTTCAATCAGAACCAGAGCTAGAACTCTCCAGGGTGCTGAACCTATGTTGGGGCTGGGGTTCAACACCTTGGATCATTCCTTTAGAGTTCTGCCTGGTTCTGCCTGGAACCAGAATGGATTCACAGCCCCACCGAAATCGGAGCCACCAGCCTCCACTGGTCGCCCCACTTGCGGAAGAAACACGTAGCAGCCGGCTTCCCATCCCAGTACTGAGCAGGTCCCACCCCACCCTCTGCCCTCCTTTCCTTTAAAGATGTCAGCTGTTCACAACGTGCCAACGGCTTCTCTTCCTTTTGCTGGCTGGGCTTGACGTCAGCGCGGGTTCCCCGAGTTGCTGCCGTTGCTTGTGGTTGGCGGGTTGGGTTGGCTGGGCTGAGGCAGAGCGAGGCTGTTGCCGCACGCACCAGCCGCCGCCTTTTCCTCATGGGCTGCTGCTGCTGCTGCCGCTGCCCGGTCCGGAAGGTGCAGTTTCTGACACGCCGCTGCGCCACGCAGCCCAACGGGTAGTGCGGTTAGCAAACGGCAGAGGGCCGAGGAACGGGACTCGCGTCCTGCTCCGGAAGCATCGTGTGGTTGAAACGCAACCTTCGGGAGAAGACTTGGGAAAGGAGCCTGGATGGAGCTGAGGCGCTATGGGGAAAGGAGTATGGGTCAAAGAGGTCTCCTAATGGGGGCGGGGGGGGGGTGCAAGAGGGAGTTCCCCGCTATAAGTGCGCATTGAGACGGAGCCTATCTTGAGGAGACAGCCCCGTTCTCGAAAAGAGTCGTCCGGCGCAAAGCGAGAGAGAAAGAAGAAGAAGAAGACGAAGAAAGAAAGAAACCTGTGGGGCGGAAAAGGCGGGAGAAGTGGAGGGGCGCTCCAGAAACCAGGCTCTTGGGAAGAACTGTGTGAGGCGCAGAGCGCGCGCGCGAGGAGCTTCTGTGTGGGCTCCGGGTGAGGCGCAGTGACTATTAGTCCTTGGACATGGTGCACTGAGAAGAAAACCGCCAAGCCGCTCAAGTCGGGGGCGCCGAGGAGAGCGCCTATTCGGCAAGGGGGCCCGAAAGCGAGCGGGTGGCTCTGGCAAACCAGCCCGCCACCAGCTGCCGCCGGAGTCCGAAGGCACTTGAGGAGCGCTGCGCGAGGCGGCGGCGGCGGCGGCAACAGCTGCTGCTGTCCCGTCCCGTTTGTGCGCCGCGCTGAGGCAAAGTGGCCTGGGGGCGCCGTCGGCAGCTGCCGCAGCAGCCATGGCCTTGAAGGACGGCGGCGGCGGCGGCGGCGGCGGCGGCAGCACGGCCACTATCCTGCCCATTAGCGACATGGTCTCTTCCTGCGCTTCGCCGGCTGTGGCGGCGGCGGGAGGCTGCGCTTTCCCCGAGGTGGTGGAGCTGAACGTGGGCGGGCAGGTGTACGTGACCAAGCACTCGACGCTGCTGAGTGTGCCGGACAGCACCTTGGCGCACATGTTCTCGCCCCGCCGGAGCGCCCCGCGGGAGCTGCCCAGGGACAGCCGGGCGCGCTTTTTCATCGACCGCGACGGCTTCCTCTTCAGGTACGTGCTGGATTACCTGCGAGACAAGCAGCTGGCCCTGCCCGAGCACTTCCCGGAGAAGGAGCGCCTGCTGCGCGAGGCCGAGTACTTCCAGCTCTCCGAGCTGGTCAAGCTGCTCTCGCCCAAGGTCGCCAAGCAGAGCTCGCTCAACGACGAGGGCTGCCAGAGCGACCTGGAGGACGGCAACTCGCCGGGCAGCGGCGAGCTTCTCCTGCCCCACCAGCGCGCCGGCGAGAAGCGCGCCGGCTTCATCACCGTCGGCTACCGGGGCTCCTACACAACGGTGCGGGATAACCAAACCGACGCCAAGTTCCGCCGCGTGGCCCGCATCATGGTGTGCGGCCGGATCGCCCTGGCCAAGGAGATCTTCGGCGAGACGCTCAACGAGAGCCGCGACCCGGACCGGCCTCCCGAGAAATACACGTCTCGCTTCTACCTGAAGTTCACTTACCTGGAGCAGGCCTTCGACCGCCTCTCCGAAGCCGGCTTTCACATGGCGGCTTGCAACTCCACCGGCACCGCAGCCTTCATTAACCAGTACAGGGAGGACAAGATCTGGAGCAGCTACACGGAGTATATCTTCTACAGTAAGTCCCCCAGCTCTACTGCTCCGCTTTCCTAGCTTTCCCGGGAAGGGTACGGGCCAGGGCTCGCGGTAATTTGAACTCTTTTCCAGCAACGACTTGAAAATAATTCAGAAGAAAGTATCTCTAAATATATGCAACTTCCCGAGGTGTGTGTGTGTGTGTGTGTGTGTGTGTGTGCTGTTAGTCTGTTGCAGCAAAAGCAACGGAGAGACTTGTGCTGCCTTAAAGACTGACTGACCAGTGGTGGCTGGTGGCTCCAATTTCGGTGGGGCTGTGAATCCATTCTGGGACCTGCCAGACCTCTAAAGGAGCTATCCAAGGTCCTGAACCTAATTTGGGTTTATGGTTCAGCACCTTGGATGGTTCCTTTAGAGATCTGCCCGGTTCAGCACCTTGAATAGTTCCTTTAGAGGTTTGATTGGTTCAGCACCTTGGATAGTTCCATTAGCGTTCTGGTGTATTGTGGATACAGTTTATGAAAGCTTAAACATATGCAACATGCCTTTCCTTCACTACTAAGCTTCCATCTGGAATTACTACAAAGGCTTCTTCTAGATAAAGGATATAAGATGGTAAGAGCCTTGCTACCCTCCATCTAGTCCAGTATTTTGTTTCATACCATGACCACCCAGATGCCTCTGTGAATCCTGTAAATCAGAGTGTGACACCTAGGCAAGTTTGACCCCAGCAGTATGTAATTTAGTAGCAGTAACTGTAGTAGTAGTCTGTGAGGTAGATTATAATTAAAAGTGGTGGCTAGCCCAAGTTCACCCAGTGTGCTTCATGGCTAGCAACAATTTGAACCTTGGTCTCTGGAGTTATAGAGCTAGGTAACTCTTCTTTATGTTACTTCTTCAAAAATTTACTTAGAGCACAATACTATGCATGTTTAGACAGAAGAAAAGCCCTACAATTCCCAGCACTTCTGTCTTAACATGTATAACATTGTGCCTGTAGTCGCTTTTAGAATTCTGCATTAATGGGTCCAGGGCTGCAGGCACTTCTGTGTATAAATGACTCACTGTAAATGGATATGTATCTCTTAAAATCCATTTATGCTCTTGCACACTGCAGAGGAAGAGAAATTTGGCAATCTTCCAATAAGTTATAATTTACCTACCTATTGCCACTATGCCAAATATGCCAATTGACTCCTTTTAAAATGTAACTGTGTGGGGCAAAAAAAGAAGAGTCATCCATTTCTAATGTGTAGTCTCTTCAATGTTCAAACAAAACACAACTCTTGCCAAACATTCAACATTGTTTTTAAACAAATTCCTAGGAAACACATTCTAGGAAAATGCATGAGATTTATTTAGAATTTATATTTTTTGGGATCTGGATGATGAGATACTTGTGGGAGAGGAATTTTGACTTTTTCTGGGATTATTTTCTTCCCAGTTCAATTTTCCTCCTTCTCATATGCTAGTCTCGTAGGGCTGATTCACACATGTGTGTTCATCACTTGTCCTCTCACCAGTCTTCATGACTAATTTTGTGAACCAAAGTTGTGAACTTCCATTGAAATGTATTGTTTGATTTGTCATTCAGTGATATGACAGTTCTGTCTGTGGTCATGTAAGCCATTACTTGGTCAAGGAGTGTGTGAATATGCATATGTGAACTGGCACTCAACTTGTGTATCTTGTGTACCAAGAACTTTCTTGACTTGGTGCAGGTGTTATTGTTTGTTGTTTTGTTTCTGCACCAAGAACTTGAATCAAGAGAAATAAGTAGGAACTTACTGTGATGGCATAAAGGCCCTAACCACTATTTTGATTTCCTTAGTGTGTGATTGTGAAACTGGAGAACAGATGCTGATACTGATGTCTTTAATATTTTTCTGTGTGAAAAATTTGGGGCTTTCTCCCCAT
Source organism: Elgaria multicarinata webbii (assembly GCF_023053635.1). Classification (NCBI taxonomy): domain Eukaryota; kingdom Metazoa; phylum Chordata; class Lepidosauria; order Squamata; family Anguidae; genus Elgaria; species Elgaria multicarinata. Next base: position 54,467,191 of record NC_086180.1, on the reverse strand, counting down.
CAAAACCATTGGAAGCACTAGCAACCACTGCTCCTGCTTGTAACTCTCCTGTTTAAGGTGTAGAGAGTGATGCTGTTTGATTTTGGGGGTTTCACAGGTTTTGTTGAATTGAAGGTTTGCACAAGATTAAAGCAGGCAAAGCTACAAGGAAAGCTTTTAAATATTTTATCACTATATTTTCTTCCATTCCCATTAACTACAAAGTAAACAGATTCCATCTGGATACATTTCAGTGGAGACAGAACAACAAGAAGAGTCTCAGTTTCCCAATGACTATTGAAAAGAACTATTTAAAAAAAAAGAAGGGTGAAAGGCTTCATAGTAGGTGACGTTCCCTAAATAACTTTATTTTAAGTTAAGTGTACATAAATGTACAGATTTCACATCATGCATAAATGGAAAAAAAATAAAATGTAGATGTGTTGCTAGACAGCATCCTTAAATCTCACAAAGTACATGCTGTGTTGGATAATAAGTAAAAAAGTGATTTGGACTAACAAAAACACAGCTGGGTTCAAAATGGGAACATCATCAGTTGTTTTCCCCAAGATTCAGAATGCATTAAAACTTTTTAAAATGTGTTTGGAAAGGTTTGAGTTAAACCCATTATGAGAGAGTAATGTTATTTTTTACTCCCAACCTTCCCCGATCTTCCATTAACCTTCCCCTTTGGAGTTGCTGTCCGCAAGTAACTAACCAAAATACAGGGGTGTGTATGTGTATATGTGCTGGTACTTCTACAATTGGAGGGAAGGGATGGTGGAGAAAATTGGAGCACTTTAGTACAATAGTTATTTGACTGGGATGTGGCTGCAATTTCCTGATTTAAAAATCCAACTTAATGTAAAGGAAAATATAATGGAAAATTTATGGATTTTCACAAACTGACATGTTCAGCAGCAATTGAATACAACTTGTGCACCTGTCGGACTCATGGACTCTTGAAACTGCTTACCAGTGGCTATAGCCATTACCACATGCAGAGTAAATCTTTTATATGCCACTGCACTTTTATGGTGATATTGAAAAGACTTTGTGTTGGGTATTGTGGTCACTGAGAGCCAAAACAGGCATCACTTTAAATGTGCGTCTAGCAGCTATCTATTATTATTATTATTATTATTATTATTATTATCATCATCATCATCATCATCATCATCATCACTCTACAGTAGGTGCATGGGGCCTGATCTGGATCTTAACTTCCCTGTCCCCCCACACTAGGACCCCAATCCTGATGGGGCTGCACCTACTCTAGAGTAAAAATTGGGGGGGAAAGACATTAAAGTAATGTCTGTTTTGCCCTGAGACATACAGTAACTTAAGCCTTAAGCCTGGGTGGGCATGTGAATTAACTCTGAGGGCCAAACTAGATGTGAAGTTGATTGCTTGAATGTGATTAACATACAACAAAAGATGGGATTAACTTTTTATTTTGTAAATAGTAGCCTTGGTGAAGGGCTGCAGGAAGTCAGGGATTTTAATCCTTTTCTCCTGTGTTCCTGATGAAAACACACACACACACACCCAGCTGCTGTTGGCAATGGTAGGGAAGCCTCCATTGGCTTGAGCACCCATACTGCTGCTTGAAGCAGGGGCAAACTTTTTTTGACGAAACAAAAAAGGGATGCGCAAATAACCCTCTGCTACTTTGACCGTAAAGGTAATCTCACCCCAAACATTTTAAAATGGTTCTCAAATATTATTTCAGTTTTCAGGGGCTGTTTTTGCCCAGCACTCACCCCACAATACCAGTGAGAATAGTTGGGCTGAAAATGTGAGCCTCACATGAGAAACTTGCTATGCTTTGACTGAATAGGTGATGTTTGCTGTAGCAAACTTTGCTGCAGCAAGATAACCACAATCTTTCTAAAAACAGAAGTACAAGAAACTTGTTTGTTCGTTTGTTTTATTTCCCAGGGGACAATTTTGTCTATTTTAAGCCGGTCAGTATCCAAAACATACCCATGTGTTACTTTTTAAGGCAGGGATTTTGAATTTCTTTCAGTCCAAGCCACATTGTAGTGGTGGGTGTGGCTGAAAACAAAAGTGGGTCTTACCAGTATATATTAATTTATACCTCTTACTGCCAGTAACAAAGGCTGAGTGACAGCTTCCAAGAGCGGCCTATTCCCTATCAAAACACTCTTAAGTTCTCAGAGAACCAGCAGCTTCAAGAACGCAACAGGGAGTAAGCAAGCTAGATCCCATGGGAACTACTTACAGAGATAAGATTGCAGAGACATCTGACATTCTCAAACTATTCCTAATAAATCTACCTACTAGTACAAGGCCAGCCTTGTACCTATACCTGACACTCTCCCAGCATGGTGAAAGGGACTCAGCTGGCTCTGGAAGGAGAGGCTGCTCCAAGTACTGGCTGAGTAAGGCACCTCCTTCACATGCCTCCCATCAGGGATGCCTCTCATGGCTGCTCCTCCCAGCTCTGGCTGAGTCCAAGACTTTGTGCAGTACAGGTGAGGCCAGCATAAGCCATGGGAACCACAATGATAGAACAGGGTTCCCCAGAAATCTAGATTAGTGTGACAGGCCTGTGAGAGGAGCTTAGTAGATGGAAACAAGCCATTAAATGTTACTGGCTAACCATTCTGTTCAAGAATTATATAGTTTTATGTTGAAATTGTAGTTGTGTGTCTAGGCTATAGTACAAAACATCTTTTCCTGATGATTAAAAAAAAATCTTTTAGAGCGATTGAAGTCATTAAAACTTTAACAATATTTTACATAGTTTTAAGAGATATTTGGTTGTGGTACCATATATATGTTTTCAATAAAACATTTGGCCGTCCATTTGAGTTTTTAAAAATCTGGGGATAGTGTCATCTATATTCCATTGCAGAGGGGTGTGTGTCCATATATCTGATTTAATCTCTTGGGGTGGTTCTAAATTTTGTCCACAGACCTTTGTCGATATAGCAGGAGGGCCTAAAATGCATGATATTGATTTCCAATACAATGAGAAACTAATTAAAAATATACTCTATTTTCAGATAAGGGTAATTTGACTTTTGGTCCAAAATCTATTCACCACTTTCTTTTGTGTTTCTCCACTAAACGAATATTTTTTGTGAACCGCCCAGGGAGCTTCAGCTATTGGGGTAGAGGGGTATAAAAATGCAATAAATAAATAAATAAATACAGATGTATAAGCTCCTTGCACCAGGGACTTGGCCAGTTTACTTACATTATTCTGTGACGTACAAATATATTAATCATAGAGAGGAGGACTCCTTTGAAAGAATAGAATAATGTAAATATATTAATATTTCTTTGTACCTTGGTAGTTTCACTAAGAATTTACACTGTGTTGCAGCCATTAATAATTTTGGCAGTAGTCCATTATTTCCTTTTATGCTCATAGTTGTGTGCATTTTAGATTTCTTCCCTTTACTTACAAAAACCAGCTTCCATTCTCTGTGAAGTTAGTTTGTATCCTCAGGAATGGTCTTATTTATGATCCTCCCAAGGGCTGCAAAATTCATTAGTCACCAAACCAGTAGAAATCTTTGACAGCATGACAGTGAATTATTGAAGTTTTGCTTAATTCCAGCTTCCTTCTAGAAGACTGAGAATATTTTGTCACTCTGTTTTAAGATGTAATGATATATTCAGGTTGAAACAAATGGTCTGCTAAGCAAACATATAAATATGCACCATGTACACTGTTTACCAAGTAATCTGGTTCATATGAATTCATAAGGAAGATGAATTATTATGAAGAATTGAATTGATCAGTCTGGTCAGTAAAGAAAATTTTGATAAAGCAAACCAAAAAAGGATTCCATACATCATGTAAAATCATTTTGCTTTTATTCCACAAAGAACTAACCTGACAAAAGTTTCTATTTAATATGATCCTAGTCCTTGTAGAAATTATGTATAAATATTACTATAAAAAGAAAAAAAATGCCAATGAGCCAGCTAAAATTAAGCACCTTTAGGCCCCCTTGATTTCAAATGTTGATCAATCATAATGAAATCAATGTAATTGGTTAGATTCTGTCCAATATTTATTTATTTATTTATTTATTACATTTTTATACCGCCCAATAGCCGAAGCTCTCTGGGCGGTTCACAAAAATTAAAACCACAGTAAAACACCCAACAGTTTAAAACACAATTACGAAATACAGTATAAAAAGCGCAACCAGGATAAAACCACACAGCAAAGTTGATATAGGATTAAAATACAGAGTTAAAACAGTAAAATTTAAATTTAAGTTAAAATTAAGTGTTAAAATACTGAGTGAATAAAAAGGTCTTCAGCTGGCGACGAAAGCAGTACAGTGTAGGCGCCAAGCGGACCTCTCTGGGGAGCTCGTTCCACAACCGGGGTGCCACAGCGGAGAAAGCCCTCCTCCTAGTAGCCACCTGCCTCACTTCCTTTGGCAGGGGCTCACGGAGAAGGGCCCCTGTAGATGATCTTAAGGTCCGGGTAGGTACATATGGGAGGAGGCGTTCCTTCAGATAACCTGGCCCCAAACCGTTTAGGGCTTTAAATGTCAATACCAGCACTTTGAATTGGGCCCGGACCTGGACTGGCAGCCAATGAAGTTGTAAAAGGACTGGTGTAATGTGATCTCGCCGGCCAGTCCCTGTTAATAACCTTGCTGCCCTGTTTTGCACCAGTTGAAGTTTCCGGACCGTTTTCAAAGGCAGCCCCACGTATAACGCATTGCAGTAATCCAAACGAGAGGTTATCAGAGCATGGATAACTGTAGCTAAGCTATCTCTGTCCAGATAAGGGCGCAGATATTGTCAAGATATTAATCTTGACAATATATTAGCTACCAGCTCATATTATTTGGTATGAACTGAGCCTGATGGATAACATGAAAACAAGACTGGTCCAGGTTTCTGTGGCTTTGCAGGAAACCATCATTGACATTTTTAAATTTGCCTGGAAACTGTAGCCACTAATGTGGAAGCCGTATTTCTTTCATCTTAACTGTATGGTTGGGTGTGATTGCTTTGATGGGAAAAGACACTCTGCTCATGTTCAGATGCACTCTACTTCAATTTCACATGTTCCAGAGCTGAGCCCTTGCTCAAATTAAGTTCTGAAGGGGGCTTTAAAAAAGATACAGATTACTAATGAGTTAATGTTAAGTACTAGAGATACCACTTAGTTAAATTAAATTAAAATTATTTTCATTTAAAGTTAAAATTCAAATATGTCTTCTTTTTTGCTTCTAGACTACAACATACATTTGAAGCACATTTTCTTTTTTTCTGAAAATAGCTAACGTTCTGCATATTAAAAATGCAAATGGCCATTTAAGCCCTAAGGGGCAAAAAAAATGCTTCAAATCATCAGTTGTTCCTATATTTCACAGCCATTTTAGAAGAAAATCCCTATCATATATTTGGCAAACTCATACCTATTTGTAAGGAAAAGACATTCTGATTTTCAAGAGTTACTGAATTTTTAGTGCAAGCTTATAAGAACAGACCATATGTAAATTATCTATATATGAACTATTATTGCAAACATGGTGCAAATTGAAATAACCACTAATTCTCTAAATTAACATCAGGTGATTTCTCCTTCTTTACAAAGAGGTGCACATACCACCAGATCAGCATTTTACAGAATTGTAAAAAGGGAAAGAGATCTTATGATTTTCAAGAGACCATAGGCATTTTATTTTGTTCCATGCTTATAAAAACTGCTCATACACCATAGATCAGGAAGGTTAGTGGTGATGCTGATTTCTTTATCTGGCAAAGTTTTCATCTCTTTGGAAGGGTGGAGATAATGCATTGACTGAAACTTTTGATCAGCAAAGGAGTGTGTAGTTGTGTGAGCTTGCCTCTTTATCTTGGCTGCTTCCTCAAGGAAGGAACAAACTAAACAGGCTGAGTGTGCGGCAACAGCTCTGTGAGGTGCCTGTACTCTTTCCTGGCCAGTGTTATAAGTATAATTCATGTTGGAGTGAAAAGGATGTCAGAACTACCCTTCTTCGTGCCGCTTACCCCTCTTACAAACAACCTCCCTGACCACACTGTGTGAGAGGAGAGCTGATGTGATGGTGTAAATCATCTAGAGCCCTCCTACATAGTTTGAAATTGATGGCCCTGGAGGTAGGAACCTGCTGCAGATCTTCTTCTAATATCTGCCTGAGATCTAGGGAGCTGTGAGCATTCAGGAGGGGTTTATGAGGGAGATGTGCATGCACGCACGCATGCGCACACACACACACACACACACACCACATCCTAGGCTATGGTTTATCAGTTGCCAATGAAAAACAGACTGGCAATGAATACAAGCATGGGGTGAGTAAGCAGCAACATCTGATTACTGCATTTAAAAATGCCACAGTCCCTTTCTGCTCTTTCCTCTTCTACTACCAGCCTACACTTCCACCCTGTACCTTTGCAAGTGGACAGTGACAAGGAAGAGGAGATATGGTAGCTGTCTCTGTGGGCCACGGAACCAAAGGCAAGCAGTGACTGTTGCTCTTTATGCCAGGACTGTGCTATTCCTCTTCCTCCTGCTGCCCTGTCTCTCTGAGAGGCAAAAGGGAATAGCAGTCTGTCCATCCGTCTGTCCTTCCTTCCTTCCAAGATGCTATAGAGACTGCAGGTGGGACAACAATGATGCAGTTCAAAATGGTGGTGTCTAAGAACATAAGAAGTGCCCTGATGCTGGATCAGACCAAGGGTCCATCTAGTCCAGCACTCTGTTCACACAGTGGCCAGCCAGCCATCAGCCAGGGACCAACAAGCAAGACATGGTGCAACAGCACCCTCCCACCCATGTTCCCCAGCAACTGGTGCACATAGGCTTACTGCCTGTCTAGTCAGTGCAACCATCAATAAAAGTCTATTTCCTCTGATCTGTGTAAAGGTTTCAATTCTAAGTACACATGCTCTGGTATAAGACCCACTTAACTGTGGGACTTGCTTTGAAGTAAACATGCATCTAATTACACCGCACATCTTTTGATTTTTGTGACATACTCTTAACATAAAGTTCTGCCACCTATTCTATATCCTTTACCTAGCCTGCAGGCTTTCAAGATGAAACAACAACAACATCTGGACCTAAGTCATGTAGAATTCTTTTTTTTTTTTTAGTATTGCACTTAATTAAATACACTACTGCCATAAAAGAAGCTAGAGGACTAGAAGATGGTTTTAGCATCATGGTAATGAGCTTTCTAGAATGTTCTGAATAGATCGAATACAATTATTGATGCTGCTGTATAACGACTTCTGAATTTATGCAGTGATAGTTCCTTTATTAGAATGAGAGGTCTTTGCTCAAGAAGAAGCAGATAGAAGCTGCATAATAAACATCATCATACATAGTAATGAAGTTTCATCGTTGGAAAGTCAGCAGCTGATAGTATACTCTAGCACCTTAGAGGATGTTTTGTTCCTTGCATCATGGGGAATACGTTGATAAAAAGCTGCATTGACTTGGTTAGTATGATGGAGATATTTGAAATGTGAAGGCAGTATTGCAACTTGGAGCAGCTGGCAAATGGAGACAGAATTTCCACATGACAGAGGATATATCTGTGTGTGAACACTGATTATGAGTTGGCAAGGCAAGTCCAGAAGTATTTCGATACTTTGTCAAACTTTTCAGAGCTTGATTATTAAAAATTAGTGTCAAATGAGATTGAAGAAGGGAAGGAGTAGTTAGCATTGCACCACACATCCCCCCCTCGACCCTAATCCCGCCACTTCAGGATACTTCCTATAAACTGTTAGGGGTGTGAACAGTTCCTTTTCTCTTTCATCTTCCATTTCCCTTTTCTTCCCCAATGACACCCTAATATTCCATGGCTCATCTGGTTGTAGCCCAGTGGTAGGATGAGGGCTTTGCATGCACAAGGTGCCAGGTTTATTCCCTAGTATTTCCATGTATGGAGGGAAAAGTCATCTGTCTGAAATCCTAGACAGTCACTGGCAGTCATTGTAGACAACATTGAGTTAGATGAACCATGGTCTGATTTGATATAAGGCAGCTTCCTACATCCCTTTGATTTCAATATTCCATAGGTCCTATAAACTCATAGATCCTTGTCAGAGGCCATTTTTAGTTGTTGTTTTTAAAAACTCTTTTAATTTGCAAACTTACATACCTAGGAATGTAAAACTGTAAACTACTACTTTGTTTTTGGAGGTCCCACTTGACCAGCCAAGTTCGGTATTAGAGGGAATGATAATTGGATTTTGGACTGTATGAAATATTATACAAATGCAAACAAGCTTAATTTTTTTAGCTCTTCATTTTCAGTTTTAATTTTATGAAAACTTGTTCACGTAGTGAGAACTCATCTCTCCATAAACACAAATGTTTTAGTGAATTCAATCATTCTAATTGATTTTAATTTATTTGATTGAATTTAGCCTTCATTTTGTAACACTTGAGAAATGTATACAGTAGCTATAATTGGAATCACATCTAGAGATTGAGGTTTATAGGCTGCATCTAGTGAAAAAAAGATTGTAAATAAAAAATATTCCATGGTAGGTATGCAAGTATGTAGGGATAACCACTGATTTGGACATTGCTTAATAATCAACAACATCCTTTATAAAAATTATCATATTTTATTTATTTATTTTATTTTATTTATTACATTTTTATACCGCCCAATAGCCGGAGCTCTCTGGGCGGTTCACAAAAATCATAGCAGCTTAAACAATATAGTAAAAACTAATATGATCATAAAATACAGATTAAAAACAACTTTCAAAACTGAAACAGCAAAGGAAAAATACCATAAGAATCAACATCAGAGATAACAAATAAGAACATGCTCGTCTCCACTCTTCCATTCCAACCACCAACATTTTACTTCCTTTATCATAATTTGTTATTAGGTAAATCCTGCCTATTAAATTTTGTTCCTAAAGCAATCCTCGCTATGGTTTTTCTGATAGCAAACTAAGGGACAATCCATATACTGCATCCCTTAAGGTACTGCATCCCTTAAGCCCTTCGATTTCAATATAGCTTGATTTTTGAAACCTCACCCATATTAAACATTCAGAGCATGAGGGGAAATCACATTTCCTTACCATTGCTTCTCCACCCCCACATTTCTCCCTCATTACTTCCTCTTCTGCCCTGAGGGGAAAGAGGAAGTAAACAAAGACCACAAGACCCATTCAGGGGCCATTTTAAACGTGCTGCTTTTCCTGCACACAGCAGAAGATCGCGGCACATTCCATTTAAAAAATGAAGTCGGATTAAAAGGGGCCTGATTTGTGACAGAAAAACAAGCAGAAGGAGTGGGAGTTGTGCAGGAGGCACGCGGGAGGCAGATGTCATCGTCTAAATTTATTTATTTATTTATTTATTTAAGTATTTTTATGCCGCCATTCAGCCAAAAAAGGCTCTCATGGCGGCTTACAAAAGTATTTCTTCACAGTCCCTGCCCACAGGCTTACAATCTAAAAGACAAATGACACACACACACATCCATAAGTGGGCAGTAGCGAGCATGCGATACAACGTTCATCTGATGAACCTCCCTGTGAACCTAGAAAACTAGTGCATCAGGGAGAGGGCCAAGCTAGAAATTTTCTAAACTGTGTTTTTACATTGACAAGAATTTTCAACATGCCATCTCTCATCTGCAGTCAAATTAGAGAGCACTGTGATGACTGTACCATGTTAGAATTCTGAATATATAAATTGGCTTTTCACTCCAATTCTGTCGAAGAGGTGGATGCATATATTTTCTTCCAGTCTAGGAGAAGACAAGGTCATACCAAATTGAAAAAAATATTCAACTACATTAGGGTGACCATATGACCAGATTTGTCCGGATTCTTGATGGCAAATCCAGGAGGGGGAGGGGAAATCCAGAATTTTTTCCCCCATAAAGCAGCTCTAATGGGAATTAACAAAAATGCTTATAACTCCATCGTTTTTTAAGATAAAGACATGAAACTTGGAACAATGGTAGCTTTTAGGAAGGGCTTTAGTCACACCAAATTTGAAAAAGATCCGTTCATCCATTGATTTTTTAGGAATTTTTTTAAAATTGAGGTTTTAAAATTATTATTTTTAAACTGTCATTTAGCAAACCGTGTTAACAACAACAACAGCTTGCAATGAGTGAAGATACAGTCAGAAAAGATATTTGAGGGAAGGGGAGAATGTAACACACAGAGTATAGCAAAAGCTTCAAAGTACAGCAAAACTTATAAAAGTAGGAGTGAGTGAAGTTAATTTCAGATACATTGAATCTCTCACTTGTTCTTTATTTCAGTGATTTTAACATTAAGATGTTATGTAGAACAGATTTGTCTTAAATGTGTGCTGTAAAATCAGACATGTGACCAAGGCTATGTTCGGGTGGGCACGCCCCCTTGGTGTTGGACACGCCCCCTTGGGGGCTGACCATGTTGTCCTCCTTTTTGGTTTCCAAAATATGGTCACCCTAAACTACATCAATGTCATTCATAGTTGTGTGAAGTAATTCATATAAACCATTATCTTAATTATGAAATATCACTTAGGAAAAATAAAATTCCATCCAAAGGTGGCTTTGGTAAGGGCATATTGGTGAGAACTCATTTTCTGGCTAGAGTATTAGACTATGACTTGGGAGCCCTGCTTAGCTGCCCAGCTCACTGGGTGGCCATAGGTCAATCATTTCCCCTCAATCTAACTTACTTCACAGTAGGAGTGTGCACGGACCCCCCGCTCCGCTTCTCTTCCAGATCCGCGATTTGCGGATCAGGCCGCTTTGCTCCACCCCCACTCCGCCCATTTACGCTCCGCTCCACTGCGGAGCTCCGGATCCGGATCGGAGCTCCGTTTCCCCCCCCATAGGCTTGCATTAAGCTAAAAAAGTATACAACGTTTTTTCTGTGAAAGTTAGAAACCTCAAGTTTGGCACCATGACACCTCATGGAGGTATACACACGCACGCCAAGACTCAAGGCAATCCCATCATCCCCTGATTTTTGGGGAATTTATGAAAATCCAACACCCCATTTGCAGACGTGGACTGTTCACTGACATTTGGACAGATAAAAAAAAGGGAAGTGAGCACACTCACAGATGCCATCTAGACCCACAATCATGCCAAGGTACAAGGCAATCCCATCATCCCCTGTTTTTTGGCGGAGCTTAAACCTGCAGACATCTCAATGGGGCCATTTCAAAGGAAATCCCAACATGCCATGAATTGGGGAGTAGAAATAAACCTATGAATCTTCTTCCACACTTGAAAAATGGATTTGGAACTTCCAAAAGTCTAATTGAGCACAGGAAGGACTTCTCCCCTGAGTCAAAGCCAGACACACACAACCTTCCTGCAAGGTGGGCAGGGTAGGAGGGAGGGAAGGCAGGCAGGCAGCAGACATTTCTGGGGGCATAAGGAATTGAGCCAAGGATAAGCCAGTAATGCATATAAAATGGAATAAATAAATAAATAAATAAATAAATAAATAAACGAAGGAGGGGTGGAATTAAAAGTAGCAGTGTTGCTGAATAAACAAAAAGAAGAACTTTTTTTAAAAGGCTATATCTGTCTTTTACCAGCAATAGGGGGACGTGCCCAGGGGTGGGGGGAGCATCGGCCAATTTAACTGGTCCTGTCTAAGAACCAGTCTTTTAAGAAGCAACGCTGTCAGTTCAACTCATGAAAGCCATTGCTCCACCACAAGAGCTCTAAGGAGTAAAGCTCTCACTTCAACTCATGATAGGCATTGCTCCACCGGGTTACTCTCTTTGGAGGGCTCTGATGGCCCTCCAAGTACAGGAGAGAGTGAGGGCATGTCCACATGGCATGCCCTAGGGGAGCTCATCCCCTTGCACCACATCTTTTCAGTTGTTCCCCAAAGTTAGGGTGGGTAGCAGTGCTCTCTTCTTATTGGCTTAGTATATGATTTCAGGTTGTGTTTGTGCATTTGGTGGGGCTAGTGTTTTAAAAAACACTGGGAAAAGTCCGTTCAGACTAAGAAAGAGAAGTTCCCAGAATCCCAAGTTACCCGTTTTGCCTATCCCCTCCTCCTACTTTGGGATCATGTGATCATGACCGGGAGTTGACTCTGCCCCTCAGCCCTTCAGAAAAGGTATTTTTCCCGCTGTTTTTTTAAAAAATTCTAACACACGAACCGCACCACGCAGAGAGCTGAGAGTAGGCTCAAAATGACCCCCATCCACGACTCTCTAAGCACAAGAATTTTCAGAAAGATAGCTTCAAAAACAACACAGTTATCCCCCTTTCTTTTCCGCAATGCAATCCTATGGGCGAAATGTTTCAAGATGGCGATCGGAGCGGACCGCAGAAACCGGAGCGCTCCGAAAATGGGAGCTTCTCTTTGCCTTGCTTCTAGGGGTCCACGGTCCACTTCTACTCCGCCTCTGGGCAAGGTGGAGCAGGCCAATTCGCTCCTGCTTCTACGCTTCTAATCGGAGCGGAGCACATGCCTACTTCACAGGATTGTTGTGGAGTATTTGTGTGCTGTCTGACCTTCTTGGAGAAAGTTTGGGGTAACAATATAAGGTAATAATAAATAAACTGATATATGTAAAATGTATTGGTAGGGAAGAAAAGATCAGAAGCAGCGGTCAAGCTGTCACTCAGCTAATTTGTCTGCTGTTACTGATCTTCTCATTGAGGAACATCAGGATTTCCCAGAACTGTTTGAAACCCACTGTTTTAAGACAGCAGAAGTGGAAGGGTTGAGTTAGCATCTGTTTGCCTAAGATTGCAAAACAAACAATTACAAAGGTTGGACCAGACATTGTGAGTTATTGATTCTAGTTGTCTCTTGCATTCTTCTTAAGCATGGGACTTTAAGAAGAGTTTCTTATCATAAACCTTTGTGATTATGTATTTAAAATAAACTATATGTTACTGAAAGCAGGATTTCTGAACAGCAACTGCTTTCGTAAAGAAACCTTCCCAAATGAGGCTTTGTGTGAAATTCTCCGAAAACTGCAGTAGCATGATTCATTCTGATGATTAAAAAGCAATTATATTCTATTGTTTCATCTGTGGTCAGTTATCTAAATGAGACATATCCTTAGATAACTGGAGGATGAAACAGAATCTGCCTAAAACTTCTCTTGTGTAGCTCATAACTCTGTCTCTGCTCCCTTACATTTCAATAGGGACTTGCATGGATAGTTTTGGAATGTGCCTGGAAGAGTAAGAAACACAATTAATAGAAGTGGTAAAGCTGCCATGTTGCTACTTTCCAGCCCAGATTGCTCTTTTTAGTCTTTTCTTTTTAAAATAAATAAATAAAAACAAAGGCAGTTTTACACAATGGTCTGCACTAGATGGCAGTATGCCAGTATGTGAGCACTAGGATGGTTTAATAATCTCCTTTCTCAGGAGTAGGGATAAGTAATCTCATTATTTCCCATTGCATACAGGGAATTAAAGAACTGCAGTTTGGACTTCATTATATTGAAACCAAATAACCCGGAAATAAGCTGAAAAAGATATTTCTTGACACCCCCCAGTGCGTTTTGTTTATCGACTAGTCAGATTTCCATTGGAGAATGTAACTCATTTAAGGTAGCACTAGGTCCAAAGCAGGGTTGAGGTACCGTGAATAGTTTCATAGAATCCTTGGTCCCTATTGTCCTGCAACAATTAATGGGCATTAGAGTGATGCATTTCTGATATTTTGCCTTCTCAGCCAATATAAGAATCTTGCTGGATCAGAACAAGTTTCCATCTAGTAGAGATGGATGAATCCATTAATTTTTGATATCTTTCTGATTTAAGTTTATTTCACCCTGAATGTTGAGATTAAATAAAAGATGTTTGCATAAAAATTCATATGCTTTTTTGTGCACATTTCTCCTAATACATGCATTTGATATGCCGTTTTGCCTAATATACATATTTTAAAGCAATTCTCAGACTATAGTGCATTTTCACTGATATACACATTTTTTGTACACTTTCCCCTAATATACACATTTTGTATGCATTTTTTTTTAATTTGGAGAGCTCCGTTGCAAAATTATATAAGTCTGAATTCCAAAGGATAACTAAGTTTCAGTTCGTGTACTGGTTTGAAATTAGATTTTCAAAATTGGTTTAAAATTCACATTAAAGTGCAAACTGAATGAATTTCTCCCCCAGTCCCTACCATCTAGAGTTGCATTGTTTTCCAACAGTGGCCAATCAGATTCTTCTAGGAAGCCCAGAATCAGGACATGAAGATGTCAACCTTCTCCTTGAGCTCTCTTAATATTATGAATCTCTGTTTAGCAAAGCATCCATAGTGTGCAGCTCATACATGCTGCTCCTTGCTTGGCCCCCTACCTGTTCCTTCTTTACTCCCTCACCTTGCCAGCACTTCCCTGGTTTCCCAACCCTCATTCTCTTTATGTACCTGTCTTATCAGCATGGATTACCTTTTGGATTTATCTCAGCTTGCCACTCTGACCTATCGTTAGCTTTTCTCTTGGTCAGATGCCTCAGAATGACCATCTTGCTGAAAAATCCCAACTTTCTCTCCAGTAGGTGGCAGGCAGAATGTATAAATTTGCTCCCCTCTTTTAAGAAGTAATAAAGTCAGTGGCAGAGGTGGTTTACTATGTTGGTGGTATTGCATCTAAACCAGCTTATCTTTACTGAAAGGATTTGGAAGAACATCATGTGCTTTACTTTAAGATTAACAAAAAGTCTTAAATCCTCTCTGCTCTGGAAGTTATTATTCATTAGATGCAGTTCTGAATCTTGAAGGCTACTTACCATAGTGTGTGTAAAAGTATAAACTTAGAATTGATTCAAATATTATAGCCACCACATGGAGGCCAACAGAAATACTTTAGAGTGTGTGTGTGTGTGTGTGTGTGTGTGTGTAAGAGAGAGAGAGAGAGAGAGAGAGAGAGAGAGAGAGAGAGAGAGAGAGAGAGAGAGAGAGAGAGAGAGAGAGAGGTATGTAAGCTGCTCACAAAGTGGATTAACTTGATCATGTGGAGAGTCTCTGCAGAAATGGCTGCCAAAAATGTGTAGTGCTGATGTTTGGACTCTCCATGAGATTATCCTGATTCATATAGTTAACAGCCTGTAAACTATTTCCTGAAGTTCCCATGTAGTTGTTCTAATGGTTGAATCAGCTCTTAGAACTTACTGAAAGGGGGAAACACCAGGAAACTGTTCTCTTGCCACGTTACTGAAGGAGAACAGCTTGAAGGGACTTCCTGAGACACAACCAAGTTTTTATATTCTACTTTACTTGCAAATAGGGGTTTAATTCTTAAATGTTAAGGCTAAAGTAGCCTTCCTAAAAATGAAAATCTGCCTAGGAAGGCTTCTGCGAGGAACAGAAGAATAGTGTGTGTGGTGGTGGTGGGGCTTTTAAAATGTTTACTTCCTATTATCTTCCTTATCACACTCATACACACACATACAGAGGCCAAGCTGCTTTCTCCCCATAGGAGAGAAGATACAGAGTCCTCGTATCCCACACACACCCTTAGCCACAGGCAGCAAAGCAGTTGGGTTATTGCGATTTTTATTTGGAAAATGGCAGAAAGGGAAAGGCCAAGTGTGGTGCTTCAGTTTGAGGGATTAAACAGAAAGGAGGAACAGCTGAGCCTGGCAGTGTTTGGGGAGTGGCCCTTCACAGGAACAGGCAGACCCCAGCTGAAGTCCCATGCAACTGACAGCAATTCCCAATCACCACACTCCCCATAAAAGGTTTGTCAAATCTCAGAAGCAACTATTGTTCTTGGTACCTTGTCTTTGTCACTTGCATAACAGCTCCTTGATCTTGCCTGGACTTATCCTGACCTTGGATAATGTTTTGATGCCTTCTTGATTCCTGTATTGTTGACCTGGCTTTGGACAGATACTTTGGCTTTCGACTACTGACTATTCGTTGACTTTTCCCTCCTGCTTATTGAGTGTAGCACTGGTGATTTATGACACCAAGCAGCCCTCCCAGCCACTTCTGTTCTGTTCCTGATTGCACCCTTCCCAGGTGACTTTTCAGTTAAAAACAATGGCAACATTATGGAAGGCATGGAATTTGGTCTCACATTTATTTTGAACCTTGGATAACTTAACCATTTGTGTTGGCAAAGGACATTACATAGTTCTGGAATGAATCCCTGCTGTCTTGGCAATTAGTGCCCAGGTTTCTCAGATGGCATTTTAAATCCAGTCTCTGCCATAAACTGGAAAATATCCCATATGATCAGTCTTGGCACATACCAGACGCCATCAGTTTAAATTTGAAGGGTTTCTCAGTCTCTGATAAATGTCTCCAGTATGTTTTTTTGCTTGTTCTTGTCTTCTAGTCTGTGGCCTTAGCTAGACCTACCTCTTAGTCAGTGGCGGAAGGGTGAAGACCTCACATTGGTTTTATCAAGAGATTTCCCCCTCTGTTTACACGAGGCGTGCGATGACCTCAGATGGAGAGGCATTGCACCCGCCATTTTTTTTTACATTTAAAGGGCCGCCGCACACGAACGCTCATTCACAAAAGGTAAGTTATTTTTTTAAAAATAATTACTACCCCCGCTCCCCCATCCCAGCCCCAATGGGTGCAGTGCTCCTGAGGAGCGCTGCACCTTATGTGTGGGTCCCGACTCATTGCGAGGAATCTCGTGGAGCCGTGACAAACTGCAGCACCCAGCCACATTTCCGCAGTCTCGGGCTCCGCTCGAGACTGTGGAAAGACCAGGCCTAAAGGGGAGGGCAAGATCCCGAGGCAAGGGAGGGATCAACCCTCCCTGATCCTGGGATCCCCTGTGTGCACAGGGACGATCCCAGGGACCATCGCGGGATTTCGCCCCATCTAGCTATGGCCTGTGTTCCTTTTTAACTCCCTAATTATAAAAGGTTATATTATTCTATAAAGCCCTAAACGACATGAGACCAGGATATCTAGCAGACCGCCTTCCCTTATATACATGTATACCACATTTATAGTCTTCAAAGGAGGACTTGCTGGTCATTCCAAAATGAACAGAATGTTGCTACAAAGAACCTCAAAGGCAGGCCTTCTCTGTAGCAGCACTCATTATCTGGAAAACACTTCCATACTCTGGCCATCCCGCTTTAGAATACTCAGCAGCCTCCAACTTCAGAGGCTGCCAACTGTCAACATAGGATTGTGCCCTAAAACAAAGAACTCCATCACACCTATTTCCCCCTGGTTTGCCTCCACATTTTTTACATCTGTTTCATAAACGCAGCAAGCGCTCCTCCCTTTCATGATTGTCGCTATACATGTAACTCTCTTTTCACTTGTTTGCTCTCCCTCTACTATTGTACCCATCCCACCCCACCCATTGCTTCTTGTCATTGATAGATATTGTGCTCAAATGGCAACCTTCCCCCTTGCTCATTGGAGCTCCTATGGAAATTAATCAAAATGCTTACAGCTCCCTCATTTTTAAAGATAAAAAGATGAAACTTGGGACTGTGAGAGCTCTTAAGTAGGGCCTTATGCATGCCAAGTTTGCATCAAGGTTGGTTCATCCTTTGATTTTTTTAGGAATTTTTAATTCCCCCTTCAAGTCATTATTTCCCATTAATGCGCACACACCTCTCCGATTGTGCATAGGGGTGGTTTAAAGCAGAATCGGAAGTGTGTGTATATTCAATAGAGCTCGTTTATTGCCTATTATTATTATTATTATTTATTTATATAGCACCATCAGTGTACATGGTGCTAGGCTTGATTCCTTACTCATGAGTAAATCCTAGTGATTTCAACTGCATTTACATACAACTTATAGTAAAATCTGATGCACGCTTACCTTTGAGTAAACCCCATTGAACAGAGAGAGACTTACTTCTGAGTAAACAGAAATCACACCTCAGAAGTAAGCATAAGTTTGCAGAGCACTTCTTTCCAGTTTGCTGTTTTAGACTTTTAAAAAGAGCTTCTGAGTGACCACATTATTAAGTCAGTTCTATACCTGTTTACTTAGAAGTAAGTAAATGGGGTTTATTCAAAGGTAAGCATGCATTGGATTTTAGTATGTCTTGGATGTAAATGTTGTTGAAATCAATGGGATTTACTCTTGAATAGGGAATCAAGCCTGGGCAATAAACAAGCTCCATTGAACACACACACACACTTCTCCGATTCTGCCTTAAATCACCCCTGCACAGAATTGGAGAGGGGTGTGTGTGTGTTAATGGGAAAGAATGACTTGACGGGGGGATTAAAAATTCCTAAAAAAATCAAGAGATGAACTGATATGACTCAAACTTGGCATGCCTAAAGCTCTACGTAAGAGCTCTCACGGTCCCAACTTTCATCTCTTTATCTTTAAAAATGAGGGAGCTGCTCGCAAAGAGGGTGGGGTTGGAGCAGCAAAATTATGTTAGACCAGCTCATCACAAACCCGTTCATTCGACACGTGCGTGGAGGAGGAGAACAGTCCTGCACTCCTCTTTTGTCAGCAAGCTCTCCCTTCAAAGCACACTCCCCGAACAAAGGCAATAGCACGATGACAGCACTACACGGGCTAAAGGGTACTTTAATTCCATTTGAGGGAAATAATCCAGACTTTCCCTGCTCTAGGAAAGCACAAAAAATGGAGGGAAGAGGTGGGGTGTCTGCAGAACAGGCATGATGTTATCCGAGTGCCGTGCTGCAAAACTGCAAACCAGGCATGATGAGAGTGAAAGAAAGCAAAACCAGCAAAAGGACAGCAGCAGTAAAAACAGCAGTTAAATCCGTCATAAGACACACATATCCCAAGCAGTAAGGAAACATGGAGTAGCACAGATCATATTCAATCACCACCAAAGGCCAACTTTTAAAAAACATTTTTCTTATCATACTGCAAAAATAAATAATAAGCCATGCAGACTTCCCTTTGAAAAGCAATCTAGGAAGTTGGAAGTGCTACATTTGAGAAAATCCCATCTTGCATGTCAGTATGCTGTGAACAAGCAGCAAGAATTCAGATATTGAATGGTGAGTGTAGGGCTTTGAATTGAGTCTAGAAATCAACAGGTAACCAATCCAGATCAAACAGCATTGCAGTTATTATATGCACTGCCTAAGAACATTTGCTGAAATGTCGTCGATCTTACCCTATTTATATATCCTTACTCCTAAAATTGAGGATACAGCATGGCCTAAATATTTGGCTAAAATCTATTTCATAAATGTACATTTATTTTATAAAATGTTTCTAAACCACTTTCAGAAGAAATGAACATGCATTTTATTTATTCAGAAAACAGGAATCTATTGTGACAACACACAATTTAAATGTTCACCACAAAAATAATATAAGTTGATACATGCTTTATTTTGTCCTTTAATTTGCTGTTCAGTCTTTCTAATTATACTCTACATTCTATTTGTCCTTGTGTTTCTTGCAATCAGTAATGTCCATTTATAAAGAATAGTGAATTTCAAACTAAATGGAGCGACATTTTCAGTACCTGCTGTGAGTTTTCAGAGCACTGGATACCAACTGTGCTTATTAATATTGCATTGTTTATTAGGAAAGTAACTTGGTGATTTTTTTTCTCAGCTAAAGGCCAAGGTTATATCCCACTGAGATAGTAATGGCAAATTTCCTTATATAAAAGTATTGGACTAATTATTTTTTAACTATAGGAAGAAATCCATATGGCTGCATGTAGTACCGATAAGTGCCTTCAAACTGTAAATCATCAAATATTGCACTAACATACTTTTCTTAGAGCATTTCATTATTCCTGAATTTTAGCACTGACAACAGCTATGAGAGCAAAATAATGAATTAAAAATAAAGGCTCCTCAGAATATATGCATAAGTAAATATTGTAATTATTAAACATTGTGTGCCTTGCCCTTATAAGTGTACGGTAAATTGTACATAGGCATATTAATTTGATCAAATTTGTTCATGATCCATTTGGAAATGGGAGTACAAAGAAGTTGTATTGAGGGCAAAAATCATGACTAGGCATGATTTTATTAGATTAGTACCATTCAGTGAATGAGTTAATTTTCCATGTTTTGCCCCCATTTCAGCATGTAATTCTTAATCTTTTCTCCTCAAAAATACATTAATGGCATAATCCTATGCATATTTAGATGGAGAAAAAGTCCTACAACTCCCAGCAGTCCCATGCATGGCTGGCTGGGGAATGCTGGTAATTGTAAGATTCCCCCCCCACACACACACATCTATACATGCATAAGAATACAGCCTAACAAAACTATAAATTGTTGATACATATTGGCCCTGTTCAGATGTATCTTGGGAAGGGTGGTTAGGCTAACCATGGTGCGGGGTGGGTGGGATAGCACTAACCTTGTTGAGTGCTCCTGCCACACGTGCACCTTCTTGAGGATGTGATTTAATAACCCACTCAGTAATCCAATGTGAGCAACTGACAAGGTAATATTGTCTAAGGGAGCAATTCTATGCATATTTACCTAGAAAAAAGTCCTACAACTCCTAATATTGCTGAGCTAGTCCATGCATAGGATTGTACTCTAAGAGTAGGAAAATTCAGTCCTCACCTTTATCTAGTAATATAATTCTTCTAATTTGAGTTTTTCCCCCTGTCCATAATGAAAAAAATTAAACAAATTGCTGTCCTCTTTAAAAGCAAGGTACTTCCATTTGAATAGTTAACATCTAAAAATCAAAAATAAGGATAAAGACATGTTTATAATTGCCTTCCTGAAAAAGTTTCATGATACTATAAAAATATTAAGCATTGACAGCAACACAATAAGTTATCTGCATTATTAGTAAAGTTTCATAAATAACTGAAAAATATATAGAAGAAAATGGTGTCCTGTTTCAAGTTTAGATGATCTTGAGCTACGTCAAGTGACCCTTGGGCTGCTGCTTTCTATCTCCCCTCACTTCTGTATGAGAGGAGGAGAGTCAAAGTTTCAGCTTTTACTTTTGACTAAATCAGAGTCCTCCACTAAATGCAGATCAAACTATGGTAGTTTATCCTGTTTGGTTAACTCCCAGTTCCCCAAGTTTGTATGCAATGCCAGCTCCAGGTTTTTGAAGTCCCTTGGGCAAAGCACTCTCAATGGGATCCCTCCCTCAGTGAGTCTTACCTTCTCACTAGCATTGTCACCAGCTGCTATTACTCTCATCTTTCTCATCATTCTACTGCTTGTTTGCTTGACAGGCAGAGAACAAGTAGGCAGTAGTATCTGCTGCCCCACCTTCTCACCACTGCTGTTGTCTGCATCAGACTGAGAAGCAGGTGAACACCCTGATTGCAAAGGTAAAGAGGAGGAGCAACACTGGGGGGTGCTGCTGCTGCTGCTGGGTGTATGAGCCATTGCCAGGTGCCCCACCATGCCTACCTTTGAAGTCAGTCCTGTTTATATGTAAGGAGAAGCTCATTTTTATCTGCAGTGAAAGAGAAAGCTTTCACATTCCTTCTATTTTGAGCAAAAGCAGAGGTGGTGAATGTATGAGGCTGTAGCTTGCCACAGTTCATTCATGATCATCTGAAACGTTGTCTGAATTGGGCCATTATTTTAAAATACATGCAGTGAATCCAATCCAGGAAGAAAGCACAACTGCAGCATTTAGCCGATCATCATTAAAGTTTCAAAAGTTCTTTATCCCCTCGAGGTTCAGAAAATGCTGTGACTGAGTCCCACAGTTTGATCCCAGTGGGAGGCAGATTGAATAATCAATTTCAGCAATTCCGTATTATTCAAGGGAAAACCTTTTCCCAATACACTTCAGCATTCATTGATGGAAGCTTCTTGTCTGTGTTTTCATATTTCTTGTTTCTATTATATAAAGCACTCCCCCTACCTATATTGTGGCTTATGGTGAACCAGGAATGATCCTCCACATCACATCACCAGGAGATACCTATCTCCTGACAATGCTTCTGAGGCTTTTCCATCTCCCCAGTGTGTAGGGGAGTCTTCCCCAAACTGGTGCCTGCCATTTGTTCTGGACTACAATTCCCATCATTCCCATTTAGCATGGCATTACCACACTGACTGGTGATGATGGGGATTCTAGTCCATCACGTTTAAAAGGGTGGGAAAGGCTATTGAAGGGACTACTGCTAAGTTCCATGGTGTCTGTCGCAACCACTCCAATGGGGGATGATGAGTGCAATGTACGCACATGCATTCTTACATATTGTAAACTGGGGAAATTCTTGACTGACCAAGGCAAAATACTTGGGGAAATGTTCTTTAGGCCACTTTACATAAAGGTATTTGGAGTGGAGGAAACCTCAAAACTGCTCTCTTTCGCTCTCTCGCTCTCTCTGTGTATAATCTTCATTTGTAGTTTTTACTTGTGCTTTTTTCATCTTGCTTATTTAAAACATGTGTATACCTTGTTTTTCCCCTTTAGCTTAAACCAAGAGATTTACAGTTGATCCATTAAAAATAATAAAACTGATCTTTGATATAATGACCACTTTAATAAATATTAACTAGTTTTGTTGGAAGGCCATTCTAAGAAGTAAGCAAAGGGTTTGGGAGTCATCCCTTTTAAGTACCCTGCTGGCAAGTTCTATTACAACACAAATGTCACTTTCTTCACACATTTTGACAACTGGGAGGAAGGGTATGCAACATCCCACATAGGACTGGATTTGGCTCAGGGAAATCTGGTTGCTGATCCCTACCATAAAGAACATAAAAAAGATAAGAAGGTCAATGTAAATAGTTTAACTTGGGTAAAGAAAAAGAAAAGTAAAAAGCATTAGTAACGATATATGCTCAAACACACAAACTTAATACAAGGTTTTCAGAAACATAAGAGACAAAAAAGACATGGACTCAGTGTTTCAAAGTAGGCTTGTCGAATTCTTTTTTTAAATGCTGTGAAATTTAGCTATGTTATATTCATGGCAGAAAAATGGGGAAATATTGTCTTCAGAATTTATTAACAAGATTTATATCCTAGTTTCATGACAACTTTAACAATCAAGATTAAAATAAAATTCACAATCCATCATAAAACAAAGAGAGAGAGAATCTAAAAATTGAAGGTTTCCCTCAGATTATAGCTTATGCTTATTACTGCATGCCAAGATAAGGCTTCGAGCTAAACTTCAAGCATACAGTCGTGTGAAAAAGAAAGTACACCCTCTTGGAATTGTATGATTTTACATATCAGGACATAATAACAATCATCTGTTCCTTAGCAGGTCTAAAAATTAGGTAAATACAACCTCAGATGGACAACAACACATGACATATTACACCGTGTCATGATTTATTTAACAGAAATAAAGCCAAAATGGAGAAGCCATGTGTGAAAAAGTAAGTACACCTTATGATTCAATAGCTTGTAGAACCACCTTTAGCAGCAATAACTTGAAGTAATTGTTTTCTGTATGACTTTATCAGTCTCTCACATCATTGTGGAGGAATTTTGGCCCACTCTTCTTTACAACGTTGCTTCAGTTCATTGAGGTTTGAGGGCATTTGTTTATGCACAGCTCTCTTAAGGTCCCGCCACAGCATTTCAATCGGGTTGAGGTCTGGACTTTGACTGGGCCATTGCAACACCTTGATTCTTTTCTTTTTCAGCCATTCTGTTGTAGATTTGCTGGTGTGTTTGGGATCATTGTCCTGTTGCATGACCCAATTTCGGCCAAGCTTTAGCTGTCGGACAGATGGCCTCACATTTGACTCTAGAATACTTTGGTATACAGAGGAGTTCATGGTCGACTCAATGACTGCAAGGTTCCCAGGTCCTGTGGCTTCAAAACAAGCCCAAATCATCATCCCTCCACCGCCATGCTTGACAGTTGGTATGAGGTGTTTGTGCTGATATGCTGTGTTTGGTCTTCGCCAAACATGGCGCTGTGCATTATGGCCAAACTTCTCCACTTTGGTCTCGTCTGTCCAAAGGACATCGTCCCAAAAGTCTTGTGGTTTGTTCAGATGCAATTTTGCAAACCTAAACTGTGCTGCCACATTCTTTTTAGAGAGAAGAGGCTTTCTCCTGGCAACCCTTCCAACCAAACCATACTTGTTCAGTCTTTTTCTAATTGTACTGTCATGAACTTTAACATTTTACATGCTCACTGAGGCCTGTAGAGTCTGAGATGTAACTCTTGGGTTTTTTGCAATTTCTCTGAGCATTGCACGGTCTGACCTTGGGGTGATTTTGCTGGGACGTCCTCTCCTGGGAAGAATGGCAACAGTCTTGAATGTTTTCCACTTTTGAATCATCTTTCTCACTGTAGAATGATGGACTTTAAATTGTTTGGAAATGGCCTTATAACTCTTCCCAGATTGATGGGCAGCAGCAATTGCTTCTCTAAGATCATTGCTGATGTCTTTCCTCCTTGGCATTGTGTTACCACACATCTGGATGCTCCAGACCAGCAAACTGAAAAAACTTTGGCTTTTATAGAGGTGGTCATACTTGCTGATGATCAATTAATCACAGGCATTTGATTAGCAGCACCTGTCTGCTACTTAGCATCTTAATTCCTATGGAAGCAGTAAGGGTGTACTTACTTTTTCACACATGGCTTCTCCATTTTGGCTTTATTTCTGTTAAATAAATCATGACACGGTGTAATATGTCATGTGTTGTTGTTCATCTGAGGTTGTATTTACCTAATTTTTAGACCTGCTAAGGAACAGATGATTGTTATTATGTCCTGATATGTAAAATCATACAATTCCAAGAGGGTGTACTTTCTTTTTCACACGACTGTATATATATATTGAGAGAGAGAGAGAGAGAAGGTTAATTAAGCTACACTAGATGAATTCTCTATTTAAGCTTGGCGTTTCCTCTTATTTCTGAATTTGCTTGAAGATGCAACGAAGAAACAAAAACTAAAATGGAGTTTTGATAGAAGCTGTTAGCCTGCATATGTCTCCAGAATTAGGACAGCTGCTGTGTGTTAGTAACAAAAAGTCACTTTTTCTACTATCTCGGAAATTTTGCTTGCCTTGGAGCTTTTGGAGCAAAGTGAATTTAAATTATAACTGTAAAGTAATTCTGCAGAAAATTGATAAGGTAGCATATTTCAGAACGTCATGCAGAGTAACTTCAGTTTGCAGCGTGGAAGGAGAAGCATGAGATTTGGATTTCACACATTTTTACAAGATACGTTCCTCAGCTAACTATTAATGGGTACAATAAAATGATGCTGGCACTCAAGTTGAAAGTTTTGAGCAGTTCTGAATTGATCCTCCTCCTTGTATCATAACCTTGCGATGTTGTCAAAGTGGCAATTATGTCCAGGAAATAGAAGCATACTTCCTTTCTTGGCTCAGGAAAATAATATGGCAAAAAACTTTTTCAGATATATACCTATTTCTTTTAGACCAAACTAATCTTCAGCAGCTCACAACTATGCCTCAACACATTAGGCTTCCTAGAAAGAACGTTATAGAAGTAGGGCTTTGCGTAGTAATGATGCAACTCACCCTTTTAGACCTGTCTTTCCATTTAAAGTGACAAGAACTTAAATATCTAAAAGACAATGCAAAAGGCAATGCAAAACTATCTGCCTTCTATGTCCTATGGATGCATCCTAATAGGTCCATCATCACCCTCAATATTGGAATATCCAAAGCTACAATTATTCTCTTTAAGGATGTTAACCAGTACTGGGGGAGGCAGGGTTTTGGCAAATACAGATTTTTGCTGGGCAGCAAGATATGTGTTGATTTGAGGGACAGAGTTTGCAATACTAGTCTTGAAACATAGGCTGAGTTCTGACGACATGCTAATCAACTGGGTTGGGTGGGTAATAGGAACAGAATGAGAAATAACCATTGACTAGCATGTTATCCTAACTCAGCCACATTTTCTTCTCTGTAGTGGCACCCACCATCTTGAAAACCCTCCCTGGTGTGGTTCTGGAGGGGGGAAATGTAACGTCCTTTAAACGCATCCTGAAAACACATCTTTTCTCACAGGCTTTCCCTGAGCTGTAACTGCTGCTGGGTTTACATGGTATTTTAAGTTTTTAAAGCTTTATGTTACATTTTGATTTGATGTATTTTATGGTTTTAATTTTGAACTGACCAGAGAGCCTTGGCTACTGGGCAATATAAAAATGTAATAAATAAATATATTCCTGTAGAGAATGGCTGACCCTTATGGGGAAAAGTAAAGTACTGCATTTGTTCTCCCTGCTCCTGCCACCATTTCAAGTTTTCCCCTTTCAAGTTCCCTTTCTCTCACCCACTCATTTTTACCATCATGAACTTATTACTATTATGAAAGACATTTTGCTAGTTGTAGTACTACCTATTCTACAGCGCTGTTATCGAAACAAGTGAGTAAAACCTTATTTAACATTCAAAGTATAGATTAACATATTTATTATAAAATTTAAATATTATATTATAAATGTTTTAAAAATTACACCCATACAACTTTCCCGTCTCATCTGACTTTAGCCTTTAATTCTTGCATAATAATGCCACTGGTTGATTAGTATCAGGTTGTAAATAAGCATTTGAGATTGATGATTAATAATCCCTTACTCTAAATGGTCTTGCTGTTATGTGTACTTCTTAACCATTACCAGGATATTTTTGGGAAAATATAGAAAATGTTCATTTTTAAAAATAAAAATGATGGTTTTATATATATACCTTTAATATGATATATATACTAGAGAGCTATAATTTTAAAATACTTTAGGATTATTAAAATTGTATACACTATTTTTCTTTTAGATTCACAGAAGAATCATATATTTTCTTCTAATGCACATTTCCATTATAGTTACAGTCAATTTATTATACTCACATTCATTATTTTTAAGGCATATTTATTTATTTTGTTGTTAATGTCTTAAATTGCATAATCCTTGTATGCAGCATAGTGGGAGACTTTCAAAAAAAGAAGGCAGTAGTTGAATGATCTAATATATACAGAGTGCCCAAAGCACACAGCTACAAGATATACATTCAAGGATGGACAGTGATAATTAACCTTTTTTATTCACAGATATGATGGTTATAACAGATGCATCCACCTGCATGGCAAAATGACACGATCATCAATGGCAAACTGCTGGTTGCCTAACAAAACTGTACATGAAAAATACTCCTGATACAATCATATCCACATTTTTATAATAAATAATTTCTAATGCATGATGTACATAAATCGAAACCACAGTCACAGTTTATAGTACAATACAGTGTTTGTGATGACATCAGTATAGTAACCTTGTAAACTTTGTTTATAATATGAGGTTATGTTTATTGTTTTCTTGTTCTTATCAGCATTGTAAACTTTATTAACAGGCCCCCGGTTTGTTTGTCCTGCACCCCGTTTTTAGAGATGTTTATATGGGGAAAAAAGTGCATCTTAGAATCGAAGAAATACGGTATATCCCAACTCATCCATGAGACTTTGGGACAGACTCTCAGCCTTCTGAGTTGTTCTGAAGGTGGTGGGAGAGGGGAATGAGATCATCTCTGAGCTCGTTGGAGAAGAAATGGATTACAAATATAACAAGTAAAATTATGAAATGACTTTGGCTCATTTACTCTGTACAAGATTCTTCTTTAGCCGTCACAACTGCTCACTGGGCAGTGTTTGATTTTCAAAATGCACACAGGGAAGTTGCAATCTACAGATGCAGGCCGTTTCTACACCTGCCTTTTCCCCCAGGATCATCCCTGTGCATCCAAATGACATACAGGGGATCCAGGGAGCAGGTAGGGACAATCCCTCCATTTTCCTGGGATAATCCTTAGGTGTAGAAAGGGTCGCAGAATATTTACTAGTTGAATCACTCTAGAATTGGGTGATCTTGCAGATGAAGGGTATTAAGATTTCTGCTGTCATAGTTAGATCTTAGCTGTAGATGTTTCTGTTTCTGATTGATGATTTTTAATTTTTGAATGCCTTTAATGTGGTTGGAAATAACCTTGACCCTCCTGGTGCAGAAATTCAAATAAAAATAATTTGTTTTCATAAAAACAAGCATGGCACTAAAATGTTCCAAAACTCAAGACAGACCTGCTGCATCCAGTTTCCCTATACAAAATAGCTTCACATGTGATCAGTTTGCTACACCAGCCTAAGCTGTATTTATATGAAGATGAAACTGTGGGGCAGGGGGATCCCACAAATAAAAGACAGATAGAATGAAAGAAACCAGGATAAAATAGGAAATCAACTGTTAAGAATCAATTATTTATAGCTTTCTTTCCTGCAGCTTAAAACCTTCTGGTTGAAAAACTCTGACAGTTTGAGGTAGCTGATAAGACATCAAAGGAAGAGAAATATTAATATCCAACAGCTTTATAGATCTTGAAAATATAATATTGATATTCAGCACCTTATTGTATGCATGGGGGAAGTGAGTGTATATGACTTGTATAAAGCACATATTTGAGCTGTAGTGACTGTCTGGAATGAACTTTGTTCATTTAAAAAAAATACATTATTTGTGGGTTAATGAGTATACAAAATTAATTTTCCTAATGGGAAGTTTGAGTCAGTGTCTGTTGGTAGGAGAGTTGTTTCTTTGTCCAGTTGCTCTGCCTCCTGTGTGCTGTGGAGGTGTGCCAGAAATTTCAAGAGCAGCACTAATGTTGCTCTGCCGATTCCAAGGTGGCTGATAGTGCCTTGGAGATTTCAGTTCATTGCAGCATTTGCCAAAGCTGTGGATGTTGCCTCGAACTGTGGAAGGCAGTGAATCAGCATGCTATTAACAGGTACCTGACAGTGTGTCCACCTGCCTTCCCCTAGACATGAGCCAAGTTCCTGTTTTAAATTGCTCCCACTGTTTCCAGTCTGCTTCTGCACAAGACAAATAATATGTGTAAAAGCAGCAGCAGCATAATTTAAACACATAAGTACATAAGAAAAGCCATGCTGGATTACACCAAAGGCCTGTGTAATTCAGTATTCTGTTCCCACAGTGGTCAACTAGATGCCAATGGGAAGCCCACATGCACAACTGTTTCTGGTATTTCAGAGTATAGTAAATTTTGTATGGTTGGGAATATGTATCATATTGACTGAAAGTGTAGAAAGGAAACTTCCAGGTGTCACAGTTCTGCCCCTCTAGGAGAGAGCTTCATGCTTCCAGTAGTCAGATAACACAAAGTTTTTGGCTAACTAGGTAATATAAAACATTCTGGGAAGTAAATGTACCAATGACTTATTTGCACATAACACTAAAACATGAGCTATTTAACCCATGGTTAACCTGTGAGGCCTTGTCTAGGGTGCCCAAATGGAAAGGAGATCAGGACTCCTGTATCTTTAACAGTTGTATAGAAAAGGGAATTTCAGCAGTTTCATTTGTATTTATGCAGCACCTGGTGAAATTCCCTCTTCATCACTACAGTTAAAGCTGCAAGAGCCCTGCCCTCTTTTGCATCTGGTCATGAAGGCCACAAGCGAAAAACTGCACTTGTCCTTATCAAAAAAACACTGAATGACTGCAACAGAGTTAAGGAAAACAACATAAATTCAACTAGCAGTTACAACTTGATTGCTATGTTGACAAATATGTGTACAAATATATTTATTACATTAAAAGAAATAAAAACAAATCACAAGGAGGCCAAACGCATTTTGACAATTTTGTCTTCCTCAGTGGCCTACATAAACACAATGAAAAGATAAAGAAAAAAAATACAAATAGTGACACAATATCTGCATAACTTTCGTTACCTTATCATAGCTATTTTGACCAAATTAAAATGCTGTGCCCAAATATACTAAATGATGTAGTGATAATGAGACAGAGGCCAGCTGTGAGTATGGCTCAAAGTTAAGAAATGAGATATCAAAACATCTGTGAGAACTTACAATTTAAACCACTGGATATCAAATCAAACATACATCATTTTACTGACCACAATGGCATAAATGAAAGCTTGAGTAAAATGAAAGCTTGACAGATAAAAATACAACGAAAGTTTACAAAATTGCAGGAGTCCAATTTATTTCATCATTTAGTCCATAGGGGGATATTCAGGATATTAATTTATTTATATTATGCCTTTTTCCCAATACTGAGATTCAATGCAGCTTTGCAAATTAAGACATGTACAGTTAAAACAGATAGAGATGAAAAATTTAAAAAATTAAACATGCTACAATATTAAAAAATTAAAAAAACATTTAAAATATTATTTTTAAAAAACAACAACAACCCACCAATATATAAACAACGCATAAACAGAGGTCCAGACTACCCCACAAAGGCCAGCCAGAATAGAAAAGTTTTAGCCTTCCTCCGGAAACACACCAGGGAGGGAGTCAGTCTAGCTTCCCTGGGAAGGGAGTTCCAGAGCCCCGGGGCAGCCACCGAGAAGGCCCTCTCCCGTGTTCCCACCAGGCATGCCTGTGATGGTGGTGAGACTGAAAGAAGTGTCTTCCCTGAAGATGGATGGGCAGGCTCATAAGGGTAAATCCAAAATAATTCTCTCCTCTTTAATTTCTCCCCTCCTTGGGGAGCTACTTTTTCTAGGATCCAAAATTTCAAGTCACTGTCCTTATGGCCATTTTCCACAAAGTGTTTTAGTAGTGGAGCTTGCATTCTGTTGTTTCTTATGCAACTTTTATGTTCACAAATCCTTGTCTTGATCTTTCTGGTAGTCATACTGACATACAAAAGGTTGCAAGGACATTTTATTACATAGATCACCCCTTTTGTACTACAGTGTTGTTGTTGTTTTTTTAAAAAAAGCCTTTTAGAAGCCTTTTAAATATATTTCCTCTGAACTCTATAATTAACAAAACCTTTCAGTTTCACACAATTATTACAGACACTACATTGATTGCATGGGTAGATACCTTTAGTTGCATAAGCAAGGCCACTATCTGTAGTTGGTTGCTGTTGTTGTATGGTGCTGTGAACCAGGGGCAAATCCACACACAGTCTTCGGGGCGCCTGGAGTGCGGCTGCAGTGCGACCCGAAATCGATGCTGTAGACAGTACCTTAACCGTTCCAAGAAGAGGCAGACGAGGAGGAGGCCCCGCATCACCCCTCGCGGGGACGGGGTGAAGAGTTGCCGGGCCCGGCGGCTTCACCGGGGAATCGGCTGCGTCCTTGGCGCCACCCACCTGCCCGCCGGCCTCCTGTTGCAGGCGAAAGAGCCACCTGGGCCCAGCCGCGTCAGAGAGCTCAGCGGAAGAAGAGAGCTCACCCCAACAATTGTCAGTGCACTTCAGTACTGCTATAAAGCAGTAGTGTGGCTCCTGCCTTTTATATACCACTTTTGTAGTGCTATACTCTGCTTGGTGTAGATTAGGCCTTAGGTTATGTGCCCGCTTATAAGTAAATAGTGGCCTTTTAGTGCATCTAGGTATGTCTTCCAACAGATACCAATGCTTCAAAATGGCCTGTTGGAGCAATCCAGTATGTCTATCAAAAGTAAGTGGAGTAAAGGAACGGTTTCCATTTCCCTTTTTACCTTAGACTTTAAGAATGTTTTTCTATCTATTTTTTTAGCCCTGTACATTGCTTGTTCTAAGATCTTCCTGGGATTCTTTTTCATATGCCTTGGATGGAAAATGTCATAGGCTAAGAAGGAGTTAGCGTCAGTTGATTTCCTGGACACTGTGACATCCAGAAAGTGTATTGCATGTTTATCATAAGTCATATCAAATTTTTAGAGTCAGGTCTTTTTTAAACAATGATATTACAAAAAACCCCAAAACACCCGGTTATCATGATTGACAATATGCATCTGTTCAAACAAATCCATATAGAGATTGGCCAATTCAGGGGCAAATTTACAACCCATAGCTGTGCCTGAAGTTGTAACTGCTGGTGCCATTTATGTTGTTTTCCTTAATGCTGGTCATGAAGGCACATGGTCAGCACCTTGCCAGGGCCAGTAAGGTAGTAAGTTGGCTCATCTGCCCCCATAATTTCCTCGCTGCCTTCCTCTGTTGGTCCAGGGCTTCACTCATTTACATCTTCCAAAAATACTGCTTTTGTTTATTATTTAAACTATTTATATATCACTTGATATAAATTTGCTAAGCAGTTTACATAAAGAATAGATAAAATGCAATATTAAAGACAACATAAAAACAATAATTAATACACTAAAACGTGTGGTTTGGGATTGGGCCTGAAGTACAGCAGCTAGTAATCTCTGTGAATCAGCAAGGGCAGAAATCCAAGTTTCCAAGAGTTCTGCTAGGCCTGAGGGATCTAGAGGCTTCATACTTTAGATCCATCAAGTGCAATGTTCAATGTTGCAAAGGCCTCTTCCCATCAACAATATACTAAGTTTCAGCCTCACCTCAATCCATGAGGTTCCTGGATGAAGAAGCCTCAGAATCCCTGACAAATGGGACAAGTGAGGCTGGAATCCAGAACCCAACTCAGAGGCACTGGTAGCAAAGAGCAAGGCTATTTCTCAGTTTAGAGGGGAACTGTGTAGATTGCTGTTGCTCCCATCCTTTAGTTTTACGCTCTCTGCAGGAAGCAATGGCAATGAAATTAGAATCATAGAATAGTAGAGATGGAAGGGGCCTATAAGGCCATTACCCGGGATGCTTACAGCAGCAGAACTGGAGTAATCTGATGAATAGATTTGTTCAGTGTATTTTGGTACATGCACTGTAGATATCTTGGTCATAGAAGGCATGAAATGAATGTGCTCCACCTAAAAAAAATAATCACCATACTGGAAGGCTACCATAGTACACCTTCAGTACTAAAAGTTCAGCAATTGTAATTTCAAAGCATATGAAAAATTCATACCTTTTTTTCTGGTAGAAGTGTTTGATAATTTAACCTTAGATGTCAGTGAGAAACTTCCATTTGACTCATCAGGTGTTACATATACCTAAAATTCCTCAGTTTCAGCAGTATTATATAAATAATTTATGATGACACAAGCACAGGTGCAGAATGTGAATTTTAAATCCACAACAGTGCATTTAATTTGAACATCATGTCTAATTTAAGTCCTTTCCCTGCTGCATATTGTACTAGCTTGCCTCAATACTGAAAAGTGAAAAAAATGATAAATGAGGCAAGGGTAACATATAATTTCACATGACTTCACATTTTGCATGATAATTCTTCTAATTTTAATGCATAAAACATTTTCAAAGTTTTATACTATTGTATAGCATAAAACATTTTAAAGTAACTTGTAATTAACACGGGTAAGTTTCAGGCAAATCAGAATGTAACTCTCTCCCCCCCTTTTTTTTTTGAACAGTTTATACGATGGAAATGATAATTCTATATACACAGTGGCCTGGTTCAGGCAACATGCTAAACCATGCTGCTTAACCCCCTTAACCATTTTGTGGTTAAGCAGCATGGTTTAGCGTGTTGCCTGAACCAGGCCAATGTTTTTTTGGGGGGGGGGGTGTTTCTCCCATTTTCACGATGTATTTTCTGTTTTGTTTGTTGATATTCACAAAAAAGTTAAAATTTTATTTTAAAAAATGTACTTGGAGAAGAACTTCACCTGGTGATCTTAGGTCACAAACTGGCTATATGGAGACATGGTCCTGAAGAAACAACTTGAGAATTTATTGAAAATATGGTTCCCAACACTTAGGATTGCCGAAGATTCATCCACTGAAATGAGACTGTGATGATGTAGCTATCTATGAGCTGGGTAAGAACAAGTCACCAGGAAGTCTTGTCTCCTAGTTAAAACATCCCACCCACGCCGTCCCTGCTCATCTCATCTTAAAACCTCAGCATGAAGTAGGGGCAGATCACAAGACAGACCCGTACAGCAACTATTGTAGCAAGGTGCAGGCTCAACATGGCCTCCTGTTACAACCACTGCTTCCTACTGCTACTCTCTCATGTTCATAAGGTTCTATGAGGTGCATATAAAAATTACTGCTATGTCAGACAAAGATGACAATGCCATAAATGTTGCATAGATTTCAAAGTAGCTGTGGCAATAGATCAATGAACAGAGATGTAAGTAGACTGGATGAAGGAAAGCAGGGAGTAAACCAAAGGCTCATCTATACCAAGCAAGATATTCCACTATGAAAGCGGCATATAAAAGGCAGGAGCCACACTACTGCTTTATAGCGGTATTGAAGTGGTGCACTCACAACTGTTGGGGCCTACGACACATACCGCTTTCATGCCACTTTCATCATGTTATATCTTGCTTTGTGTAGAGGTGTGATGGGCCCCAACAGTTGTCAGTGCACTTCGGTACCACTATAAAGTAGTAGTGTGGCTCCTGCCTTTAACATATTAGTTTCATATTCTGCTTGGTAGATGAGCCCCAAGTCTTGGGAGCCAGGGTGGTAGAGTGGCTTAAGTGTAAGGATAGTTCTTGTTCAGCTATGAAGCTCACTGGCAGTCTTGGGGAAATTATTCTCTCAGCCTAACCAAATTTAAGAGGTTATGGTGAGAACAGATACCATTCTGAGCTCCTTGTGGGGAAAGAATGGTACAAATGCAGCAAAATAATTGGAACCTGTTGTTCAGATGTAAACCCCAAATTAAGTCTTTTTAGAGGCAGTGTGGTGGAGTGGTTAAAGCGTCAGACTAGAAATGTGGGACCCAGGTTCAAATCCCCACATGGCCATGAAGCTCATTAGGTGATCATGAGCCAATCACTATCTCTCACTATTTCTCTCATGAGGTGGTTGTTAGAAACTGGTGGGAAGATCCAATACACTGTCATGAACTCCATGGAGGAAGGGTGACATGAAAATGCAATAAATTCATAAATACATTTCTTGAAGTTGTGGTAATATCCCTAGTCTCCACCACACCCGTGTCCAAAACTAGTTGACTACAAGAAATAGTCAATTTTGGCTAAAAAAAACAGGCAGCAAATCACAGGTAGCATAATAAGTGAGTACTGAGCTTTCTGTGCAACATCAAGTTATATTCTATGTCTAGGAATTGAACGGGATGTCACTTGAACATGTGTTGGAAGTAGGAATTTAGCCAGAATCAAATATGTATCTGCATGTAACTTTGAACTAGTCCTGAATTATATTCCCTCTATTGATGTCTGCACTAGGGGTGTTCAAAGTGGGTCTTCTCCACCTAGAAATTTGAGCCAGAGCTCCATAGAGGTGATTCTCTGCCCCAATTTCCAGAGCAGATCCCTCTCTCCACTCTGCCAGATAGTTCGATGAAAAACCACATTTTTGGGTAACCAGTACATTCTCGTCATTAACAGAAAGGCTCACAGTGTTTAAAGATAAACACATGAAAATTGGCACCGTGACAGCTTTTAAAGAGGGCTTTAGGGATGCCAACTGCGGAGCAGATCCCTGCATGCTGTTATTTATAGGGAATTTTTAAAGTCCAAACTCAAATGTCCTCTCAGGCACCTCTCATGCCTTAATCTGTATGGTGAGGGAGAGGAAACAAAGCAGCAGGAAGTGCTTAGCGCAATAGTAATTAAGTAAATATATATACATTAATAAAATGCCACAACAGCAACACACAGCGTGCCCATCCTCAGAGAGGACAGGAGGCTTGCAGGACAAGGCACCCATCCCCCACTGTTGGTTGGGCATTGAAGCGAGTCAAGGCAAGGCAACAACAGCTTTCCCGTTCCTCCTAGCTACATGCAACCAAATCTCTCTCTCTTTCTCTAAATCTCACCTTGCAAACAAATGCCCCCTAATCTCACTAATTGGCATCCCCTCCCCCAAACACTGTGATTGGAGGACAACAGAACATGGAGGGAGAGCGCTGTGGCAATTCCTAATATTCACAGATGTCAATATCAATTATCAAAACTACCCCACCCCATCACCCAATGTTCCTTAGTGGTAGGTTTTCAATTAGACACACCATACGTACAAAGTGGTAGGATAATTTCGGAGATGTTAGTAGCGCCGATTGGGCACATCTCCACTCTGATATTGTTTGATGGGTTTAGAAGTGGCCAATCTCCACTCTGGAAGATCAAATGCTCCATGGATGTTCGCAGTTACCAGATAATTCCGGGGCAAAGAGCCCACCCCTAGTCTAATCATTATGTTTTTTTTAGTATTTTGCTTCCTACATTCCTTATAGATTAGTTTGGTATCCATGTTCTCTTCTCATGTGTGTGCTGTACTGTGCACATTTTTTCCTAGGCTTCAAGAAAGAAGAGGAAAAAGAGAGCCTGTTTAAGCTATACACTTCTATGCCCTGGCTAACTTAACTAGCAATTCACTACTTTGTGGCTGTCTGTAGTAGCTAGCAAAGTTGTAAATACTTCAGGGACACTAATTTCATCTGTGTGGCACCACCTTCTTCAGGTAGCTTTTTGATATCCAACCATGATGTCTAATACAGCTGGACAGACAGACAAAGTAGAAATAAGAGCATTTTAGCATCACAATCATCATTGTTTACACAACTCAATTGTGTAGGCTTTTCTCTAAACTATTTTGATTATAATGGTAGCCATATTTTTAAAATAGGTATTTCTGTGATAACATTATTCTATATTCAAAACAGCTGACTACTGTATACTTTTTTCTGACTCCTTAAATTTGTACTCATTTATATTTATCTGAAGAACTGCCATAACACATTTTGTTTTATCTGTTTATTTTAAATTCATTCCTGTTCAGAGGGTGAGTACAAGGCGCATAAATATAGATGGAAGCATGTCTTACTGGATATCTGTGTAGAGGAATGATTTTTTTGGGGGGGGGGATTGAGTCTCTTGTGTAATAAGTGAGGTCAAGTAATAAAGGGAGGCAAATCATGCTATAATACAAAAAATAAAAGAGCCCAGCTCTCCAAATGTCCTGCTGCCAGGCCCCAATGCTGGAGCTTGCACTAGCGCCACACCCTTCATTTGTATTTGGAGTTGCACCAGGGGTTGGAGTTGGTTTAGGAGCCTCCTGCTAATCCCTAACCTATTCAATGGGGCTGAGTGTGAATTAGACCCAAGATTCTTTTGTGTATGATGATCAGTGAAATCAGTAGAAATCTTCCAAGTTCCTGTATCATGTCCTGTGATCAAGTACTGTCACTTTTTTATTGTTGAAGGAATGTCAACAATACAGCATTAAAAGTTATTTTTTAAAAAGGTTTT
Source organism: Elgaria multicarinata webbii (assembly GCF_023053635.1). NCBI lineage: Eukaryota > Metazoa > Chordata > Lepidosauria > Squamata > Anguidae > Elgaria > Elgaria multicarinata. Next base: position 54,430,278 of record NC_086180.1, on the reverse strand, counting down.
AAAAACAGAACTAATTGATTCTAAGTTCTTTAAAGGAATTGTTTCTCACAACAACCCTAGGGGCTCATCTACACCAAGCAGGATATTCCACTATGAAAGTGGTATGAAAGTGGTATATAAAAGGCAGGAGCCACACTACTGCTTTATAGCGGTATTAAAGTGCACTGTAGGATCTACACTACTTCTTTATAGTAGTACTGAAGTATACTGGCAACTGTTGGGGCCCATGACACATGAACACCAGCATTTAAAAATTAAATACTGAAATGAAAAGGAGATCCCAGTGGCTTCCTGCTTGCATGTGCCATCTTCAGGCTGATGTCATCTGTAAAGCAACTAAATATTACAATACTCTTTTCACATTTACACCTATGCCAGAGTAGCAAAGACTGATGATAAACTGAGAATGAAGAAGCTGAATAAATGTCTGTCTTGAATAGAATGCTAAGTAGAGTATTCTATGAGTAAATAATTCATGCCTTAGGAAGTGTGGCTCAGTAGCTTAGGTTTGTGAGCCTACATTTGTGAGCTCAAATATCCTCTCCCACTGACTGAGAGGGAAGAAAGCCTTTATCTTGAAAATTGTTAAGGGAGCTAGAGTTTAAAACCACAACACATGCTTTGCATGTAGAACTCTCAAGTTCACTCCCTGACACTTCCAGTTAAAATAGGGTGACTATATGAAAAGGAGGACAGGGCTCCTGTGTCTTTAACAGTTGTATTGAAAAGGAAATTTCAGCAGGCATCATTTGTGTATATGGGGAACCGCGTGAAATTTCCTCTTCATCACAACAGTTAAAGCTGCAGGTGCCCTGCCCTCTTTTAAATCTGGTCGATCTAGTATAGCTTCTCCTCCCTATATACAAATGACACCTGCTGAAATTCCCTTTTCTATGCAACTGTTAAAGATACAGGAGCCCTGTCCTCCTTTTCATATTGTCACCCTAGTTAAAAGACTTGTGCCTGCGATCTTGGAGAACCACTGCCCATCAGAGTAATGTAGATATACAGAGCTAGATTGACCATGGACCTAGCTTGGAGTAAATTAGCTTTGTGTGTCATGGTTACATGTGCTTTTTTGGTCATGAGCAGAAAATGTGGCGCTTTTTTACTTCAGCTCCCAGAAGCCTCTGCTAGCATGGTCAGTGGTCATGAATATTGGCAGTTGAAGTTCAAAACATTTGCCGATCTACTTTCTGATAACCCCTGAATGTTTGCACATCACCATAAAACACCCTGAAAATAAGCTATGGTGGGTAGTTTGTTTGTGCACCAAGCCTTGTTGCTCTTGACAGACATCACATGCTCCGCAACTTTATTTATTTATTTATTTATTTATTTATTATTAAATTTATATACCGCCCCATAGCGGAAGCTCTCTGGGCAGTTGTTTATCCCACCCAGTAGCTTGTTTATCCCACCCATTCCCAACATGTATCTCATGGGTCTTCGCAGCACAGTCTGAGCAGGCTACTCCACTGCTCTGCTAATGAGCACATATGTGCTCATTAGCAGAGCAGAGGTTTTTTTGTAGATTTTTTTGTCACCTTCAGGGAGATTTGCACAACTTTAATGGGGTGTGTGTGTTATTCACCCTCAGGGAGATTCACACATATTTAATATTCTTTCTTTTCTTTTATTACTTTCAGGGAGATTTGTGTAAATTTAACTTTATTTTTCTTTTTTTAAACTTTTGGGGAGATTTGTGCAAACCGCTTAAGCGCAATAACAGTTCCAGTTATTGCTTTATGCAAATCTCCCTAAAAGTATAATAATAATAATAATAATAATAATAATAATAATAATAATAATAATAATATAATGTTACTTTTCTGCAAATCTCTCCAAAGATGGGAAAATGTTAAATATGTGTGAGGGAATTTTAAATTAGCACAAATGTTCCCGAAGGTGAAAAAAAAAATGGTGCTGCTGTCTAGGAGCCGACAAAGTGAAAGAGTAAATTGACTAGTATCATTTCAAGATGTAATAGAGTGAAACAGAGTGAAAACAGCATCCGGCTCAACAGACCCATTTACAGTAAAGGTCAGCTATGGGATGGATCGTAGATCACCCTTTAAACCACTTGAGGGAGAGTTGGGGAGGAATGGAAGAGGGGACCCCGGAGGGGTAAGTTTCACATGTCAAACCCTTGCAATTAGGTAGCTAAGTGTGCAATCTGATCCCCTTTCCCCAATTTGACAGCTATCAGTATGTGAAAATTAGCCGCTGGCAGGGTGGGGAAGTGGTTCCAGATTGGCCCATTATCACAACTATCCTCAAGTTCTAAAGTGTGGAACTTGCCATTGTGGGTCCCTTTCCTTTCCACCCCTCCCTAGGTCTCTACCCAATCATTTTAAGGCTGATCTAGGGTCCATCCCATTTTTGTAGCTCACATTTGCAGTAAAAGGGGAAATCTGAAAATGGTGTGAACCCTACTTTACCCTTAAAATGACTTGGAGAAGATTCAGGGAGGGGTGGAATGGAAGGGAGACCCCAAAAGGTAAATCCCACACTTGAAAAACATAAGGATAACTTTGCCTTATCTGGTGACCACCACCACCCCGCCTGACTTGTTAGCTGTCAAACGCTCTCAGACTAGGGAATATGCAGCCCCATCTTGTCAATTACCTTATATGGTTCTTAGCAAACTTTGTTCTCATTGACAGCTGAAACATACAAGGCAAGGTTTGACAACAGCTATTGCACACCTCCCCAAATGTGAAAAAACAACCCCCAAAAATTCTTTTTTAAAACAATTACGAAGACATTTGCACACATCTTGGGGCCATTTTTAAAATCATTTTAGGCCTGTTTTGCACAAAAGTCAGTTGTTGGTTTTTTTAAAGGGTTCCAAATGAGTGACAGCCCTTCCAAAGTGCTGCTTGGGCACTAGTGGAGGGGCTGCCACTGTAGCACAGCACAGTTGCTTAAATGCTTTAATTTGTTTTTAGCTGCGTACATTTTTTGTTTTATATTGTTTGTATGATTTTACCTGTATGCTGCCCTGAGATCCTTGTGATATAGGGCGATACAAATGTAATAATAATGATGATAATAATGATAATAATACCTGGGGTTTCTGCCACTCTTGCTGAATGGCTCACTCGCTGATGCCTGCAACCCATGATATGTTCATAATGCTGGTTTGAATGACATGCCAACTCATCGTGTGTGCAACAACCCCTAAAACAAGCCATGGGTTGTTAGGGTGGCTTGGTGCCCTCATACAAGCCTTCCTGTGGAAATCAATCTAGGATTGCATGACAGGACAACCCCATGGCTTTTCACCCACAATGGGTTTGTTGTGTCATGCAAACCCAGTCATTATGTTTTAATTTACATAGGGTGACCATATGAAAAGGAGGACAAGGCTCCTGTATCTTTAACAGTTGCACAGTAAAGGGAATTTCAGCAGGTGTCATTTGTATATATGGAGAACCTGGTGAAATTCCCTCTTCATCACAACAGTTCAAGCTGCAGGAGCTATACTAGAGTGACCAGATTTAAAAGAGGGCAGGGCACCTGCAGTTGTGGGTGAGGGAGGACGCATGAAAGAAGACACAGACACCAGAGCATTGGGTATAACTAGGGCCTCTTTATTGAATAATTCTGTTAATCCAACCCTCCCCGGATCTGAGTGTGACAGTGCGGGAATCTCACATCTACTCAGGCCTACTGCCTGCCAAAGGGCGAGCCACTCTCCAGGCAAGAAGCCGTTTCACCGGCTCCCTGCCTGTACGACACTCTGAGAGTGTGGAGAGACCATCCCACTGCACCCCCCGCCCACTGCCATAAGGGACAGTGGGTAGATGCAGTCAGTATGGTCTCCAACTGCACGCCATAGCCTGACTCGCAAGCCGCACAACCCCGAGGAGCAGGTCCTCTGGCTATGCAGCTCACCGCCCAGGGTGCCAGTGGGCTCACCGTCCCTGTCCTGGGTTTAGATTCCCGCACCTTCCTGCTCACAAATTAACCTACTTATAACCCAGATCGCCCTAACGCTCCTAGTATGAAGTAGGCGAAAACCACATTGTGGGAAAAATTCCTACTTAACCCTCCTTCCAAAAGGAGCAGCTGGCTAATCCCAAACTAGGAACGGGCGGGAGGGAGGGAGCCAAAAAACCGAAAGAGGCCGAGCCTCGGGCGGTGCGGCTTTTATAGCCGCGGCCCCGCCCCCAGCACACGAGGCTCGCACACTGAGCCATGTGAGCTCTTGCTCCTTTCCAGCCCCTCCCAACCCACAACCGTTGCTTTCCCGCCCAAACTTTCAGGTTGGGCGGGAAGCATATTTGTGGGTGAGGGAGGACGCATGAAAGAAGACACAGACACCAGAGCATTGGGTATAACTAGGGCCTCTTTATTGAATAATTCTGTTAATCCAACCCTCCCCGGATCTGAGTGTGACAGTGCGGGAATCTCACATCTACTCAGGCCTACTGCCTGCCAAAGGGCGAGCCACTCTCCAGGCAAGAAGCCGTTTCACCGGCTCCCTGCCTGTACGACACTCTGAGAGTGTGGAGAGACCATCCCACTGCACCCCCCGCCCACTGCCATAAGGGACAGTGGGTAGATGCAGTCAGTATGGTCTCCAACTGCACGCCATAGCCTGACTCGCAAGCCGCACAACCCCGAGGAGCAGGTCCTCTGGCTATGCAGCTCACCGCCCAGGGTGCCAGTGGGCTCACCGTCCCTGTCCTGGGTTTAGATTCCCGCACCTTCCTGCCACAAAAGGGGACCAAGCCTCAGCTTAGGTCCTCTTTCCCCCACCGACCAGGGAAAAAATCCCGCAGTCCCACACTCAAATCCTGCAGGAAAATATCATTTCCTGCATCGGGAAGGTGGACCCCATCTGCCCTATAAAGCTCTGTTCTGTCCGGTGCAATATCGGGGTGCAGGATGTCTCATCCCCACTTTCCCCACAAAACATTCTAATTTCACTGTTCACCTTGTGAACCGCCCTATTTAAACCTTTGGTATTATGTCCCTCACGCCAATGGCGCCGAGGCAACATGCAAGACCAGACGATCCACGACAGTGGCCATCGTCTCCAAGTCTATTTGAAATCCTCTTCAGCCTGTATAATAATCAGGGCCTTTCCTTTTAGAAGGCCTAAATCATTGCCTCCCAGGTGAATCACCAACACCTGTGGATGGCCAAACTTAACCTCAAACTGTGATAGTATGAAATAGACCTCCCCATCTCAAACCTCGCCGTCCAACCCAGTGAACGGCGGCTGCCAGTCCAAGCCTCAGCAAAGAACCCATGCCTGTCTGAGACGCTCTGCGACTGGCCCAGAACACCATACTGTGTTCACATTAGAATCAGGGGAGGTTCCAATCTTGAGTGAATCGCCAACACCTGTGGAGGGCCAAACTTAAACTCAAACTGTGATAGAGTGTGAAATAGACCTCTCCATCTCAAACCTCGCCGTCCAACCCAGTGAACGGCGGCTGCCAGTCCAAGCCTCAGCAAAGAACCCATGTCTGTCTGAGACGCTCTGTGACTGGCCCAGAACACCACACTGTGTTCACATTAGAATCAGGGGAGGTTCCCATCTTGACTCAAAATCTGGTGGAAATGAAAAACTATTAATTCCACATCCAATTAGTAACGCACATAGGTCTTGAAGGCTCTAGAACGCCATCTACCTATGGCCCGAATCTTTGTTTCAGGCATCCCAGGCCACTACCGCTGTAGATGCCGCTCCAATTTGGGAGGAGTGTGTTCCAAATTGGCAATTATCTAGTCCCATAGCCAGTAACGCCTTCTTGGCTACAGACCAAAACTGGAACTTGGTCACTGGGGACTTGTCCACATGTCGGAATGGTAGCCCTGCCGAGTCTTCTAGTAAACAAGGCTCTCATTGCTGCTACTGGGCAAATTTCAGAACATCTAGCAGACGCTATTATACTAGTGCCTCTAGCTCTCTGATCTGTCTTAGATTGCCTAAGGGCAATCCTAATCTTGTCCCCAAGAATTGAATGTCCTTAATTTGAAAGCTTTGTTAGACACGTCTTTCATAGAGAATGCCAGTACCTCGCTAACTCGGAACACACCAAAAAACATTATCAAGGCACTGGCATGAAATAAATCTTGCTCATAAGGTGATGAACATATTGCTATCTACTGTTGACGTAGTCCCAACCGTATATCCGGGGTAATTGGCTTGTGTTTGTCGGAAGGGGCTGGAGCAATTCTAGCCCCAGCCCTCCAGCATACGCTTGATTCTAATGTCCAAGGTGTGTGCCGTCGAACCCCATAGTCTTAGCCTCAAATGACAAACCTGCTAATTTCCCTTTCAAAGTCCTGATGGCTACGCCTCTACTGTGCGAAGCCACGCGGAACTGCATTATGTGGTCCATGGGAATATGCCATTGAGCTGCTAAATCTGAGGAGATCAGAAATGCGTGGAATTCCCTACCTGCGTGCTCTTATAACGCTCAGGTACCTGTGACCCAGACCTATTCATGGCTTCAAATGCTTTGTCCCTCCAAGATCCCACAAGTGTTTGGGCATGGGATCTGGAAACTATCTATCTTCAGGGGCCAATTCCTGGAACCTGGAAATCTGGTTGCGCGACAAGGCATCAGCGATTCCATTATCCAGCCCGGGAACATGCCTTGCATAAAATATGATATTAAACTGGAGGCAAAGGAGCATCAAGCTCTGACTAGTCTCATTACTCGCTTGTTTTGGAAGATAGAATTGACAACCTGCACTGTGGCTTGGTAAACACACAAAAAGTGTATGGATGAATTGGAAAGGAGGTCAGCCCACTGCCAGACTGCTATGACAATAGGAAAAAATTCCAGCAAGGTCAAGTCATGGCAGATGCCTTCCTCTCTCCAACCTATTAGCCATTGTTGAGCACACCAGCGTTCCTTAAGGATCACCCCAAAGCCATATGACCCCGACGCATCTGAGTGCACCTATAACTGAACTTCTAAAAGAAAGTTAGCACTCGAAAAGGAATGCCATTGAATTGGTTCAAAAAAGAAGCCTATACCTCCAGGTCAGCTCTCATTTCGGCCAATACCCGTATGCGATGAAGGGGTCACTTGACCCCTTTCATCGCATCGTATAATCGCCTGGACGATGCCTTACAAGGTGCTATCACTCTGTAGGCAAAATTCATGTAGCCTACCAGCTCCTGAAGTTGCCTCATAGTGATCTTATGGGCCTTGGATATGGTTTCTAAGAGGTCTTTGAGAGATTTTAGCTTATCTCTGGGCAGATTGCAAGACTGCTTACTGAATTCCAGCAAATCAATCGATATTCTCTCGGGGATTTCTTGGCACAATGCCCAGGTGAGAAAGCCTCGAACGAGGCAGGGGAGGTTGCACAAACGGGTCTAAAACCCTACCTGCAATCACTTCCTTTAGAATTCCACCCCCCTGAACCAGATCTTCCATTGCATTAATGGAAGCCTGATTCTTGGAAAAAACTGGGATCGGAGGACCCTGAAAAGAAATTCTAAGGCCAAACCTAGACCTCTCGAAAAGAAATGACGCGACATCCTGATGTATATAATCGCGTAAAGCTAAGGATAATTCCTGGATCTTAATTGGGCTGGGGCCCTTTATAACAGGGCTGGATACATTGGGCTTGTTACCAGGGCAGAATTCTCTTCCACCCTTGGAGTCTTTGATCTTGGGACATCCAGAGTATGGGTGATCCCCACCACAAATAGAGCATTCGTGCTTAAACTTGCACTGTGTCCGCGCACACATGCCCTTGGAGCTAAACTCCCAGCACAATAATCGGGGTTGAACCGATTGCTCGTCATGCCCTTTATGCTGAAAGGGCCCATCCGGGCATGATAGAATATGCCCGCTATCAGCTTTCGCCAGAGATTGGTTTAGCTGGGGTCATAAATTATAGCCATAAATCTGGCTCTTTCACGTCCCATTTAACTTCTGGGTTAAACTGGGCCTTCAATCTGAAAAGCCTCATCATACCCAAGCCATGCTGGGCCTACATATTCAGTATAACATCTAAATTATATCTAAATATTTAATTAACACTGTTGCCTTTTCGGGGTGCTTCAATAAAGCCACTCTTATGAATATTATATATCCGGCCAACCAGTTGGCCCAGGTTCTCTCAACCTTTCTCTTCTTACTGCGCTCCTGATTTCTTTCATTGTTATTATCCTTGTCTTTCTGTTCTTCCTCTCTAAATAAGAGAGAGACAGATCAACAAACTCGCCTTTCTTAATCTTCCTTTGGTGGCATGTAATAAATGACATCTGATAGGCGTAGAAATTGCTCTATAAGGGGTATTACACCCTTTAACAGAGGAATGAGGATCACACTTTGGCTCCTCTTTATTGGTTTCCCATTCAGTTTGTATAGTTTGCGACGCTCTAATAGGCACAGGAGCAGTGCATTCAATAATAGGAGCTGCAGATGTCTGGGTCTCAGAAACTGCTTGCCTGGTAGAAGAGAGTCTGGGTTGCCAAACAGATATACATGCTTCTGGGGTTACCTGTAAAGGGGTTTCTATTTCCTGTGTATCTCCTAGCTCACTAGGACTAGAAAAGGCCAGAATGGGCTCATGGCCCACATAGGCGTTCCCCCAAGTGCAACTGGTGAAGGTGTATGACCTGCTGTGGTGCACTGATACTCACTACGTGAGGAACTTGCAGATGATGCCAACGTGGACATAGCCACCGCTGCAGGTTCTGTAACTTGGGAAGCCTCAGAAGCTTGCACTGAAGTTGACTCGTCTTGTGTGACGTCTGCTGCTTGCACTACAGAAGATTGTTCTGAAAAAGTAACTACAGATAAATCACTAGCTCTTTACTCTTCTGCTTATTAATCCCTGTATTTCGTATCCCTTGCTTTCAGTTGTTGTTTGAGGGCTGCATTGTCTCGCTCCAAAACAGCAATGCGTTGTAAAACCAAGGACCAAGAATGTAAGCCTATGCGGCAGGGTCTTGAAACCAACCGTTCTACTCTGTACAGCACCATGTACATTGATGGTGCTAAATAAATAAATAAATAAATAATAATAATAATAGAAGATTCTTCATCGTCAGATGAAGAGGAGAACCAAAAGCGAAACTAAACTTTTCAAAATTATCACTTAAACCAATGCTAGCTGGTGCCAACCTTAGCTTCAGCAAACTGGCTGGCTCAAAGGCTTTTGAGACCCAGCCCAATACTGCAGGGCAAACACAATTAAAATTAAAATTAAAAATAAAATTTATTAATTAAATTCAATTACAATTAAACTGGAATTTAAATCAATTAGCTAATAATAACCAGATTAGATTAATAAATAAAAATAAAATTGCCAACTGCAAGTAAGTAAATAAAATAAAATAAAATAGAATAGAATCAAGTAAAATTCACAATTCAGCTACACCTAAAATAATTCTGGGCAATAAAACTTGCAGTTTGGGAGAAACAAACCAAGAATTAGGCCAGAAAAATTGAAACTAAACAAAACGCTGAGGAAATCAACTAAAATACGATTGGGAACCAAAAGTGAAACTAAACTTTTCAAATTATCCCTTTAAACCAATGTTAGCCGGAGCCCACTTTAGCTTCAGCAAACTGGCTGGCACAAGGCTTTTGAGACCAAGCCCAATACTGCAGGCAAACACACTAAAGATCAATAATATGGGCCCTGAGGGCCACACACAAAGCAGAAGGGTAGAACAGGGACAATAGAATGAACGGGAATATGAAGAATAAACTATGAAGGTGAGGAGGGGGCTGGCTAAGAATGGGGCTGGAACTGGGAAGAGATGGGCTCTAGAAAAGGGGGCGATTTCCCCCCCCCCCTAAGTATTCCCCACTGCAGGTGTATTATAAAGGTCTGCCCACTCCCAAAGTGACCGGGGCCAGGCAAAAGCCTACCCGAAGGCAGCCCCCCCAACAACCCCCAGGCTCTTTCAAGCGTCCACCCTATTCCCTCCAAACCAGCTGAAATAGAAGAAAGAGGCCGACGACGACGCTCGCCGAGGCTGCCACGTAGCTGCGAGAGACTCGGCCGCCGTAGTCAAGCCTCTGGGCTGCCGAATCTGCTGCCGATTCTTGCTGCTGCTGCTGCAGAGACTGGTCTCTTTGTCCGTGCTGACAGCCAAAAAACCGAAAGAGGCCGAGCCTCGGGCGGTGCGGCTTTTATAGCCGCGGCCCCGCCCCCAGCACACGAGGCTCGCACACTGAGCCATGTGAGCTCTTGCTCCTTTCCAGCCCCTCCCAACCCACAACCGTTGCTTTCCCGCCCAAACTTTCAGGTTGGGCGGGAAGCATATCTTTAACTATTGTGATGAAGAGGAAATTTCACCAGGTTCCCCATATATACAAATGACACGGGCTGAAATGTCCTTTCCAATACAACTGTTAAAGATACAGGAGCCCTGTCCTCCTTTTCATATGGTCACCCTAATTTACATATCATTAACAAACCATGCTGGGGGCTGTTGAACATAAAGATAGGAGTGAACTTATAAGGCTGAGTATGGCAAATGAAAAATGAAAGTGGACAATTAGCTGCAGCCTGAAACTGTGATCTAGCCTGTTGTTTGTTTGGAAGCTCAAATGATGGGATGAGCTCCCTAAGGAGGTTCGTTTGGCACCTACATTCTATGCCTTTAGACGCCAGGTGAAGACCTTTTTATTCTCCCAGCATTTTAACAGTCTATAAATAAATTTTAACTTGGTGTTTTAAATTTGTAATTTTGCATTGCTGCTGTTTTTATCTGGTTGAGCTTTTATATTGTATTTTATATTATGGTTTTATACTGTTGTTTTATACTTTGAATGGTTTTAATTTTTGTGAACCACCCAGAGAGCTCTGGCTATTTTATTACATAAAAATGTAATAAATAAATAAATAAATAAATAGATGTATTCTTAACTGTGGTTAGCACAAACCATGGCATGAAATGGCATGATGTTTAAATTGAACCTTTTGTTTTGTTTTGGTTTTGCAGGTTTTAAAGTTGTTCGCTAGGGCAAGGCTATGTATGCATTTCCAAATCCAATAATTGAATTATTGGTTTAAAATAAACTTAGAACATTTTGACAGGGAATGTCATCTTTTTGGGAAACTGGACCTATATGCTGAAGGAGAAACATGTTCTGCGGCATTGCATGGTGACTCAAAAACGCAATGGCCTGCCACTTCCATAAAGTGCTCACACATTGAGAATCTTGTGGGCATCTTGATGCTGCTGCCAATAATCAATGCCTGAGATGGCAGTTTGCTTTCCCACTGAATTTAAATGCCGCTTTATCTAAATGTTAACTGCTGCAAAATTTGAAATATTCTGTTATTGGTTTTTGGTTAGATGTTGCTTCCAAAAGTTAACTTTAATGGCGATATATTCTTCTGATAAGTCCTGAAGAATGTGAATTTTTCAAGAATGCTTACCCAACTTTTACTTCATTATAAAGTAACTGTACAAATACCCTAGAGAATTAAGCTTTAAAATTCTGTTTACTATTTTGTGTTGTAATAGTTTCAACATGTAGGAGAACTCCTCTTCCTTTATGACTAGAAATCTTTACCCTTTATTACTCGTGTTCTAAATCTGTGAAGAAGGAATCATGAGTACTTTAACTTTTAGTCAAAATATAGTTATTATTTTAAGTACAGCCGCTGCAATTTTGTCTGCTTTTTTGTAATCTTGATTATTGTCTCTCAACCATATTTGTTCTCTTTTTAAAAGCTTGTTTAATCTGGCATTATTTATTATTCATTTATGAACAGCAGCGTAGAATGCATTGATTAAATTACTCTTTCTGCCAACTGTTTTCACTATTTTCACCTTTATTGACCTACAGGAAGTTAATTGTATGAAATATCATATTTTCTTGAATAGTCATAACCTTTGCCAGTTCCGATTTCTTATGCTTAAAACCTGCTATCCTTTATATCTTGCATTGTTTTACATGGTATGTAATCTATTGAATTTTTCATGGTGGATCCCCTCTTCTTTCACTTTCCCCATGAATTAATTCAGAATATTGTTTCAAAAGTGCTTAGTGTTGTGTAGCCTAAAGCAAATTGGTAAATGCAATTCAGATCAGCCAGATATTCAATGATGTTGGCTTCCGAATCATATTATGAGTCAAATGAAATGGAGAATCTGATAAAGTCATACCTCCTGTTCAACCAAATAATTTGTGACTGCTATAAAACCATATTAACAATGATAGTAAATAGATATGTTTATTTATTTATTATTTATATTTATATATTACCCTTTCTCCCAAAAAGCCACCAAGTTGGTGCATGATAAATCTAAAATAAAGCAATAAAACCATGGACAAACAACAATAATAAAATCATTAAAACACTAATAAACTGAAAATAATGTAAAAGGAAATTTGATTTAACACCTTTACTAAAAGCAAAAAGAGTAGTGGGAGAACATCTGCAATTCTGGAGGAAGTTCATTCCACAATTTAAAAGCAACCCAAGAGAAAGCCTTTACCCAACAAATGGGCCTCTGTGGGAAGTGGTGTCCTCAGGAAGGCGTCTCCTACAGATCTTAATAACCAGACAGGTTCATAATGGGATAGGTTATCTCCAGAACAATGAATTCAAACAGTGGGGATGGGGAAATCAACCAAACAGAAAATGGAACTGAAGCGTTAAGGGATAAGCAATCCAAAGAATCATGTAGGAGCAGAGAGGCAAATCTACCACTGAATCTGATGCCCTGCCAATTTGCACCAGCCATGGAGGAAGCAGGCAAGACCTATTTCTTTGTTTCTATGCCACCTCCAAAGATCTAAAGCCACCAACACACCACCCACAAGATGCCATGTTTCATTGCCCATTGCCAGTCACTACCTGCGGGAGCACTGCCAGCAGTAGTTTCCTGTCTCCAAAACTTTCTGCAGTAAAATGGGACATCTAGGATGGATGGAGTCTTCTCCCACCACTAGAGCTCCCCTCAACTGGTGGAGGGGCACAACCACTCTATCCTAACCACTCTATCCTAACCACCCATAGCAAGCTAAACTCCAGGGTTTAAGGTTGTACACTAACTTAGTCTGGATCCAACCCTTTGTTTTTTCTGTAAGTTGTTCATGTCTCTTTCATCAACCCTTTTCTATAGTAGTTTAATCTCCTAGCCTAGATGTTGCAAGAAATGTTAATTTTAAAAGTGATAATGCTATGAGTTACTTAATTCAGAGTGTACTGTATTTTTGTTCCATATGCTGTTCACCTGGCAGGCAGTTTAATTATTTTTAAAAGGGGCAACTTTCTCCCCAACTACATAACTATCAGTAGAAGCCCCTGACTTACATCTGGCCTTGTTATTATTGATTTTTTTTAATTATTCACTGTAAACAAAGAAAAAATAATAAAGTACTCCCTGTTGTAGAAGAGATCCATAATATCAGTATTCACACAGTAGTTAGAGCACTGGGTTTGGATGTGTTAAACACAGGATTTGAAACTTCTTGGCCATGACCAGGTTACTACCTTTCACCCTGATTTACCTCACAGGATTGTACTAAGGATACAAGAAAGGATGGATGTAAATGTAATAATAATTCTATTCCTTTGCTGCTATATTTCCAACTCATATCTCTAGCTTTATGTATTTATACTATTTATGACCCCCATAACAGAAGTTCTCTGCATAGCTTACAAGATGGAAAACAAGAACAAGTTAAAATATTCACCATTACAATAAAATACAATAAAACACAGCAAATAAAAACACAAGATAGAGTCAAAAAGACCACTTTAAGAACAGAGAGTAGAGAAACCCAACAATACATTAAAAACACAAAGGAAATAAATAAAACTTTACATAGCTAAACTATACTCAATAACAACATAAATTAACAGGACTAGGGATTTTTTTTAACCTAGTGTTGGAAAAACATTAAAGACAGCACAAGTCAGAACTCTCTGGAGAGGTATTCCATAGATGGGAGGAGGACACTGCTGAAAAGGCCTTTTCAATGACTTTCATGTAGTTGTATTGAAAGGGGAATTTCAGCAGGTGTCATTTGGATGCATGCAGCACCACTGGTGAATTCCCCTCTTCCTCACAACAGTTAATGTTGCAGGAGCCCTGCCCTCTTTGTATCTGGTCAAGAGGGCAGGGCTCCTGAAGCTTTAACTGTTGTGATGAAGAAGGAATTTTACCAGATGCTAGATGCATACAAATGACACCTACTGAAATTTTCCTTTCAATACAAGTGTTAAAGATACAGGAGCACTGTCCTCCTTTTCATGTGGTCACCCTAATGTGGGAGAGGTGATCCTTCAGGTAATGTGGTCCCAAGTGATGAAGGGATTTAAATGTCATAAACAGCAGTTTCAATTAGGCTCAGAAATGGACCACAGGTGGTGGAATTTTTATTGTTTTAAAAACTAGCAGATAGCTCATATTTAAGAGGATGTGGCAATCATTCATCAGTACTTATGAGGTTTAAAGAACACCACCAAGGCAGAATCCTGTTGGAGACCGCATTTTCATTTCGTTTCAAGGATTAAGAGATTCCATTGCAGGCCATCTGTTTCTTGTCTCACTGATTTTCATTGTACATATCAAGACTTGTGTTTCCCCCTGTAATTAGGCTTCTATAACCAATTTTGTTTCCCGTACATAAAGAAAGAGTCTGTCTAGAAATAATTTTGCTTTTTCAAGGGCAATTCATACATTTTCCTTTGTAAAATGTAGAGGGACTTTAACGTCAGGCTGTTGGGCTTTTATATGTCAGCTGTTTCTACAATCAAGATGACTTTTTTCTTGATCTGCTATGCTAAAAATACTCTGCTGACATGCCAACAGAAACAGTAGCTAATTTCAGATTTGGGAAACTTTTGTGATTAGGTTTACTGATTTCATGGGGAATATGTTTAGACTGGAGAAAAAGTTCCCTAGCCTCTCAGAATTTAGTAAATACATGAGCACTTAAAGCTGAATGTCTGGGAATTTTCTCAAATACTTGGACCCAAACCCTGTGCTTTCAAGTGAAATGTATTTGCAAGATTTATAGGTGAAAAAAGTAGCCAGTGTTAAATTCTCCAGTCTCCTACAAGGAGGTGAGGAAAGGTAATTTGTTGCACCATTTTTTCTGCTTTTAAGTTTGAAGTGCTAATTGGAAAAATATTATGCTTTTAATGACACTTTCTCACATTAATTTGTCAGTATCCCTGTGTCTTTTGCTCTGTCTAGTTAGTGCATTCATATTTAATCCCTTTGAATTATTGTTATCCATTTGGGAATGAATGGCCACCTGCTTAGAAGATTTTTCAGTTTGTGGAAAGGCTTTTCTGCCACCACCCACCTATACCTTCCTATAGTTCAGGGTGTTGAACTTTGGGCTTTTGGGTCAAATGGGGCACCTGTTTCCAAATCTGTCCCTCCATGGCTCTGCTAATGACCATGTCTCCTTTCCCTTTCTCTGGACTGATTCCCTATCCCTGATCGCAGATCAGTTGTCAGTTTTCAAGCTTTTGTGTGTTTTTCCCTCTTCCTAAGGGTGGAAATTCCTCCCCTGAGGCTTAGTTATTGGCAGTAAGAGCTTTAAACCAAAATAGGCTGGTATTTCTGGTCCCAGGCCTTTTGACTTTGACTCCACCCCTTTGCATTCAGCCCTGCCCACCATTGGAATGTGGCCCCTGTTAGCTTCCCTGAAATTGAATTTGTCCCTCAAGTTGAAAGAGGTTTGACACCTCTACTTTAGTTAGTCAGAGAAAGGTTATTCATATTAAGCCGCAATCTTATAAACACTCACCTGGTAATAAGTCCCAATGAACTCAGTGGCCATGCTCAGACAACATGCTAAACCATGATGGTTAATCATTTTGAGTTAAACATTATGGCTTAGCATGGTGGGTGAACTATGACTATGGGCCTTCCTAGACGAGGGTTTAGCCCGGTGCGAGGCACGGGCTCCCTGCTGTGCATGCAGACGACGCACAGGGGATCCTGGGGTCAGGCCAGGCTAAACCCTCCCGGGATAACTGGATCTGCTTGTGGCCCAGTTTTTCCGCAGCCCCGGGCTGAGCACGGGGCTGCGGAAGGTCTAGCTAGTTCTGTGGCTTTTCCTGGCTGCTCGCTTACACGCGAGAAGCTGCACACTGGGGGTTGGGGGGGAGATCACGGATGGGGGGGCGGAGGGGGCATCAGACATGGCGAGCAAGTGGGAGGGCGAGCGGACGGACGGACGAGCGAGGGGGTGAGCAGGGGGGCGAGTGGACAGACGGGCGAGCGAGGTGGTGAACGAGGGGGGCGAGTGAGCAGGCGAGCGGGGGTGAGCGAGTGGACAGGCGAGCAGACAGGGAAGCGGGGGGGCATCAGACATTGTGGGGGGGAAATCGGGGGCAGGGGGAGCGGGGAACCCTTTTTTTAAAAAAAAAAAGACTTACCTTATCGTTGGTGCGCTCCTGCGCACATGGCCCCGTTAAGTTTTTTTAAAAAATGGCCGACGCGATGGGGCTTTCCCTTACCCCGTCGCGTCTCACATGTAGAAAGGGGCAACGGCCCGCGCTAGCTGCAGCGCAGCCTCGCTCCTTCTCACCGGATTAACAGGTAGGTCTAGCAAGGCCCTTAGTGCATTGTGTGAACCATTCCTAACCATGGTGCCTATATTATAATGTTTTAAACACAATTGCTTACCACTTGCTGCAAAAGGATTAGCAGCCTAACCATGGCTTACTGTCTGAACAGGCCCAGTGGGTCTTCTGAGAATTGACAAGTATAGAATTGCACTGCACAGCTTTGCTTTAGAATAGCAGGGCTCAAGCCTGAAATATTTATTTATTTTAGTTTTATTTATTCTGAAATGTATGTCCTGCCCTTCTAATGTATATGAATTACTCAGGGTAGGTTACAATGATTACAATAACAATGATTACAATGATGTTCTTATGGGATTATCTTAATGATAATTTTAATATGTTGTATTTAAAGCTAAAAGCTATGCCAAGGACATGAAAATACCTCTGCGGGCAGGGGCCATAGCTCAGTGGTAGATCACATTTTTTGCATATAGAAGGTCCCAGGTTCAATCCCTGGCAGGTCCAGGTAGAGCTCCATCCTGAAACCCTGAAGAGCTGCTGCCAATCAATGTTGGCAATACTAGGTTTGACTCATTATAAGGCTACTTCTTATGTTCCTAAGAAGTCTTCTCTTACAAAGGTAACTAGGTTTTCCAATGGTATATTTGCTAGTACTTTTTCTTGATGTAGCTACTTACCTAAACAGATTTCCGTCTCTGTCATAGGCCTTTGCTAGACCTAAAGATTATCCCAGGCAAATGGAGGGGTCGTCCCTGCCTGCTCCTGGGATCCCCTGTGTGTCATTTGGATGCACAGGATGATCCCGGGACAATCCTGGGATATAGGCCTTGTCTAGCTATGGCTATAAAGTCATGAAAATGACCACATGGTTAAAAAGTGGAATTATTTCCACAATCCTTACTAAGCATCTCCATTTCTTTCAGAGATCTTAATATGCAACACTGAAGGGTCTAATAAAGATTTCCTTGTGTACTAAAAGCTGATGTGGTTTGGCTTTAACTTGCCTGTTCCCATACTGGGGTCAGTCATAAGTCACAGTACATTGGTGACTTCTTAGGTCTCCATATGTTGTCAGACTTTTTTCTGCATTGATTTAGCTCTCAACAACCCCAAGAACAGGGAACTGAAAAATCCCATTTTACTCCTATTTATTGTTGTACACGGATGTGATTCTTATCCCTGGTCTTGATGCAGTCCACCACCTCCTAAATCCCACACAGCCTCTTTAAAATGCTTTTAGTGCCTCTTCCTAGCAGGAGAGAGTGAGAGCAGTTTTGAATTACTTCTGACTTCCATTGTAAAGTTCAATTTGTTCTCAAGAAGATATTGTGGACACAGGAGGGTTTAGGAAAGTAATATTATACCGTTCTTGCCACTTTCCAGTGTTGGAAAGAAGTGGTACCAAAGAGGTTAGATGGAATGTGTGATCATGAGTGGGTATGCAGCAACCAAAGCTCTTTTAAGTGACTTGGTTGTATAAATAAATGCATTCATGAGCTTAAAACCTAACATTACATTGAATTGAAATGGAGTATGAATACGGCTGCAAACTTAAATCAGTATATTAAACAAGGAAAGCTTTAATTGACTGATCAGTAAAGGCTGATCAATTTTCATCAGTGAGTCTACAAGGTAAGGGTACATTTACTTATTTCGGGAGGCTATTTTGGTTCTTGTGTATTATTGTAATTGAGTATGAAGAAAGAAAATATTATACATGGCTTTTCCTTCTAACAGTGATTGGTAGCTTTTGTTTGTTATATTATGCATTAATTAATGTATATACCATCTCTGTAACCTTTACTGAGTACATTAGGATTGTCACTCTACTTTTCTAGATGTTGCACTAAATGTGTGGTTGCTGTTGATTCTTAAGTATAGATTTGTCTCTTGGTTTCATCTTTGCATAGGCTAAGGAGAGAGATGTATTTCTTTGAGAGAGTTGAAAGTGGCGCTACCCCTTCTGCTAGTGTCTGTTTTTCAGGGTTTTGTAATGTCTGAAAAACCTGTGTGACTAGAATTGACAATGGAACAAAGGAAATGAGCAGTTATTCCACACACAGCAATGCTGCTGCCTTGTTACCTGCAGCTCTTTTAAAAAATACTTTTTCCCTCCAGCCATAGTATTTTTTAAAAAAAAAATCACATATTTATTAGTTGAAATATTCACAGATTGATGGAGTTCAAAATTTACTGTAAGAATGGTAGATACTAAATACCAAGCAGAAATTCTCCAGCACCATCTTTTGGAAACAACCATCCAAGTAGGAGTAGAACCACTGCAAAGCATTGCCTCCAAGCCCCAGCTTTCGCAGCCTGTCCAAAAAGAATATCATAGTCACTGATATTGAAAACTGCTGTAGGTCTAAGTGAATGAACAAGATCTTATTTCCCCTGTCTTTCCCTCAATAGAAGTGACCAAGTCAGCTTCAGTTCCAAAACCAGGCATGAATCCAAATTGAAATGGATCTAGAAAATCAGTTTCATCCAAGAGAGCCCGGAGTCACGCAGCAACGTCTTACTTGTGCACCTTGCTTAGGAGGAGAATGTTAGCTATGAGCCTATAGTAATTACACTTCTTTGGGCCCAGTTTAGTTTTTCCAACAGTGGCTGAAGCTGGTATCCTTCCTGTCCTCCTCAGGAAAGCACCAACAACTTCCTGGACTAAAATGAGCATTACCTCATTATTAGATGTGATAAATATGATGGTCAAGGCTCAAGATGGACCTGAAAAACACTCACCTTGTTCACATCGTCATGCCTCAGCAACTGTCTTCCATACCAATTAGACCACATGGTGCTCCACTGACAGGACTATTATTTTAAATTTCTATTTATTTAAAATATTTCTTGACTGACTTTCAGGGCAGAAGCCCTCCCAAGGCAACATACAATAATAAAATATGAAATAAAAATCAATGCAGTCTTAAAAAGCAATAAAACACAGCAAAAACAAAAGCTACAACAACAGCAAACATATTGGGAGAAGGCCAAAGTAACATAATATGGTTTCAGGGTCTTCTTTAAAACTGTTTTAACTGTGGAGTCCAGATCATAGTGGATGTGAGCAATTTCTCCCTCACTATCAAGGTTCCACCAAATTTCTTCCTAGGACAGATTGAAAAAGCTATGATCTACTCAGAAAAACACTACTGGATGGCACTGAGAGGATTTAATCTGTTGTGGCAAAGGTTTAGCATTTTGGGGTGCTACTGAGGTCTGTGCTGCAGGGTTCCACTATCAACTAGGGGTTTACCAAGGTTTGGGCAAGACAGGTTATTCAGGAATGGAGGAATGAGAACAGGGCAGTACCATGGACAGTTCCAAGTGGGGCTGGGATGAGAAGACAAACAACCTCCAATAAGCAGCAGATCAAGGGATCATCTACACCAAGCAGAATATTCCACTGTGAAAGTGGTATGAAAGCAAAATATAAAAGACAGGAGCCACACTACTGCTTTATAGTGGTATTGAAGTGTACTGACAACTGTTGGGGCCCAATGACACATACCATATACCTCTTTAATACCACTTTCATAGTATTATATCCTGCTTGGTGTAGATGTGTCATGGGCCCCAACAGTTGTTAGTGCACTTCAGTACCACTATAAAGCAGTACTGTAGATCCTGCAGTGCACTTAAATACTGCTACAAAGCAGTAGTGTGGCTCTTGCCTTTTATATACCGCTTTCATAGTGGAATATCCTGCTTGCTGTAGTTGAGCCCCAAGAATGAGCCTTAAGTGGCATTTGGCTTCCTTTAGGTTCGTTGGCTCCCAACTGACTGAGGCCTTTTCTCTTAAATAAGTCTTGACTGTTTTAGGGGGTGGCTTTTGCATGATAGTATCTTCATGGCTGGAGTCCTTAGAATCAGAAGACAGCAATGTAACCCAGAATGAACCTCATCAAAGCTGACCAGAAAAGTCCTGCCTTACAACCAGTTTCATTGACTTTTCAAGGAATAGTGCTTCATTTATGTGCTCCCAGCTGTTTGGTTTTAATTCCAGGTTTAGAGGGAAATCATAGAATAATATCCCTAGTCCATATCAACTCATTTCCCACTTTTGAGTTCAATTTCTCCTCAAAAAGCAAATTAATATTAATTTCTAGTAGAAATGAGACAGTATTAATACTACAAAACACATCTAAAAACTTCATGCACATTATCACTGAATTCTGGGAACAGATAGTTTATAAACTGAAATAAATAAATAAATAAATAAATAAATATAATGTACAGCTAGTATTAAATATCACTATTCTATCAAGTGAAAATACTTATTGTACTATATCTCTCCTGAATGTGTTATTCACTTATTCCTCCTTTGTTTTGGTAAACCAGGATATGATTGTTTCACAGCAGCCAGAAGATTTCAATTGTAATTTGTCTTTTTCTAGAGTTATTGCTTGCAAGGAGGGAGGGAAAAAGAGAGCCTAATTAAATCTAATGGACTTCTAGTACACATTTATTGGAATATTGACATTTTATCACCAATTAGACTGTGTTCCTCATCTCATTATCCTGTTAGCTTCGCTTTTTTAATCTCTTTACCTTATTGGATGAGGAAGGGTTTCTTCTTCTGCATTTTAAACTGTATTGTGTGTTTGTGTATGTGAGAGAGGGGGGAGAGGAAGGGAAAGAGACAGAGAGAACGTGAATAAGGATAAGAAATGTTAGAATCAGATGTTGGGCATATGGGGCATTTAAGATATAGGTCCAGGAAATGATAAACACTCTTTATTTTAAGTACCTTATGCAGTAAGAGAACTCCTATGTAATGCAAGAGATGGTATCTCCCTTTTGTCAGGAAATTTGCTTTACCTGCATGAATCCCTACTCTACAACAGGGAAATTTTGTTTGTATTATGTCAATAACATGTTTTGGTCAACCTCAATACATGTCAATTAAGGTTCAGGCTACACAAACACCTGAATTTATGGGGAAATGTGCCTGGTGCCTGAGATAGAAGGTGAAATATCGTATTACTAAATGCTTCTCCATATAGAAAACTAGATATAGCTGAGAAGGATTTGAGCCTACCTGTCTCCCTGATATGCTGTATTTCTGGGTTGGATTTGTTGGTTGGCTGGTTGCATATCTGAATGGGGGGAACATGCAGAACACACCATATGTTTAAGAAAATTAGTATGATATGAGGTTCAAATGGAGTTACCACTATGCAGTTTATGGGTGCATCAGGAAGGGAAGGGGGACTATGAGATAGGAGTTCCCTCCTATCTCATAGTTGCTAAGATATAGCTGGAGCATTCATAAACCAAGTCTACACTCAAAGCAGTCTTTCAGTAAAGCACTGCATGCAAAGAACCTGTGCATGGCATAGGTTTATGGCTTATGGATGCTTCTGCTATATCATAGCAGCTATGAGATAGGAGGGAATGCCAAGTCCCCCTTCCTTTCCTGATGCATCCATAAACTTTGACACAGATAAGCTAAACAAGAGTTAATGTTTGGTATGAGTGCCTGGCTCCCGGCTCCTTGTGGATACTCGTGAGGAGCCAGGACAAACCGCGATGCCCAGCCACACATTCCGCAATCTCGGGATCAGCCCAGGACCACAGAAAAACCAGGCTAGAAGGGTAGCACAAAATCCCTGGGAAATGGAGGGATCATTCCTCCCTGCCCCTGGGATACCCTGTGCATCATCTGGATGCACAGGCAGGGATCAACCCTCCCTGGCCCCGGGATATAGCCTACCCCTTCAAGCCCGCTTTTTCTCGCTGTCTCGGGCCTGAGACTGCGAGCATGTGGCCCATTTTTTTGGCTTCTCCTGGCTCTGTGCAATTACTCGCTGGGAGGTGCACACGGGGTGCAGCACTCCTCATGAGCACTGTGTCCATCAGGGCTAGGGTGGGGGAAGCGTGGAATCCCATTTTTTTTTAATAAAAAAAAACCCTTACCTTGGTGCACGAGCATTCGTGTGCTTCGTTCCTTTTTTTAAAAAAATGGCGGGCACGATGGCTCTCTTCCAGAGGTCGCCGCACCTGACGTGTAACGAGGGTGGGATCTTGCGTTATTCACAACACGATATCACCCCTCCTCCATCCTGGAATATGCGGTAGGTCTAGCAAACGCCTAAGAAAGAAACCGTTTGAACTGGCTTAGCAGATAATCTATGAGCACGGCATAAGATAAAAACAGAGAAATCTTGTATCCAGAACACAACCCTTTCTATGAGTCTCCAGAAAGCTGCAGAAAACAGGATGTCTATGTTAGCACCAGGCCACAGTTTACCAGTTCTCTCGAGCCTGTCTATATTAATTACAAAACAATGTTTTCAACTTCAATGGCTATTTTTTCCTAAGGAAAATTTGTAGTGCAGAAGCCACAAGTAAGAAATGGGTTCTCATCCCTCCTGCCTCTCTGCTGTAAATCAGCCCTTCTTGAGGTTTCTTTTCCTTAAGTAAAACAGCCACTGGAAAATTGTTTTACACATGTTTGCATGCTATGTATAGGTAGGTTTGGAACCTCAGTCCAATTTAAATAAGCATAACTTCGGGCTGGCACCCCCATATGGTGCCAGTGTGCTCATGAGCACACCTGGGTCCCTGCCCTTCCTGATTTTATGTATGGCTGGCATGCTGCAAAGTGAAGTGCCGGCCCCCATCACTACCTTTATTTTCAAGAATGGCTTGAGTTCCATAGATCCATTGAGGGATTCTTATAAAATAAAAACTTTGGATGTCTGCAGCCCAATGCTTTGTTTTGGATGCACAGGGACTATCCAGGAATTAGGGATGTGCTCCGCTTCTAATCGGACCAGCGAATTAGAAGCGGAGTGGGGTGCTTCGCCTCCCCTTAAGGCGGAGGCGAAGAGGATTGGGGGGCCGGCGGAGCGTGGCGAAGAGGATCGAGGTGAAGGCGGATCCTTCGCCTCGATCCAGAGCTCCACCAGAAAGGTAAGTGGGGTTTACCGGGCCCTGCCGCTGTCGCTGTCGCCCATGCGGCGACATCGGCAGGGCCCGGTAAACCCCCGCCCTCCTCTCCCTTACCTGCCTCCGTCCGCGGTCCATCGGCTTCTTCAATTGAGCCCGCGGTTCAACCAGGAAGTCTGGGCCGCACGGAGGCAGGTAAGGCCCCCCTCCTCCTTGGTCTCTTACCGGACTCTGCCGCCGTCGCCACACAGGGCCCAATAAACCCCCCCGCCCTCCTCTCCCAGCCTTACCTGGCACCACTCCCCTCCACTGTGGAGCTCTGATTCAGAGCCGGAGCTCCATGGCGAAGAGGAGCAGAGTATGGGCGGAGCAGCCCGCGGGGTGGAGCGGGGGGTCCGTGAACATCCCTACCAGGAATGATCTCGGGGGGAAAAGGCAGGTGTAGAAATAGATCTATAGAAGTAGATGGGAGGCTTGGTACAGAAAGCATACCACTAGCAGGAGTGGTAACTTGTTCTTGTGGAGTGATTCCCTTTGCGATGTCAGAGTCATTTTCGTTTACTATTTCTTCACGGGTGGTGGGGTGTTTCTGTATGTTTTTTCCTGGAATCCTTATGGGCTAATCTACACCTACAGCCCTTTCATGACAGAGGAGAGATAATTGCAAGGTTTCCCACTTCTGGAATCGTCGCTCAAGGGGCACACAGGAGGGAGGTTTTCCCCAAGTTAAGGACAGCCATTGCAGGAGGATGTGTGCCCCCTGACGGCGGTTCTGAATGGGTATTGGGAGAAGTGGGCAGGACTGGACAGATGGGTACAGGGCACAGAATATATTTTTAATAACTCCTCCGAGATGTGCACCAGCACAGACACACAGCAAGGCAGGGGGAGGATAGGTACTGTGTTGAAGATGTGCTCCTGCACATCGATATGTTTGTGTAAAAAAGAAAAGAAAAATACTTGCCAATGAACCACAATGATGCCCATGCACACTCCCCTGCCAGCAGATTAGCTGTTCGCTGTGCCAGGAGCTCACGCCGAGCAACAACAGCTTCACACCAGCAATGGAATTCAGGATTGTAGTAAGAGAGCCAGAAAAGCCACTACACATCCAGTCAGTGATATCCTGGGAAAACTGAGCGTTTATCCCGAGATCACTGCGGGAGCAGGTGAACGTCATGTGGCTCGGTAGGGATTACTGTGATATTATTCTGAAATAAACACACATGGCCTATGTTTCATTGCAACACAAATAAAGCTTGATTATTTTAAAATCAGAATCAGGTGATTTTCTTTTCTTAGTGGCATTTCTTTACAACTTCAGCCTGTTTTAGGATTTTTAGTTATCATTCAGTTAAGCTTTGAAAAAATGTCTCAGAATGGACATCCTAATGAGAAGAAGGAATGTTTTACTGAATGAACGTTTGTTAATTCCAAATGGATGCTTATAAATATGCAGCTGAGCAGTGCTGCTGTGGTGTCATGCCAGTCTCTCCATGGCAATGTTCCCAGGTAATTATATCTTTCTGCAGGCTCAACCTCCATTGTGTCTGTCCAAGCTGGGAGGGAAAAATAAGGCAAAGTAAATTAGATCCAAAACTGTAGTAAAGGCAGTTACAGCCTGTTTCTTTTGGTCAAATTTGCTTGGGATGATTAGAATAGTAGCAATAACCATACAATCTATTTTAATTAGCAAAAGGATTAAATGTGGCCATTTCGAAATTATTTAGAGAGAGTGGGGAGAGGGGGAGATACACTTTTAGTAGCTTATCGGGGATCTTCATATAACTGTTCTCCTAGAACCCTTTTTAAGGATTGAATTTCAAACACTCTCCCTCTTTTTCCTTACTACTTTCTTTCAGTCTTCTGCTATAAATATTATCTCAGTGACTTGTCATGCCTAATTAAGTATCTCACAGTTCTGGGAATTTTTCAGTTTTTAAGATAAAGCAACATCCACAAAACTCTATTTTAGAAAAATAAATTACACAACTGTATTTTTGGATGCCAAGTCAAAGTCTTCCAAAATAAAGCAACTTCTTCCCCTAGCAGTCCTCATCAAATCTGGGCATGTGTTCAGCAAACATGCACAATATAAAAAATTCTCCATGTGGAGCTTAGTGTGTTCACCTGAACATGCCAATCCTAAACATCTGTGTCTGTGGACAAGTATATGTGTGTTTGCTGGGCTATGTCTTGGGAAAGCGGATGCAATCAGTACCACATCCCTAATTAGGGTCCACTTCTGGGTTTTATTCTGGAAGCAAATTGAAGAGGCACTTGCTTCAAAACTGTGATATTGGAAGAGACATGAAAAGGAATATTGGCCATATCCTCTGGAACTAGTCCACTGGGCTTGATCATGCCATTTCAAATGGGAAGTCCAAGCCCTCTTCTGATCTCTCTCCAATGGGTCTGTTCTTGAATATACACCCCAGCTTGCCATGAATGAGCAGCTGCTAGGAAAGTGCAATGGGACTTTGGAGATATGCAAGGAGATGGCTGGCTGCCATGTAGTAAATACTTCTGAACATGATGACCTGGGGTGTGATCATTCATCATGAGGAGACACTTTTCAGCAACAGCACCACCACAGGGACCATAACTTGTGCTCCAACCCTTGGACTGGGCTTTTTCCTGGGGGTGAGGATGAGTGGGAAGGTAAACAGTAACTAAAAAGAAGCTAGAGCTATTTCACCACAGTAGATTTCCTTGAATTGCACTAGTGTATATTCTCTATGAAGGTTGTGTGAATAGGTTGAGAAGGAATTCAGGAGGAGCAAAGAGGTGCTTTACATTAAAAACAACAGACTATTATTGACAGGGATTTTCAGAATTGTTGCTGCACAAAACATCTGGTTAATCAATCCCTTGCCACAACCTCTCCATGATAACTGAACATATGTCTTCATTTTGAGCCCAAAGTACAGCGTTCTAACAAACTATGAAGATAGAGCAAGTAGGGAGTAAACAACTCAAATAACTCAGAACCACTTTTATATTTTTGCTAACTTGATTGCTCCTTGAACCTTAGAAAAACTGTGTTTCCCTTGTAACCCATTCTCTATTAACCACTTCATAGCACATGCACTCTCTTCTCTTTGTGCATCACTGCTAGTCCCCTTCTCTCTGCATGTGTACACAACCACCACAGGGTTTTACTCTTATCTCTCCAGGCCAAGCTGCACAGGACACCAAACATCTATGATCAGATCTCCTGACATTCTATTTTTATAGCCTTTAAAATAGTCACTGACGAATCCGATCTGGAGTGGGGCCACCGTGCTGAGGCGTTATGGTGTGTGTGTGAAAGAGAGTGTTAAGTTTTCCTTTTCCTTTTATTTTTTTATAAAGGCAGCACTGAACAGCTCCAAGTGAAGTTAGTGAAATTTGTAACAGTTATGGGCTTGCAAAGAAGACAAATGTTTAAGATTAACAACAAATTTAATATAAATACATTCAAAAAGGGCTAGGCCAAATACGCTCAGTTTCTTGGAATGATGGTGAGTATAGGAAACTGGTAGACATGGAAGTTTAGAATCTTCTCTCTCTCTCCCCTATTTTCTCTGAGCCATTTTCATTTGAATTTCCCTGGCACAACAGTATTGAATTACTCTGGTGTCCATCTATGAAACCGTTGCCTGCCAATGAGGTCTGTTCAAAGCTTTGGTGCTGAGGTTGGAGTAAGGGTTACAATGCTGAGGGGTTGGAAATCTTTGTCAGCCAAAGGGATAAATTAATTCTGGGCAAGCACACTGGCGCCCACATACCATCAGTGGGTTACTCAGCAAGAATGATTTACCAGTATTTTAACAGGGCAGATTAAAAAAGAGCTGATCTTTTGAGAGAACAGGGGGAAAATCACTCTCAAATTGGATCAACTGCAGTTTGACATTCAATTATGTCACAAACCACCTGCAAGAGAGCATAAGAAAACACTGGCATGTCTTACAACATATCCTCAGTTGTCAGGACCGGTCTTTAGTTTCTTTTAGGAGAACCAGAAATGTTAGAGATATGCTAGTCAAGAATAATTTCAATGAGCGTAAGGAATGCCCACCTAATATTTTAGGAGGTGCAACAACGCCTATGGGCCATCACCCATGTGGACATTGTAGTTATTGCAAATATGCATCTAGAACCACCGCATTCAAAAACCCATCCAATGGGGTAACATTTACCTTAAAGCACTTTTCAGCTTGCAGCCTTGTTTATGTTATTTATGCCATTCAATGTAAGTGTCCAAAAATGCACCCCAAGCCTGGTTCTGTTGTACATCAGCCTTTGTACCTCATCCATATAGACAAGTAAAATATTGAGAAATCCTATCAAAAGAGTTTTGCAGGACAAACTAACTCAATTCTTTTTTTTAAACCAGGAAGTAACCATGGCCCCGAGAAGTTTCGGAGCATTGCATTAGATAAATGGATTATCCCTTTAGAGGCATGGGGTCCTATTCTTAATGATAAATTGTTTCATTCATTTCAAGGCACTACATAACCATTCACAGGCCATTGAGCTCAGTGCTATTAAAGGGTAATTTCTCTTATGGGAATTGCACTCACCACAACAGAATTCTGTACAGCAAAACCCTTTTATCATCCCAAAGTAGGTAAAGGAATTTAAAATAAAAAGCCTCTTCCAGTTTCAATCAGAATCACCCAACTGCCACTCATTTTGAAATGCCCATGAGCCCAAGAATATAATCATATGTCTGAAAACTTAAGCATCTATACAAACAGCCAAATCTAATTATGGAAGTCATATGTTTTCCACTCAAGCAATTGAGATACCACCACCAGTGTTCATGCCAACAGAGAACAGTAATTATTATGGGAAACAGCTTTTTGCCAATTTAACGTTAGCTGTAATAAAACTTAATGAAATAAATCAAGACACAAATTCTGCCTTTGCTAGTCTGGACAGTCTCATTGCTGTGTTTGATACTCTCCATTTCCTTTCATTTCTGTACTCGAATCTATTAAGAAGCTAATTATGTTTACTATTACAACATTTGATTTGTAAGCTACATTATAGTTGGGGTTATTCTGAGGTTTCTGTTACAGCCCCCAATTATTATATACAAACCTATTTCAGTCTTCTGTGGGAGACTCTTGTGTCTTTAGGCAATGCTGGAAATGTTTGAAAGATTTAGCTAAAGCCCATTGTTTAGAAAAGCCAGGCCTTCCATGTAGAACCTATGTGAGGAGGGATCCTGATAGCTGGAAAGCTGATCAGCGGAGCTGATAGGAGATAACAGCTTCTCTCTACTAGGGAGATAGGCAGGCCAGATCAGGAAGCCCCCATGGGCTCAACCTATGGGTCAGAGGTTCCCATGCCTGCTTTATAGCTTGTTTAACAGAAGAGGTGAAAATGGGATTATTAACCTTAAGCATGATGTATAGATTAAGGTTGATATCCTGAACCATGTGTACATGGTGCAAAGCAGGTCCCACAGACCTCTAGTGAAACCCTTTCCTCACTAGCAGCTGATTGCTGTCCCCAATATGACTGTGTGATCCAACACAGCCAGGCTGTGACAACAGGACAACATCCCCAAGGGGGTGGGGATAAATCCCTTTTATTATCAGCTGCTGCCACCACTTCAAAAAAATTTCAACTTTGAAGTCAGTGGTACTTTAGAGCTATAGGGATTCTTGTGCATAGGGAAACAATGTTCCTGCCCTCTGGTCCCTTCTAGCCAGACTCCAATCTATTATTCCAATTCACCTGGGTTTAAGTGGGAATACAGGCAGATAGCTAGGCAAAAGTGGGTGAGTCCAGATCCTGTAGCTAGGCAAGCAGATATATTACAAGAAACATTTTATTTAAATCTGTATAAGAAAGTGACTGCATAAAATGAAAGAAAACATATACTCACTAAAAATATACTCACTAATAGGATAAATAAATATATCCTATTAATAAATTAGGATACTCAGTATGCGAAAGAATATGGGTCATCCCTGGCAATCCGTGGCTACATTCAAGGGAGAAACAAAAGCACTGAGCAAACATACTCTTTGATCTCACAAGGTTCAAGAGAGGGGTTGGGAGAGAAAAAGGAGGCCCAGCCAATGAGGAGGGGTGTGTGAACTTCCCTTGGGATACCTGAGGAACATCAGGTAGGAAGAAGATTCTTCCATTACTACTGCTGGCAACCAAGAGGTGCAAATGGGAGCAATTTCTTCATGATTTCCTGCCAGCCTTGATTAACCAAGAGAGAGACCCTGTTTATATAACTGGCAAGGCTTGGTATATAACTGGGAAGACATGACTGCTTTTTTTTTCTTTCTTTTTTTTGCTGTTAGAGAAGTCTTTGAGCATAAGAATTCTTGACTTCTTTTAAGTGCATTGTATTCTTTTAAGTGGACTGCTCCACTTTTTGTGGGAATTCACTATAGTTTAGATGTTGATGATGATGATTGTTGATGATGATGATAATGAACATTGCTGCAGCTCCTTTATTTGCTTCATTCATTGCCTACTAATACTTTCTCCCCCTCCTTTTATTAGGACCTCCACAGAGAACAGCGTCCCCTAAACACGAACCTGAAGAAACAAAGCATGAAAAAGTTACAGACAAAGGAAGTGAGAGTGGAACTTCCTGCAATGAGCTGTCCACCTCTAGTTGTGATAGCCACTCTGAAGCCAGCACCCCCCAAGAAAATGCTGCTAGTACTCAACAGTCTACAGGGCACCAGCCAAATACTCTAACATTGGATCGACCATCTAAGAAGGCGCCAGTGCAGTGGATGCCACCACCAGACAAACGCAGAAACAGTGAACTTTTTCAGACTCTTATTAGCAAGTCCAGAGAAACAAATCTCTCCAAAAGGAAGGTGTGTGAGAAGCTAAGTGTTGAAGAAGAGATGAAAAAATGTATTCAGGATTTTAAAAAAATCCATATTCCAGATTATTTTCCTGAACGGAAACGCCCATGGCAGTCTGAACTGTTACAAAAATATGGGCTATAGTTTTTCGAAATTTCATGACATGTCAGTGGTGCATTAGATGTTTATTATGTTGCCAGTTTCTACTGACGTACTTCTTTCTGGTCTACTCGTCGGATTCCTGCTGCTTATTTCTTTCTGTGAATTGGATGTTGGATAGGACATGGGTTGACCTTTTTTCTTTTTTTAAAGGAAATAATAAAATGAGACTAAAGCATTATGGATTCTTTTATAATAGTTAAAATTTGCATGATCGAGACATTTTGGTTTTCAAACCCCCCATTTGTGAAACAAATATATCGTCGGATCATTCATCATTTTATGTCCACGATAATAGCAGTGACACAAAATTCTACTGGATGAAGAAGAATGGGACTTATGATAACAGAATTAAATGGGAACACTTTAAAAAACATTAACGCAATAAAGCAAATGTCTATTTTGCATGAGCACAATAGTGACAAGTAGATCACACGAGAAGAAGAGGTTTGTCTGCTGCTTGGATAAATATTTTGTTCAATACCAAGACTATAAATGTAAAATGTCTTTGGAATTGAACTTTGTGAGGATTTGTGTGTGACTGTGTGTTTGTTTTGTAAGGATGGTGTAAATATGCCTTATACTGTTTTATGATTGCACCAACATTCATCTATCAATGTTTGCTAGGACTATTTCTGTAAAATGCAAAACTATCAGCAGATTGTGAAAACTGGTTTGATGGTCTGAAAATTTTCTGTTTTCATGTTAGTCAACAAGTTGAAAAAATAAAAATAAAAAGACCTTAATGTATTTGTTAAAAGGGGGCCTACTGTTAGATTTCCTTGATTTATTACTCTTCCGTTATTATTAGTCTCTGTCTGCATCTTCAAGTAGGTTTTAAGGAGAGTTTCTGCAGTGTTCTCATTATACTTCTACTCTGCTACCAAATTGAAAACAACGTGTTTCAGCAGAAAATGAATAATGCTTGGGGTATGTGAGTTTTAATTAAAATGTTCAATTCAGATTCAGTATGATGGAAAAGAACAGTGTTATTGATTACTGCTCAGTATAGTAGCGATAAAATCTCAACTAAGAGTGCACAGAGTATTTTAGTTGACAAAGAAAATAATACTTCTGACAATTGATGAGAAATTACTGCTAAAATACTAAATTTAAGACATCATTAACAAGACACACCATAAAAAAACTGTTTCCCAGTATGTAAAAACTAATATTTACTCAGAATGACACAAAATAATATTATAAAAACAGGCATGTTTTGGGATGAATGATGAATTTGTAGAGGCCTGTGAAATTCTGCTGTATATTATGTTTATATATCAACAATTTACCTTCTTAATTCTGTTGTTTCATGCTTTTCTTTACAAGAGTACCAGCATCTTTGTTAATTTAGCCAAGTAGGTAACTTTTGGAAGGGATCTTTGGTGCCACAGATCTAGAATAACCTTCAAGCTTTCATATTTTTTTACGCATTTCATTCACTAAATGTTTTATTCTAAAACATATTCTCTCCATTTTGGTTGGTTCACAAAGCAATAATGTGTGAACTGGTCAATTGCTTTTACTGGATTGGATCCAGACTTAATCATACTTAAGGGGCAATCCTATGCATGTTTAGACAGAAGAAAGGCTTACAACTCCCAGTATGTCCCCAGCCAGCATGCTGGGAATTGTACGCCTTTTTTCTATCTAAACATGCATAGGATTGCACCCTTAGAGTACACACCCTGACATCAATAGGACTTCAGCTGATGTCAATGGGTGTATTCTAAGTAAGACTAAGGCCATAGCTAGACGGGGCAATATCCCGGGGCGATCCCTGGGATCATCCCTGTGCATCCACATGATGCACAGGGGATCCCAGGAGCAGGGAGAGATGATCCCTCCCTTGCCCCAGGATCTCGCCCTAGCCTTTGAGCCCACTTCTTCCACGGCCTCGGGCTGATCCCGAGACCGCAGAATGTGTGTGCGGGCGTCGCAGTTTGTCCTGGCTCCTTGCGGTTACTCTCGAGGAGCTGGGACCCGCACATGGGGCTCAGAGCTCCTTAGGAGCTCTGCGCCCATTGGGGTGGGGTGGGGTGAGTAGGGGGGGAAATTAAAATGCAAAAAACTTTTGCGCACAAGCATTCGTGCGCTCTTCTTTAACCAAAAATAACCCCACAAAATGGTGGGCGTGATGTCCTCTCCCTCAAAGGTTGTCACGTGCCACGTGTAAACAGAGGGGGAGATCTCGCTATAAAAATATTGTGAGATCATCACCCCTCTGTTGCGCTAGACCCAGTAGGTCTAGCTGAGGCCTGAGTCTGGATCCAACCGATTGTTTATGAAATTTCTATCTCACCTTTCGATATAAAATTGATGACAGAGGAAACTTTGTGTAGATCTAGCTCATTATTCATGAAGATGGATGTGACTAAATTATTAGTATGTGTAGGGAAGCAGGCACAAAATATTGAACTTGTGTCTTTGCAGTGTAAGAATAAACAAATGTTAACCTGATGAGTACAACTGGTGGAACAGTTTCAATGACCTGTACCAGTTGGATTACCTGGCCATTCTCTCATTATAAAGACATGTGCCTTCTGCTATTTTTGCCCCACTAAGTGGTGCCCCATTAAGCCTCTTTAAGACAGAAGTTTTTGCTGGCTTTGGGCAAACTGAAACAATCTCCAAGGTGATCGCTGTGCAGAGTGAAGCTAGTCCAAAGAACTAACAGTGACTGGAGCTGTCAAGCTGAGACTGACACAAAGAATGGTCATGATTAGGGCTGTGCATGGACCCCCCGATCCGCTTCTCTACCAGATTCGCAACTTCTGGATTGGGTCCGCTCTGCTCCGATCTGCCTATGGTCCACTCCGCTTCGCTGCGGAGCTCCGGATCCGAATTGGAGTTCCACTTTTCCCCCCATAGACTTGCATTGAAATCCAAAAACACCTACAACATTTTTCTGTTAACAAGCAAATCCAAGCATCTCCTGATTTGGGGGGAATTTTTGAAAATCTGATGCCCCATTTTCAGAAATGGGATTTACTCTGACATTTTTATAGATAAAAACATGGAAGCAGGCACCCTCACAGATGCCATCTATATCCACATTCATGGCAAGTTTCAAGCAAATCCCATCATCCCCTGATTTTTGGCGGGTTTTTTCCCTTTTAACTCACCCCAATTCAAGTCCCATGCTAGACTCCATCAATTTTCACATTAGAAACCTCAAATTAGGCACCATGACAGCTGATCCATGTATACACATGCATACCAAGGCTCAAGCAAATCTAAGCATCCCCTGATTTTGGAGGGATTTTTGAAAATCCGACACCCCAGTATCTCAGGGATTTTTAAAGCTGCAAACTAGGCATGTGCTCCGCTCCGATTAGAAGCGTAGAAGCAGGAGCGAATTGGCCTGCTCCGCCTTGCCCAGAGGCGGAGTAGAAGCGGACCGTGGACCCCTAGAAGCAAGGCGAAGAGAAGCGCCCATTTTCAGAGCGCTCCTCTTTCCGCGGTCCGGTCCGATCGCCATCTTGAAACATTTCGCCCATAGGATTGCATTGCAGAAATGCATATGGCCATTTCAAAGGAAATCCCAACATGCCATGAATTGGGGAGTAGATAAACCTAAATATGAATCTTCTTCCACACTTGAAATTTTTTTTTAGAACTTCAAAAAGTCTAAGTGAGCTCAGGAAGGACTTATCCCCTGAGTCAAAGCAACACACACACAAACCATCCCTGCAAGGCGGGCACAGAGGAGGACAGGCAGCACTGGGAGCAAGCATGCAGGAGGCTTGTGGAGTTGAACCACAAAGCCCATCATGTAGTACAGCTCCCAGGCACCAGGCGGGCAGAGAGGCAGGCAGAGATATGCCATAGATCTATTGGGAAGTCAGTCACAGCAGATACCCCAAAACAACAGCACACAGGCGGATGCGGGAAGGCAGGCGTGGAGCAGACATTTCTGGGGTCACAACGAAGTGAGCCAAGGATTGTTTCAAAGCCAGTAATGCAAACCATCCCTGTGAGGTGGGAACAGCATCCCATAACTAGGAGGCTAGGAGGATAAGAGTAAAGCTTTGTGATCCTTGCTTCAGAGTTGATTGACTGCATTGTGATCACAGCCATTATTAACAAAAAATTAATAACATTAATAATAGCAGTACTAATTAATATTAATAGCAATAATAATTATAACAACACCCACAACAATAAGGAGTTGAATCACAATGAAAGCCTGCCTGACTTCACTGAAGAGGAAAAGCCAGGAGAGCTTGGGCTTTGGGGTATATAAAATGTAATAAATAAATAAATAAACAAAGAAGGGGTGGAATTAAAAGCAGCAGTATTGCTGAATAAACAACAACAAGAATTTTTTTAATGTCTGTCTTTTACCAGTAAGAGGAAAGTGGACGTGCCCAGGGGGAGGGTGAACTGTGCCAATTTGACTGGCCCTAAGTACCAGTCTTTAAGAAGGTACCTGTCACTTCAACTCATGACAGGCATAGCTTCTCCACTGGTTAATCTTTGGAGGGTTCTGATGACCCTCCAAGGACAGGAGTGTGTGCACTGGGCACATCCACATCCCCTAGGGGACCTCATCCCCTTGCACCACAACTATTCAGTTGTTCACCAAGGTTAGGGTGGGTAGCAGTGCTGTGTTTCCTGTTATTTATTTGCTTAGTATATGATTTCAGGTTGTGTTTGTGCATTTGGTGGGGCTACTGTTTAAAAAAACACTGGGAAAAGTGCATTCAGAGACTAAGAAAGAAAAGTTTCCCAGTATCCCAAGTTACTAAGTATCGCATTTTGCTTATCCCCCCTCCAACTTTGGGATTGGAGGATGCTTCATCAGGTGGTCATGATTGGGAGTTGAATCGGCCTCTCAGCACTTCAAAAAGGTACCTCTCCCGCTTTTTTTACCCTATTTTTAAAAAAATTATAGCAAGCAAACCGCAGCGTTCAAAGTGCTGAAAATAGGCTCAAAATGACCCCACCCAAGACTCTCTAAGCACAGTGAGTTTCAAATAGATAGCTTGAAAAACAAAAAAGTTATCCACTAATCTTTTCCGCAGTGCAATCCTATGGGCGAAAATATCCAAAATGGCGGGCGGAGCGCTCCGCGAAAGGAGGAGTGATCCGCTTATGGTTGCTTCTCTTCACCATGCTTCTCCAGCCCCCCGATTCGCTTCTCCTCCACCTGTAGCGGAGGCAGATTACCCCGATCCGCTTCTGTTTCTCCGATCCGAGGAGAGGCGGATCACAGCCCTAGTCATGATTCCAAATGTCCATGATGGTAAGTTACTTTTTCCCCTGGAGATACTGCTCTTCCCATCTGTTTGACAGTTCAGCTGCTGTTTTGGGACAGTAGCATCTCAAATTGTCCTAAGACAAAAAGAAAAAAGAAAAAAGGGGAGCGTGCAGTATAAGAACTGGTCCTAGGATAAAGCACATAATTAATTAATTTTCTTTGCTCTCAATATTAGTAACTCCCCCCACCTGCAAAAAGGTTCTCAATGTGACTTACAATACAACTTTATATTTAGAACATTTTTAAAATATGATATAAAGCTATAAAATGCAAGTAAAATAGCAAATACTAACACAGTCAGCAGAACATTGATCATTTAATAGCCAGGAACACGTATAAATGAATACTTTCACTTGGCAGTAGAAAGAAAACTGACAAATGATTTGTCAGATCTCCCTGGGCACAGAATTCTAGAGGATGGATGGAAACAGTCCTAGTCAGTGTCCAAATCAATCTAGCATCTGAGAAAGGAAGAATGCAGAGCAGATCCTTTCCTGAATAGTGTGAGAAAAGATGTACAGGAAGTGTCATTCCTTAGGCAAGGATCCCAGCCTTTAAAGGTATTAACCAGTGCCTTGAACTGGGCCCAGAAGCTAATCAGCAGCCAATATGTCCTTTGTATGTTCTATGGGAGCATTCAAAGCATTTTGTGAAATGTAGAGGCATTCACCATTTCTGCCACCACCCAGATGAAAACATGATCCTGAACCATATATATCATAGAAATGCATGTTTGCTTTATTACACCCCTCTTCAATCAGCTGATGAGGGAATTTGGTCCCAAAAGCAGATGAAAAGTCTGCCTCTGTACCAAATTGTATTGTAACCCATCAGTTGGTGAAGAGCCAAGCTCAGGTCCTCTGAAGTGGCAATGCCTGATCTGCTAATCCTCTCTGCTTTCCAGCAGTCTCTATTGCTTTGAGCCTTTTGCTCCTAAATCATTTACTAACACACTTCTGGGATATTTATGGAAGTCTCTGGCATCAATCATTATCAAGGAGGAATTTTAAACAACGAGCCAGCAGACTCCTTTCAAATGCCACATGTGTCTCTTTCAGCTGCTTTTCCTGTTTTGATAAAATTACTGTGTGATTTTTGTTCATTTCTGCCGGGGATGCTGCCAAACCGTCAGACATCACTTACAGGCAACAGTCTGCATTTGAAGATGAAACCTGCCCCATGAGCGGTTGATGAGGTTTTAAACCCCTTTTCCACTGGATCATTTGATTCACATTAAAATGCTCACCCACAAATGCTGTTTGGTGGGTGAGAGCACTTCCTTTGTTGCTTGTGATGAAGAAACGTGCCTGGTACCAAGTCCCTCAAAAGGTCAGAAGCAATGCATGAAGCTTACTAAGTTCACAATCAGAAAATCATCTATATGATTAAGGATTAATTTTAAAATGTGCATCTTTCCATATTCCCATGCAAGGCAAGTGCATATTCTGTGAACATTATTGTCCCATTACTGGATCATAATGTGTTACTGTCACTTTGTACCAGCTGAAATTACCGTTGTAACAGCTACTGGCTTCCAGTAGCTTAGCCCATTGCAAGACTGCACAAGGAAGGTATAGTTTATGTGAGGCGGCATTAAAATTGCCTCATAGCTGGCATAAAACATCAAGCTGTGCTTAAACAATCGAGCATACTCAGAATGCAAAATCTCTGCACTGCCCACAACTTATGCTTTCCTTCCTGATGGCCAGTAAGCACTCTAAGTAACCGCCTCAGAACAAATACAGTATCAACTATGAAAATAAATATCTTATATGTCTGACAAGCATCTTTGCATGTCTTGCTTTTACCAGGGGCCAGCTGCAGCTTTTTGGAGGCCCTTTTGGCCTAGGAGAGCTCCATAACTCTCTCAGTGTGGGGAGTGCATGAAATGAGAGAATGTCTTGGAATCCCCTGCACCATCACATGGAAGGCTGGGTAGCATCCTTTTACATAGGACTTGGCAAGGTCATAGTAGCCATGGGCCAATCTGTCACTTTTGCTTTTCTCCACATTCACATTTTTAGGGCTCATCTACACCAAGCAGGATATTCCACTATGAAAGTGGTATGAAACGGTATATGAAAGGCAGGAGCCACACTACTGCTTTATAGTGATATTGAAGTACACTGCAGGATCTACACTACTGCTTTATAGTGGTACTGAAGTGCACTGACAACTGATGGGGCCCATTGACACATCTACACCAAGCAGGATATAACACTATGAAAGCGTTATGAAAGCAGTATATGGTATGCATCATGGGCTCCAACAGTTGTCAGTGCACTTCAATACCACTATAAAGCAGCAGTGTGGCTCCTGCATTTTATATACCACTTTCATATCACTTTCATAGTGGAATATCTGCTTGGTGTAGGAGCCCTTAGACTCCCTCAAGTTCTTTCCTAAATATGAAGAACTTTGTGAATGTTGCTAAATTCTTATCAAAACTAAACACAACTGAAATCCTCACCTGTAAGAGCCAAATTCAATAGTTACAGCTATTCCCAGCATGTCTGCCATGCAGATGTTAAAGATGAGCCTGGCAGGAAAAAGAGGTGGCAACCCAATTAAGCACTAACATAGTTAAATACACAATGATTCAGACCCAGACTTTAAGAGCGAAGCATTCAAAACCCTCTCCTAGGATGGACGGATTGGACAGTTTCAGTTTCTCTCATAAGCAAATTGTTTTGATCTCAAGTTCCTTTTGTCCCAAATATGGAGAATTTTGTGAATTCTATGAAATTCTTCAGAAAATAAGACTGAATTCGAACAAAATTCTCCCCTCTCCCCATGTGATAGGCCACCTATGGGTCCACTTGATGCAAGCTGGCTGGACCCTATACAGAGTAGGGGTGTGCACGGACCCCCCGCTCCGCTTCTTTTCCAGATCTGCGATTTGCGGATCGTTCCGCTTCGCTCCATCCCCGCTCCGCCTATGTCCGCTCCGCTCCACTGCGGAGCTCCGGATCTGGATCGGAGCTCCGTTTCCCCCCCCCCCCCCATAGGCTTGCATTAAGCTAAAAAAGTATACAACTTTTTTCTGTTAAAGTTAGAAACCTCAAGTTTGGCACCATGACACCTCATGGAGGTATACACATGCACGCCAAGACTCAAGGCAATCCCATCATCCCCTGATTTTTGGGGAATTTATGAAAATCGGGCACCCCATTCACACCCCTTTCGATAGCTCCGTCAATTTGCATGTTAGAAACCTCAAACTCACCACCATGACAGCTTATCCAGGGATACACAAGCACACCCAGACTCAAGGCAGTCCCATCATCCCCTGACTTTTGGGGAATTTATGAAAATCGGGCACCACATTAACACCCCTTTCGATAGCTCCGTCAATTTGCACGTTAGAAACCTCAAACTCGCCACCATGACAGCTTAACCAGGTATACACTTGCACGCCCAGACTCAAGGCAGTCCCATCATCCCCTGATTTTTGGGGAATTTATGAAAATCCAACACCCCATTCACACCCCTTTCGATAGCTCCGTCAATTTGAACGTTAGAAACCTCAAACTTGCCACCATGACAGCTTATCCAGGTATACACATGCATGCCCAGACTCAAGGCAGTCCCATCATCCCCTGATTTTTGGGAATTTATGAAAATCGGGCACCCCATTCACACCCCTTTTGATAGCTCTGTCAATTTGCACATTAGAAACCTCAAACTCACCACCATGACAGCTTATCCAGGGATACACATGCACGCCAAGACTCAAGGCAGTCCCATCATCCCCTGATTTTTGGGGAATTTATGAAAATCGGGCACCCCATTCACACCCCTTTCGATAGCTCCGTCAATGTGCACATTAAAAACCTCAAACTCACCACCATGATAGCTTATCCAGGGATACACATGCATGCCCAGACTCAAGGCAGTCCCATCATCCCCTGATTTTTGGGGAATTTATGAATTTGGGCACCTCATTTGCAGACGTGGACTGTTCTCTGACATTTGGACAGATAAAAAAAGGGAAGTGGGCACACTCACAGATGCCATCTAGACCCACAATCATGCCAAGGTACAAGGCAATCCCATCATCCCCTGATTTTTGGCGGAGCTTAAACCTGCAGACAGCTCAATGGGGTCATTTCAAAGGAAATCCCAACATGCCATGAATTGTGGAGTAGAGATAAACCTATGAATCTTCTTCCACACTTGAAAAATGGATTTGGAACTTCCAAAAGTCTAATTGAGCATAGGAAGGACTTCTCCCCTGATTCAAAGCCAGACACACACAACATCCCTGCGAGGCGGGCAGGGGAGGAGGGAGGGAAGGCAGGCAGGCAGCAGACATTTCTGGGGGCATAAGGAAATGAGCCAAGGATAAGCCAGTAATGCATATAAAATGGAATAAATAAATAAATAAATAAACAAAGGAGGGGTGGAATTAAAAGCAGCAGTGTTGCTGAATAAACAACAAGAAGAACTTTTTTTAAAAGACTATATCTGTCTTTTACCAGTAATAAGGGGGTGGTGGTGGACGTGCCCAGATGGGGAATCATCGGCCAATTTAACTGGTCCTGTCTAGGAACCAGTCTTTTAAGAAGTAAAGCTCTCAGTTCAACTCATGATAGGCATTTCTCCACTGGGTTACTCTCTTTGGAGGGCTCTGATGGCCCTCCAAGTACAGGAGAGAGTGAGGGCACGTCCACATGCCCTAGGGGAGCTCAACCCCTTGCACCACATCTTTTCAGTTGTTCCCCAAAGTTAGGGTGGGTAGCAGTGCTGTGTTTCTACCTCTTATTATTGGCTTAGTATATGATTTCAGGTTGTGTTTGTGCATTTGGTGGGGCTACTGTTTTAAAAAACACTGGGAAAAGTCCGTTCAGACTAAGAAAGAGAAGTTCCCAGAATCCCAAGT
Organism: Elgaria multicarinata webbii; assembly: GCF_023053635.1. Taxonomy (NCBI): domain Eukaryota; kingdom Metazoa; phylum Chordata; class Lepidosauria; order Squamata; family Anguidae; genus Elgaria; species Elgaria multicarinata. Next base: position 54,389,735 of record NC_086180.1, on the reverse strand, counting down.
TACCCGTTTTGCCTATCCCCTCCTCCAACTTTGACTCTGCCCCTCAGCAATTGGAAAGGTAATCTTTTTCCCGCCTTTACCCTACTTTTAAAAAAATTCTAGCAAGCGAACCGCACCACACAGAGAGCTGAGAGTAGGCTCAAAATGACCCCCAGCCATGACTCTCTAAGCACAAGAAGTTTCAGAAAGATAGCTTCAAAAACAACACAGTTATCCCCTTTTCTTTTCCACAATGCAATCCTATGGGCGAAATGTTTCAAAATGGCGATCGGATTGGTCCGCGGAAAGAGAAGCGCTCTGAAAATGGGCGCTTCTCTTCGCCTTACTTCTAGTGGTCCCCGGTCCGCTTCTACTCCGCCTCTGGGCAAGGCGGAGCAGGCCAATTCGCTTCTGCTTCTACGCTTCTAATCGGAGCGGAGCACATCCCTAATACAAAGTGAGAACTGCTTGCCGGTGGTCCTTTAATGGATCAGAGTAACTGCCCAGTCTTGCTAAACATGGACACCACCCTTCGTTCATTCACCATCTCTTGTGTTTCAGCTCTGCACATAATTTCTGTACTGATTATTGATTTAGTTACAAGGCTAATATGGCACTCTTTATCCAATAAAATTCCTGAGCAGCATACAATAAAAAAGAAAGGGAAAAAAGAATCAAAATCCAGAATTAAAATCTTTAAAATCAAAGTATGCCCCCCCCCCAAAAAAAAGCCATGGCTGGTCAGTCAGGGAAGATGTCTTTAAATAAGCATTTCTTCAACAGACGTGTTGGCTCGCCTGACAGCAACAGGCAGGGTGTACCAGAGAGAGAGAGACAGAGAGACAGAGAGACAGAGAGAGAGACAGAGACAGAGAGACAGAAAGACAGAGAGAGAAATACACTGAAGGCTCTACTACAAGTGTACTCCAAACAGTCTGCAGGTCCATGTAGTTAAACTTGTTTGTCATTATTATTATAGAAGTAATGGCAAGAGTTATTCCCTCATAGATCCCCCCATAGGATTTCCCCTACAGCGTGTTTAGCATATCATGCAAGCAAAGGTGCATTGTTTGTGTATGATAAACATTGAATAGCCACATGAACAGAAGCCTGGTGTGGGAGCAACCACAGAAGAGGTGTAGGATCACACCTGACCACACTAAAACTTTTCCATGTTATATAACCAGGACTAAGATATCCTCTTTAACTTTCATAACTCTCATCAGGATTAGCTTAGGTCATGACTGTAGAACTGTAATTTCTGTATAACCTAATTAATTGCCCTCATGGAATTAATTCTCACAGGTTGAAAACATGACTTGGGATTGTGCCGGTAGCCCTGCCAACACACACATCCACCATATTCACTGCTTTCTGCCTGTTCAATGGCTGTGTTAAAGGAGGCATAAATGCACACCACTGCATGCATATAAGGTTCCTCCACCTGAAGGGAAATTCTGGCCCAATTAAGATTACCTCTTTCCATGTGCCCAGAATATGTGGCCAGTGGTAAGTCTGGCACTGGAATTTAGTAGTCCCTTGACACAGTGACACCAATGCCGCCACCCCCACCCCCAACTGGGTCTGTTCGAGCCACTAGCTCCATGCAGACAGCCCACTGGTATTGCACTTTCCACTGAGTAAGCCTATCTGGGGAAGGGGTGTGACTCATGGCTGCATCACTGCAACAGCCATCACCCGCTCCACCAGGGAGCCCAAGGCACTTGTTGCTAACAGCGACACTAGGGAGGTGGCAACGGGGACTCCAGCAATGTAGGCATTGGCTCCAGGAAGCCCTTCCAGGGTACATGCACCTGAGGATGCAAGATGCTTCCACTGGGCTTGGTCATCAGGAGTGGACTTGTTGCCACAAGGTGTCTTTATTCAAATTCATTCATTCATTCATTCTTGAAGATCTTTGCCAGCTCAGGAGCGAAGCGAAGTCCTTTGCCGTATCTGAGATGATGATGATGATTATGATGTTGATTTATTACATTTATATACTGCCCCATGGCCAAAGCTCTCTGGATGGTTTACAAAATCAAAAATAGTTTCTCGATTGCAAACAAGTTTGGTTGCCTGGTTTGGTTGCCAAAAATGTCTTTCTCACTGCTTAAAAACAGAAATGCATCTAACACTTTTTGTGGCTTTGCACAGCAGAGAAAGATCCACAGTGTTGGGCCAGCTGTCTTTCAGCGAAGCTTGTCCACTGTTACTGATCTTCTCACTGAGACCTTAGCTAGACCTAAAGTTTATCCCAGGATCGTCCCAGGGTCGTCCCTGCCTGCTCCTGGGATATCCTGTGTGTCATTTACATGAACAGGGATGATCCCAGGATAAACCTTAGGTCTAGCTAAGGCCTGAGATTCTCCTGATAAGCTTTTGAGGAACTGTAGCATTCCCTGGGACACTGTTTGAAAATGGCCACATTAAAATCATACTGCATTTGTACACATAATTAGAGGTAGAAAAACCACAGTGAAGTTATTGGAACTTTACTTGTATTTATTTCAGGGGTTTTCTTAGTCCTTTTCTGCCTGCAGGGGCTTGAGGCAGTCTGCTGCAATACAGCAACAAATGTTTATGTTTTGACACCATTAGTTTCTTCAGAAGTGTTGGAGGTGGTTGTCACAACTAAACCCAAACCAATATCTGGCATTGCCCATATAAGGAATTAGCTTGCAAAGAGAAGGAGGTTGGATGATGCATTCAAATTCCATTAATGTAGTGATAAGATCATCATAAGTAAACATTCTGCTTCAGAGCTACTGCCAAGCAAAACATTTGCCGGTTCATTAACAGGTACTTCTTGCTAAAGCAGCATGTTATAAAAATAATACTAATGCTACTAGCAGTGTCCATACATGATGAAAATTGCAAAAAGACTCAGCCATCATTAATTGCATTTGTCATGTGAAAATACCACATGGGTCTACTTTAAAATTCAACCACATCAGTGCTGAAAGTTCATTAAACTGGTTTGCCTATTACACATGCAAAAGCTTGCCGTGAGGAAGGAGTATGATTGGTTCAGGTTCAGCAGTAGCGTATTCTGCACAAGCTCCAGTGTAAGGAATGATGTGGAGTTGTCCTTTCTGCAATTTCCATTCTTTTCCATTGTTGGGAAACATGTTCCCATTCCATGAGGAGGAAGTGCCATGGTGGCTCAGTGTTGCACATATGAAGACATCTTCAGTCCCTCCAACTTCTAGAAGGATTCTAAACTGGGGGCAGGAAAAGGTTATTTTCCTGCCTGGAGAACCACAACCAGTTTGAAGCAGCAGTATTGATTGAATAAGTTGAAAAGCATTGGGCCCTGTGGAACCAACCTGTTTATAACCCTCCATTGGGAGAATTCACCATTTATTCCTACTCTCTATTTTCTATTCTGTTACCAGTTTCTGTGCCATTCTCCAGTCCTCTGCTGTAGAAAGTGATCTTAGGGACATCTTATATACTTTAGTTAGAAGAATAGCAATTTCATATTTGAGTTCTAGGATGTTTACCATCTGTGTCCACTGATTTATTTTCATCAATGAGGTTGGGAATTTCATCTTTTATCACCACTATTTGCCTCAGTTCCTCAAAGTCTCTTAATGAAAACATCAGTTTGGACACAGGTAATTATTAATGATATAATTCTTAGCGATTTGCTCCTAAAAAGGCTTTTTTGTATCTCTTATTGTCTGCTTGCATCAGCTTTCGGCAACCTTGTGTTCCCTTTTATTTTCCTCACTTGGGCAAGACTTCCATTTTGTGAAGGAAGCTTTCTTTTCTCTAATAGCTTCCTTGAACCTGATCATTAACCATGCTGGTAACCTCTTGAACTTGGTGCTACCTTTCCTAACCTGCGATATACTGTACATTCTAGCTGAGCTTCTATTATTGTGGTTTTGAGTACCCTCCAAGCATTTTGAAGGGATTTAACCCTCTTCACATGCTTACAAACCCTCTGCAGGCCTTAGTGCTAAATACATGAAGGTCTTTAGAGGCACCAACACACCTGGGGAAGCCAAGGGCGGGGCGTGCATCCTCACTCTCACCACCCTTTTACTTCTCACATGTGTGAAGTGAACAGCTGCACAGAAATACAGTCTGCCTATCTTCTGGTTTCTTTAGCGCCACCCACCGCCCCGCCCTTTCCCTCTCTGTCTTTCCATTTTGCATTGTCAGCCATTTCACTTTCTGATGCCTTAGATTTTGAAAAGTCAATTGTGTGAAAAATATTTTAATTTGTATGTTTGAATTTGACATCCTGGGACCAGCATTAAGTTCTCTGCAGAAGAACTTTGCAGAAAATTGTAGCAATTAATGCTTCAGTACATATTCGTAACTGGAAACTATATTCTTAGGACACTTATTAGAACATAAGAGGAGCCATGCTAGATCAGACCAAGGTAGAGTGATCATATGGAAAGAAGGACAGGACTCCTGTATCTTTTAACAGTTGTATAGAAAAGGGAATTTCAGCAGGTGTCATTTGTATGCATAAAGCACCTGGTGAAATTCTATCTTCATCACAACAGTTAAAGCTGCAGGAGCCATGCCCTGTTTTTCTAGCACTACTAGTTTAGGTCTTTCTAAATAGTTAATGTAACAGTACAGTGAACAGTAAAACTTCTGAATTCATAACCCTTCCAAGGCGATCAGGATAGTCCACATGGGCTCTCCCGTTTTTATCTTCAGAACAACCCTGTGAGGTAGCTTATTCTGAGAAAAACTTCAGCAAGTGACCTTCATGGCTGAGTAATGATGTAAAGCCAGTGGCCCACAATGGCCGTAAGCTGCTCATTATTTTTGTGGAGCCTTCTTCAAAGTATTTATAATTTGGGGGGGGGGGGGAGTTTAACAAAAAAATAAAGTTAAAAGTTCCTGCTCATCACTTTGTAAATCCTTTTAAAGTTTGCACAAGGCTGGAAATCATTTCAAACTTATCCTTTGCATCATGAGAAGAAAGAATTTGGATCTATTTCATCATCAGAGAGACGTATATCACATTCCAGTTTGATTGCAGTACCCTTACAAGGAAAGAAGAATAAGAACTTTGAGGCCATCTACGAAGGTTGCTATTTGTAGGAGAATTAAGGTGTTCATAGCCCAAAGCTGAGTCAAAGGCACGTCAGACTCTTCCATGGCTACAAACTTGCTTTCATTTCATTAACAATTGTACAGTTGAAGCTCTTTGATGTTCAGGGTGACTATTAAAAGGAAGCGTACGCAGCAATGACTTTTCCCTATTAAAAAGTATTTCTGCAGGGTGTTGGTTTTTTAATTTTATTTTATGAAACTGTTTTCAACAACATTTTCTTTTTCTTTGACACATGCAATTATTTTAGCATGGGAAACTATCTCAGCCTTCACATTTTGTATCACGTTAGGCAACAAAGAACTGTATGAAAGTGACCATTTCCTTTTTCTCTGTCAAGTAATTAATTATTTTTTGCATTCCAATAACAATATCAATGAGGGATTGCACAGCAAGTGCTGTGTTTCAATAATCAGAACGCAAAATGGAAATGACACAAACACAAGCAACACACAAACCTTTTATTATTGTAAAAGACCAAATGATTTGTTTTTCAAAAGCTTCAATCTAGGTTATATTTATATTCATATTATATTTCAGATGAGATATGCAACTCATTTGCATTATATATAATCCAGATTTGAAGTATGTTCCAGATAAATATGAGATCTGTTGCCTCCTTCTTTTCAATGGATGTTTGAAGTTATATTGTAATTAAAACACTTGGGATGAATCTGATTATTGTTTCACTCCAATTTGGAAGATTTTATAGATCCTCTAAAAGACTGTGATAGCTTTCTTTCATTCCTATCTGAGTTACAATACCTGGGTTCACACAATATGTTAACCCACACTCAGTGGTTAGGTGTGGATTGTTGTGGAACCATGGGCTGTTTGTTGAACCGTGGGTTAGCATGTTATCTAAACTCAGGGCATTTTCCACAGGGTGGCTTGTTAACTATGCAGTGTCACTTGTTCACCAACCTGAACAACCTAACAACAAACTGTGGGTTCTCAAGGTGGCTTGTTCAAGAAAAATAGAAAACAAGAAGCCACCAGGGTGAAGGCAGATGTGCCGTTTAACGTGAAATCCTATGCATATTAAGACAGAAACATGTCCTGCAGCTCTCAGCATGCCCCAGCCAGCAGAACTCACCCCCACCCCATATATGTTTACATTCTTGTAACTTGAAATAACAACTTGTGCACCTGTTGAAGTGGGCTGCCTTCCATAAAAGCTTTTGTCAGAATAAATTGATTAGCCTTTAAGGTGCCGCCAGACCCTTTTTTGTTTTTGCTGCAACATACTCACATAGCTACCATTCTGAAAATAATGTTTGTGATGTTCTGGGATTCAGCTCAGCTAGAAAAGGATTCTAGACTCCAATTAAGCCTGAACTAATCTCCAAGGCCCAGGGCATTAAATTAACCCTTTGCTGCTCTGCTTGGCCAGGCCTGGCATTGTGCTGTTATTTGCATCAAAATAGGGCAACAATTTAACGCCAACGCAAAACAAACAGACAACAAAACAATCCTACCCAGCCTTCCCCACGATATTCTCAGCTCACTAAATCCTTCCCTGCAGAAAGAAGATAAATAAGAGAGTTGGAGAAAACAAAAAGTATTCCAGGCAGAGGGCTCAGAAAGCTTAAATTCTATCTTGGCTGTGTTCAACAGTCCTTGTTGCAATCAATTCACACAACACCCCAGGGCATAACCTCTAGTGAGACAAACATGCTGTAAATAAGGAACAGGAAACAGATGAACTTTTCCCACTCCCAAACCTATGCAAAGGCCACATATTAAAGAGGTCACCAATATAGACCGATAAGAGTATAGAATCCAAATTGATACTTTACTACCACTGCTACTTGTAATACCACTAATAATAATACTTCGCATTTGCATAGTGCGTTCAAAACATTATATACCGCCTTGTTGTGATTCTTACAATAACCCTGTAAGGTAGGGCAGTTTTTTCTATATATAGATGGTGGAGGAGAGGCCTAAAGCTGAGTGATTGTGGCTTGCCTGAGGCCATCTCATGCAGCCTCACCCAACCTGGTGCCCTCCAAGTGTTTTGGACTAGAACTCCCAGCAGCCCCAGTGATCATGGCCAGTGGTTACGACTGCCAACAGTTGTCATCTGAAACATCTGGAGGGCACCAGATTGAGGAAGGCCGATCTAATGGGTTCTTGGCAGAGGTGAGAGACGTCCAGATTTATAGCCCGTTCTCTCACCCACAGTGCTATACCAGCAAATATACATGACTTTGACAGCTTGCTTGTTTCCTTATTTCTCAAGATTATGTTCTGCCTGTCACCCCCTTCCCATTTTATCCTCACAACCACCCTGCGAGGCAGGTTAAGCTGAGAGCTGGTGACTGGCAGCAAGTCGCCCAGTGAGCTTCATAGCTGAAGGGGGATTCGAACACTGCCCTCTCCTGTCCCAGCCTGACACTCTAACCTCTTGGATGATGAGAAGTAAAATCCATTAGAGTTGTAAAGCCTATTATACAGATAAAATTATTGTTTTGACTATTTGAGCTGTAAAGCTAACTCTGAATATACTAATTGTAAAGCTAACTGTGTATATACTAATTGTGTGATTATATTTTGATTTATAATAGCATTATTAGCCTTACAAATGATTATATTAGCCCTGTAACCCACCCCTCATTGCATTCTACCAATATGCAGGAACGGTTGCCTATCCCATCCCCTTGAGTTTTCTTAGGGTTAGTGTGACTATATGAAAAGAAGGACAGAGCTCCTGTATCTTTGACAGTTGTACAGAAAGGGGAATTTCATCAGGTGTCATTTACATGCATGCAGCACCTGGGGAAATTCCCTGTCCATCACAACAGTTAAAGCTGCAGGAGCCCTGCCCTCTTTTCTATCTGGTCACTGTCCAAAAGAGAACAGGGCTCCTGCAGCTTTAACTGTTGTGATGAAGAAGGAATTTCACCAGGTGCTGCATGCATACAAATGACACCTGCTGAAATTTCTTTTTCTATGCAACTGTTAAAGATACAGGAGCCCTGTCCTCCTTTCCACATGGTCACCGTACTTTAAAGGGATCCTAAGAAATGTTTTAGAGCAATCGATTCAACAGATGTTAAGACGTTTCTAAAATGTCTAAAATGTCATTATAGTAATTATTCCATATTTCTTGACTTTTGGATTCTTTCAGTGTACCTGTTTTATTTCCCCACTGTGCTGAATAAATTATTGAACTGCACTTTTACTGTGTAATTGAAGGCTTTCCATTGCCTTCTGCTATTACTGCTTTTACTGTACATTTAGAGAAGTTCAATTTTCAATTTCTTTCTGGACAGTGATTGTTCCCTGGGATATATTTGGGGGCTTTTTTTCCTAGTGCAGGAAAAGTCTTTTCAGAAGTAGAGGTCATTATAGATAAGAACACTCCTTCTTCTTTCTTGAAGGTTAGTTGCTTGTATTGCATCAGCTACTGCCGTACAATGGTCAGGATCCAGAGAACTTTGCAGCGAGTCCCTCACATCCAAGCGTCTTTGAGTTTTTTGTTTTTGAACGACAGTACCACACCACTCCCAAGACACACACACACTCCAAACAGCAAACTACCTTTGAACTGGAAGGTTGTTTCAGAGGCAATTTGAGATGTGGCAGGCTGGCCTAACTATTCAAAGAAATCAAGTCAAAAACTCCACCGTGCATGCCTAAAGTAGCTGTTTGGATCCTGACCATGTGAGGCCATCTTGGCATGTGAGCCACCTTTCAGTCCAAAGCACCCGTAAACTCCATTTGTTCCAAACAGTTGTGCAACCTGACTCTATGCACCTCTATGTTCTGTTACGTTTATCCCTGAGTAAGAGCTCAAAATGTTAAAACAAAAGTTTTATCCACCTTTTCTGGGACACACACTAGATATTTCTCAGTTTCCTTTAAGAAAATAATCTACTTGGGGGGGGGGTATCTTTAAATATACCAGAGTAACAGGATCATTACATTGTCTGTGGCTCATTTACTATATTATCTCATTTTGGTCCCAGTCTTCATTGAATGTAATGGATATTGATCAGTTGTTTTAACAGTGGAATAATAGATTCAATTTAATGATGGTGTAATATCTTTATAATGGCTGGACTGTGAACAGAATGTGGTCATTATTCCACAGGCAGTACAAACCAGTATGGGGGCTACATCTGTATTTGCTGGAGGATTCAGTTATTGTAGCAAGTTTGGTTTAGAAACAAGAAAGTTCTATAATACACAAATGGGAAAGGGCCATAGATTAAGTAGTATATGCTCCAGGTTGGATGTTGGCATCTCAAGTTAAAATGAAAATGAACTAGTGATGGGTAAGAATGCTGACTGCTGGAGGGAGAGGGAGAAAAAAGAGAGAGGGAGAATAGAATGGAGTTGTTGGATCTGTCAACAGAGGCATCCTACACTGCAACACTTTATGCTTCTTTTATGTTTGCTGAGAAACAGTTAGTTGTTGCCTTCATAGTCTGCTGCATGAGCTTCCAAGACATTGTTGAAAGCAAGATGCTGCACTAAATGGTCATTAGGCCTGATGCATCAGGGCTTGCATTATGCCCTTAGTATATGGATAAGGTTGCTGAGTGAATTGAACCAATAATAAACTGTAAGGAATTGAATTTACCCATTCTTACTGCCTGCAAAATCCACTAGTGTACTAGGTCAATTAATATGATGAACTAACGCACTCTTCCTTTCTCCCTTCACCAGTAATTTAATTTTCTTTCATTATACAAACCGGTAACCAAATCCTTTTAGTAGTATTTCTACTTCGTATCAAAGAATGTTAGCATTTCATTGAATTTCATCCTTTCTTTCTAGTGGTGGGAGCTATGCTTTTCTTTCATAAGATTTTATCTTTTTTAAAAAAAAAATCTATAGATCAATTTAAGGCACAATCCTATGCATGTTTAGACATCAAAAAGCCCCACAACTCCCAGCATGCCACCAGCCAGCCATGTTGGGCCTGCATAACTTGTCATGCATCAAGCCAAAGGACAACCATTTGGCACCAATGGCGCTTTCCCCCTTAGTGTTCCAGCTAAGTGTTCCCCCTAAGTGTACAGCTATGTGGAGTGGCAGGTGGGGGGAGGTAATTTTGGATCTAATCCTGTGGCAGAGGGAAGACATAAGCCTCCCCCCTTGCAAATTTCTCCCCTATAAGGACTCCTACCCCATCCTACACAAGCCTGCGATTAGGTACGGAAAAACCTTATGCATAGCTGCATGCTACTTAACAAGTGAACATCTAGCTTGGGCATGAGTGATATGAGAGTCCTACATGTTACCATTCTGTTGAAAGATACAAAGATAAGTATGGTAATACCTTTTTCATTATCTTTTTTAAAGTACAAGTTAATAATACAGTGATAATACTGTGATACAAAACAAAGAAAAGACCAGGATAACAGAAGTCATCATGTATCAAATATGTCAGGTACTCTAATAGCGAAAACACAGTGTTGATGATAAAGCAAGCAAAGAAAGAGGAGCAAATTGCTCAAGGCATAGAAACAGCCAACATGGTTGACTTTAAATACATCAGGAGTGTTGAGATGACAGCTGGAAAGATTACTGAAGGAGACAGGAGAGAAACTAAACGAATTGTTTGCATGGACTGTCACAGCAGAAGATGTTGGAGACAGACCCACATCTGAACCCCTGCCTTTTGAGGAGGTTTGAGAAGCTAATCATTTTGAGATAAACATTATGGCTTAGCATGTCATGTGAACCATGACTTAGGCCGTAGCTAGACCTAAGATTTATCCCAGGATCATCCTGGGTTCATCCCTGCCTGAGCGCTGGATGCCCTGTGTGGCACTTAGTTGAATAGGTTTGACCCCAGGACAATCCTGGGATAAACCTTAGGTCTAGCTATGGCCTTAGTGTGTCATGTGAACCATTCCTAACTATGCTGGATGTCCTGTTTCTTAAAACTTCCTGCTTTATGAGGAGACAATAAAGAGGTCTGCCATGTAATCTACAAAGCTTTAATCCAGGCAATAAACATCTCTTCCCACCTGAAGAAAGTCTAACTTCTAGCTTCAGTGCTCATCTTATTGTAATGCCCTGCAGACTCAGAAATTTTGTCCTGAATTTTCATCTCGTCTGGAAATTTTCAGATGTCATGTTTTCTCTGCTCCTCCCTTCAATGAATGGTTGAAAATAAACAGATAGAAAAATTCAGTACATTTTTTTTTTAAAAAAAATGGTTTGGCACTGCGTTCATTTCTATGGCCGTTGGCTTTCCCATTATAGAAGATGAAATACTGCATGACTTCCCATTCTATGAATGTATACACACACACACACATGTACACACACACCGTTTTGAATTATTTTTTAAAAAAATCACACTGGGACTTGGATTGGAATAGCCATAAGTAAAAATATTAATTTAGCCATAAGTAAAAAATATTAATTTTGGAAAGATATTCATATTGTTGGCATGGTATAGTTTTGGAGTTTTCAGCACGTGGCTAAGGTGGCCACGTACACATTAATCAAAAAAATTAACCAAAAAAGAGGAACTATATCCACAAAAGAGGATAAAAGAGGATAGAGATTTACATAACATTTGCAATGTTTATGTATCAACCCTAATTTATATGTAGGGATGGAAATTTTGAAATAATGACTAAAATTTAAATAGAAATATATTATAGTGTAGTAGTCAGAGCATTGAAATGGGACTATGTTTTGTGTTTTCAAGCTCAGCCCCCACTTCTGCTTTTTACTTAGGTTTTTGCACAAATTACTTTTCACCAGTTTGCCTTTTGCAAAATCACTGTCTAATGATAGGCCATGTCCATCATGAAAGCCAATTTATGAATGAGCAAGCCCCTCGTGGAAGCCATTTCATGACAGCACCCATGACACTCCAAAATTCCAAATGTGCCCACCAGCCCAAAAAGGTTGGGGATCTCTTGATAGTGATACCTCTTATAGATTCTACTAAAAATCTAGAGAACACACACTTTTGTGCTACACAGACTCCTCACCAAGCAGTCAATCAAGTTAATATTTTATTCCTTATTTATTTAAAGCATTTTAGCTGCTATTCAGCCAAAACTTCCACAGTGGCTTACAAAATCAAACAATAAAAACATAAAATAAAACACAATTTAAAAATGAGAAAACAATAAAATAACATCAAGAAGAAGAAGAAGAAGAAGAAGAAGAAGAAGAAGAAGAAGAAGAAGAAGAAGAAGAAGAAGAAGAAGAAGAAGCACCTAGAGATTAAAATGTGTAAAAGGCCTGGGAAAATAAAAAGATTTTCACTGGGTGCCATAAAGAAAAAAACAGGGTATCGGGTGACTCTCCCTGGGGAGGGAATTCCCAAAGCAGCTGCCACGACAGGAAAGAATATGTCTCTGATCCCCATCCAAATACTTCAGGAAAAAGGAGGGGGAAAGGGGGAAAGTCTCTATTGTTACCAATAGAGTGTTTTTTCTTTTTCTTTTTTAAACCCTACATGTTTGTGGGGATTTGGGTGGGGGATTATGTGTAATTTGACCATAAAACTAAGAAATACGTGATGACCATAAGGCCAGCTAATGCAGAGGTGTTATTTGTTTTTGTTTTACTTACTATTGGGAATCAGAAACCTTTGGTAAATTACTCAAAGATCAACTTGTAGATGCTGATCTACCTTCTGTTCTCCCCTGTCTTAGAAAGCGTAAGAGCTCTATTAACAGCCTTGCTCCAGCTTCTCTCTATTCAGGTGAGGTCATCACGAACAGGACTTCCGCAAACGTTGCCCTGGAGTGATGGAATTATTTCTCTCAAGAGGTCCACCCCAGCACTTCTCATGTTTAATGCCTTTAAATGGGCAGTGGTGCTTCCTGGCAGACAGCTACTAGCTCTACAAATTGAAAGGCTTCCTGCCACTCTGCCGTCTTTTCTTCCTTCACAGACGTTGTTCTGGCTGGTAAGAAAATATATGCAAGTAATGGTGGGGAAATGCAGGGCATGCCTACACCAGCCCTATATCCTGGGGTCAAATGATGAACAGGGGATTCCAGGGGCAACCCGGAATGAACAGGGATTTCCCCCAGGATATCTGGGACCATGGGGCCATCCCGAGGAGTGTGGGCCATGTGGGCATTGCTCCTGGGGTGTCTCTTCCTCCCCGGGAGTAGCAGGGCTCTTAAATGGGCACGGAGATGAGAGGGGGGAGTCCATGCCCATCGGGGTGGGTTGGTGGGGAGCGGGTTCAGGTTTTGTTTGTTTTTAACTTACTTTTCCAGTGGAGCACTATTGCGCTCATTCTCCTGTTGCAGAAAAAAAAATGGAGGCCGCAATGTCCTGGTTCCTTCCAGGATGTCGCACGGCCGTCAAGATGCTGGGGAAGGATTGCAGAAGCAGGTAAGTCCATGATCCTCCCCATCCCTCCCTCTACATCCTATGGTGTAGACGTGCCCAAAGGAGGGCTACAAAGGGAAGATGATGTCACCTGGATGATGTGATGTAAAATTCCATGAATGAAGCTGTGCAACTGCACAACAAAAGCCTCATCCAGAAACACCCCGGGTCTTCCCATTGTGCTGCATTGTATAATCTTTTATCTTAATTACTTTGTGGGTGATTTTAGTACATCAGTTTGCTTTAGCTGAATCAAGCTGTAAAGCCCTCACAAACAAGTGGCCAAAGGCAGGGCAAAACGCTTTAAATAAATCATTCAAAGGCAGGGGAGATGAGGCCAGCAGGTGGGCTAGAGGAAAGAGGGAAAGATCTGGACCGAGCCCAGGAGCTTCCTAGCTGCTAGACTATGCCTGTTTCACAGGCAGAGACACAGGCTTCGCCTGAAAGCATATAGAAACTAGTCAAAGCAAAGAAGAAGCAGGCTGCCCGTGGGAAGTGGTGCCACATGGGGAGGAGGCACAATGGCTCCTTTCTCACTCGGCTACCTCGAGCAGCCTTTCATGACAGACATGCTGAGGCACAAACCAGGAGGTGCCAGATTTGAGTCCTGGTTGATCCTGACAGTCAACCCCATCCTGAGCACCTATTTTAGGGGTGTCAAACTTTAGGCACATGGGTCAAATCCAGCCCACCTGCGGTCCCAATCCAACCCTCTAGGCTTAGCCAGATAGTTGTGGCTTTTCCTCTGGCACCGCCACTTTCCCCCTGACTGCTGATCATTTAGTGGCTTCCTGGCTTTTGCACAGCTTGCTCTCTCTGTCTCTGTCTCTCTCTCTCTCTCTCACACACACACACACACATATTCTAACAGGTTGAAATTAGGGCTGTGCACAACCCACCCACCCTGATTCGACTTGGGGGCCAATCCAGAGCTTCCAAATGGCCGTTTTCGGCCGCTGTGGTTTATTATAGTAAATCTACAGCAAGTCAGAGTGGCTCTCATAGAAGACGGGCGACTCGCTGGCACATGTGGAGGCTTCAGTGACGTCCCGCAAGTGGGTGGGAGGGGAGGCATTGGGCTGAATCAGCCTGAAATATTTTGTCTGCTTCGGGCCAAGGCACTCCAACCCGGTCCGAAACTAGATTCAGGCTGAGGGAGGCCAAATCAGCCTGCTTCCACTTGGATTTGGGGTTTGGGATCAAGGCAAAGCACACCCCTAGTTGAAATGCCTCTCCTAAGGCTTAGTGACTAGCAGTAAGTATTGGGAGTAAACATTTGAGGGAGACTAGCAGGAAAAGTTTTAAGCTAAAATATGCAGGTATTTTGATTCCCACCACTTTCGCCTTTGGCTATGCCCACCAGTAGAATGAGCACCCCACAACCGAGAGGTTCGAGATCCCCGACTTATTTGATAGAATCACAACTGCAAATGTTGACCTATTAATGAGTTTTGCCCCATTCATACAGATGTTGTTCCCAATCATTCCAAATATCTGCAGACTGCCAGGGAGTTGAATATAATAAGGAAATCCATTACACGTGTGGGGGCTTAGATCAATGAGTCAAACTCAATCAGCAGTCCAACCCAGTTACCTTTTATTTATTTATTTTCTGGGGAGCGTGGAGGCAGAGAAATATATCCACCATTTTCATGAACACTGCACAATTCCTGATTGTTCTCCTTTACGTCCTGAGCATTAACATTGAAGCATGCATGCAGTTATGTCAATAGCTGATGGATTTGGTCAGGGCACCCGAGAGGATTCTCTGCTAGGAGCATTAGTGCTGGAAAGAGATATGGAGCATCCATCTCCACGGGGAGTGCTGTCATTGATTTGTATGAGCTATTTCAGATTTGGCAGCCCTTGCAATGTGGTGAGCTAGATGGACATACATTAGGCTACCGTCTATGTAGCCTCCTACTACAACTGTGTTTATCACCCTTGGAATGGGGTTATCTGAGGATTGACAGCAAGGAGCAAAGGCTAATATATGTAATAGAAATGGATGCTGTGATCAAAATATGTGTTACTTTAGGGCGGCTGGATACGTGTTTTATTTCCTGGGGTTGTAATCCAGAAACGAACAGTGGGGTATGTCACTGCTTATGTTTCTTCTTAATGACTGAAAATGTATTCTGCTCAAGTGAATGTGGATTCTGCAGGAGTAGCGCTCGGTGGGTTGTGCCAAGTAGTAAAAGCATCTCCGTCTATTATTGGTCGTAAAAGCATCTCTGCCTGTAACTGGATCGACAGCTTCTTGGGGACAACAGATTCTGAAAAGAGCCATGGTAGCCAATAAAGAAAGTGTTCTAAATGCCCATCAGTACGGAAGTGACATTACCCACTGATGGCCCTAAAGCAAACAACCCGATACGTGAGGGGGAGCATTTTCGCATCAGTTGCTATCAAGTGGCACTTTAATTAGGTTATCTAGAATGAGCTGGTTTTCTTCCAGCAAACAGAAGCAAAAGCTCTGGCAACTGCAAGTCAAGTATAATTGCATTGTCAGGTTAGTAGGTTTCCTTCTCGTGAAGACCCTGAAAGTGACATCTGTGCATCTCAAAGCCTGTTTTGAAGATTCCCATATGCTCTTGAGTCCTGCTGACAAGAGCAGACTTGATTCTTAATGGCTGGTGTCAGTAAAGGCAGATGTCAGCCCCCCAGTTAATTGCAGGCTTAATTGTACCTCTGTCTCCCACATAAAGGAATAGTTGTCATTTATTCCTATGGCGGAAGTAAAGTGCTGTACTAGTGTGAGCTGGTGGCTCCAATTTCAGTGGGGCTGTGAATCCACTCTGGGTTTCAGTCAGAACCAGCCAGAGCTCTAAAGGAGCTATCCAAGGTGCTGAACCCTGTCCCCAAAATAGGCTCAGTGCAATGGATAGCTCCTTTTGGGAGATTGTAGGCCCTTTCTCCCTGAGGCTTTTATTGTGCACTCGTCATTTCCTACTCACAGTTGCTTATCGGTTCTTTCAATGATGACATGACCCTCCCCTTTCACTTCTGTGTCTAACCAGCAATTTCCACAAATTCTTTTAGAGCAGGGAAAATGCAACATTTAATTGAAAAAGAGAAAGAAAACACTACTTACTTTGGTGCATTTGCACTATTCCGCAATACCAGATGCCACCTAGTAGGGATGTGCTCCGCTCCGATTAGAACCGGAGAATCAGAAGCGAATTGGCCTGCTCCGCCTTGCCCAGAGGCGGAGTAGAAGCAGACCGTGGACCCCTAGAAGCAAGGCGAAGAGAAGCGTCCATTTTCGGACCGATCCGATCCCCATTTTGAAACATTTCACCCATAGGATTGCATTGCGGAAAAGAAAAGGGGATAACTGTGTTGTTTTTGAAGCTATCTTTCTGAAACTTCTTGTGCTTAGAGAGTCATGGCTGGGGGTCATTTTGAGCCTACTCTCAGCTCTCTGCATGGTGCGGTTCGCTTGCTAGAATTTTTTTAAAAGTAGGGTAAAGGCGGGAAAAAGATTACCTTTTCAATTGCTGAGGGGCAGAGTCAACTCCCGGTCATGATCACATGATCCCAAAGTTGGAGGAGGGGATAGGCAAAACGGGTAACTTGGGATTCTGGGAACTTCTCTTTCTTAGTCTGAACGGACTTTTCCCAGTGTTTTTTAAAACAGTAGCCCCACCAAATGCACAAACGCAACCTGAAATCTTACACTAAGCCAATAATAAGAGATAGAAAAAACACAGCACTGCTACCCACCCTAACTTTGGGGAACAACTGAATAGATGTGGTGCAAGGGGATGAGCTCCCCTAGGGCATGTGGACATGCCCTCACTCTCCTGTACTTGGAGGGCCATCAGAGCCCTCCAAAGAGTAACCCAGTGGAGCAATGCCTATCATGAGTTGAAGTGAGCGTTTGCTTCTTAAAAGACTGGTACCTAGACAGGACCAGTCAAATTGGCTGATGCTTCCCCCTTTGGGCACGTCCACTCCACCCCCTATTACTGGTAAAAGACAGATATAGCCTTTTTTAAAAAGTTCTTCTTGTTGTTTATTCAGCAACACTGCTGCTTTTAATTCTACCCCTCCTTTGTTTATTTATTTATTTATTTATTCCATTTTATATGTATTACTTGCTTATCCTTGGCTCACTTCCTTATGCCCCCAGAAATGTCTGCTGCCTGCCTGCCTTCCCTCCCTCCTCCCCTGCCCACCTCGCAGGGATGGTTTGTGTCTGGCTTTGACTCAGGGGAGAAGTCCTTCCTGCGCTCAATTAGACTTTTGGAAGTTCCAAATCCATTTTTAAAGTGTGGAAGAAGATTCATATTTAGGTTGATCTCTACTCCCCAATTGATGGCATCTTGGGATTTCCTTTGAAATGGCCCCATTGAGCTGTCTGCAGGTTTAAGTTCCGCCAAAAATCAGGGGATGATGGGATTGCCTTGTACCTTGGCATGATTGTGGGTCTAGATGGCATCTGTGAGTGTGCCCACTTCCCTTTTTTTTATCTGTCCAAATGTCAGAGAACAGTCCACGTCTGCAAATGGGGTGCCTGATTTTCATAAATTCCCCCAAAATCAGGGGATGACGGGACTGCCTTGAGTCTTGGCGTGCATGTGTATCCCTGGATAAGCTATCATGGTGGCAAGTTTGAGGTTTTTAACGTGCAAATTGACGGAGCTATCGAAAGGGGTGTGAATGGGGTGCCCGATATTCATAAATTCCCCAAAAATTAGGGGATGATGGGACTGCCTTGAGTCTTGGCGTGCATGTGTATCCCTGGATAAGCTATCATGGTGGCAAGTTTGAGGTTTCTAACGTGCAAATTGACGGAGCTATCGAAAGGGGTGTGAATGGGGTGCCCGATTTTCATAAATTCCCCAAAAATCAGGGGATGATGGGATTGCCTTGAGTCTTGGCGTGCGTGTGTATACCTCCATGAGGTGTCATGGTGCCAAACTTGAGGTTTCTAACTTTAACAGAAAAAAAGTTGTATACTTTTTTAGCTTAATGCAAGCCTATGGGGGGGAAACGGAGCTCCGATCCGGATCCGGAGCTCCGCAGCGGAGCAGAGCGGACATAAGCGGCGCGGAGGCGGAGCGAAGCGGCCCGATCCGCAAATCGTGGATCTGGAAGAGAAGCGGAGTGGGGGGTCCGTGCACACCCCTACCACCTAGGAGTTATCTAGTGGAGAAGCAGGAAAGGAAACACTCCTCGTGTAATTCCCAGATCTTAATTCTGCAATACATCTGGAAGCAGATAGAGCAGATTAGCGTCTGATTAACAGCCTCATGTAGAAAAGCTGGTATTCTCTTGGCCATTTTCCCTCCCAAAATGCAGAAAGCAAAGACAGTTACTTTTACTCTTCTTGCTCCTTCTGTCCTTCCTTCTCAGCCTCCTGCAGACTTTTCCTCAGTCATGGAACGGTAAAAGATAAATGAATGAAAATGGATCCGAAAACATGAACTGCATTCCTGGATTGACCAAAGGCCCATCTAAGTCCAGCATTTTGTTTCCCACATTGGGGAGATGGATGTCTCTAGGATCTGCACAAGCAGGGCACTTGTTCAGAGAAGTACTATCTCAGAACATAGGAGTCACATTTAGTTATTATGGTTAACAACTATTAGTAGACCAATCCATCACAAATTTGCCTGGTAAAAGCATAGGTAGATTCTCTAACAGTGCAACCCTATGCAAGTCTACTAAGATGTAGGTCCCACTGAATTCAATGGCTCTTACTCCCAAGTAACCCTGTGTAGGATTGCAGCCAAAGAGTTGTTCTGTGTTATTGTTGTTTTTGAATATCTAAGTTAATGTAATCACAACGTTTTAAGCAAAGAAACCCAATATATGAGGATTTGTAAAAATCTGCAGACCTTTGCTCCATAAAGCTTGTGTTTGCAATGATGTTGTGAAACTGCCTAAAGTTAAGACACCCTAAAGGCTTACATTTAAAATTAGTTTGTACTTTTATTGACATAGTGTTGATTTGTGGTGTATGTGATTCAAAGGTGATCTAGATATTTGGCAGGTATAATCTGGTTTTAATCAGTGGGTTTTTTTTTAGTTGGCAAGTTTAGTCCAAGCAAAATCCAAGCAAAATAAGAAAGAGTCTTTTGTGGAACCTTAAAGACTAACAGATTTATTGCACCATAAGCTTTCAGAGACCAGCATTTTTGCTATCTCTGGAAGTTTATCCAAGCAAGGTGTCCAGATTCTAAAACAAATGCAAAACCTTCCTCTGCAACCTTACTTCAGAGCCACACACTAGAGTTAAACTGTGTTATGCACCTTCTTTCCTTATTGTGTCAGGAGCCTGAACAAAAGGGAAGTTTGTGACTCTGATTTTGGTGGGACTATGATTCCATTCTGGGTTTTAGTCAGAACCAGCCAAACCTCTAAAGGAGCTATTTATTTATTTATTTATTTATTTATTTATTTATTTTATTACATTTCTATACCGCCCAATAGCCAGAGCTCTCTGGGCGGTTCACAAAAATTAAAACCATTCAAAGTATAAAACAACAGTATAAAACCATAATATAAAATACAATATAAAAGCTCAACCAGATAAAAACAGCAGCAATGCAAAATGTACTTATAGATTGTTAAAATGCTGGGAGAATAAAAAGGTCTTCACCTGGCGTCTAAAAGCATATAATGTAGGTGCCAAGCGAACCTCCTTAGGGATCCAAGGTGCTGAACCATATCACTGCAATGGATTCAACACCTTAGACAACTCCTTTAGAGATGAAAACCCAGAATGGAAGCACGGCCCCACTGAAATCAGAGCCACCTGCTTCCACTAAATTGAATGGAGTCCATAAACCAGGGGTGTTGAACCTCTTAAAGTCAGAGGGCCGAATGCAATTTTGGAGAAGCTCTGAGGGCTGCATTCCAGTGGTGGATGGGGTTGAAGGCAAAATGGGGCAGGAACAAAGGGAAAAGGGTGGGCCCAAAATCCAGCATTTGTTATCTTTAAGCTCTTACTGCCAGTAATTAAGCCTTGGGAGAGGCATTTCAACCTTTCAGAGACATATCATGCAATAATAAAAATTATCAATGGGGTGTAATGAAGAGATGTTTGGTGGAGTTCTTAATCCCAAGTGAGATCAATCTAGAAGATCTCTGGAATGCCACCATCATTTTCGGTCCTTGTTTCAGATCTCAGGTGATTTACTTTTGCTAAACAGGAGTGAAACGCATGATGGTAAAATATCCTCACTGGAGTTCTGAAGACCCACAATGAAAGGAAATATGTCACCATTAACAATAGTTAATTCATCTTCCTCAGTAAAACAAGATTGAATTATTTTGATTTTGCAGTAGTTTCTTTTCTTGTCATTGCTTGCCATCCAGGCAGCAAATTGTATTCTGAGGGCTTAAACCATGCTAGTTTTCACCCTGGTGTAAAACTAGTGTTCCAAACTCTTTGACGGAGGAAAACAAATAGTTGTTGCAGCAAATCAAGACAAACTTAATCTGGTGTGTTGCATAGAAGTGCATGTTAGGGACTCCCACAATAGCTGTTTGCTACAGGCAATGTTTTATCGTCTTAATTATATCACCACTGGAATAAAAATCAGTGGCTGTGTATCTAAATTCATTTGTGCATATTATGGGTTCCCCCCACCCACCCGCCACAGCCCCAAGGAGTAATATGGTAAATAACTATATCTGAAACCTAAAACACTATGATTGATGTTCTGCAGGGGGATTTCGTTGTAAAATTGACTTCCAAAAAGCAGTCCGATACCTTGTTAAAAGGCTGTGATCAGATAGGGTTATAATGCCATTAAACCGAGAGCTGCAAATATTTTCCTCCTTTCGACTTATTTAAGGGGGTTGAGAAGCTGGTTAATGCGAACTTAAATGAGCTGCAAATGACTGTAGGAATGCTACTTGTGTAATTCAGCCACTGTCCTCATTAGTGAAACTGAGCAGGGGGGAAAATAATTGGGAGAGAAGAAAATAACCTCTGGCAGTGTATTTAGATGCCGCAACCATTCATTGAGAGCACACACCACTAAAACGCCCCACTAACATGAATGGGAGCCGCACAAGAGCCACATAGTGGAGCAGAGAGGGCTCTAGGCCCTACCAGGGATGGTGGACTAGGAGGCCCCACCCTTGCCCAAGGAATTGACCCCCCCCCTTGCATTGAGAAGGGAGCGCATGGCTCAAGAGTCATTTCAAGGGGGCAGTGCAAACACCCATGCACCATCATCCCATCCCATCCATCCATCCATCCAACCCTTCCTCTCTCCTTGCTGTAGCCCTGAAGATCAGAAAGGAAAGGGTTACATAGTGGTGGCAATGGCGATGGGGACAGGGAAGAAGGTTTCCCACTACACGTATTTTCCTCTTCTCCCCCCATCGGTAGAGCTTGGAGCCCCTCCCCCAACCCTTCCTTCCTCCCTGCCACCATCAAGCCCAGCCCAGAGAGTCTGCTGCATTTCCATTCTCACGCGTGGAGGCCCTCTGGTCTGGGGCAGATGGCTGGAGGGAGAGAGGGAGAGCTGGCAACAGCAATAGTGGAGGGAGAGGGAAGGCCTCTACAGCTCCATGGCTAGGGGAAGGGGGAGGGAAATTCAAATCAAACACCACTTGTTGGGTTTGAGTCAGGCCAGCTCACAGGGAGGATAGCTGGAGTTCAGAGGCCCAAGATAATGAAAGCTCGGTGAACTCCCCCTCGCCTGGCAGATGGTTTCCTCTGACATTCCTGTCTAGAGCCTGACCTACACTTTAGCCTTTATTTCCCCCACCACAAGGAATTGCAGCCTGGGCTGACTCCTGGACCCAGAGGCCCCAGACAAGGGAGCCCTCCCCACATTGTTTGGTAACTTCTTGATTGGATTACTGTAACACGTTGTATGTGGGGCTGGCCTTGCAGACGTCCCGGAAGCTTTATCTAGTGCAGAACAATGTGGTGAGAATGATATAGTACCACCAAGCAGCATTGTATATCCCACTGACTCAGAAGTTGCTGTGCTGGCTGCCTCTTTGCATCCAAGCCCAATTCAAGGTGCTGGTACTTAACTTAGTTTAAAGCCCTAAATGGCTTGTGGCCCAAATACCTGCAAGAAGGCTTCTGCCTATACTATTCTAGCTTGCCTGCCACCTAAGATAACCAGGCGAGACTCTTCTTCATGTACCTCAGATACGTTATGTTTCAGTCAGTTTTGGTTGGGGCACCTTGACTATGAAATGCCGTCCCCTTGGATGTGTAACTTGTGGTAAAGCTGCCATTGTTTTGGCACCAGCTCAAACTCCTTTTGTTCTAAACCAGGCATTTTAACTTGTTGGTTTTTGTCTGTTCTGTCATATTTTCTGCCTTCTTTGTTTTATGATACTGCATGCCTTCCCCCGTAGTGTGGAACGCCCCTTCCAGAGAGGCTTACCTGGCACCTATGTCGTGGTCTTTTTGACACCAGGTCATTTTAAGAACTCTTAGTCATTTTAAGGACTGTTTTCAGTGCTTTTAGATCACTTTTATTGCTGCTAGTTTTACTTTGGTTTTAAGTGCTGGAGTCTTTTTACTCTTTGCTGCTGGTTTTATCTGGGTTTTATTACATGCTGTTTTTATTAATTGATTATTGTTGTAATTTGTTTTGAATGTACTGTAGACTGCCCAGCAAACTTGGGTTATTGGTCAGCTTAAAAGGATGATAGATAAAGGAACGTATTTACATATGTGGTGGCAATGCAAATATGTACAAAGATTATGGAAGATGGTGTTTTCAGAAATTGAAGAAATAGTGGGAATGAAAATAGAACAAACACCAAAGATTGCATTGCTGTCACTATTTGAAGATATAAAGTGTTGAAAAGAAACTATAGAGCTGATATCGAGTTTGCTGGTTGCAGCACGATTGATGGTAGCTAGGAACTGGAAGATTCAAGGGGAATATTCTATTGAAGAATGGTACAAAGAAGTATGGGATATAGCCATTAATGATAAACTGACATGTAATATTAAGTGGAGAAAAGGCGTAACTAAAATAAATGAGTTTGAAGGAATCTGGAAACAGTTCCTAATATTTGTGTTTACTAAGGGAAGTGGGAAACCGCCAGAAGAAGAAACGATCAGATTTTGGACTCAGGAATAGATCCCGAGGTGGGGGGGTGCACTTTTATGTTAAGAATGATTATGTAGTACGATAATGTATAGGTAATACTTATTCAACATATATGTACTCAACATTTATTCAATATGTATGTAGCAGTTGTTTGATGTTTCTTTTTTATTATTATTATTATTGTAATGTATGTTTATATAGTGTAGAAAACAAATAAAAATTATTTAAAAAAAGGATAATAGATAGATAGAATAAAATGATGCATTTTGATGTTTTTATTGCACTATATATTGTTTTAATTCTATTTGTGAAGTCTCCTTCTATATGCAAGGGTGAAGGGCACTTTAAAAATGTTTCTTCTCTCTTGCCCAATTCAAACCACACATTGTTGCTATCAGTCTTTCAACTGTCAGGTGGGTATGCTCATAGAAAACCACCCCACATTTTTATTATGGTTTTAACCTTTGCAGCGGTTAGATGTTTGTAATTTTGATGGTAGGGTTATTCATTCATTCATTTATTTATTATTGCTGTTGGACACTTTGAAGTCTTTTCAAGGAAAGGTGGGATAAAAATGTTCTATACAAACAAACAAACAAACAAACAAACAAACAGATAAATCTCTTGCCACCAGTGATAAAGTGATCCACTTTATTTGTGGAGGATGGTAGTTATCTGTTTGTCTTTTGGCTTCAGGAAAATGGGGTGGGTAAGCCTGATATAGAGGGGGAAATAAAAGAGGAAACATGTTTTAAAGGCCTAAGAAATGGAATGCAAGTAACTCAAAAAAAGAAAGAAAGAAAACCTTCTGTCTTCGAAAACAGTTGCAAAAGGGAAATCGCCTTGAAAAGGTGCTGTAAATCTCAATAGGCATTTTATCAACATAAAGCCAGAGTTCTAAAGCACCTTTGCATATTTCTGCCTCTTATTTTGCTGTTTTCAAATACCTAGCAGCCAGAAGAGCAGCTTTTTCTTTTCTTTTCTTTTCTTTGTTTAGGGGTGGAGGGAAGCTACTTTGTGAGACAATAATTGTCTGAAAAATGGGATAAAAATAATAAACAAGAGATATTTCCCAACTTCTTTGGATATAAAGTGGAAATGGTTGGAAAGAGAGTTTGAAAATGCTTTCTTCTTCCTCTCCCACAATTTCTGAAATTGCCAAATGGGAGACCCTATACCAGCAAGTAGACCTTTTAGTTACACACCCCACGTTCTTAGATAAGCAACGTCATCTGTTCAGCAGATCCTCCAGAGAAAGACAAGGTGCCTCCCATGTCTGAGCATTGAATGTTGAGCAGAATTTATTTATTTATTTATTACATTTATATACCGCCCCCATAGTAAGAGCACTCGGGGCAGTTTACAGAAATTCTAAAATTGAGATAAAAACGAGTATACAAAATTTAAAATTCTAAAACGCAGAACATACATACCTAAAGCATTACAACCGTTAAAAATAAACATGTGGGTGATTAACATGTACTGCCATATGCCTGGGCAAAGAGGAAAGTCTTAACCTGGTGCTGGAAAGATAGCAGTGTTGGCGCCAGGTGAGCCTCGTCAGGGAGATCGTTCCATAGTCTGGGGGCCACCACTGAAAAGGCCCTGTATCTCGTTGCCACGCTCCGAGCCTCTCTCAGAGTAGGCACCCGGAGGAAGACCTTAGATGTTGAACGTAGTGACCGGGTATATTCACGTCGGGAGAGGCGTTCCGTCAGGTATTGTGGTCCCAAGCCATGTAAGGCTTTATAGGTCAAAACCAGCACTAGTAGTTATGAACACTACTATGCTGAAAGAGTGAGTGGGAGAAGTAATGTTTTCATCCTGTTTGAAATGTCCATCAACTATCAAGAGCTTACAATCAACCTTCCCTAACGGGTGACCTTTGGACTTCAACTTCCATCAGCCCCAGCCAGCATGGCTGGGGTTCAGGGATAATGGGAACTGCTGTCCAAGATATCTGGAAGGCACCAGGTTGGGGAAGGCTTGTTAATTTCTTATTGAAGCTTCTGCATGTGTGGGATGCCTGTGCTAAGATGAGGGACCCTTCTTTAGAAATGAAGCTCCATGGCTGTCCAATGCAGCCACTGGGTTCTGAATGGTGGACACAGAGATGGGCTTACTCAGGCTTTATTAACAGGGTTGTGTTGCAGAGAAAGATGTGTTTGGCACTAGCTTATATCCTGATTCATGGTGTACATGAATCGACTTTTAATTTACACATTAAAATTAACTGTGCGGGTTTTCAGTAGACAAACAATCAAAGAAGAAGGATTAGTAAATGCTCTTAGAGTGCAATCCTATCAATTGCTGCTCAGAAGCCCCCCAAACTTGGAGGCTTCCAAATTTCCTATGCCCTGTCTGGCTGAAGCCACCAAAACAGGAAGAGCGGCTTCAGCCTCCCTGTCCTCCACCGTGGATAATTTTCACTAGATGGGCTTTTTAGCCCATCTAGCAAAAGTGCTTCAGAGGGAGGGAGAAAGAGGTTGAAGAGGCTCAGGATAAATCATACACAGGCCTCGCTGGTCTCCTCCCCTCCCCGCCCTCTGGAACGCCCCCTTTGCTCCTTCTCCGAGGTCACTTTATCAAGCAGCCAATATGGTTCTTTCCACACCAGCTGCTAGGGGGAGGGGTCTAGAGCTGGATCTGTGACTCCCCCATTCCAAGGTTGGAGTGTTGTCTCTGACCTCGGTAAGGTTTTTTTGAGCCATCCTATGCTCACCCAGGGACCATAGGATTGCTCTCTTAGTAAATTAGCATATTTTTCAGGAGGAAATGCTGACCAAATAACCTTTAAACCTTTAAACATTGGGAGTCATAACAAATCTGATCAGGAGCAAGTTCTAAAGTCAGTAATTTCCCATAAAATGCCTATTTCTCAATCGGTTTTATCACCTAGAGCCTGAAAAATTATGTCCCAGAAACCCACCATTTCTTTTCACAACTGTATTTTGTGAAAATACAAACTTCGATTATAGCTGACGCTAGACCTTGTGTGTTTGATAGAAACTTTCAGCATCCTGTGCAGTAAGCCATCCTTCTCCAGCCTGGTGCTCTCCAGGAGTATTGGACTGCAATTCCCATTATACATCAAATGTAGTATGACAAACAGACAGAAACCAAGATCCACACACCACAGTGTTAACTATCACATTTTTCTTGTTTTGGAGAATTGTTAGTTATGACAGATAGTTTTCATAGGAAAGAAGCCTAGCACAAATGAGACATCAATAAACTCTTATGAGGTTTACAAACTGCATTAAAAATGTAGATTAATTGCACCTTATTCCCCCCCTTCTACACATTATAGCATTCTCATTAGGGTTGCTATTATGTCTGTTTTGTTTTTTAAAAAAACAAAAAAGGCTTGATTTGCCGGTCTGTGTGGTAATTTATTTATGATTGTTTCATGTGAACCTTTTTTTTTAAAAAAATGTATCAGTAGATCAGCAAAGAGTCTATAGACTGACAATACACCTTCTGTTCTAACTAATGCCTGTTGTTCCTTCAAATACTTAAAAGGTTGTCACACAGAGGAGGGCCAGGTTCTCTTCTCGATCCTCCCAGAGTGCAGGACACGGAAAAACGGGCTCAAGTTAAAGGAAGCCAGATTCCAGCTGGACATCAGGAAAAACTTCCTGACTGTTAGAGCAGTACGACCATGGAACCAGTTACCTAGGGAGGTTGTGGGCTCTCCCACACTAGAGGCCTTCAAGAGGCAGCTGGACAACCATCTGTCAGGGATGCTTTAGGGTAGATTCCTGCATTGAGCAGGGGGTTGGACTCGATGGCCTTGTAGGCCCCTTCCAACTCTGCTGTTCTATGATTCTTTGGGCAATTACCTATATATCATCCTATTTTCTCCATGTTGTTCTTCTCTGTTCTGGGCATTTTAGAAGCATAGAAAACATAGGAAGCTGCCTTATACTGAGTCAGACCATTGGTCCATCAAGTCCAGCATTGTTAACACTGACAGGCAGCAATGGCTCTCTACTAGCGTTTCAGGCAGGAATCATTCCAGCCTTACCTAGAGACACCGGGGGTCGAACCTGGGACCGTCTGCATGTAAAGCAGGTGAGCCTGAAAATCTGAGCTTGAATATATGAAAAAGCATGGTGACCCCTTGCCTCCCATTCCTTTTAATATCTACATGAAACTGCTGGGGGGAGTTATCAGGAGGTTTGGGATGAAGTGCCATCAGCATGTGAATGATACTCAGCTCTATCCCCTGTTTCCATCTGCACATCCCTGGGTGGCGGTCGAACTCACGAAACAGCTTCTGCAGGTCGTACACCGCTCCGAAATTTTGAATGGGGAGCAATATTTAAATATTGTAAATAAAATAAATAAATGAAATTAAATGGTGGGTGGGAATGAAAGCAAAAAGGGCCAGGCCGAAGCAAAAGGGGTGGGGCCAAAATACTAGCATGGTTCAGCTTAAAGTTCTTATGGCCCGGGACTAAGCCTTTGGAGAGGCATTTTAACTGTTTAGAATGGAGAAGTATCTGCACAATTGCTGGGAAAGGGGGTGGGGCCAGGGAAAGGGAAACGGGGTAGGCCCTCTAACAAACCCCAGAAGGCTAGATTGCAGGCCAGTGTTGCTCAAGTAGTAGAGTCCAGGAACGGTTTTTCCACATAAACTGCAATGTGTGTAAGTAGGGAGCAGTTCATGTATGTGAAGGCATTTCTGTAGAAAGAGAAAAAGAAATCAAATGGTGGTTTTACCTACCTGCGTAAAGGTAGGACATGGAGTGACTGACCGTCAGTGCTCAAAGTGATGTTTGGGAGGTCGGGTCATGGGGGAGAAGTGAGGATTAGAGAAGCAAAGTGAGCAGTTGAGGCAGAACTGACAGGAATGTAATGAGTGAAGCATTTGGAAGCCAGAAGAGTAATTTAAATTCTGTTCTCTGAAACACTGCAGAAAGGAAGCATGTGAAAGGGGAGATAGGATAATTGCATGTTCTTGGCGGTGACTTGGTAAAATGCTTACTAAGTCCAGGAGTAATTACTATGTAACCCACACTGCTTTTAAAAGACAGAAATAATCTTCAGTTTACATTTTATCATCACGTCTATTATCATATAATTAAACTGTCACTACCTGTATTTACTGTGTAATTAAGTGACAAGCGCTATCCTGAAGAGCATTGAAATAAAAATGAGAAACATGGGCACCTTCGCTCTCTCCTTTATTAAACCACCATTCATATATATATATATATATATATATATATATATAATGTGTGTGTCAGGAGGGAGACATAATCGATGATAGCGGAACTTTCCTGACTGAAGAATAACTTCCAGAATGTGCCAAATAAATTAATGTGTCCACATGTCAATACTGAGGGGCAGATTTTGACTTGGTTTCAATTTATAGTGAGGAAAATGCTTTGAAAAATCCTCATGATTTTTTGTGAGCTTCCTGGAACCACCTGGCTGACCAGCACTGGAGATGGAATGCTGGGCCAGACGGATGTTCAGAGCCATGCAGCAAGGCTGCTCTTATATTTTTATGTTACAATCTTAACTCCTTATGCCAGTATGGATAGGCAGTCAAGACAAAGCAATCACAATGTACACCATCTTTGTTAACATTTCTACTGCTGTTTTGCTTTGCTTTTTTACTTTTCTTTCTTTTTTTCACTTACTTTGTCATTTCTGTTCTTCTTATCAGTGGTTTTCAAGACTAGATTCCTGACATTTATATGGAATCCTATACATGTCTACTCAGAAGTAAGCCCCATTGAGTTCAGAGGGGCATACTCCCAGCTAAGTGACCACAGGATTGTTGCTTTATCCTCACATTCTCAGCTGTAACTGCATCTTCTATGATGCCATGACAACTTAAATTTCGGAATTGTTAAAACACAGAGAACACGACTTTCATTTAAAAAATGATAATTTTCTAGCAGTTCTGATTTTTGGAGCAAGTTTGGTACACACACAAAATCCTTTCTGTGGCAAGCAAGTTACCTGCTGAGTTCTCTGATATACAATATGATGCAAGCAGATTGAAATTTCTCATTAATGACATTTTGTCTATTTTAACATGCCATTTGGGATACATGAGCTTATACTTTGTAATTTCTAACTGGAACAGTTGTGTCAGGTTCCCATCCCTGGATATTTGACTGACCTGAGGCCTTAGCTAGACTGGGCTTTATCACAGGGCGAACCCCGGGATCGTCCCTGACGCACGGGGATCAGGGAGGGATGATCTCTCCCTTGCCTCAGGATAGAGCCCTCCACTTTGGGCCTGCTTTTTCCATGGTCTCAGGCTCAGCCCGAGACCATGGAACATGTGGCCTGACGCTGCGGTTGACCTGGCTCTGTGCCATTCTTCGCATGGAGCCGGGAGCTGCGCCCATTGAGGGTAGGGGGGAATGGGGAAATGATTTTTTTAAAAAATAAAGCACGTACCTTTAGTGCACGAGTGTTTGTGCGCTCCTCTTCCTTTAAAAATAAAAAATGGCAGGCACAACGCCTCTCTTCCTGAGGTCGTCGTGCCTCATGTGTAAACGGAGGAGGGATCTCATGTTAATTGCAATGGGAGATCTTCCCTCCTCCATCACGGACTATCAGGTAGGTCTAGCTGAGGCCTGAGGCTGCTACAGACATAAGTTCTAAACATTGTCATAGGAATGCTTCCAATTTTTGAAAAGTTTGGAAACTGAGATTAATGAAGACTGATGCTCCATAACAAAGACATGGTGTTGGGACTAGGACTAGTATTAGACTGGCAGCTTCGGAGCTGCTGCGGCCCTACTCCTTCTTGCAGCACTGAGGTAACATGAGAAGCCATGGACCATGGGGAAATGGGGTTAATATTTGCATGGGGAGGAGCCACAGCGTTGGCTTCTCCAGTATGGCCTTGGTGGGCTCTTCATATTAGCAGATAGCATGGGAAAGGATGGTGGCACTGTGTCTCCTAGATAATCAGAGGACAACAAAACCTTTAATACTTTAGTAACAGAACTAAATGAAATTGGCAAACAGCGGAAACAGAGGGTCCACTTAGGTCTCTCAGAACTAGTGTAGCATATCATCTAAGAGTTTGAGTAGGGAATGGTGAGGATTGTTTCAGTTCAGTTTTTATAAGAACTTGCCAAAATTCACAAAATAGTCTATATGCAGGACAAAAAGAAGTTGAGATTTTTTTTAAAAAAAAAAATGGATGTGGAGAAAGTAAAATTAACAGATTTGTCCATCTGTCGATTTCCAAGGGCCGTGAGTGCTTAGCTCTTAACAGTCTGAATCTGAATCCCAAGTGAATGCTTAATTATGGTTGTCCTCTTTTTTCCTGACAGGTTCCACATATTTAACAGCTGTATGGCAGGCATGGGCCTCTCCATGCTGGGAAGAGCTCTACCGGTTGAAAGTGACTGATGCAGATGGTTGAGAATTTCAGTTCAGTTCATTTTTTGATCAGAAATTGCCGAAACTCGCAAAGTTCTTCATATTCAGTAAAGAAAGAACTTGAGATTTTTATTTATTTATTTATTTAAAAACTGAATTTGACAGAAAACAAAAACTGATAGAGTTACTCATTCTTATGTCTGAGCTGTGAACTGGGATGTCCTGGGTTCAAATCTTGTCAAAGCCCTAAACTCATTAGGGAGCCTTGGGCAAGGCATTTTGCTAGTCCACGATAAGGTTGAACTCCAACAAGATAGCAGACATAACCTTACCATTTTGGTGCCTATGGTAGGATATTCAAATGGCATGATGTGGTGATAAAAATGCAAAGTAAATAATATCCCATTTCCTGTTCCACAGTGGTACCCCCACATTCTGCCATCACTCTGCCTCGCTTTGCTTAAGATGGGGCCAGACTTCAGAGCAGGCCCAAAACTTGTGACCTACACAGCTGAATGGAGCCCAGTAGCCATGTATGGCTCCCCACTATGGGGTCAACAAGCCTCCTACTTTTGCTGCCTACCTGAGATTGCAGGGGTGGGGGGACCTCAGAGGAATCCTCCACTACCTGGCATGCCACAATAGTTCTGCTTGGAAAGTCGCAAACTGTGCAGGCCTTGTGCAGGATGTTAAAGAGACCCTGTTAATGTTCAGAGACGGCTTCTCCTCTCTCATTCTCATTCACGTTCTAACCTCTGTCAGATGAAGGGGAAAAATACTGTGCCATTTTTAATTTTTTAATCTTCTTTTAACTTTTTCAGTGACTAGCGGGGTCTTTAATCAGGGAAAGATGGAAACCCAAACCATGCAAGCTAGTGAATATTGAAAAGGTCAACATAGTACAATGCACCGCTTTAATTTATGGTTTGTCTCCTACATTTTAAAGATTAGCAAACCTTTGCAAAAAAAAAAAATGTTTTAACTCTTTCTCCAAAAAGCACTTTATATGTAAGGCAGCATGCATATTGCTTTTCTTTTTTGAATTCAGAATTTCTTAATGCTTTAGATACGTTATCAAAGTTTATGAATGCTAATTTGTCCAACTCATAATGGTGAGACACATTACAGCTCAACTATCATTTCCTAAAATGGTATACTCCAGCTTGGATTGTAAAATGAGAAGCTGAACATGCACAGTCAGCATTTAGCCTGACCATACTGCTTTGTCAGTGCATGAGCAAAAGTACTTTATGATTCTTATAGTCCAAGAAACTTGTGTTGGTCAATGTGAAACTACATGATCGACATAAAGGAATGGATGGACTATATAAATTCCTCTGTTCCAAACTATTTCTGCATCAATCTCCTTTTTTTTTTTTTTTTGAAAAACTGCAACAACAACAAAACCACTGTATTTTTATGTATTATTTTTTTTACAAAATAAGCAGTTTTGTTTGCATTTGACATTAAAAAATGTATTTTGTACACATTTTTATATACACTTTGGTAAATATTTTGAGTGCAGAACTGTATCGCAAAATTCAGAAAAGTGTGAAAACCAAAGGATAACTGTATTCCGATCTGCATATTTCGAAGTATGAAAAAGTCAGTTTCCTTAAAAAATGCAGACAATGAAACCCTTGAGCATCCCAAGCCAGGAATTCTTGCATGTTCATCCTCTTGCTGAAACTCTCACTGGAGCTGTCATTAACTGTGGTTAACTGTGTGACCAGACTATTGCAGAACTATGTGACCAGACCATCCAACCAAGATGCCTTTTGTTTAGTGTAAGGATCTTCTAGGGCTGAGCTGAAAGTTCCATTTGAAATGTTTTCTTCCAAGGTAGGGGGAGTTTGGCAAAAGGGAGGAAGCAATCCACGAATACAGGGAGAGGCGGTAGAAATTCAAAAAAAAGGTTCAAGGGCTGTGGGGCCTACTTGGATAATTAACAGCTTTTTTCCCTTTGTTCTCGCTGCCACAACAGTTCTCTTATTCAAGACTATTCCAATGAACTTAATATTACAATGATCTTATGGGGAAATTGAGTGGGCAAAGACTTGTTTCCCTGCTGTTTCAGAGGGCAGGGGTTTATCGATGTGCCCTGCTTAGCCCATGGTGGCTGTGAGTTGGTGCTGCATTGTTTATATGATGCAGTTGCCAACTCGTAGCCAGCAAGGGCTCCCCCCCCCCAAACTGCACTTTTAAAAAGTTGCTGACTTCCCGCAACTTTTTCCATTACTTTAGGGTGACCCTATGAAAAGGAGGACAGGGCTCCTGTATCTTTAACAGTTGCATAGAAAAAGGAATTTCAGCAGGTGTCATTTGTATATATGGAGAACCTGGTGAAATTCCCTCTTCATCACAACAGTTAAAGCTGCAGGAGCTATACTAGAGTGACCAGATTTAAAAGAGGGCAGGGCAACTGCAGCTTTAACTGTGTGATGAAGAGGGAAGTTCACCAGGTTCACCATATATACAAATGACACCTGCTGAACTTCCCTTTTCAATACAACTGTTAAAGATACAGGAGCCCTGTCCTCCTTTTCATATGGTCACCCTAATTTACATATCATTAACAAACCATGCTGGGGGCTGTTGAACATAAAGATAGGAGTAAACTTACAAGGCTGAGTACTGGCAAATGAAAAATGAAAGTGGACAATTAGAACCGCCCAGAGAGCTTCGGCTATTGGGCGGTATAAAAATGTAATAAATAAATAAATAAATAAATAAATAAGATGAAAGTAATTAGCTAATTACTTTCATCTCACCACCTTCTTTGCTCTGGCTGTCAGTGGTGACCTTGCTTTGGATAGAGTCTGGGGAAAGTTCCAGGCCCAGGGTAAGTCGGAGGACATGCAGGAAGGCCAGGCAGAGGGGCAGGGGGTAGGGGGCAAGCTTGATGAACTGAATGGCTGCTGGTGCTGTGGTTTTTTCAGTCAGAAAGCCCACATTCCCTCCTGCCATGGAGATTTGCCACTCCCACCCTGCAGCTGCAATGGCACAGGGTTTTGAGGGAATGAGTGGCAAAGACACCCCCACCCCCAGGACTAGGTCTAATGGGCTTTAAGTTAATGGAGGGTTGCTTTTAGCTGAACATTAGGAGAAGCTTCTCAACAATAAGAGACATTTCACAATGGAACCAATCACATTAGGAAGTGGTGGGCTCCAGTGGTGGCTGAAGGTTTTGATGTCAGTAGAGCGGTGAGTTTCAGCCAGAACCCATTTGGGGGAAAGGGTTCAGCACTTGGGAGAGCGTCTTTGGAACTTCTCACTGAAACTAGAGAGGTTTCACCACTACACTGATGTTGGAGCACGAGATCTTCACAAAGAAACTGGACAACCCTCTGTTGTGAATGTTCTGGTTTTGGATTTCCTGTTTTCCAGCAGGGGGTTGGGCGAGATGGCCTGCAAGGATCCTTCCAGCTCTATGATTCGGTAATAACTGGATTTTGTGCCACCATTGTCGACTGAAGATCTTCTGTGGCATCATTTTGGCCTCTTCATCTGGTGACATATGGAAATATGCAAAAGAGAAATAAATGTTGATTTTATTAAATTGCTGCATTGCAAGAAAATCAATTTATTCTAAAACACAATTCATTAATTTCAATCTAGGTAAAACAACTTAGTTCCCGCAGAGATAATTTCTACCAGAGCAGCTCAGTCATATTAATTTTAAAACTCAGCAGCAGTGGATCAAAAGCAATAAGCACTAATTTTTAAGCTGAGAAAATCTGAATTTGATTATCAGCAGCAACGATGACCAAAAAAACAAAAGCATCATTGCATGATTCTCATCAACATAATTGGTTGAAAACCACAGCCAGACATCCCCAGTTTGTAAGTCTCATCAACTGCAGTTTCATGTAAGACACATTCGGGGGGGGGGGGCAGGGTACTTCTGTTGCAAAATGTCATACTTGACATTCTTTCAGAACTGGATATGGTAAGTCACTTGCAATAGCAAGGAGGAAAGTTCAGAAATAATAAAAAAAATGTAAAGAGATATTCACCTCCATCCAGAGCTTATGAATATTTGGATTTCCCAGTGAGTAGAAGAGACAGATCACTGGCAGGGAAATGTAAATGCTGAAGGTAAGATTCTCCAACAGAAATTTGCTGGACTGTCCCATCCATAGATCCTAGGCAAGCAGCTTGTTCATGCATGGCAGAAAGAAAGGGCAGTGGGTTCTCCAGGCTGGGATTGGTGGCAGGAGGGTTGCACGGCAGTGGCAGTGGTGGTGGCAGCATGGGTTATTCTTCAGGCAACAAGAGAATTCATACCGGGCCTGATGCCCCATCCAAGGTTACCATAAAAAAAGTCCATGGGTTAGGTGCAACAGGGGGCAATGGGGTCGGCACTGCAGGGAGTCGGGGTTGCTTGCAGTCCATGGGCTGCATGTTGACCAACCCTGATCTAGGGTATATTAAGTGAACCTCCACCCATCTCAATCTGCCAGGATGAAGTCCTGCTCTGGGTCCCCTCACCATTTGGAGCCTACCAGGTAATTATAGAGTGGCCACTGATGCATCACTCAAATACAGGACAAAAGATAAAGGTTTACATCACATTTGTATGTGCTAATTTATATGTACAAATGAAAATCCAGAAATCATTACCATAGTGTATATAGAAACACAATACATCTCACCATAGTGGGGAAGACCTGTGTGTCCTTCTGCTATCCAGCTTCTAAGTGTGATGGGCAGCTTCAAGGCCCCTTCTTATGGTTCTTTATCTTTAACCTGGACATGGACCAGAGTGCTCCTTCCCTGCAAAGTAAGAGACATGGCCACCATAGGTGGGAACTATGGACTGGCATTTTCTGTGCTCCTTCCAAGATGCTGGAACAAAGGAGGTGTGTTCGGCCCCATCACTGCTGTGCTTCTGGCAGGTCACCACATCCTATCTCTTTCAGCAGACATGTCTAGGAATGGTTTCTAAATGGATCCTGATAGCTTTCTTTCAATATTAATGCCATTTTAAAAATGCTGTTTTAGACTAAACGGCATTTTGGTTCAGAGTTTTAATTCACATACACTTCTTTGCCATCTTGAATAATCCTACAAGGCAGGATAAGAAAGAAAGAAAATTTCCCCGTGTGTAAATCAAACTGGAATATTTGTCACTTTGGGCAAACATCCAAATACATATTCATATCTATATGAATCCATGCCACAGGTCATATTTGATGCGCATGGTGAATATTCATTTCAGCATTAGATTTTGACATTATATTTACCTAATGCGACAGGCAGCATCAAGCAGAGGGTTTATAATCAATATGATGCCATTTTAACTGCACTTCCATTTAACATTTTAAACTGTTCACCCCATGGGAATACGGCTGAGAGCCATGGCTGATTAGCAGAGGCCATAAATGGTTTCTCCTTTTCAGTTTCATTGCCTTTTGATACCGTTGCCTTGACAGGTCCTCCTCAAAAGGAAGAGAAATGTGGGCTTTCAGTGGGTGAAAGAGGATAAATTTCAAAATGAAAAGCAGCAGAGGGGAACGCAGGATGCATTTGGAGCAGGAGTCGGCTACAAAGAATGTAAAGTAAAATAAATAAGAAAGCCTGTAGGAAGAGAAGAATTTTGGGGCTCCCCCTATTTTTCTGAGGCTACCTGACAGCCCCATGCTTTGCTATGGCCATTCTGTGTGGTTTTCTCTGAAAACTAAATGTTTAACTCCTTTAGGTATTTTGATTTGTAGATGATCCCTAAACTCCTCCAATGATTTCCTATGGCCATTTGGAATGAACCAATGCATTTCAATGGCCATTCGGTGCCCTTGGTTTAATATAGGGTGACCATATGAAAAGGAGGACAGGGCTCCTGTATCTTTAACAGTTGTATTGAAAAGGAAATTTCAGCAGGTGTCATTTGTATATCTGGAGCACCTGGTGAAATTCCCTCTTCATCACAACAGTTAAAGGTGCAGGTGCCCCGCCCTCTTTTAAATCTGGTCACTCTAGTATAGCTCCTGCAGCTTTAACTGCTGTGATGAAGTGGGAATTTCCCCAAGTTCTCTATATATACAAATGATACCTGCTGAAATTCGCTTTTCTATGCAACTGTTAAAGATACAGGAGCCCTGTCCTCCTTTTCATATGGTCACCCTATTTAATATGTCCCCTGAATTCCTCTGTTCAATTGCTCATGGCATCACTTGACCTCTATAAAAGCTTCCGGGGCCATTTCTACACCAGCCCGGTATAGCAGGAGGGAGGGAGGAGGATCTCACGACATCCTGATATCCCCTTAGTCCACCTGTGGGCGCGACCCGGGAGGAAGGAGGGTGTTGCACCCACCATTTTTAAAAAAGTTTTTTAAAAGGAGCTGAGTGCACGTGTGCTCCAATTCAAACATAAGTTTTTTAAAAGCCGCCACCCTGCTCCCCCCCCCCAATTCTTCCCGGCCCAGTTCCTTCCCTCTACTGCTCCCCACTACTTGCAGGGAGGAGGGAAGAAGCCAGGAAGGGCAATCCCAAGGCTGCGGGAAGATTCAGATTTTCCCAGGGAGTACTTATCCCTGGGAAAACCTGTTCTTGTCCCTCTTTCCTCCCGGGAGCCCCTGTTTGTCATTTGGACATACAGGGACTCGGCCGTGACCAACCCACATTTTCGGGCTGGTGTAGAAATGGCCTGGGTCACTCTTTCTCAGTAGTTGTTTGTGCATCAAGATTATTCTCCTGTTGCGCCCTTTGCATCACCTTGTCCTCCCCTCCCTCTCCAACTTGGCAGGGAGTTGGGTGTGATCATGACAGTGAACCCAACCAATGTGGCCCTTTTCCTTGCCTCTCCTTTCCTGTACATTTGGCTTTGCAGTCGGCTCACGTCCCACAAAGCTGAATGAGATTTCAACCCCCAATTAAGCCACATTCGGTAGCTCAACACAGGCAGGCGGCACGTCTCTTTTGACCTCCCAGCCTTCTTGAGTTAGGGAATCATCTGTGTGATTAACGTGCCTGCTGAAAGCCCTGTGCTTCCCAAACAAATTTAGGTTAATGTGCATGTAGGATGGGATAATTTGACTTTCAGTAATCATGGCAGACAGCTGTGAGTGATGCATGACGTGAGAATGAAGAACCCCCTGCCTCGATCGCCAAGTGCCGAACACTGTGTACGCTGCACTAACGGATTTTAAAGTGTGTGACATAAAATGAATCTTTATTGCTAACAGTGTTCTTAATTTTCCTCATAGCATAATAGAGTGCAATGAGAAAAATGCTCTCCTTCAACTTCCTTCCAGCTCCCACCGCTCTATATTATTGCCAGATCATGCAGGCCCTCAAGGTGGGTTGGGGCTTTGGGCAGCTGAACCAGGAGCAAGAATGTGTCCTCCAACCCAGAACTCCAACCCAGGGTTCCACCCTGGGCTGGGGCTGGTTCGTGGAATACAGCAGGCTGGAGGTTCTGCTCTGTTCATTAGACAAAGGCAGAAGGCCAGGCTCCAAAGTTGAGGTGGAAAAAGTGCCTTCTGGTGGGCCCACTCCTATATCACTCCCCACCCACCCTTCTGCAGTGATGGCTGTGCAATAACACCCTGGGACACTGGGACAAATTTAAAATGGTGGCTTTTCAGACCCAACCACCCAGCACAAGGGCAGGGGGGCAGCTAGGGCAGTGGTGAGCCCTGCCAAAGTACAGCACTTCTACCGCCTCCTTGGTTTATATTTGGCCAGCTCTCTCTATACCTGAAGAAAGTGCTGAGGTCTAAGGTGGCCATGTATCCTGCTTTGCAGAAGACAGTCCTCTATTTGAATGAATCCTCTATCTGAAGGGCTGTACGGTCCTTAAGAGTACTCATCCACAGTTAGCACCTGGTCAGCAAAATGAGCAGGCACACCGGTTGCAGCCTCCCCCTCTATGATAACATGAGTTGTTTCCTATTTAAATTATAGTCACTCTTTCAAAATTGGCATCTACATATATAAATGAGGACATGCACAGTTCATGCACATTTGTGTAATCTTTTGTTCACTTTTTGGGTGATGTATATTCCTCTTTTTTAGTGATGCATAAATGGCCATGCTGCTGAGGCCATGCTGGGTTCACACAGTCCCTGTGAGCTGGTAGGCTAAGTCCCAGGCTCAGGTACTGATGGCTCTGGTTCAAGCTCTGACACTACTGTAATCCACAAACCTGGAGCAGGGGATCCACATTTCCTGTTCAGGCAAGACATATTCAACTGGGATGAATACAATGTGGTATAGTGGCTAAAGTGTTGGACTGGGAGTGAGGAGATCTGGGTTCTAGTCCCCACTTGGCCATAGAAACCCACTGGGTGACTCTGGGCCAGTCACAGACTCTCAGCCCAACGTATCTCACAGGGCTGTTAATGTGAGGATAAAATGGAGAGGAGGAGGAGGATTATGTACGCCGCCTTGGATTCCTTAGAGGAAAAAAGCCGGGATATAAATGCAATAATAAATAAATAAACTGTACAAACACTGCTTCTAATGTTCCTTAATACCCACACACAGAGACACACACACGCATGCAAAAGGTGTAAATTGGATTGGGGTACATAGCAGAAGAGGAGCCAGAAGTGTGTAATTTACGTGCTGTTCACTGATTGGACCATCTCCCTGATCCAATAAATTGCTCAGTTCATGACAATATATATCAAACAATCTCCTGTGCCTTTCTCATTCAGAGTACAGTGTGAACACAGGGCCTCTGTTTCATAAAGTAAAATAGGCAGAATGTATGACATACAACCGTCAGGAAAACAAATATGGGATTTAGCTCATGAATTTGCAGCCACTTGTGTTCCACTTTCTAGTGTTCACTTTCCTGATTGTTTCATCTTGTGTTTATTAAACAGTTTACATTATGGAGAGCATTTTGTGATAGCATATATTTGGGGAAACAATGGCCCGATCTACACTAAGCAGGATACAACACTTTAAAAATGTTTTGAAAACTGTATATGTAATGTGTCCTGGGCTTGAACAGTTGTCATAACCATTATAAACCGTTACAAGCAGTTGTGTAGAGCCTGCCGATGTCTATCAAAATGGTAAGCTATTTTAGTAAAAGTCATAGTGTAGATCGAGGCAAACTTGTTCAGAGAAATGAGACTGAAATTAGATGCTCTGTTCCATGTTTAGCAGTACAACTTTGAGGGTGGGCAGCCCAAGAAATGCTTGTAGATAGGAGAAGAGGGAAGAGCATTTAGGAGAAAGGAAGAAGTTCAACAAGGACTGGGGAAAGCCATGCAAATGTTGATGAACAGCTAGAGAGAATAGAATAGAATAGAATAGAATAGAATAGAATAGAATAGAATAGAATAGAATAGAATAGAATAGAATTTGACTGGTCTTCCTTATGCTCATCTCTCCTCTTTGGTCTCTCTTCACCATTCTGCAGCCAAGATTATTTTCTTGGCTCGTCGTTTTGACCATGTTTCTCCTTTGATGAAATCTCTTCATTGGCTTCCCATCCCATAGAGAATTCAGTATAAGCTTCTTTTGCTGACATTCAAAGTGTGTCATGGTCTTACACCTTCTTATCTTTCTTCTCTCATTCCACTTTACCATCCCCCTCGTACCCTCCGTTCTTCAAATGTTATGTTGCTCTCCCGCCCAAGAGTTTCCATCACTCTTGCCCGGCTTCGCCCATTCTCTCTGGCTGCCCCGTTTGCTTGGAATGCTCTTCCGGAGCAACTACATACCACGAGTTTGTTAAGTTTAAGAAAGTAAAAGGCTTGCGTAGTCATTAAAATTGTGTGTGTGGCTATCTCAAGGCTAAGCAGAGGAAGACTATCTGTGAGCAATTACCTTGAGATAGAAGCTGTACTGGGAACCTTGCCAGGATTCTCTAAGATATCATGGTGTTAATGATATGAATATACCAAAGATCCTTGAGGCTGGGTTAGCCTAATCACAGCTGTATGTAATATAGATAAAAAACTGTGTATATATGTATATGTGTATAGCTTTTGTCACTCTGCACAATGACACGGAACTGTAAAGAAGTCTGAAGCTAATAAACTTACTCTGCTA
The DNA here is from genome assembly GCF_023053635.1 of Elgaria multicarinata webbii. Taxonomy (NCBI): domain Eukaryota; kingdom Metazoa; phylum Chordata; class Lepidosauria; order Squamata; family Anguidae; genus Elgaria; species Elgaria multicarinata. The sequence goes on along the minus strand of NC_086180.1, from coordinate 54,348,918 downwards.
AGTAAGACCTGCATTGTGAGCTGTGTATCTGAGCACAAACAGAATTCCCAAGGAAAAGTTCTGGCCCCAACAGAGTTCCATTGTAGATTTTAAAACGCGTTTGAAAACTCATTTGTTTTCAATAGCTTTTGATATTTTAGCTTGATTTACTGTTCTTATTACTATGATTTTTCTCTTATTTCTGCTTTGTGAACCCCTCCCCCCCTTCATATGTTTTAATGTGATTTTAGATTGTAAGCCTCTAGGCAGGATATCACTGTTTTATTTGTATATTTTGTACAGCACCAAGTACATTGTTGGTGCTAAATAAATAAATAAAGAAAGAAAGAATAGAATAGAATAGAATATTTATTTCTTACCCACCTCTTCCTCTGGATCGAGGTGGGGAACAACATTAAACACAAAATCACAATAAAATGCATAAAACTGGTTAAAAATACATAAAACTGATACAATATTAAAATAACAATTGGATGTGTTAAAAAAGCATCTGGGTAGGCCGTAGTTCCTTATCAGCAGACCTCTGAAAGGAGTAATTCATCTGATGCAATAGAAGGACCATCTACACATTACATGGCAGCAAACGTGAGCTTGCCATCAAGTGTACACTCAACATGGAAATGCATCTTATCCTGATTCTTGGATGAGTATACCTCTATGATACTCATTTCCAAATGTGTGTTTGTCTTACTACACATTACAGTTTTGAGTACATTTAAAAAATCTTTGATGATTTTGGATATCAAAAAATATAGGTTATGATGCAGTCTTAGGTAGGAAGAAGGTTTTGATGTTGGCATAGCTCAGAGGCAGGGCTGATGCTAGGCCTGGGCCTTAACTCTATCTCTTAGCACCCTGAGTGTCAGCCAGTTGCCACTCTTCAACCAGCAGGAGCCTCCTTGTGCCCTCTGGCAGTGAATTGGAAGAACAGCTGCTCTGTCCCTCCAAGCCACTGCCATGCAAGCCCCCAGCCGCTTTCTCTTTTGACTGAAGTGCAGCAGCTGCCACACTTCAATCAAAAGAGAAAGAGCAGTGGCTAGCCGAATGGGAAGCCAGAAGGAAGGGAAAACAGCCACTGATAGACTGAGACTACCCAGACCAGTCTATGTGGACAGAGGCCTTATATGAGTCTCCCCAAGTCCTGCCTGAAGTCTCACAAGCTTTCGCCAAGTCTCATGAGACTGCATCAAGTTTAGTGAGATAATGTCAACCCTTCCGAACCTTGATGAAATCTCACATGCAGTGCCCGCTCCAGGTTTTTGAGGGTATCTGAGCAAGGCACTGTCAATGCCCCCCTCCCTCAGTGAATCACTCCTCACCACCATTTTCATGGAAGACAATGTGATGAGTGTTAATGTATGGATTACGTCAGGGGTGTTGAACCTCTTTCAGTTTAAGGGACAAATTCTCTTTCATCTCCAGGGACAAAAAGTGCAGGACCCAAAATCCCAGCCTCTTTTAACCTCAAGTTCTTATTGCCAGTAACTCTTAGGGGAGGCATTTCTTCCCTTTAGAATGGGCGGGAGGACTGCAGAAATGCTGGGAAATGACCAAATGAGTTGGGGTTGGGGCTGGAGGTGGCCATTTGGGGAACCCCGATGGAGCAGATTGGGAACCCAGAAGAGCCGGGTTTTGTCCCCGGGCCTGAGCTCTGCACCCTAGATTATGTCTTCAGTTGTCATGATCTCTCATGATAAACACAGTGGGCAGTTTAGCCGAAGGGCCATTCACTGTGCAGTCTGCAGGTCTCCGTCCTGGTATGTTGTGAGCAAATATGTCCAGTACTGAGAAGAGTTGGGCTGCAGCTGGGGTGGAGGAGCTAAGATAAAGATATGAAAGAACAGGGCTTGTTTGGATTTGGCTTTTCCACAAGGCAAACAAATGACACGTCTAGTTGTGTCTGACACATTCCAAGCCTCACAGATTCTCTCTACCTCTCCAGAGACTCTCGGCTCAATGAGATGGAAATTTCAGTCAGCAAAATCCTTCACTGCTGAAAAGCAACAGACAGGCACAGATTGCCCAGATGCCAGCTCATTCTCAGGCGAGGTTTAAATGAAAATCCACATTAATAAAGGAATCATTGTGTTATAAGGCAAAACCCACATTCCTTTACATAGCAGTTTTAAATGGATCTTTAAAATATTGGGGGGGGGTATTTTATTTTATTTCACCCATATTTTTCCTTTCAATCTTATGTAAGGACAAAGTATAAAGTTTCTGCCTTGCAGACATTTTACCATGGCATATTAATTTACAGGCAGAAAATCACATTGCCCAGCGGTTGCAAATTCTCATAGTATTAACTATGTACGCGCTACAGAGGTCACCTCTAAAACCCTGGAATTGACCTTGCTGTCATCATTTGCAATTTGCTGTTTCAGTATTCACCATGCTTATTAACCATTTTGTGATGGAAACTTGGGTATGGAACTTGGCTTGACAGACAATCAGTTAACAGGATAGAGATTTGGGGTGGGTTGGAAGTGGAAAAAAGCAAGCAGGGCACAAATGAATGCCCTTCTCACACACTCATAGCTTCTTCACTGCTCATTGCATACTGTTGGCCACAATCTGCACAATGAAGAGCAGCTACTGAACTTTAAAGATGTGAGGATGGGGTGGCACATGCTGTTCAGCTCTGAATCAGAGTGATGAGGATCCACCACTAACATGTAATTGGGATGAGTGGAAGGAATCATCTACACCAAGCAGGATATTGCACTATGAAGTGGTATATAAGAGGCAGGAGCCACACTACTGCTTTATAGTGGTATTGAAGTGCACTGACAACTATTGGGGCCCATTGACACATACCATACACCTCTTTCATAATGCTTTCCTAGTGTTATATCCTGCTTGGTGTAGAAGTGTCCCGGGCCCCAACAGCCGTTAGTGCACTTCAGTACCACTATAAAGCAGTAGTGTAGATCCTATAGTGCACTAATACAGCTATAAAGCAGTAGTGTGGCTCCTGCCTTTTATATACCGCTTTCATAGTGCGATATCCTGCTTGGTGTAGATGAGCCCCAAGTTGGTGCTGCCAAATCTGATTCCTACTAGCGTATTAGTTTCAGAAAGGTAGACCAAGCTACTACTTCACAACAGTAGCTTTGATCTCACTACAGCATGACATACCTCTGCAGCATGACCACTGCAGGTACTAGCCATATTTGAGTTAGGGATAGCTGTAGACTAGTGTAATCTCATCTCTTTCCATTGCTTCCAGTTATGTCTCTCTGGTCATAGCTCTTTGTTCCAGTCAAGGATTCCATAAACAGAAGAGGAAGGGATACAATTCTACCCCTACAGTCCCTCCCACCACCTGTGCTCTTTCCCAAAGGGACCATCATCACTTTGGAGATAATTTAGAGGGAAGCAAGGGGCTGCAGAGGAAAGGGAGAATCAAGGGGGAAATGCCTTTCCCCTTCTGTTCACAAAGGCCTCCCCTGGATTGAAGAGCCGCCCATCTGCAGAGGAACGTAATTGTCTATAACTGTCTTTCCTTGGATGCCTGGGCACGAGCCTCCATATTCTCCTAAAAATGTGGCTTTGGGCAAAATTCTTTGAATTTTTAACTTACCTTATTCTGGTTCCATTCAAATGGGAATCTCCAAATTTTGGAAATTTTGCACGGAATGCAGATGGCAGCCAATAACATGATTAGCTTGGATGAATGTTGATTCCAAAAATCAGTCCAAAACATGCTTGGTTAGTACTAAATTTGCAGGAAAATTCTTTTTATCTGTAAGTGGGTAATGCAGTTGTCCAGGGTTGTGAACACACTTTTGTGAAGAGATGATACAAATTTACCATTGCAGATTTGAAGCCATAAATTTGGATATGTGTACTTGCAAAATAAAGAAGAAGGCGCCTAAAATTGAATTTCCATGCTCTGGGATTTGTGAAATTTCTTTCCTTTATTAGTTTGTAAATCACTACTTCTGTTAATGGATGTCATCTTTCCCTACTTCCTTCTTTTACTGGGTGAACAAACTTTCCCATTTTCTCTTTATAACTCGATGAAGCAATTACCACTTTATATTGATTCTCTTTTGTTGATTTCAAAGATAAACAGTACCATTATGCCGATATTACGATTTTGAAATGCTTCCTACTTTCCTGATGTTCTTAGCAGCGGTATATTATTCCAAGTACATGACGACATATATTTCCTGGTCCAATGTCACTGATTGAGTATCTTAAGATGTCTTTAGATCAACCTTGCATCAACTTGAAGTATTTATAAAATTGTCTGAAGTTTTTGTGAACTCTGTACAAGAAAGCTGAATTAATTCCTTCTGTAAATTTGCATAGGGATTGTATAAATCTCCTAATATGAGTCTTCCCTAATGCAGTAACACATGTTCCCTCATGAACAGACTACCCTCATCTCAAAGCCCTATTTTTGATGGCAAAACACAAGCCATAGGACAATGGTGGAAACAGCTGCCAGGAAATAATGAGATTGTCAACCACCATTGATTGGAAACAGAATTCCACAATCTGGCACAACAATATGGATCATCACAACGTCATTGATCCCCACTAACATATTAGGCCTGGCCCAGGCCAGCATGCTATTACCTCCAAAGGGGAGGAAAGGGCCTACCCTTCTGAGTAGAGACTGAAGTATCAATGTGGTTTGATCAATGTGATTCAATCAACTTCCACTTACAAGGCAGGCATTGGTGGCAGGCCTAGAAAGAGAGACCCAGGACAGATCTACACCAAGCAGGATATGACACTTTGAAAACAGTTTTCAAAGTGTATATAGAGTGTGTCCTGGACCCCAACAGTTCTCACTCCTGTTATAAACCATTTTAAAGCAGTAGTGTAAATCCGGCCCCAGTCCTGAAATAATCCTTTTACAGATGTCCAGCAAAATCATCCAATAGGCTCAAATAAGACTATTGCAGACCACAGCCAATGATATATGCTTTTTCCTACCCAGACATATAAGTTAACCATATATTAATTGGGAGGTAGACATTAGCTCATAATGCATTAGAAATGGAGAGTAAGGCCTTAGCTAGACCAGCGGTTATCCCAGGCTGATACCCGGGATCGCCCCTGTGCATCCAGATGACTCACAGGGGATCCCGGGATCAGGGAGGGATCATCCCTCCCTGGCCCCGGGATAAAGCCCTACACTTTGGGCCCAGTTTTTCCTGTGGTCTCGGGCTGAGCCCGAGACCGTGTGCGTGTGGCCCGTTTCCGCGGCTTTTCCCAGCTCTGCGCAAGAGCCTCCTATATGTGCCTGAGTTCTCCCCCACCCCACCCCACCCACACTCACACCATTATTGGGAATTCTGCACAATCAGACCTGCTGCCTTGGCTCTACCCTAGGAATCCCTGAGGAATTTGATCTTTGTGATTTCTGTGTGAATTGACCTGATCTGTAGCACCCAGTGGCAGACGTGGAATGGAATATGCCTATCAGGATGTCACTTCTCTGAAATTTTGCACTTCTCTGAATTTTGCAATGCAATTCTTGGCTTCAAGAAAGCACCAAAATGCATTTAGAAATGCATATTTTAGATAAGATAGGTTTAGACTATTGTTTTTTGTAAGAAAATATGTTCAAAAAAGCGTATTTAAATATGTATTGATATACAATTTTATGTGGGGTTTTTTTATTGTATATTAATGCATAGAAGAGACTTATCAATGAACAGATGAAACATTGACATGGATGAAATAGACTGATCCATTCATCCCTATTTAGAACACATGAATCGGGCTGAATTGTTTTCTATCATCTCTCTTCATGTGTTTCCTAATTGCTCCTGGTAGCCAGCAGAGGAAAAACCTGGCTTTAACCAGTTGCTACCTCATCTCTTCTTGGAACTGTCTGTGTCAGCAGTTAGTCCACCTGATCACAAGTAACATAACTTGCTGGCAGGGACTTATCCATTTTATTCCTTATACAGTACTTAGTAGAAATTTAAGACCATAAGATAACAACTGTAGATAATATTTGCTTATATTGTAATGTGTAAAGCAGTTTTAAGGATCTTATCCTGGGAATTCCATTCTGTTCATACGTGGGAATAGCTTAATAAACTGCCAAAGACTATTTATATGAGATTTAGTTTGAGATAATAGCAGAACAATTACCAGATAAACAAACTGTACATAGCTTGAAAGAGCAGTGGCAGAAGAGGCAACTCAGGAAGTGAGTTCCTATGCAGTTCAGCGGACAGGATTGTCAGTGATCTATGAACAGGTACCTGAGGAGGAAACCAAAACGCAACACAATGGAAAGGTCAGTGCTCACCGTAATGAGCTAGTGCATGTTCAGAAAGGCCATGCATTACGCTGGTAGTTGTGGGGTCCATGGTACATTCCATGGCTGAGCAGTGAGGCCATGAAATTTTCATTAAATCTACAGTGATGTTATTAAACTTTTCTAATTTGACCAAGACATATAGAGCAGATTTTTCACTAGTTTGTGTCTGGGAGGAATGGAGTTAGAAAACCAATAAGTAGCATATTACAATAATCAATATATGAAATGACAGAAACATTAATCTAGGTTGCTGCAGCATCCTAACTTAAGGAGGGAGGGAGAGTCTCATAAAGATCACAAATGCTAAATAAAAAGATGTATTGGGCCATAATGGCTGCTGGTGTGACTCAACAGCAGTTGTGATGAGTGATGAATCTGGGTTAAGGAATAGGATGGAAACGGTTCATTGCATATTTGCAAAACAAAGCACATGGTCTACAGATGTGCAGCATTTGATTTATTCTAAATGCATTAACGTAAAGAATACAACTTTGGCGACCACCAATAGGAGTTTTCCTCCTGGCTCCAGAGGTAGGTAGATTGCAGCCAATGTGGATTGGATGCATTGCACCCTGTAAGTCAACAATTCAGATAAGGACAAGCTGCCCAGGGTGACTTTGAATTCTCATCTTTTAGGAAGTTTGCAAGGAATATCTAGACAGGATTCTGTAAAATATGTTTTATTTGGGGGAGGGAGTAAAGCTTTTAGAAAATGAGCATGGCTACTGTTGGATGATACTTTTCAAAGTTTTGAAGACGCTAGGAGAGTGCTATTATGCTGCTATATAAATAAATAATAATAATAACACCCTGCTGTGACCTTTTTCAAATAGGCTTTGCCATTTTTGCAGTGCCTCAGGCCTTTGCTAGACCTAACTGAAAATCCAGGGGAGAGGAGGGGAGACCTCACTTTGTGAATAACATGAGATCTCGCCCCCATTTATACGCAAGGCATGACGAGCTCAAGAAGAGAGGTGTCGCGCCCGCCATTTTTTTCTTGAAGGGCCGGTTGCGCATGAGCGGAAAGGTAAGTTGTTGTTGTTTTTTTAAAAAAATGATTTCCCTGCTCCCCTCACCCTAGTCCCAATGGGCGCAGCTCCCAGCACCGTGTGAGTAATTGCATGGAGCCAGGGAAAGCTGCAGAAACAGGCCACATGCTCGTGGTCTCGGGCTCAGCCCGAGACCGCAGAAAAAAAATGGGCCCAAAGTGTAGGGTTTTATCCCAGGGCCAGGGAAGGATATGCGCAACTGGCCCTTTAAGAAAAAAAATGGCAGGCATGATGCCTCTCTTCTTGAGTTCGTCGTGCTTTGCGTGTAAATGAGGGCAAGATCTAATATTATTCACAACGCGAGGTCTCCCCTCCTCTCCCCCCGGATCAGGGACAGATCATCCCTCCCTAAACCTGGGATCCTCTGTGCATCATCTGGATCAGCTGGTATCAGCCCAGGATAACCACTGGTCTAGCTAAGGCCTCAAAGACCCACAAGATCTGTGTTACCAGAGGGATAGAAAGTATGAGTATATGTACCATGCCAAATGATTAATCTCCCTATCACTTTCAAATCTCTAAATAACTACTGGTAGAGCCCTGAATGTTTTCCTTCTGTGAATTGTGCCTTATAGTTGTCTCCTTACCCTGTCTGCTTTGCTATTGACTCTTTCTTTCCCTTTATTTATTTATTTGTCATATTTATATAGCACTAAATATACTACAATTCCTTAGTGGCTCAACACATAGAGGTGTTGCCAAACCCAATTGGTACAGCATGGGGCTGAACACTTTTCAGGATGGATCAAGGACCCAAGCCCATTCAGAAAATACCGGGACGCATCGAGCAACCGGAAGTACCTGGCTTGGAATATATGTGAAGCAGCAAAATGGTATGGCCCAGGTATGTTTCTGGGCTGTTCTAAACAACTGCCTTGGATGCCCAAAGGTCCCTAATGGGCAAATGATATATTTTCCCCCCTCTCCTGTGATGGATCAGAAAGCTTAGTCTTTGTGTATGTTTGGAATGAGCAGTGGAATCTGCTCCAGGTTCCAGAATCAATGCAAGAGTTTGGGCAACATGGATTTTTTCCATACTCTGCCAAAGCCTTTCTGAGAAGAACCAACTGCTTCCACTCACCCCTACTACCAGGCTCTTTTTCTGCTTCTTGCCTCAGCTACGGCTCCACTCACATGGCCAACTATTACATAATTAACTGGGTTGTGAGCTTGCATGTGACCTGAGTCTAGAGATATTTACTAATCACTCGTGCTCCCCATCCTGCCAAGGCCTGAATACCCCAACTAGACAATCGAGCATAAATGTCATACATGTTATTTATATTATACTTACTTAGGAGTAAGCTGCTCTGAACACAGTGAGATGTACCTCTGAGTAAACATCCATAGGACTGCACTGTTCATCCCTTATGGTTCTTCAAGTGGTTGACAATAATAAAGGAGATGCAGAGCATTTATGGTCCATGTTTGGTTTTACGATTTCAAATGAAATAAACTGAGTCCACTGGATGGCTAAGAATCCTACATCTTTGCAGGACGTTGTGAGGGAGAAGATCAGGAAGTAAGTGAAATAGGATTAGGTCAGGCTTGTGCCCTCTTCTTCCAATGGCTAATCTACAGATATCAACAGTAGTAGATGGTGTCCCCAAAACCTTCATGTGAACACAGGTTCATTCACTTGCTACTGTACTTAAAGGGAGCCTCCGTGAATGATATCATCGACCTTGAATTATGTCTCTTGCTGTGGCTGTAGTCATGGAGTAGAGCTTGGGACCTCAATTCCAGGTACATTTCAGGAAAGCAAAAGAATGACAGCTTTCATTACTGGAAAAAGACAAGGAGATCTCCTAAGATAAATTCAGTAAATGGCTTTCTTCAGGATTTAAAGTGCATGCATTTATGCAGTGCATGTCTTTGGTTTGCTATAGCAGGCATACATTAGTATTTTTGAACCTCACATTTCATGGCTAGCTAAGCATGACACCTAAGAAGTTTTTAGGAAAAAAGAGTACCTGTTCTGGAAATTGTTTTATGTTGTCTGAAGAAAAAATATTCTTTTAGGCAGACATGCCTAAACTCCTAAGCCAGTTATTTTAATTATTTTGATTCTCAGGACTATTTTTTTTTACCAGATACAAAAGAGGGCAGGGCTCCTGCAGCTTTAACTGTTGTGATGAAGAGGGAACTTCACCAGGTGCTGCATGCATACAAGTGACACCTGCTGAAATTCCCTTTTGAATACAACTGTCCTGTCTTCCTTTCCATATGGTCACCCTAAAGGTGAGGGATGATGGGAGTTTCATCCCAACAACATCTGGAGCACCACAGGTTGCCCATCCCTGGTGTATGGGGTCATGAGGAGAAATCTCTGTGTGAATAATAGATAAAAACACAACGAAGTGATTTGTGGCTTCTTGAAGACTAACATTTATTGTGCCATAATCTGTCAGCCATTAAATTTTTTTGTTGTTTTTGCCAAAGCTCTGGCAGTCTGAAATCTGTCAAAACAGTATACAGTATACAACCTATAGCAGCCAGGAGCCTATTGTGGTATCACAGGGATACTTTTTCCACCTGCCACCATCACAAAAATGGCTTCTCACCATTAGACCCATTGACACCTTGCTTGACAAAGAGTCCTCAGCATGATCACCAATGAGTCAAATTTATAAGGACCAACACAAATTGCACCGCCTGCAGAGGAAAAATAAGATACCTTTAAAAGCAGTGTCTAAACATTGGGCATCAGGAAAGTGTGTGTGTGTGTGTGTGTGAGAAGTAAGCATGCATAGGTGGGGTGGGGAACACAGTATTGAACCAAATAGAGAAATAATGGCAAGGGAGTGAATAAGATGGCTGCATCTACAACATGAATCAGAGAAGACGCTGAGCTAGTGTCTTTCTTAATGGTGGCAAATGTCTACACGCTTCACACTGCTTATGCCAGGTGCATGAATAAGGCATGCCAATTAAGTTTGCTTGCCCTGCTTATATGCCAGTCATGGCACAGATTGGGATGGAGTGGTGAGCAGAGGAAGGGCAACAACCATATGCATGCATTCATGAATAGTCCTTCAAAATATAATGATAGCTATAAATTGATATTATTATTATTATTATTATTATTAATTATGTGAAGGAAGTATCAATTTGTTAAGTGTAAAAAGGGGAGCTAGAATCTCCTTCATTCCTCCCCCAGAAAAGATATTCTATGTTCTGTATGCGTAACATATTCTCTGATACAACATGCCTATCTACTTAACAGAATTAACAGATGTCAGATTGATAACCATAACCTGAGCAGACGTAATAGTGAGCTTCATTTCTTTTCTTTTCCTTTTCTGAGTAGTTAATCCTCTAGCAAATTGTTGTTTTTTTCTAATTTTGCTTCTTTCATCTGCAGACGGTTTAAATACACACACACACACACACACACACACACACACACACACACACGTGTGTGGAATTTTGAAAGGGATTTGGTTTTAAAAATTCATTAAAAATAAAGAAATGTGCGGGCCTGTATTTATCCTCCTCCTCCTCCTCTTCCTCCTCCTCCTCATCATCATCATCACAATTATCATTAATTTATCTCACCTTTCTATTCATTTATGCATGCTTTATTCAGTGAAAACATTCAATATTCACCCCTTCTGTTAGATAGCTATGACTTACAATTATTATTTAAAACAATCTGAAAATAAAAACACTAGAAAAATAAATATAATTTATATGTCAGAACAACAGAGCTCATTGGCAGGGAATAAAAAACAATGCATGAAAGACTTGGCTAAGGTTTTACCACGTACCTGCCATATACTTCAACACCAGGCCTTTTGCTGGGGAGCGTTCCACAATGTGTGTTTACAAGTGAAAGGATCCTCTCTCTCATTGCTACCCACCTATCATTTGAAGGCAGGTGTACCCGGGAAGGGACTTTGAAGCTGACCTTAACATTTGGGTGTTAAGTTGGTGACCTTTTAGTCACAAAGGGCATGTCTACACCACACAGGGGTAGGGGGAGGATTGTGAACTTACCAGCTTCCGCAATCCTCCCTGAGTGTCTTGACAGCCCCATGATGTCCTGGGAAGTCGTTGCGGCAGCCGTTTTAAAAACAAGAAGAAGAAGAAGAAGAAGAGCACACTTGTGATCCACTGCAAAAGGTAAAAAAAATGACCCCACTCCCCACCCACCCCCACGGGTATGGACTACTGCCATGAGCCCATTTCAAGTGTCCCACTACTCATGGGGAGGATGAGCGAACCAGGGAGCAGTGGTCACACAGCCCGCACTCTGCAGGATGGTCCTGGAACCGCAGAAAAGTTGGGTTTTCCATGGTTCCTGATATCCTGGGGTAAGTCCTTGCTTGTCCCGGGTTGTCCCCGGGATCAACTGTACATCATGTGGATGCACAGGGACTATCCAAGGACTACCCCGGGATATAGGAATGTTGTAGACATGCCCTTAGTGTCCTGCTTGCAGGGATGCGGGGACAGAGTTCAAGGGAATTAGTCAAGGTCAGTACCAAAGATAAGGTCTGTAGGCAGTCCAAACACAGGAAGTTTCTGATGGGATAATTTACTAATGATGCATCCCGTCAGAAAGGCAATTAGCAGAGTGAAAACAAAAAGTCAAAACTGAATGAGAGTTTACCAGAATAATAAAAGGAGACCACACCTTTCTTTAGTGAAGAAGAGAAAATAATTTTATTCACAAATATTATGGCATATATAATGCAGGTGCAGCCTAGAGTTTCAAAAGAATTTGCTCAGTCCATTTTGTATTCCATTACGCTGGCAGGCGTGAGAGTAAACACATGTGCTCCCAGGAATGAAGGAAGTCAAATGGGGAGGGGGGGCAAAAGGGGAGGAGCAAAAGGAAGAAATCACAGGAAACCGCATTGTAGGCTATAGAAACCATAAGGCTAGGTGTCATCAAAATTCCCATGAATTAACTAATGGCAACAACAATGCCCCCTTCCAATAACTTGTAGTTGCAATACTCCCAACAGTTCCAAAGAAAAGATGTCAGGTTATCAGGGAAATACAAGGCAGGCATCTGGTGCACAAACTCTGGTGCTCCAACACTCTCTGTGCCTAGAATGGAAATCCATTTAGGGCTTTAAAGAACAAACATTTTTAATTGGGCTCCAGTGGATTGGTATCCAAGGCAGATGGAATAATATCACAACCATATGCTCCATCTGCCCGACTAAAGTCAAAAATCTGGATCACCTGAACACTCTTCAGATACCGCCCATATAGAGTGCATTGCAGTAGCCAAAACTTGATGTAGTGAAAGCATGACGAGTAACAGTAGCCAGGTCTGTCCTATCCAAGAAAAAGTGAAGCTTGAATATTGAGGAGGAAAGACAAGCTGAGAAGCATTTCCAAGCTGCACATCACACTTTTCAGTGGGAACAGAACCTCATCTAAACCAGGCTGAACTCCTAATCCTAAACTCCTAACATACGTGATTGACCAATAGTATTTCTGCCTTAAAATGGATTGCATTTCACTTTGGTTACATCCATACAATCCATCACAGGTCTCAGACAGGAATCAGGGATAATATATATATATAAATAAAAATGTCATCTCAAATTTATATTTGTTAAAAATGAAATCCCACTTCCCAAGTGAAGTTCTAGTGAAAATACTTTGAAGAGTAATAGTGTTCCAAAGGATTTTTTTTTATCTTAAAGAACAGAACACAATTAGATAATTCATATAGAACACAATACACACAGAGAGAAATTAAGAGTCGTATTTTTCGTTTTTCTTTTCTCCCATGTTACGTCATCAGAAATTAAACACAATTCTTATCTTTATCCATTTAATTGTTGATAAGATTAGAATAATGAAATACCATACTGCATATTCAAGTAAATTTTTGAATTTTCCATGAATTCATTCCACTTTTGTCTATTTTCCATCAGTGTGTCAGTTTAGCCATGAGGGCAAAGTCCCTTGCTGCATCGAACCATTCTTTTATTGATAGTATTGCTTACCATCTCCAGCTCTTAGTGTACAGAATTCTAGCTTCAGTAATCATATCTTCAGTTCTTTATCATGTTGGTATACAAATCCACATATATAATTCCAGAGATAAAATACAGGGTATCCAATTTAGCTATTACTAACTATTGATAAACTGTTTTGACCTGTTCAGATGACATGCTAAGCTACAGTAGGTAAGCATTTTGAGCTAAATGTTATGGATTATCATGTCATATGAACTATTCCTAAGCATGGACGTGCTCACTAACCATTTGCTGCAAAAGGGTTAGCAGCATAACCATGGTTTAGCATGTTGTCAGAACAGAGCCAGTGTTTCGTTAATCTGGGTGGGAAATATTTTAAATTTAGGTATATCATCCAGAAAAGTAGATAGGTAGGTAGGTAGGTAGGTGATTGATAGACAGATAGATAGATAGATAAGATGGATGGCAGCATTTTCGTGGTGCATAGTAGATTGTAGAGTTTGCCTTGTTCATATTCATAGCACTGTGACCATATCTATGCTACAGATGTAACCTTCCCATGGAATACTGGGAATCACAGTTCTTTAAATTGAGCTAGGGCTTTCTTAACAGAGAATTCTAAGCACTTCAAGAGACTACAGTTCCCAGGTTTCTTCGTGAAAAGCCATGACAATTAAAGTGGCATGAAACACACACACACACACACACACACACACACACACACACACACACACACACATATATATATATATATATATATATATATATATATATATAGTGCAGATATTGTATGGGCAGCAGATCATATTCAGGAACAATTCCATCACTCCATGTACTATACTAAAAAGACTCTAAAGAAGTGTGTAAAAAACAACAACCCCAAACTCAAGATAATTTGCTGCTGAAGTCGGTTTTAATCTAGTGGGTGCTGTTATTTCTTCCTTTTTGGTATGGTTTGTGTTTGTATCAGATGAGTTTTTATATTTTAATTATAAAGTTGTTATTTTCTTTTTATTTTGTTAGCTGCCTTGAACACTATGTTTTGTGTTCAAAACTAATAAATAAAATAAATAAATAAACAAACCCCATCACACATGTTCCATACCAATGGTTTCCAAGACAAGCTATTCACCTTTCAGTGCCTTTCAGTTTTATTTTATTTATTTTTGTATGTTTCATCCTTCAGATATCTTTGATCGGAATCTCATTTCCTTCCTTGCAACCTCAATATGTATAATGTTGCTTCATTATTTTCTGACATTTTGCCTCACAGTGAGCAGGTGTAACTTGAAAATAACACATAAAAGCAATTTCTAATGTTGTTTTCAACCCCTGGAAGAAGAAGAAAAGCAATCTATTCTTCAGTGAGTCACTGGAATGAATTTGGGGGCTGAACTCCAAAGAAGTTTTAAAGAAATACCATGACAAGGTTTTAAGAAAATGTTTGGCACATGCAACTCAAGAGTTCTGATTGCTTTAGGGCTATGACCAAAATTGAACCATGTACATCAGTTTCCATTGCAGTGCTTTCTGTTCCAGTTTGTAAAAACAGTAATGGCAATTTTCCTAGCAACAAAAGAAAAGTTAATTAGTCAATTAAATATTTCCTTTTCATTAGCTACACAAATGCATTTAAAAGAAAAAAGAAAAAAAAAGAACAGTCTTCAAATTACAGTTTTGATCGGGGTTGTTTTTTTGTGGTTGTTTTAAACTGACTGGATGTTATCACAAAGGAATTGGAGACAGAGTGCAAAAGAAGAAAGCTTGGGCATAGATACCTCACTTGTGTTTGATAATGCTGAAATAATTAGCATTTGCCTTTGTAAATATGAGGAATTCATTTCAGTTCACTTTTTTAATCAGGACTTACCCAGTTTGCAGGCTCTGGACTGAACACGGACTTAAACATAATCTTTGGTCGAAGTCCATACATGTCTGAATATGCAATGTGATTCATGGAAACCCCAAAAATACATTCAACAGCATGTGACATTTTGGAAATGCTCATTAGAATATATTCTTTTGAAAAAATTGCACACAAACACACTTTCATCAAAAGGAGAAGAATGTGTGCATTTCAAAGATGTACATAATTGACACGTATGTTTGGAAAAATCTGCACACAAAAATCAACATATTTTTTCATGCAACAAGAAAAGGATTATCACAATCTGACCCAGACCTGAGATGGAACGAGCTTTGAGGTGGAATTTGGAGAACTTTGATGAACTTTAGTTATTCTGGTTTATGGCCTTGGAATAAAGAATAATATAGGTCCTTTAACGCAGTAAACTATGGACATGTTCCACAGAAACAGTATAATGACACTCACGTAGTGGTTTGGAATTGGCTGGCACATAGTATCTTCAGTCTAGAATTCTATTGCCATGAGTATGTCCTGTAAGGCTGTACCCCATGCACACTTCTGGATAATAATAATAATAATAATAATAATAATAATAATAATAATAATAATAATAATAAAAATCAGCTTCAACTCTGAGCTCCCATTGATACATAGGATTACACCCAGGGAAGGATTGTTCTCTAATGTCAGTGTGGCAAAAGTGTCAGCTGACAGAAAGGCCAGCAAATCTATGCTTAGAGTATTTAGTGTTTCTGGGTAGCTTTGGACTGTGATATTCAACAATTTAGCCATCCTCTTCCTTGACACCATATTGAATAGAATTCAGAAAATGATGTTAAGGGAAAAGATGGGTACATCCTATTATTGAATGCCACCATCAAAGGTTTCCTAGAATCACATGCTGAGTTTTATGTTCTGCATTCTTAACTGAACCATATTTTTCTCTAACAACTTCTTAGGCCCTTTCTACACCTAAGTATTATCCCCGGAAAATGGAGGGATCGTCCCTGTCTGCTCCCAGGATCCCCTGTGTGGCATTTGGATGCACAGGAATGATCCAGGAATGATCCTGGGGGGAAAGGCAGGTATAGATATGGCCTGTGTGTTATTTTCTTGCACAGGGATGATCCCGGGATGATCCCTGGAAAAAAGGCAGGTGTAGAAACAGCCTTAGTCTTGTCTCAGGGTTGTGAAAAGCTCTTGCCATTGAAAAGTCTAGACAAATGCTTGATAATACCTTCCCCTCCCCACAAAAGATGTACAGAGCACGATATCAACTATACTCTTGACAGGTTTGTATCTTCAGAAGTCTTCACCTACTAAAGTGTAAAGAAAACAGTTGAGGGGGAGCAATTCTGTGATTAAAGCACAAGTTTCAAACATGGCTGATTTGCTCTTGCTTGTGTGTGTGAAAAGATCACCTAGGCCACTGAAAAGTATTTTGGGTCACACAGAGCAGATTCTGAACCCTGACAATAATGAATAGTGAATGTCCCCCTGGATTTGACAAGGATGAAGGAGGTATGGAAATATTATGTCCCACCCTGCATTTGAGAGATAAATACCATAACATAAACCATCCTGCATGTGGAATTATTCTTACTTTTCTGTTCTTTAGACAAAATACAAGATCTCTGAGCATTCCTTTCCCCATTTGCAAAAAAATGTGACAAACCCTGTCTACAGTTTCAAAATTTAAATATGCTTGAGGAATTTAGTGTAATAATCGTATGGGGCTGGAAGATTACTAATTATTGATTTTGGTTTTTGAGTTTCCATCCCCTCCTTCCGCCCCATTTTCACTGGGTAATGTAATGATGCATACTTCTCAGAAATTGCTTTTTCATATCTAATTTAACTGGAAACACATAGCTGTGAATCAAATTTAGTTGCCTCTTGTAGCAATTAAACACACATTTTAACTGCGTATAAAAGCACTAAAATGTTCCATTTTGTCTCAACATCCTCTTGACAACACAGAAAATTCACTCATTTTCTTCAATCAAAGAGAGAATCACAAACATTAGGAAACTGTAATCATTTCTAGGATATTGTTTGAGAGTGGTTGATTAAAGTTTGTCTCCTATGCCCTGCTTTAAAGGCTTCATGTGAAAATTTAGCCATGATAAAGAGTTTGAGCTGGGCTGCCTTGAATTTTGGATCTACAACTTTCAAGTTGCTTGGGAAAGAGGTTGGGATATCAGAAGTAGGGAAGCAGGGGAGAAAACTATTCAGTTCACATTTTAACACAAATTTGCCTAAATTTTTTGCTGATTTGCCTAACTTTCCAACCAATACCCAAACCAAAATTTAGTTATCCTGCAAAATTCGCACGTCTCCAAAATTTTGCAATGGAGTTCTCCACTCAAAGAATGTGTACAAAAAAAAGTGTACATTTCGGGAAAGTGCACACAAACCTATGTATATAAATGAAAATGATGTTCAAGCATTGTATTAGAAAAATTGATTGCACAGAAGCAAATGGAGGGAACGTCCCTGCCTGCTCCTGGGATCCCCTGTGTGTCTTTTGGATGCACAGGGATGATTTCCCCTGGGGGGTGGGAAAGCAGGTGTAGAAATGGCCCTTGACTTTCCTGAGATAATAACTGAACTGGGAACCCTGTAAGTTTCTTCACTGAATGTCAACTTGAGAATTGCTAGTTGAATGACAGCTCCGGAGATAAGAAACCCAGGGCCTTCCTAGATGAGGCTTTAGCCCGGTGTGAGCCCTGGGCTCACCCCTGTGCGTCCAGATGATGCACAGGGTAGCCCAGGCTCAGGCAGGGCTCAAACCGCCCTGGGCCCGGGGTAACCAGCACCACTTCTGGCTCGGTTTTTCCTGTGGTCTCGGGCTGAGCCCGAGACCACAGGCGTGTAGCCAGGTCCGCCGCTTTTCCCAGCTACTGGATTCACTCCCGAGTAGCCAGGAAAAGTGGCGGACAGGCTGCAGCACTCAACAGGAGCGCTGCGGCTATCAGAGCTATGGTGGGGAAATGAGGGTGCAGGAAACGGAGGCCGGGGAGATCGGGGGAATCGTGGCCCAGGGGACATTGGGGAGGACAGTGGGTGGGGGAAGGAGAATGGGGCTGGGGTGGATGGATGGGGGAAGGAGAACGGGGCTGGGGAGGCAGGCAGGGGAAGGAGAACAGGGCTGAGGGGCGGGCGGGGGATCGGGGATCGGGGGCGGGCAGGGGAAGGAGAATGGGGCCGGTGGGTGGGCTGGGGAAGGAGAATTAAAAAAACCCAAACCCCTACTTACCTTTCCTGCGTCCTGCCACTTTAACAATAAAAAAATGGCGGCCACAACAGCTCTCCTCCAGAGCTCGTCGCGGCTCCCGTCTGAATAAGGGCGAGATCTCGCGTTATTCATAACGTGCAATCTCCCCTCCTCTCCCCTAGATTTTCCACCAGGTCTAGCAAGGCCCCCAGAGGTCTCTTCCTTTTCCAGCCATTCCCAACTGTCCGAGCACAGAAGCCATGTAAGAGCATGAAGGCCATTTAAAATCATCCACGTGGTGATCAGCTCACTGGAAGAACTCCACCCTGCTTATTGGGATGCTCATGATATTCCTCTGAATTTCCAAAAAGAAACATCTTTCAGTGGTGTGGTAAAGAAAACCACTCAGTTTTCATGATGAGTTGCTGCATGGAAGTGTAAGACTCATTTGGATGACGTGTAACCTCTTGTTAGATTCTCATAAATCTTACTTCTCTTCTCTTTTCTTAAATCTAAGGGCAGAACCACACATTATGAACACATGACTGTTGGGTTTCTCCATCCCAGCTCTGTCTCTGTAACATGTAGGAACATTTGCCCAGACTTCTAATGTCATGATGTTGTTCATTTCTCCACCCCTACCAGTGGCAGTCAATGATGTGGGC
This sequence comes from Elgaria multicarinata webbii, assembly GCF_023053635.1. NCBI lineage: Eukaryota > Metazoa > Chordata > Lepidosauria > Squamata > Anguidae > Elgaria > Elgaria multicarinata. The sequence goes on along the minus strand of NC_086180.1, from coordinate 54,329,883 downwards.
AGAGATGACATTATGACATCATAGAACAGGGTAATACTGAACTTTACAGTGTAAAAGGGAGAAGAACTCAACACAGCAATGGTACTTTTTTCAGCAGCAGCTCCATATCTCCTGAAACTGTAGAACTCAAAGGATTTTTTCCCTAAACAAGCATAGGGGCTGGGAGGGGGGTGGTCTGCAACTGAACCTCAGTTAAATACTCCCAGATAAGATGTTCCCAACATTTTATTGCTCTTCTTTCTGAAGTCAGCATAAGGCAGAGAAAGAAAGCAGGAACCAGACTGAAACTAGGGCACCAATTATGATCACAAAAAGAAGTGCTACTTCTCCGAAGTTCCAGCTTCTGAATCTGAAAACATTTTTTGACAGCTTTAATGCAGCCAATCTAAACTATTGAAGCATTCTGAGATGATTAACCTGTGAATAAACTGTATTGCAGCTTCAAGAAGATTTCTTTGATCAAAGGCATTGTTTGCGGATTCCATCTCACCCAAAAACCCTGTCCTGCTTTTCAACTCTTATCTAACATGTATCAAATTTGATTGCTCATCTTTTTGTGGGTGGAAAGTAAACATGATGTGAATGCAGCCCACATGTTGTGGCCTTTTAAATTACGTTTTATTCTGTTTGCATTTGTTCCAATTTTGAAGACCCTAGCAGGAAATAAAAACCCGGACAAAGCTTTGAAACATGTATGTCCAGTGTCCATAACTGGAATCAAAATGTGGTGTAGTGGCTATTGTGTAGAGCCAATGTGGTGCACTGGTTAGAATGTTGGACTGGGAGTCGGGAGATCTGGGTTCTAGTCGCCACTCAGCCATGGAAGCTCAGTGGGTGACTTTGGGCCAGTCACAGACTCTCAGCCCAACCTACCTCCCAGGGTTGTTGTTGTGAGGATAAAAATGGAGAGGAGGATTACATACACTGTTAGGAACTAAGCATCCCACCGATTCCTGAACTGAGCAGGGGGTTGGACTTGATGGTCTTATAGGCTCCTTCCAACTCTACTATTCAATGATTCTATGATTATTAACAGTATTTTTAATGTTCCTTATTTATTTTTAAAGAAATCCACACTACTGCTTTGAAATGGTTTATAACAGTAGTGACAACTGTTATAAACTGTTATGGGGCCCAGGACACACTCCATATGCAGTTTTCAAATCATTTTCAAAGTGTTATATCCTGCTTGGTGTAGACCTGGCCCTGGTTCTGGCAGAAACATGAAAAATGTTTAATGTTTATTGAATAATAATAATAATAATAATAATAATAATAATAATAATAATAATAATAATAATAATAGCACAAAAAAGTCTGACTTTTTTGGTCAGAGTTAGTCAGCTCCCAGCTAGAAGCTGACAGGGGGTTCTTACGGGTAGATTTTTGTTTTCTTGAAAATTAGCAAGTTGCAAGGGTGGAAGCAATCAAGCAATCAGCTAATTAGGGTGTCAACCAATCTCGTTTAACATGCCATATCTTGGCAGCTTGTAATCACTCACAAATGCGTAATTGTAAAATGGGAAAATTAAAGGAAGCAATTGATGGCATGGTCTGCAAATGAGATCAGAATGGCAGGGTTGTGCACACATCTGTGCCTGGAGGATTATGGGCCTTTATGGACGGATTTCATGTTTCCAAATTGTGAGGTCCCCGAATTGGCCCTAAAGATGCCTCAAGGCTCTTTTTCATATCACAGTGAGCAGCAAAAGAGAATGTAAAGAGGAAGGAAGAACAATGTGTCCCTGCCCAACACTTTATTCACAGTATAATAGTACCAGATGAAGACGTTTTTTGAACCAACCAACAGTTGAGAGAAAGGAATTCATATTTTCACAGCCACTACTGAGAAGACTTTTACCAGAACCACCACAGGATATCACTGCCCCAAAAGTTGGGGCTCAGCATAAAGGAAGATTCATAGGTATTGCGAAAAGTCATGGAAGAACAGAGTTGGAAAGATGCTAATATTAAGGTTGCCACAGTGTTTTCACCTACAATGAAATTCATAGCAAATCTGGATATTTGTCCTCATGCAAAGCAACATTCTGACCCTGTTCAGAAGACACCAAAAACCATGACTTTAACATGGTTAAGGTCATGGTTTAAGGTGTCTCCTGAACAGGGCCTCTCTCTATAAGGTTACTAAATACTTTCAGGAGTTGTTCTGCACATAAGCAAAATGTACTTTATTTCTCAATTTGTTCTCAGGGCTGGGCAGAGGGGGCCAATGAGGCCAGTTGGCATGTTGCCCTGGGCAAAGTTGCTTGATTTTTCTGTTGTTGATTAATTTGCCCAAAGAAAAGTACGTAAAGCATTTCTGAATGTGAAGAAGTGATGTCTTATATACATCTTGAATAACTTGAATAACAGTACTATTTTATATAAATCATTCTAGTTCATACGTATTTAGAACTGATTAAAAAATACTTAATGAGTTTGAAATGGACCCTACATTTCCCATCTGGCCTGGACCTACTGCCAGCTCTGCCCGACCCTAGTTATTCCTGCTAGTATAGAGATGTGATGTTCTAGAGAAGAACTCCAGAGGAACTCATTGGAAGTTTGCAGTTGCATTTACACCTTTGATCCTTGTGTGAGATGGGAATATTGTTCTACTAAACCAGGAGTGGACAACCTGTGGTCCTTAGCATAATTTCAAAAGCCCTTTGCAAGTAATCTGTTCAATCCTCTAGCAAGGGGGTGTCAATAGAGGCTTTTCTTCTTTTATTTTGTGAACTCCACCTTCCCTACAGGGGATGGCAATTTTAGGAAACAAATGGTGTGTATGATGGAGGCTTAGAACAAATATAATTCCTGTTGATTTTCAGGTAAATCTTTATCTTCAGCCAACAGAAAAAAACACCCACTTATATTTAAAAATGCTGCATGTGACACAGTTTATGTCTAGTAATTGGTTGAATTCATTTTTAAACGCTAAATTGCAGGTTCCGGCCCCCAATCCAGTTCAGGGGGCTGAGCAACTTGAACTCTTTGCCCCTTGGCTGAGGTCCCAATCCCTTCCTATACCTATAATTTGCAATGGACAAAAAGCTTTCCACATTGCAACTGGAGGGGTTTGTTTGCTTAACACCAGCCATTCCTTTCTGCTCTTTAAAAGCTTCGTCTCATTTCCATGGTTCGTAAGTGGTGTCACCCTTTCCTCCCATGTTACAAGCATGTCCCTGTCTTCGTCTTTGAAATGTTGGAGGGTACAGTTTAGTAATCCTATTTCATTTGGAGTTTTGTAGCAGAGTAATTGGTTGTAATGGTTTTATTTTAAAACATTTTGCCTGTACTTTTGAACAAGAAAATATTGCATAGAATGGTCTTTAATCGTGGTTGTGGTTGTTGTTTTTCTTTCTCTTTTTCTTTGGTCCTTTATATGTTTGAATCCTACCCTTTTACAATTCATTCCCTTTCATTTAGTTATTTGCTGCTCTTTGTGTTGTCAACAGCATGTTCTATTTGCAGGTGATGATTCCCCTAATCTTCCAGGTCCTCAAGAATAATAGAACCTGGATTGAAGAGAAGAAAAAGAGAAGAGAGGAGATACTGAAGAATGTCACCTGATTTAGGTAGAGGGTAACTGTAGATGGCACATATAAAACTGGTGGGAGGGGGATTGGCGGTTGTGTCTGAAAGTAGAGTACGAAATGTAGGTTAATATAGTGCTTCCCAAACTGTGAATACTGACAGGCTCTTGGGTGGGTGGCTCATACAAACAGAGCCTTTTTAATAGTATTTCCTGGAGTTTCTTTCTTTCTTTCTTTCTTTCTTTCTTTCTTTCTTTCTTTCTTCATTCATTCATTCATTCATTCATTCGGCTTACTGTACACACCTGTGCCCTTAAATGTTACCCTTAAATTCTATTTCAAAACACAGTGTAGGACTTCTCAGAACCAATCTAACTGAAACATATTGAGTCTTTGGGCTCATCTACACCAAGCAGGATATTCCACTATGAAAGTGGCATGAAAGTGGTATATAAAAGGCAGGAGCCACACTACTGTTTTATAGTGATATTGAAGTGCACTGCAGGATCTACACTTCTGCTTTAAAGTGGTAATATAGTGCACTGACAACTGGTGGGGCTCATGACACAACTACACCAAGCAGGATATAACACTATGAAAGTGGTATGAAAGCAGTATATGGTAAGTGTCAATGGGTGTTAGGTTTGCATCTGAGGAAGCCTCCTCGGACAAAGAGGAGGAGGACAACTTACCCACAGGAGAGGGAGTTTCCTCCCCCACAGCCAGACAGGAGATCAACACACAGAGGGAGGAGGTCACAGGTCCATCGGAGGAGCCACCAGCTAGCCAGACCCTTGCCCTGCCTGATGTTCTGGAGGTGGGGGCAGAGACGGAGATAGTGACACCACCCAGCCCTCGGGAGGGGAGGGGAGGGGAGGAAAGAGGGCTGAGCAGATACAGTCAGTGAGGAGGAGTGTGCATGTGAGAAACCGGCAGGGGAAAGACGCTGAGCCTAAATAGGAGGCAGGTGTAACAAGGCACAGCTGGACTCTGGGTGGGGCCAGACTGGCAGGACTAGAAAAGGAGGAAGTTTACGGTTGGGTCTGTCTGGTCAACACCTTTCACTCTCCCTGGTTGCCAGTACCTTGCCTTGCTTCCTGACTCTGACCTTGGACTCTCGACTTGGACCGGCTGACTGACGATGCATCTACCTGACACTGACATCCTGGACTTGGCTCTTGACTTGGATTGGACTTTGGACTGACTATTGACACTGTGATATTGGCATTCCTCATTTCTGGCTGGGGGACTCAAACTGGTAGGCTTCTGTCTAAAAGACTGGGACTTGATCTTTGCAGCATCAAGGCTTGTGTTTGCATTCCTGGCCAGAGATTTAAGAGATAACGCTTCAGCTCAAGTCTCATGTTTGAAAATGGACCCCAATGGGTCAGTGCACTTCAATACCACTATAGAGCAATAGTGTGGCTCCTGCATTTTATATACCACTTTCATACCACTTTCATAGTGGAATATATGCTTGGTGTAGATGAGCCCTTTGTTTTGGTTGGATTGTTATCTTTAAATTCTAACAAATACTAATAATGGTTCTATTCTTTACAACACAAAAAACAATGAAGCAATAACAACAATATTACAAGTTTTAACACAATAGCTAATATTTCCTACAAAATTTTAGAAAAATGAATTAAAAATCCAGTGGTTTCCATACATACAGAGAGAGCCCTTGTGCTCTCACCCTTCTGTTCATGCCAAAGGCTCAAGTCTATGGCCAGGACCAAACTTTTTATTACTTGGATGGGAGGGAGATGAATGAAACAGCCTGAATCAGGAGCCATGGTTGAAATAAGGTGGCCAAACACATCCTCTAGCTAGCCCTTCCAGTTGGTATGTTACCAGAGTATTTAGTATTTTGCTGGCCTTGCTAGCCAGGCTCCAAATGGTGGCTGACCAAGTTCTCTCCCTCCCTTCCAAGCAAGAAGCTGGGTACTTTGGCTGCTCAGAGTTTGCATTAGGCAAACTGCTTCAACCAGCCCAGGAGCCTTCCTTGCAGGAGAATTGCCAGCTGGTTTATCATTTGGTCATAAGAACATAAGAAGAGCCGTGCTGGATCAAACCAAGGTCCATCTAGTCCAGCATTCTGTTCACACAGTGGCAAACCAGCTGCCAATGAGAAACCCACTAGGAGGACATTGGTGCAACAGCACCCACCTGCTCGTATTCTCTAGCACCTGGTGTCCACTGGCATACTGCCTATTATATTGGAGGTAGCGTATAACCATCAAGACTAGTAGCCATTGAGAGCCAAGGAGGTTTATCGAGCACTTGGTAAGCCACAGTACAAAATATGAATGGTGTACAGCATATGGTCTGGGACCTACAGTTTGACAGGCCTCTCTCTCTCTCTTTCTCTCTCTCTTGCACATTTCTTAGAATGATTTACTGTGGTCAGTGTAGGAAAGACAGACTCACACGGCTTGTGAAGCACTGATCTAATTAGGCATGGAAATCCTTTGACTTCTGCAAAAGCTTTCTTCACAAAAGCTGTGAATTTAATAAGTGATGACAGAACAGCTGGAAATTCATTTAGAGACGTGGGTACGACGGTCACCTGTGAAGTGAGCTTGAGAGTCTGTTTTGCTTCAAATGGGGGCAGCAATTTGAAAGATCTAATTACACTAATTGCAAAAAGTGGTTTGTAAATGTTTCATCAAAAACACTGACCTGCACTGGATTGCAGGTGCTCATAAAATCTTGAAGATTTGCTATTAATAGTCATTTATCCCCTTGTGAAATCTCAGGGTAAGAAAGACAGGAATTTAAGTTCCTTGGCTAGTTAACCAAGCAACCATCTTTTTTTAAAGTGCTTCTGAGCTTTTCATCATTGCTCCAGACCTGCTGCATTAGAGAGAGAATATATTGTAGGTTTTACATACTGTTGATCGTTCATGCCCAAAATATTGATTCCCAGTCAAAGCCTTTTACAGGAGGAGGTTAAATACTTCAGTGGTTCTGCAGATGAATATGGGAAGCTTAAGGAATGCAACAGTAGCCGCAAATGACCTTGGGAATTTGGGGGCATGCGCTAAGAATCTTGAAGAACTCAAAAGTGGCATTGTTGATCTTTAACTTGAATATTTATTTATTTATTTATTGCATTTCTATACCGCCCAATAGCCGAAGCTCTCTGGGCAGTTTACAAATTTAAGACAATTCAAAACAAAACAACAGTATAAAACCATAATATAAAATACAATATAAAATCACTAAAATTGGCCTCTTTGTCAAAGCATTGGAAAGTGGCACTAGTTTTTCAAAAGAGAGCCTGGGATGAACCAGAAAATTACAAACCCGTCAGCCTAACTTCTGTCTCAGATAAATCAGTAGAGCACACTAAAATCAATAAACATGATTGCATCCACACATGGAACAATGAGACAAGATATGTGTCATCATGGGGTCAACTTTATTGAAGGTTAAACTGAGATCTGCCTTGAATCTTACAACTGTGGGACACTTAAAATGGCCATGCATCCTACCTTATAGAAAACAGTCCTCTATTTGGAAAGTTGTCAGAGGAAGGGCAGTCTAGACCAAGTCCGTTTTAAAGACTAAGACCCTGTTCAAATGACACACTAGCATTTTGAGCTAAACGTTATGGCTTAGCATGTCATGTGAACATGACTTAGCATGTTGTGTGAAACATTCCTAACCATGGTGGCTACAGAACCACGGTTTAAACACACTCACTAACCGTTTGCTGCAAAAGGGTTAGTGGCCTAACCATGGCATAGCGTGGTGTCTGAACAAGCCCAAAGAGTCATAAAAAGGGAGAGCACCTGGACAACAATTCACTGTGCTGAGATGGGTTATATTTGTATTTAAATTATAATGCTGTCTAAAGTTGCATCTGTACATGTAAATTAGGCTATGTACATTGTATGCAAATCTGTGTCCTCTGTTGTCATCTTTATTTGGTGATGCATAAGTGCCCTCCCCGCCCCGCCCCGCCCCCCCAGGGAAACTGTTAATAATGCAGGAGTTACCTTACATCTAGCTCTTCCTTGAGTTTGGGCCTGACCTGGCCATGAGTTGGAGGTAGTGTGATATCCGACCTCCTTCCCATCTAGCTGCAGCTCTTCAGATGTTGGGGGAGACCTTCCTGAGTCACTGCCCACAAGGTCCCTCAGCTCTGGGTGTTTGAGCCAGCTTGACCCCACAGGGCTTCCTTCCCCATCCCTGGGTTTCATAGCCCTGAATGGCAAATCTTGGAAATTCCCTATCAAAAGTGCCTCAGAGTGCTCACCTATACTTTCATCTCTATGTGTGTCAAGCACACGCCTGCCAGAGTGACCAACTAACTCACCAATTTATTTAGTTTCACACCTAATTGCCAAGTGTCCCAAGGTAAGCAGTGTAGAGTAGGCAAAAAACATGATCAATCTAACTTCTTTCTCAGGTAAATCCATAGAAAGTATTAATACTAATAAGCAAACATAGGAATGAGGCAAATGGATGAAGTGAACTCACCTAGGGCAAGTTTAGCCTCAGTAATGTTTTAGAATTCCCTGTATTGGGGGCCTGTGCTATTTTTCCCCCTATCTAATTCATAAAACATCAGGGATGAACAGCAAAGCCAAATTATTCAGGATGGTGAAATCCCAAACAGTTTTTTAAAAGCTCTAAAATGATCTTTTAAAGCTGTGTGACTGATAACAACCCTGTTCAAGTGACATGCTAAGCCACAGAGGTTAAGCATTTTAAGCTAGACATTATGGCTTAGTATTTTGTGTGAACCATTCCTAACCATGGTGAATACATAACCACGGTTTAAATAACTAACCAGTTGCTGCAAAAGGGTTAGCAGCTTAACCATGGGTTAGCATGTTGTCTGAACAGGCCCACTGGGAGTCAGTTTAATTATGTACACAGCAAAATGATGAACACTAGATTTTAACATCTGAAGAGGGTCTACACATGCTACTTAGCCAGAAAAGGGAATTGCTGTGGAAAGCTCACTAAAAACGTATCAGGAAAGGGGTGAAAATAAACCAGCTGTATTTTAACTAGCATTCTGAAAGCCACTTTGGGTGGAAAATCAGTTTATAAATAAAACTCTAAATAAAAGACAAATGTATCGTGCTTGTTTGTCCATATGAAAATGAATATCATTGAGCTAGGAAAGGTACAGAGAAGGACTACAAAAATTAAGGATGAGTTTTCCCCAATGAGAAAAGGTTAAAGCATGTGGGTCTTTTTGATTCAGAAAAAATACAAATTAGAAGAAATGTTGTAGCTGTATATATACAAAACATGAGCATTTTCCCCTACCCTACACAATTTGAAAATTTGGAATCACTCAATGAGGTTGATTGACTATAAGATAATGACAGATAATTTTAGATAGATAGATAGATAGATAGATGATAAATAGATAGATAGATAGATAGATAGATAGATAGATAGATAGATGATAACACTGATGGAATTTGCTACCATGAGAGGAGGATGCATCTGAGCAGAGACCCCCTTGCATTCAGTGAACATGTGAGTGGGGAGAAGGATTATGCATATTGTCCATGTCCCCAGTAGTCATTCATTGGTGTTAGTATGAAAGCATAGAGCTTCTCCTTGCCATCAGGAATCTTCACCAATCAGGGCCCCCAAAGGTATTCCACCCTCACACATTCACTGAATGAGACACATGTGGGAGGGGACTCGTATGCACACCCCTGAGATCAGATTGGGGCCACAAGCCTGGATGACTTTTTAAAAAGACAAATTACATGGAATATAAATGTCTAAATGATTGGCCATGATACCTAAATGGTATGGAATGGTATGGAAAACCATCATGCCCACCTCTTGAGCTTTCCCAAGACCTCTGTTGGCCTGTTGGAAACAAAACGCTAAACTATGATTGACCCTGGTCTAATCCAGTAAACAATACTTCTGTTCTCTTTAGAAGGTCATGACAGGAGCACCTCTGTCTTGTCTGTAACCAGGAGCACCTCTGTCTTGTCTGAATTGAGCTTCAATTTGTTTTCCCTCATCCAGTCCATTACTGCTGACAGACACCAGTTTAGCACCAAAACAGCTTCCTTGGAATTGGGTGGAAAGGAATAATAGAGTTGGGTGTCATCAGTATACTGGTGGCACCACACCCCAAAACTCTGGACAACCTCTCCAAATGGTTTCATGTATCTGTTAAATAGCATGAGGGACAAAACGGAACCCACAGGTCAACAGCCAAGGAGTCAAATAGAAGTTCCCTTGCACCACCTTCTGGGTCCGCCGCCCCCAGAAAGGAATGGAGCCTCTGTAAAACAGTGCCTCCAAGTCCCATCCCAGCAAGGTGGCCAAGAAGGATACCATGGTTGATGGTATCGAGCACTGCTGAGAGATCCAGCAGAACTAACAGGGGCACACTCCCCCTGTCCAGTTCCCAGGGTAGGTCATCTACCAAGGTGACCAAAACTGTTTCTGTCCCATAACTAGGTCTGAAGCCAGATTGAAATGGATCTAGATAATCCATCTCATCCAGGAATCCCTGGAGTTGGGAGGCCACCACACACTCCAATAGTTTGCCCAAAAATGGAATATCGGAGATTGGCTGGTAATGATCCAGTACAGTGGGGTTCAAGGCTAGCACCTTGCCTTGGCAAAGGGAGGCATTGACCACTCCTATGGCTCTTCCTATGTTCTTCTGATACTTTCATTTTCTTTTCCAGTAAAACAAGAGCCTCCCAGCAACCACGTATTTCTTGTAGGGTTGATTTACAAATCCATAAATCGATTTAGTTTAAAAGCCAGGTTCCTTTCCCACATTTTATGTTTCCATGTGATTCATTGTACCTGCTTCCGATAAAAAGGAGAGAACACGCTTTCCCGAAGCGCTCTGATGTATGTTTTGATGGGGTGCATGCATTTTGTATTAATCACACATCACGCCTGTTGCGCTGGAGCAGAGAAGTGCCAAGGAACTTTCAGGGGTGCTGAGCACTCCTCCTAATTGCCAGTAGCTTGGGCAGTTTACAACCAATTGTCTTGTGCCTTTGCTCTTTAATGGCTGCTATAGTACCTGTAGCTGAAAAAGGATTGCTGTCATGACTGATAAATCAAAGCGTTTCTCCTCCACAGATATTCACAACAGGTTTGCGGAACATATTCTCAGTCATTTCACCCCCTGGACCCGAAGTCGTTGAAGCTGTGTCAGTGCATGTTAACATAATAATGCTGCCTGGGATACTCGGACCCTTCTCTTTGATAGGAAGCAGCCATTTCATCTCTCGTCGACTATAGGTGGGAAACTGCACAAAGGCTTTCGTGGCTGGAGAGGAGAATGGAACAATCTGCTGGAGGCTTTTTGAGAACAGATGTCAATTAGACATTAAAACTGTTGGCTGAACTGGATTTACCATGTGCAAGGCATCCTTGGGCTATTAAGTACCTCCACTTCTGCTTGCCATAATCTAGAATTACAGTCTAAGGGCTAATTCATGGCTGAAGTAACTTCCCTGAGTTTGATGAAATTTATCACAGTCCCTTCACTTTTTTTACAGTAGTTGCTCTAAAGCCGCTTTCTCCCATTTTGCGCTCTCTAGATACGGTAGACTATACTTCCCATTATCCCCAGCCAGCATGGGATGTGTAGTCCAACACATCTGGAGGGCACTATATTAAGAGGATAATGCAAACAAACAAACAAAACCGAGCATATGGTGAGAGCTAGGCTGATGCTAAATAGTAAAGTTTTCAATCCTAAACACATTTCCCCCCCTAAGCAAGTCCTAATTATCTCTAAGGCGGCAGCCCTAGACCACTTACCTGGTAATAAGCCCTATGGAACACAATGGAACTTATTCCTGAGTAAACATGCATTGTCAATTGTGCTGTAAAGCTATTTCTCTAAGATCTCATTCTCAACTTCTTTTTCTAAGATTTCTTTCTCATAATGTACCAAGATGTCATTATTTTCTCCCTTCACTGATAGTTACTGCTTTTAAGAGATCAATATATATCTATATAGATATTTCAAATGACTACCAGTGCCCGCTCCTTTGTGCAATGATCACATCAACTGCATAATTGACTCAATTCACTATAGCCTTGTCACTCAATGAGACCAGTGCAGTTGCAAACATCTTGAACTGGAGAGCAAAGCCCCAAGATACCTTTGGATGGCCTGAAACTGTGATTCTGAGCTCTAGAGAGCTGACTGCTAAAGGTGTACTGGAATAAGATGCCACCCCAGCTGAGAGAATTAGAGTGAAGGGAGCCTGTCAAATTTGACCTGTAGGAAGAGAGGTGGCATGGCAATTGGGGCACATGACTATATGCTTCCCATTCCATTGTAGCTATCATGAAATTTCACCTGAATTGATGTTCCACAGTGAATTTAGAGGTGAATTCAGAGGTGAAATATCACAGGGATTTCAAGTAAAGAAAGGGGGAGGGGGGAAGAGACTAGGCCCCCATCTATACGACAGCGGGATTGCTACTCATTTAATTTTAACCCGAATTTTCATTTATTCGAATCTAGCCAACGAGCATCACACTGCAACAGCAATTTATTTCCTGAATTTTTAATAGTGCAGTTATAAATGCCCACATGCGCATTATCGCATATACAATGGTGCGATGCTACTGAGTACAGATGATGGAAGCTATAAATTTTATATGCAGAGCCCTGCAGATTCATATAACAGGCAAACCAGGAGCAGGGGGTAAGGAACAAGGCAGCAGAAGGCGCGAAGGAATGAGGCAGCCGATAGGTGGGAAATCAGCCAATCACGTTGTCCTATGCTGAAAGCTCTGCCCACATGACAAAATGCGATTTCACTCCCCCAAAGGCACATCACCATAATGCGGTGCAAACTCGGACATGATCAAAAAGTCATGGTAAATCGCAAAAGTGAATATGTGCATTATCACATTAAAAACCTGGCGCTATGGTGAATGGACGGCTGCGTCATGTGTCCTGAAACATGAATATGCGCATTTAGGTTGGGGTAAACAAGCCATATAGACAAGCCCTAGATAAGATAAACTGCATTTTCCAGGGGGTTGGACCCAAACTAAGATAGTTACATTTAGGCTGCAGCCCTGTACCCATTTACATGGGAGTAATAAGACCAGCCAAATCTCTCTAGTGGGTTCTGTGCAACATTTCTTGGGAGGCTTCTCTTGGCCTGGAGCCAACAGAGCCATTAGACTACATTCTTGATCATAGCATAATACAGGGGCCCAGCTAGCAAGCAGCCAGTGAAGCAATGCGATACGCACTTTTTCTGTTATGTATGCCTGTGCCAAAGTTCATAGAAGATAAAGCAGTCCACTTCCTTAATTCAAGCTGATGAGCACTCAGTGGGAAGAAAAACTGGTTAGGGGGCCTGCTCAGGAGACAAAAAGAGTCAAGTATTACTGATGAAATAGATTCAATGGAGGAATTGCACAGACATCTGATGAAATGTTAATGACCTTCTCATATAATGCCAGTTAAACTCAGCATCACTTGTACATGTCTCTCTATGGGTAGTTTTACCATCAGCTGAAACTTGGTCCTACAAAGAATCTGTCTTGCCTTGCTTCCAAAATCCTATCTATATTCTCCCATTTGTCACTGCTGACAACAACATTGTCCTCCCTCGAGCCTTCAGCTGACACATCTTATTTCACAGAAACATTTCTGAGTTCATTCCCTCTTTCCAGACAGTCAACACTGATGCTATCCTAGCTGTCATTCTTCTGTTGCACTCAGCTATGGCTGTCTTTAGAATGCACCCAGGTCTAGAAAGATGCCAAATGCATTTGCTCGTCAGGTTTACAAGAAATGGACCCCAAATGCTCTGATTTTGATTCCAATTGGTGTGTGCTTAGCAACACCCCCAAGTAAAAATTAGATTTTTCTTTGCACTTGAGCTGAGTCACATATTTCAAAAGAACTTGCGCTTCCAGCCAACATGACAGAATGATCGGTTAAGAATCCGAGCATGACGTGCTTTCCGATGTCGCTCACAAAATTCACATGCCACTTTAATTTCAGATGATTTAAATAAAGAAACCATCCAAAATACCTTACAGATTAAGACTGGGACGGAGTTGATCACTACTGGTCTGATCCCACAGCTACAATATTTTTCTGCCTGCCAGGTGAAGCAAAGAACTACTGCAGGAATAGGTAGCTTTCTTGCAATACTAGGGAAGGGAAACGTCAATAATCAGGAAGGAGAATTAAGCAAAGAGACAATAGAGCTAAGAAAACAGAGAAAGAAGAGAGAGTAATAGGGTGGATGCAACAAGCTCCCCAAATGTACCATCCATGTAGAAACAGATCCAGGACAAATAAAAGGAAGGACTTCTTCACACAGCACATAGTTAAATTATGGAACTCACTACCACAAGATGTAGTGATGGCCAACAATCTGAATGGCTTTAAAAGGGGGTTGGATAAATTCCTGGAAGCGAAGGCTATCAATGGCTACTAGCCCTGATGGTTGTGCGCTATCTCCAGTATTCAAGGCAATAAGCCTGTGTGCACCACTTGCTGGGGAACATGGCCGGGAGAGGGCTGTTGCACCATGTCCTGCTTTTTCATCCCTGGCCAATGGCTGGCTGGCCACTGTGTGAACAGAGTGCTGGACTAGATGGAGCCTTGGTCTGATCCAGCAGGGCACTTCTTATGTTCTTATGCTCTCACAATGCACAGTTAAAGGCCATTGAGACAACCGGTAGAGCTGGGGCAGAGAACCTCTTTCAGCCTGAGGGCTGGATTTAGTTTCAGAAAAGCTCTACTTTTCCGAGGGCCACATTCCAATGATAGGCAGGGCTGAAGGCAAAAAGGGGCAGGGCCAATGGCAAAAGGGCATCAGAGATAAAAATGCCAGTATATCGTAGCTTAAATCTCTTCCTATCAGTAACGAAGCCTTAGGAGAGGTATTTCGACCCTTTAGAGGGGGTGGAGAGTGAAATTGCACAAAAGCTAGGGAACCACCCAATGATTGGTTCTTGGAAGGAAGGGGTGGGACCAGAGGAAGAGGACGGGGCCATCTGGGTGACCCAGGAAGGCCGGACTCAGACTCCAGGAGGGAGGGAGACATCCTCCAGGCCTGAAGCTCCCCTCCCCTGCAGCACAGCAAACCTTTATCTTCCCCCCTGTTTACAAATTCTTTTCTTTTCTCTCTCTCTTTTTTTAAAAGGTAAGTTGGTTAATATAGCATGCTCCCGCCCCTGAATCCAACAATTTAATGTGCATCTTGATAGTTCAGTTTTGCTATCTGATCAAATCTCCCAACATGAATTAAAAGGCTCACGGTCGGTTACATCTTGTTCAAATCCACGGGTAGTGAAGCTGCTCAGCCATGTGATTCGTCCTGCCCGTTTCTCTACAACCAGTGCATTCAGTCAATAGCATCAGAAATTCCTCCCCGTGTGCTGAAAAACCGAAGCCTTCTCTCTTTTTTTATAAGTCATCATCTGCTGATAGGCTCCACACTTGGTCCATTTAATCATGACCTAAATCTTTTTAGCGTCTTAGCTCTGGTTTTTCAGGGCGGAGTTGCATTACCAAGGAGAAACAGGAAAAAAGAAAAACAAAGGTAGGGTTTATTATTTTACCAAAAAAATAAATGGTGGAATTAGAGAGCTATTTCCTGATGCAAATGAGACCAGGGAATATATTTTCAGTGTTCCTTTTTTTCCTTTCCTTTCCTTTCTGTTCATTCTGCATGAATATTGTAGGTTGTGAAGGGGATTTGGGGGAGGAAGCCCTGCCTCACAGTCAATCTCAGCTCTTTGTTCTGTGAGTGATTATTTTAAAAGTGATGTAAATTCTGTTTCAGGGGATTAGATTGATTTAAATTGTGTTTTCTTAAACAGAATCCTGAAAATCAGGGCAACACTCGCCTTCAAGCACCACACAGAATTCATTTCCCAGTTCCAATTCTGGCACCATTTATTTGCAACAAGAAGTTATTTGTTTTTCTTATGGCCACCATTTTCTTATTCTGATTTCTATTTCTGATTTCCATTTACTTTGAGCTGGTTTAGCCATTACTCTAAGTAGGATATAGACTGGGAGGCCTTAACTAGACCTACCTGAAAGTCCAGGACAGAGGAGTGATGATCTCGCGTTGTGATCATCACGTAAGGCACAACGAACTCAGGAAGAGAGGTGTCGCGCCCATCATTTTTTAAAAAAATCTTAAAGTGCTGGCAGCACTTTCAAACCATCAAAAATATAAAAACCACAGTATAAAACAACAGTATCCATTTGATACATGTGAGTTTCTGCAAATATTAAATCCAGTCTCAAAAAGCAAAATATAAAATCCAAGGAAGTATCCAAGGCCAGATTTACACCTTGTGTCAAATCATTAAGAATGCAGAATAAAAAGCAGGAAATAAAACTATGAAAGCGGAATGTGGATTGTGCCCCAACAGTTATCAGTGCATTTCAATACCACTATAAAACAGTAGTGTAGACCTAGCCCAATATTAGTCCTATGTAGTGTAGGATTTTTAAAATTATTATTATTGGGCGGATCTACACTAGTCTTATAATGTTGCTAGTGTCCATTTCTAACGTTGTTATCTGTATCGGTTATCTGTATCACGGGGCACACTAGCGTTACTTACGTTTAGCTGTGACTTTACTGCAGGGCACACTGTGCAATCCTTTCCATTGTTCTTCCTCTTCTCTGAGAGTAGCAGAGCTTCTCGGTTTGCTCCGCCCACTTCCTGCCTCGTTCCTAGCCAGCAGTGCAGGGCAATAGTCATAAGCACACACAAACCCCCTCCCAAAACATCTAAACACAACACTTTGCTGAAGCTAAGTAGGTCTGGTCAGAGTTTGGATGGGTGACCAAATTGAAAACTTTCAGCAGCGCAGAAGGTGAGGCATGTTTTCGACAGTCCCAGCTGTTGGGATTATTTCAAACACACCATTTAAGCCCCGCTGGTTAGAGTTTTGGACTGGGAGCAGAGCCCCTGCTAAATTTTCCTGCACAGAGCTACAGCGATCCTTTGCTTACCAGGAAGTGAGTTTAGCGCTCCTCAGCTCCTTTGCAAAAGGGGGAAATGTAAAAAAAATCATAAAAAATCAATGGATGACCCAATTCAGTTCAAATTTGGTATGCTTACAGCTCTCCCTAATATCTATTACTGTGCCGATTTTGGTGACTTTTATCTTTAAAGCTTACGCAGATGTAAGTATTTGTTTAAAATCCTGTGCCCACAGCAGCGGCTCGGAATTAGGGCAAATCTTTTGCAAAAGAAGCACAATTAAAGCAGGATGCTTCACAATAAAAGCAGATTTTAAGGTGGAAAACTTCTGACTCCTTTGCATGCAATTGTCAGTGATTGCACAGTATAACGCTGGTGTGATAAAGCTCCAACTGCTGTATCAAATAAGATAGCAAACGGGACAAAGCGAAGGAAGGAGAACAGGAAGTGGGCGGAGCAAACCCAGCAGCTCTGCTACTCTCAGAGAAGAGGAAAATTACTGATAGAACGAGGCACATGCATCAGTATCAGCGCTACAACTAAGCAACAACGAAAGGGGACAACAAAATAGAACCAGTAAGTACAACTCATATACAACTTTAGAGACACAGGGTCATGTGACACTGTGCGTCACAGTAACCCATTCATAATGTTAGAATAACATCAGTGTAGATTCCTACATTATTATTATTATTGTTGTTATTGTTATTATTATTATTATTATTATTATTATTATTATTATTATTTATTGCATTTTTATACCTCCCAACAGCCAAAGCTTCCTGGGCGATTCACAAAAACTAAAACCATTCAAAGTATAAAACAAACAGTATAAAAACATGATGGATTTTTTAATTACTCATGAGGGATGCTGTATATATGCGCACCAGCGCATATATACAGCAACACATAGGGGATAGGAACACTGTCGAACATGCACTCCTGCACAGGGATATGGTTTTTTTAAAAGAAAATGGTGGTAAAACACATCAATACCCATGCATATGCCCCTCACAGCTAATTGGCTGTTTGCTGATCCCAGAATTCACGGCGAACAGCAACGACCTCGCAAAGGGGGGACATACTGCAAACATTCCTCACAATGGACACAAGAGAGCTAAAAAAAACATGACAAAAGCAGTCAGCTATATTCCAGGAAAACTGAGAGGTGGAGCCGAAATCACTGCAGGAGCAGGTGAACGCCATGTGGCCCATTAGTGACAACCGTGATGCAATCCTGGAATAAATGGCTGGTGCAGACACCCCCTAGGGTTTTGAATGGGAAGTTGAGTGATCTACCTGGACAAGAGGCTCCATGCCAGTGTTACATTTGCACTGGCTCTAGGTAGCCTTCAGCAAACCACCAGCTCCAGCCTTAGCCCAGCATCTGAAGACTGTACTACTGATCCACCTCACAGATTGTTATAAGGATTACAGAGATAATTTATGTGTGGTTCTGAAAACGTTCTAAGCAAATGAATATTATTGTTCTCGTCAGCCATGAATATTTGCATTAATTTATCCTGCTATCTTGTTTTTGATCATTAGTGGGGTCATCCCTTAGAAAGCAATTCTATGGCTGTTTCACCTGGATAAATAAATTAACAAATGTGTAAAATCAATCTGCATTACAATCTTGCCAAACAGAGTTATACATAACGGGTTCAGTATTTCTTGCTGATGGATGATAGACCTTATCTCCTTTACCTGGTGTGCAGCAATTTTCCACTGCCTCTCTCCACTCTACCTCCATTACTAACGGTGAAACGTGCTGCCATTAACATCTGTTGGAATCTTTCCTGAACTGGTGCTTGTTTTCCCCTTTATCAGAACTCTGAATCTGTTATCACATTTTGGGGTATGACAAACTGCATTACATCGGCATCTCTTCTAAGTCCTGAGCCCCTGGACATTTTATCTTCATTATATAAGATTCTGCATTCTGGGTTTCTCTTGTATCATTGTTAGTTGAAACTCATTGCATCTCCTGGCTGTCATGAGCAAAAAGTTATTTATTATGTTCATTTTCCGTGAACACTAGCATCTTGGCTCATTTACCTAAGAAAATAAGTTTGCTTCAAAACTCTGTTTAGACGGCTATTGTCATCTTGGTCCCAGACAAGGAGTAAGACTGCAATATTTAAATAATTTTAAGTAGGCAAATCTATTATTTGCTTGGACAGTACTGGGGATTGCTTGCAATCCTATCCCTGCATAGCCAATCTATCTCCTGCTCAGGATTACACTGGCTGTCTCTACACAAACAATTGATTGCACGCTTGAGATTGGCCACTCACAGAAGTTTGCTGGTCTTTTACATGATGCTGTCAACCTCCAGAGCCTCTCTCATACTTTCCAAGGATTTCTGCGGCTTAATTTGAAACGGAAATAAACTAGTAACAAAAATACCCATTTTCAATTTGAGCATGAAAGAGGAAATCCGGCAATAAGATGAGGCAGACCACAGCACCAGCTTGTGGCTGTATAAATGAAACATATAGAATTCATGGATAAAGGAGGGAAAGGGAAGGGGGGAAAGGAGCATATTGTGAGAGTGTGATGAAACAGGAAAGAGAAAGCCAAGGTAAAGTTACAGGATTTTTCCTGGTGTAGAAATGCTCACTGTGAGAGAGCTATTTTGCATAACATAGCATTCTGTAGCAATACATTCAGCCCCCTGTTATTGTATCTCAGTAATCTTCTGAGATCATCCAAAGAACTGAAGTGTACACCTGACCACTCCCACCTACCATTTATCCAAATTAATTTTCCTGCACAGAGCAGTTTGGAGAAAAAGCAATTAAGCTGGGTCCTAGTAAAACAGCTGTCTTCTTCAAGGCCTTTTTGCTTAAGTAATTGTTCTCCAGAACTTGCTAGTTCAAATCTTTTAGATTCCATTCCAAATTAACCAATGGAATAGCTGGGATGTTGGTGATTGTATTTCACTGAGCTTTTTTAAAACCAATGTCTGGGGATCCCTTGCATTCTTCAGTCTCTCCTCAGGAGGTCCTCAAAAAGATCAATAATGGAGGAAAACCACTACTTAGCTTCCCCTGGAATATGCATCTGTAGAAAAGTGCTGGATATGTTTGAGAGCACTTTCAGTTCAAATGGTGCAAACCAAAAATAAGCCCCAGCATCCTTTGCAATGCATACAGGTTCCATGGCAGGCCGTGCAGAATTATCTTGCACTTGCAAGTTCCTTGTGATTTTATGAAGGTTCTTTATGCTGCACCAAGTGCAGAAGTAAATGAAACTGAAATGCACTTTTACACATCCTTTCAATAACTCATGAACTTTATGAGCCTGAGTTATATGCAGGCGAGGCTGTTTGCTATCAGCAGCAAATTGCTCTCACCCACCCGAGTGGCATAAAAGCAAGATGCTTTCCCAATTGTTTATTATTTTGCCCTGTGTTCTTATAAGTGAATGTGACAGTTAACCCTGTTGTTCATTTACAGATTTTCTGCTTACTTGTTATGAAGTATTGTCTCTATCTCGTAGCAAGGAAAATACAAGGACAAGAGTCTTAACTATAGTCCTTTTATCATCTGTGTAAACAGAAGGTGAAGGTTTTCTAGTGGCTATGACATCTGCCACTAATACAGCCTTGCAAATAAGTCGACAAAAGTTACTGGCCCATAAAACTGTTTACTAGCCCTATTTCCTGTCTGGTTCTGTTAGGCATTTGTTGCACATCAGTAAGAAGAAAGGGTTTGAAGAGGGTCAACTGGTTTCTAGTTTGCTAAAGCTTTTCTTCCTTATCACCTGTTGGGGGTGATTTATGTTCCCTATAGGTGAGCAGAGAAGTGGCAAGTAAGAAGCCTGCTATAATACAAAGGGCACAATCTATGCAAAGTCAAGCATTTTGAAATTCCATTGATTTCAAGGGGAGAAGTATCAAATCAAATCAAATAATTTTATTACAATCAGAGACCAGCAGATTAAATATAACTAGAAATACAGTAATTATAAAAGCAAGCCAAATTAAGAACAGGGAGACAAAAGTTACTGAGCAGCAGATTAAAATAACTACAATTACAATTATTATGAAAGCAATCCAGTTAAAAACAGGGGAACAAGAGTCACGTATCTGAAACACAAGATGTCATAAACATAATAGTAATGGGACCTCTGTAAAGGCTTGCTATCCTTGATTTATCATCATTTTTCTGCAGGTGATAATAGGGCCATAGCTAGACCTAAGGTTTATCCCTGGATCGTTCAGGGGTCAAACTGTTCACCTAGGTGACACACAGGGGATCCAGTGCTTAGGCAGGGGTGAACCCTGGATGATCCCAGGATAAACCTTAGGTCTAGCTGTGGCCTTAATGCACAGAATCTGATAATAAATATTTTAAATAAAATGCTTCATATCTTCCTGGTATTTAAAAGAGAATTGGGGTAATAAGATCTTTGGGGAGGTCACGGTAAAAAGGACAGTGGAGTAATATATGGGCTTCAGTTTCCACTCTTCCCGTGTCACAAGGGCATATTCGCTCTTGAACAGGGATCTTATTATATCTGCCTATGAGGAGCACAGAAGGTAGGACATTTAATCTGGCTAACAAAAAAGCTTTCCTATATTCAAGGGGAGAAGTAAGCATCTGCCTAATTTTGTCTGGATCATGCCCAAAGTTAAATCTACAGTCACTCCTTATTGATAATGCAGTGTTTGCAAAGTGTCTTTAATAAATTGACCAAAGTTTTCACCTTAATGTTATTTTTTAAGTTAAAATGAATGAAAACTATGTCGATTCCCACATGCCTCACACTAGGGATTCCCCCCTATTATGCTGAGTTTTTCTTAATTGTTCTTAATTCATACATATATTGGATACATGTCTGCTTGCCAATTCACCTCTAGTACTCTTCATCCCGCCTTGGATCTAAGTGGAAAATGAACCATTCAAATGAATATCTGCTGATGGATTTTTTGTGTGGCCCATAAAGTTTATACAATCTCTCCTGTTGAAAGTTTAGCTCATCACAGTTAGCGTATTATAGAAACAGAAACACTTCAGATGAAATAGCTATAAATGAAGATTGAATTTCTTAGCAATCATCCACAAGGCAAGGCCATGAAGGAATATCAAAGGTTATATCAATCAGCACTGTACAATTTTCAATGTCCCATATGGAAAGTTTTAGTTGGACAGTTCTGAGTATGTAGAAGTTTATCACAAACCAATAAGCTCTTAAAATGGGGACTCCTGTGGATGGGGAAACCGACTGCTGATTGGTGGGATTGCACTCATCATTTCTGTTTTCCTTTGAAAGAGATTACTTTCCTCTCCTTTTCTTCTTTCTCCTGCTAGTTTGATTTTTTTTATCACAAACACTCAATCAGATGACTCCTGGTTCACCACTATGGATGGAATCTTTTTCTCACTAATGCCAGTGGCAGCATTCTGACTGAATTTGATGGAGCAGCATTGACTTGGATGCACACATATGGATGAGGCAGGAGTAGGAGTGGGGAGTTCCTCACCTGTATTGCTTTAACTGCATGGTGTTTGCCCTTCTCCCAATGAGAATGGAAAGCCCTGGTCAAGCCCATGTCAGATGAATCATAATCATGATACATTTGTATAGCACTTTCATGTGTTTAAAGCACACTACACACTTTATCTAATAGTAACCCTTTACAACAAACCTGTGAGATGTCAGAATTACTAACACCTTCATTGCACTTGTGTATGTTGGGGGCAGGGGAACAGATGCTGAGGGAGAGCTGCTTGTCTAAGGCTCCTATTGAGGTCATGGCAGAAGCAAGATTCAGACCAGGGAGTTCCTGATTCATAGCTCAGTCTCTAAACCATTAAACCACACCAATGACTTTCAATATTTTTTCTATGTTTCAAGCAGGAGCCATTTTAACTTCAGGCATTACCAGCAAGACCACTTGGGGGGCACGGGGGGGGGAGCTCTCCTCTTCCTTCCCTGGTCAAGCAGCAATGCTGTGCACTGGATTCTACTGGGCAGGACCACAGTCACCAAGTTCTAAGACTATAGGACTGGGCTTAGTGTCTCATTCTGTTTCCAAAAGAAGCCAGCCAATGTTCTGGGTTCTTCAGGTCCTCCTATGCCCCCATCAACATGATGGTCTTCTTCTGTTTATCCCCAGCACCTAGTATTCAGAGGCTTCATCCTGCTATCATGGAAAAAGACCTATTACCCATGAATTTGCCTAATCTGTTTTTGCAGCCATTTGAGCCAGTGGCTAAACATCATCACTGCAAGTTGTGGCATGGAAGCTCAACAGTGACTTATATGTGCTGGGGAGATGCGCTTCCATCCATCACTCCTGAGCCAGTGGGTGACTCTAAGTTCCATCTCCCAGCAGGCCGTTTTATGGTCCAAAGAATAAAACCAGACAACACTGTGGCCCAGCCAATTAGAATGGCAGCAACCATGCACAGCTGCGACCATGTTTATGAGCAAGATAAGGTTGCCTGGCTACAGTGACCAAAGAGAGACCTGGGAAATGGACATTTGAGATCTGAGGTGTACGTCCCATATAGGCATCTCATTCTTTCCCAGATAACCCCTTGTGGCTTCTATCATTGAACTAAGTGAAAGGCACACAATGATTTCAGGCACACACCAATCTAGTTGCCAGACGTTTCTTTGTATCTCCCACTGTGAAGGATATTTTTTTTCCGACTGACATCCCTTGGTTGTTGAGGAGTTTGTATACCATTACATTACAATAGATGATAGATAGATAGATAGATATAGAGATAGATATCAGTCCACTGATATCTCTACTTTCCCAGTATCACCCATGTGAGTACAAAATGCATTAACAAACACAACAAGTTTTAGAAAATCCATTCATTTACTCATTTACTTTAGGATGTCTCCAATGATGACTGAGCTTCAGATCAAAAAAATCTGGATGCACATTGAAAAGCAGGAGTAAGCATGGATGGAGCACTCTATTTCCTGTCCATGGGATAGATCCAGATTTAGGCACAAGCAGACTTCCCCCCCTCCTACCCATGGCAGTCCCTGCAACCCCCTGAAAATGCTACACAGAGGGTTAGGGGACCTTGCTGAATGGGGTGAGCTGTGGTGCTGCTCAGAAATTTGAGCAGAGGCATTTTCCATGAGCTAAGCCCTTCCATCCACAGATGGCAGATTTTGGATCCAACCCCATGCCACTTTTACATGTGTTCACTCACAAGTCCATTCCATTCCATATTTAGAAAATCTAACAGACTACGCACAACCTCAGCTGCTGGATTAGACCAATGGCAGCACACATGCAGATGGCAGCAGCCATTTACACCTGTGGTTCCTCATACAGCTGCCGATACTTGCAGGGAAGTCTGCTCTCCTTGCATGAATAGCCCCTAGCATGAACCTAGCATTTATAGAATATTTAGCCTTAAATAATAATAATAATAATAATAATAATAATAATAATAATAATAATAATAATAATAATAATAATAATAATTTCTTACCCGTCTCTCCATTTTTGATCGAGTCAGGGAACAACAGTAAATATAAATTACATAAAACTGAATTAAGAACATAATACACATTGTTAAAACATCCTAAAAACATTCTAAAAACATCCTAAAATTTCCCTGGAATACATCTCTCTTAAATTACTGCATACCTTTATGGTCCTCAGAGGGCATCCCAGGCATCATAGGATTTTGCAATCCTTCCTCTCTACAGGCAGAGACGAGGTCCACTATGGGAGCAGGAGGTCCACTCCTTGCTGTGACAGTAGAAACCTCCACCAACTTTGAGCCTCCTTTACTGGAGCAATAAGAGCATGCTAAAGACAGATGGCTGGAGGCGTTGGATCTGCAGGATCCCAAAGCCCCCTTGCTCTGAGCCCCCAAATGAGAAAGAAACTTAGGGATGCTATCATGCCCTGTTTGAAGGTCCAAACGTGAGTGTGAGCATCAGCACATGTCCACTAAAAATATTTACAAATTGTCAAACACATGCTTGCATTTATCCCATTCTGGATTCCCAGTTTGATTTGCACAATTTTTCTAATTTCTGCAGATTTCCTCTGTAGACTGAATATTCCTTGCTTTCACCTATGGAGGAAAATTGCACAAATTTGAAGAGATTTGCTCTAACCTTCTGTCTAATCACAATGCAATGTCTGCAACATTTCTTTTTGTACAAGGAAGGCCCATTCTGCCATGCCCTGCAAAGCCTGGGCATGGGGAGGGTTTTGTGGGCGGAGCAAGAGGGAGACGTTGGCATCCTGCATTGGCAGGATTTCGCGCCACTAGGGCTAGGAGGGGTTTTGGCACGATAAAAACCATAAGACTCTGACTGGGTTCGCACAACATGCTAACCCACACTCAGTGCTGTGGCTTATTTTTCTTGAGCAAGACTCTTGAGAACCCATGGTTGTTGTTGGGTTGTTCAGGATGGTTAACAAGCCACACGGCATGGTTAAGAAGCCACCCTGCAGAAAATGCCGTGAGTTCAGACAACATGCTAACCCATGGTTTAAAAAACAAGACACAGTTCAAAAACAACCCACACTCAATCACTGAGAGTGGGTTAGCATGTTGTGTGAACAATCAAAGAATCCTGGCAATCTTGACTATTGCTCATTTGCCCATCCCTAAAGAAACTATGTTAACCTTGGAACTCTTCCTACCCAACCTCAATAGGATTGTTCTGTGAATATACATAATTCAGTCCTTCCCCTTTAATAGTTATATTTCATAGAAATGGCCCAAGGAATTCATTAATGTAGATGTTCCCTGTCTTGCATGATCTCTTCCCCCACCCTTCAAAAAATTTTTTCTGTGTTCCCCGCTGCGTAAAACATTTTCACTGTTAATTAGTTTATTTATTTTATCATGAAAAATCTAATTGTGTCCTCCCTATGACCTAATGCAGACAACTTTTATTAATCATTTCGAAATGAAATTATTAAATTAATCACCTTCAGGAATTGATATGAAGGAATACATCTTCCGAGATCATTTCTTGCACATTGCTGACTGCTGAGAAGGATAAAAGATATATTGAAAATCATTTTAAAATGTCATTCATATCTTACTTCCATAAATAATTTTTAAAGGGACCTTCAGTTCTGTTACAGGTTCCATTTCAGGATTTTTTAAGGATGTAAAAATATCATGGGGTAAAACAATCCGTCTTGTGATTTTGCAATGAAATGGAACACAGAACCAAATTAGGTCTTGGTCTTGAGCTATTCAAAGGATTAGCAATTGTCTCTTTTTTTTCTTTTTCTTTTTTGGTCAAAGCTAGCAATTTTCAAGGCTAGTAGCAGGGTAGGTGGATCTGGAATGGTAAACTCACCTCCCAAATCTATTGCAAGTTGATCCCAAACCCACCAAGGCTCAGACCTGATTTATAATGGGCTAGCCCTGGGGACTCCCATGTGGCACCTGTGAGCACCAATCTGCCTGTAGGCACCTCTCTTGCTGCCCACCAGGCTCTGCACCTTTCCCAAGAATCTAAGTGCAAGGCAAAGGTGGGTGTCTGAGTTCCAAAACACAAAACTACTATTTTGAACCACAGCTAACATGATTTAAAGAGCTGCCCTCAGCCATGTTATCTGGGTTCAAAATAGTGCCTTTGTGTTTTGGACCTTTGTCTTGTACTTAGATTCTTGGGAAAGTTTTTGTGTGTTTTAGTCTTACCACTTTGCCTTATGGGAAATAAGTGTTTTGTGACTGGCCATAACTAACTTATGGCAGTCATTTTGTATAGGGTGACCATATGAAAAGGAGGACAGGGCTCCTGAATAATAATAATAATAATAATAATAATAATAATAATAATAATAATATATTTCTTACCCGCCTCTCCACTTGGATCGAGGCAAGGAACAACAATGAATATAAAACACATTAAAATTGATTAAAAACATAGCATACATGATTAAAACATCCTAAAATCATTCTAAAACATTCTAAAATTCCACTGGGTAGGCCTGCCGGAATAGATCAGTCTTTATTGCTTTTTTAAACTCTAAAAGACTGTCAAGTTGCTGAATCTCCTCCGGCAGGTCATTCCACAATCTGGGAGCAGTGGAAGAGACGGTCCTCTGGGTAACAGTTGTCAATCTAGTTTTGGTTGACTGAAGTAGATTCTTCCCAGAGGACCTGAGTGTGCAGGGCGGATTGTACGGGAGAAAGTGATCCTGCAGGTATCCTGGACCCAAACCATGTAGGGCTTTAAAGGTAATAACCAACACTTTATACTTCGTCTGGAAACTAATTGGCAGCCAGTGAAGAGATTTTAAAACTGGTGTAATGTGGTCACCCCTAGGTGTACCAGTGACCACCCTGGCTGCCATATTTTGGACTAATTGAAGTTTCTGGACTAGGCACAAAAGTAGCCCTATGTAGAGTGTATTGCAGAAGTTGAGCCTCGAAGTTACCAGCGCATGCACTACCAACTTTAGGTCTTCCAACTCTAGGAAGGGGCGCAGCTGGCGTATCAGCCGAAGCCGATAGTAGGCACTCCTATCTTTAACAGTGGTATTGAAATTTAGTAGGTATTATTTGTATGCATGCAGCATCTGGTGAAATTCCCTCTTCATCAGGAGATATATCAGAGTAAGCAGATACAAAAGAGGGCAGGGCTCCAGCAGCTTTAACTATTGTGATGAAGAGGGAATGGAGGGGGGGGGCACTTCCCACTGACATCACTGGAAGCACAATGGGGCTTGATCTTCAGAATGGATTCTGGTCCTCAGACAGTAAGCAAGTTTGTACTTGCTTAGTCACTATCAATAGGACTATTCTTGTCAGATATTCTAAAAACTGTAGGCATGCTAATTTGGTTAGTTCTATCGAGACTGCTCTGTTTCCTTGAGGTTATCTTTCCAGTTGGCTCAGCTTCCACTACACAATATATCGTGCAACAGCAGGAACTTAGGAAGTTGTCCACAGCAGTCCACAGAGGGGGGCCTGTGGACTGATGCTTAAGGCCCTTTTCTTGAGCAATAACATGAAAATGCCTCTAGGGAAACGCTTCACTAGAATGTTCCACTGAAGGCAAAGCAGTATTAACTCCAAGGCCTGATTCCACCCCATTATGATTAGATCCCTTTCAATGACTGTTCCAGAGACTCCCTTCGCTCATAGGATTCTATTTATTTATTTATTTATTTATTACATTTCTATACCGCCCAATAGCCGGAGCTCTCTGGGCGGTTCACAAAAATTAAAACCATTCAAAGTATAAAACAACAGTATAAAACCATAATATAAAATACAATATAAAAGCTCAACCAGATAAAAACAGCAGCAATGCAAAATTACAAATTAAAAACCATGTTATTTAAAATTTATAGATTGTTAAAATGTTGGGAGAACTACCCTCACTGCTGTGCCAGAGCCAGCAATGGACACTCCAAGAGACCTGATGTCATCACCATAGTTCCCAGCTCAGGGCTAGAAGGTGACCACTTGAACTGTGTACAGAGCAAGGGTCAAATGATGTGTTATATTAATTGGGTAGCACAGGGGCAGGCAACTGGGGGAGGTCCTAGGGCCATTTTATTTGAAGCCAAAGTAGCCCCCATAGCTGTGTGTGTGTGGGGGGTGTTTTTTGCAACTGCAACTGACTCATCACTCCTGCTTCTGTACACAGTGAAGCACATACATTTGAAGCAAATGTGTGTGTTTTACACAAATATGATATAAAGTACTCAGATTAAAATACACATTTGCTGGAAGTCATCTTCAGGACAGTTTTATGCACATCAAAAATTCTAACCTTCAAATCTATATTGATATTGCAGCTCAAAAGCATTCAATTCTAAACATTTCTCTTATTGTTGCCAGAGACCCTGGAAGTGCTAAAGCTCTGAAGGCAAAATAGGCCACTTTTTAAAATATAGGGAACAATTTCCCATTGTTCTATTCTGTCATCAGAATGAACTTTGCAATAATTCTACATGATTTGTATCTCTGCCTTACTAAAAAAAGAAAAGAAAAAAGGAATATAAGCTGCATATGGAAGCAACTGTTATGCTGACAGATAATCCACTCAGGATCATCACAATGCTGTTTACCAGCTGTCTGCAAAATCTGTAGGCACTGGCTCAGTTTGCTGTGTTGTTGCCCATTTAGTTTCCTAATCTGGAGCTGATGGCAAAATGCTAGAAATTAATACTTGGTGTGTGATGATAGCAGTGCCAGGAAAATGGATGTGATCTACTCTTTCATAGCTGGTTCAGTGTAAGAGCCAATGGTCAATCTACTCCATTCTGTCACCAGATGCTTTGCAGAGCCAGTGACTAAACTATCTGTTGGGCTAGGGTTAGGGGAGATCCACATTCAAATCCCCACTCAGCCATGGTAACTTTGGCCTAGTTACAAGAGCTGTGCAAACCACAGGCATCGGATTCAAACATTCAAAGCACAACAGCAATTTCATATCAGATCTGCCACTTCATGATGGATCCACCATTTTAATGCCCAGCCCTAGGCCTCCATAAAGAAGAAGCCTACAACTCCCAGAAGGCACTGCCTGGGAGGGCTGAACCTACCAGAGCCCAGGGACAGAGGGCATTTGTGTCCGCCCCACTTCTGCCACCATGATCATCCACTCACAAGCACAATCGCCCACTCGCTGCCATGATCCAGGATACTCCAGGCCCTGGAGGGGTCCTCGGGTGTTCTGCAGCCACCCTGCAGCTGCCTGTTTCCACCAAGACATCCTTAAAGATCACAGAAGCAAAGGGACAATTAACACACTTACGTTATTTTAAGTACACCTATAGGATGCTTTAAGTGCACATTTGAAAACGTAAAGTGTACAATAAGTGCTGGTTCAGGGGGGGAAACACAGTGACATAATATAGAGGGCAGAGGAATGAAGACCTGACTTACAAAGAAATACCTCAACAAGAGATAAAAGAACGACGATCCCAGAAGGTTGAGTTGTAATTTGTATACAGGTTTACAGAATGTGTATTCTGTGACTTTCCAGTGTAAAAATTGACAAGATGAAATTCAAGAAGATGAAAGAAGAGAGGAAAAGGTTCTTTGTCTCTCATTCCCTGGGGGAATTAATCTAAGCAATGATTTATTTCCATATGTGGTTTTTCAACACACTGTCAGTTTTCTTTCCTTCAGGTTTGTGTAGGGATCTTTAGCTGGAAAAGTTTCCCAGTCTGTTGGCTTACAAAGGCTAATAATAAGACAGCCCCTGCCCTCAAAATTACAACCTAAAAGACAAGAAACAAAAAGAAAAGGGATTGGGAGGGATGAGGAAAATAAAATCCTGCAGTTGTTCCTTCTTTGACATATAGACCGAGACAAGAGTGTCTTCTGAAAGTTGAGTACCTACAGTATAAGACCTATTCCAAAAACATACTGGAAATGTGTTGCCAAGTATACTGGTCATGTGCAACACATGATTCTTGCATTAACCATTTAGGTGTACACTTCCACACATAACAGAATTGCATAGCATGTAGCTGAGTTGTTGTTGTTGTTGTTTTTACCAAGAGTACATGGCCCCAATCCAGGTTGGGACCAACATGCACTGGGAAGGGAGGATTAAACATTCCTCCACCCACCTATCTGCTTCATGGAAGTCCACACTCACACCCACTTCCAGGGATTTAAAAAAGGGTTGATTTCAATGGAGGGTTTTTCCCCCTTCTTTTTTTTTACTCCCCATGGGTGGGAATGTTTAATCCTCCCTCCCTGTCCCAATCTGGTCCTAATCTGAATCAGAGCCACATGCACTTACTCTTGAGGAGATATGTATTTTGCTTTGTTTTACTATCTGGAATTTTATGCAAATTTAGTCATAGAAAAATACGTAAAATATATATTTAAAAACCTTGAGCCATGAATGTGCATTTCCCCCATAGGCTAAAGCATGAAAATGCATCTTTGGGGGGGATTTGCTCATTGGGGGGGGGATTTGTGCATTTTTGCAAATGCAAATTTGGGAAATTGGGAAAAAATGATTCTGTCAATGAGTGGATGACAGAATGAAAGGCAATCTGTGAAATGAAGGTGGAACGGATTTTACAAAATCCATACATTCCTAGAGTTGCCCTTGGATAGCAATGAAAGATCTCTGAGAGCTATTGTGAATAAAAATTGCAGTGCTGAACTGGCTGCACCAGTGTCCTGACTCAGTAGAAAGGTGAAACTGTACATTATGGAAGACATGGTACCACAACGCAAAATGGCACATTGCATTCTGCCCTCTTCCCTATGTTGCTTGGTCTCAGTACCCTATGAGGTGACATCGTCCCATTATGTGTCTCTGTGACAAAATCTCAATGCTTGCCATGTTGTACCTGTACTAATGTATATATGTGTTTGCTGTATTAAAAAGAACCAGGTAAGTTAGGGTTAACTGTAGGGCAGAGAGTGAGTGAGAGGTAAGAGGTGTGTGTGTGTGTGTGTGTGTGTGTGAGAGAGAGAGAGAGAGAGAGAGAGAGAGAGAGAGAGAGAGAGAGAGAGAGAGAGAGAGAATATAAAAAGCAGGAGCAGACAATTGGTTAGATAGGACCTTAGGGATTGATGTAACTACATCTAGTTAGTGGGAATAACAAGGTGTAGAGTAGGCACGTAAGACCAAGAACTGAATGATTGATTATATGATATAACATGTTTTCTATGAAATAAACTTTTATAAAATCCAGCATTTTAGTAATCTTCTGTGCTACCAGTAGTGTTCAATACCGCTAGTGGGTATTTCACCTAGTTGGATAAAGCGAACCAATTAGGCGTATTGGGTGCCTCTTTTACCTGGTGAATTTAAGGGCTGAAGCTTGACAGCTGTCCTAAAGCAGAGGCAGATGTTACTGAGGGAAGATCACATCACAGCATCAGGTAATGTCACAGACTCTCTGTCCCTTACTCTACATCAGCCTTATTCTGCCTGGTGCCCTCCAACTCCCATCAGAGTGCAACTCCCATCAGATGTAGAATATCAGCCTTATTGGGGAATATTGGAATTGTAGTCCAACACATCTGAAGGGTGTCGGGTTGGGGAAAACTGGTCTACATCAATGACTCCTCCTAGTGGGAAGCAGCAGGGAAACACATGATGTGATGTGATGGTGCACCAGCAAAGATTAAGTGAAATTCTACATTTAAGGGAGAGAGGAAATGGGAATGCTATTTTCAGCAGCAGCCCTGTATCCAGTGTAAGGTGCACATTCACTGTGAGACAACTCTTTGTGTCCTTATTGTTTCTAAAACAAGCAAACAAACAAAAACCCAGGTCCCAGAGCTTAAACTTATTTAAAATTCTTACCCTGGAATGTCTGTTCCTTGATCTTCAATGTGGATTATGGTAGCTGTTGACAAAATAGCTTTTGTTGGATCTGTTCAATAATGGATAATGAGGGCCATTGCTCTTGACAGAGAAAGCTCTTTGCAAAACAACCACTAAGGAAAAGGCAACAAATATGCCCATTAATAAGTAAACAATATTAATAAATCAGAAGTGCACTTGGTGTTAGAGTAAGTTTTTCTGCAGATTGCTGTAGATAAGTTGACATATCCAGTAATAACGTCTTGATAACTGTCTGCCTGTCTCCACCATACTTAGAGTCACTCATGCATTAGAATGTTTTGCAGAAACATGACTGTAATGTGCTCTTTCACCACCACAGATCTTTAAGCAGACGTGTTCTGGACAACTTGCATTTGGCCCAGGATTTATAACAGATGCTTCAAAAAACAGTTGATTGATTTTCTGCTGTTGACATATTTTATTTTCATTTCAAGCATTATTTGTTGTCATGGGTTGACTGGCAATGGTGATCTGATCTCTTATCATAGATACAGGGTGAAGGAATCCATATATTGTCTTTAAAAAGAAATAAAGTATTGAGTCCTTTTTTTTTAGAGCAACAGAATAGGCTTTTTAAAATCCATGTTGCACTTGCTCTGTTCTGCTTAATGCTGAACATAAGACATGAGATACATTTTGAAAACCCAACTTGAAATTGTTTTTATTAATGTTTTTATGACTTTTTTTTTTTGCATGTTATTGCATGGCAGTAAATCTATGGGAAACCACACCTCCACCGGGTAACATAGGTTACTTCAATTTCAGTGGGAAATGCTAGGATGGAAGTAGCTGGAACACACAAACTTTTCCTAGAGTTTGGCCAAGAAGTTGGTGTGATGTGCAACTCTCTGTGTGCGCAAGAAGATTAATCAAAAGAAGTGCAGCATCCGTGCGTATTCCTACTTGCCAAAATGAAGATTGGAATCTCTAAAATGACGACAACCATGCAATGCAGGCTGCAATCATATGTTTGCTCCCCTGCAAGTCCTGGCATCGACCTGAGGTGCTTCCCAGAACACCTCATGAAATAATATAAGAAATGGACAAGGTTATACAAGGTATACACACAACATGTCAGGAAAAGCAATTATAATTCTACATAATATTATTCAGATAACTAAATTGAAACCTGCCATTAGATGTAGCAAAACATACAGTGTGATTTCCCACTTGCGTTAATGGCAGTCAATTTCAATGGAATAGAGTTGAGGAAATGTACAACGTGATGATGTGAGGACATAAAGTGTCAATACACACATCACAGAAGGGGAAATTCAACACATGGATACCATTTTCAGCAGGAGCCCTGTGTTTCTTGTAATGTGTTATACTGCCCTTACACAGATTTGTACAATGAACTACCTGATTATTTGTGTTAGAAGGCAGATCCATCACAATAGTGGAGATCCTAGACTTCATAATGTCTTCTTTCATTAATCCCCAAAGAAGACAAGCACAAGGGTTTGTGTGTGAGTGTTATTCATTAATCAATCCATCAATTCAACTTGCAGTTGTCCTTCTGTATACTGTAAACTAGAGATCTGGATAGGCTCATATTACACAGTTCTTCAAACTTTACCTATGACTGCTAATGAAGTGTCTGCACTCAGCCTACAGGATAATGTGAGACAAAGCAACAGAGGAAATCAGAAAGTATTTCCCATCAGACACTTATGGGCATGGGGGGAAATTGGCTTTCTGCTTTTCAAGGTAAAAGAAGTAATTTCAAGGTATCATGAAACCTAAGGTTAAAAACATCAAGGCTCTCAACCATCTCTGATTACTAATGAGGCACATTTAAATGAAAATTGTTATAATGCAGTTCACAACCCTTACATTGGCACAAGACTAGATAAATTATTAGAGAATTAGCTCCTGAATTGGCCAACAGAAAAAAATGTTGAAATGTTCCAATTAAACATTTGCCAAAATAATCAAACTAAAGGAGGCTGAGGGGCAGGGGGAACATGGCCCTGGTTCTCTAAAGTACTAGAAGTCTAATAGAGGAGAAAAAAGCAGATTTGCTAGAAAATGTGCAGAGAGCTAGTCTTGAGAAAATCTGGAGAGCAAATTTTCTTCTAGTGCCTTGGTGCAAAACTGGAAACTACCCCCAGGCGTTGTGGATG
The DNA here is from genome assembly GCF_023053635.1 of Elgaria multicarinata webbii. Lineage (NCBI taxonomy): Eukaryota > Metazoa > Chordata > Lepidosauria > Squamata > Anguidae > Elgaria > Elgaria multicarinata. Next base: position 54,295,961 of record NC_086180.1, on the reverse strand, counting down.
GGTTGCTAGGAGAGGCAGATGACAGTGGGACTCTTGGATCCTTGTTTGTGTAGCAGAGTGCTGGTGCTTCTTGTTCATTGGTAAGTGTGGGCAGTGCCTGTTTGGTAATTGTGTTGATTGCAAGTGGAGCAGGGGCCAACAGAACAACTTGCTTGGCTTTCACAGGCTCCTCTTGTTTTCAAGTTCCTTGTGGCAATCAATATGTGTATATTGTGCAAGAACGTAGACCTAGAAAAGTGGTCTTCAACTGGTGGGTTGCAAACCAAAAGTGGGTTACAAGATTAATGCAGATGGGTTGCGGCAAAGCTGTTGCCGCCATGCTGGACAATTATGAAATTGTGGAAGTGGGTCCTATGCTGCAGGTTGGGAGTCTGAGGTCTCAGGTCTGGACCAGTTGAAGACCACTAGCCTAGAATATATGAAAGTCTTGCCAATCAAGCAGAGCACTTATATTTTGTCTTAGTCCCAGATCATGCACTGACTTTAAGGTACCAATCCTCCTTGTCTGGATATATATGCCCTTCCCTCAACCCTAAACATAACATAATTTATGGGATGAGGATCACATGGAGATCCAAGATGTGCTACCTCCCTTCCTTTTTGAGGAGTATCATAGAATCATGGAATAGTAGAGTTGGAAGGGTCCTAAAAGGCCATTGAGTCCAACCCCCTGCTCAATGCAGGAATCCACCCTACAACATACTTGACAGATGGTTGTCCAGCTGCCTCTTGAATGCCTCTAGTGTGGGAGGGCCCACAACCTCCCTAGGTAACTGGTTCCATTGTCATACTGCTCTAACAGTCAGGAAGTTTTTCCTGATGTCCAGCCAGAATCTGACTTCCTGTAACTTGAGCCTGTTATTCCGTGTCCTGCACTCTGGGATGATCAAGAAGAGATCCTGGCCCTCCTCTGTGTGTCAACCTTTTAAGTATTTGAAGAGTGCTTCCACCCTTACTGCCCTCTGCCTCCCCTTAGCTATATAATTAAACCGGACACAAGGATAGAAACACTTACCAAATCATGGAGCTTTTCTGAATTGGGTCTCCAGGTTCAGTGTTGTACTGATCCCTTGTGTGAGAAAGCCAGTGTGGTGTAGTGGTTAGTCTTGGACTGGGGAGATCCAGATCCCCACTCAGCCATGAAGCTCATGGGGTGTCATGGGGCCAGTCACCATCTCTATGCCTGTCAGAGTTGTTGTGAGGAGAAAATTGTGAAGAGAGAGAACCATGTTGTGAGGAGAGAGAACCTGACTTGAGCTCCTTGGAGAAAAGGTTGAATATAAATAAAGAATGTGATATTTAATAAAAAGTGGGGCATTGAAGATCAGGTTCATGGGCCAAATTTAGCTAACCAGGGGTCCCATTCTGGCTTTCTGGGGTTCACCAGATGGCCATACCCCCTTTCCCCAACTGTTAATCACTCGGTGATTTTCCAGCAGGGCTGGCACAACCATGAAGTGGGAGGAGGAGAACGCAGCCTCTGCCCCTCCAAAGGGTCTGCCACTTCTTGGTCCTGCCAGCCACCTGCATGGCTGGCTGGCAGGACCAAAAAGTGGCTGCTCACTCACCTGCATGACTCCTGCCCTGCTCATATGCCTCCTGCCCCACTTGGCCAGTCAACCCAGCTGGCCCAGCCTGCCCAACCAGCCAGCTGACTTAGTTTCCTTGGTGTATGTACGCCTGCACGCTTCACCAGTGCACTGCCCATAAGGTGTTTCCACCTTCAGGAGCCTCACAGTGTCTGCACCATGTCGGGCAAAGTATCGCGAGAGGTCCCCGAACATCCCAACCTCAAGCAAATACTGTGCAGCTCCTGAAGATGGAAACACTTTACTGACAGCATGCTGGCGAGGCATCCATGTATAGGTGCATGAAGGATAGTAAGCAGCAGGCGAGCAGATTGAGTGGGAGCAATGGGAGCAACAGGTCCCTGCTTCAAGCAGTGACCTGCCTTGGGCTGGGCTTGTTTTCCGGTGTTTGCATGTTTTCCCCCATTCTGAATGGTTGAAATGCCTCTCCTAAGACTGAGGCCTTAGCTAGACCTAAGGTTTATCCTGGGATCATCCCGGGGTCATCCCTGCCTGTTCCCGAGATCCCCTGTGTATCATTTAGATGCACAGGGATGACCCCGGGACGATTCCGGGATAAACCTTAGGTCTAGCTAAGGCCTTAGTTACTGGCAGGAAGAGCTTTAAGTTCAAATATGCTGGTCTTTTGGGCCACACCCCTTTTGCCCTCAGCCCCTCCCACTAAGGGAGAGCGGCCCCAGAGAGCTTCTCCAAAATTGAATTCAGGTTCAACGTCTCTGCATGTAAAACAACAAGTCAGAGAAAATTCTGGAACTTCTCAGAACTAATTGTTGGCAAGAACTTCTATAAGAATGGGTGAAGTTTAATGGGAAATAAAATGGGAATCTAGAGAACCAAGTATGACAGGGCACACAAGAGTAGTGACCCATCGCATTAAAAGTGGATTTTTTTTAAAAAAAAATCAGCATTAATAGCATAAAACGTTTTCAATATCAACGCATTTAAAAGGTCATTTAACATAACACTGCACAGCAATTTCATCTAAAATGCTTTCATAAACACAAAATAATACTCCAGAGGACATATATTAATCAAAGGTGAAAGCTCTGACAACCCGACAAGTTCAAAATTTTGAGATGAATTGAAGAGACATACTTAGTTTGTTGATGCTTTTTCACTGGACCAGCTTCCGTTAAATGATAAATGGGCCTTAAGAAAGAAATGTGTGAAAGCACATTGGCACCTTCAGACAGGTTTTCTTGGTAATACATTTAGTGATGTCAAAGTATCGACTTGGCTCAAGCTAGATGGATTGTGGGGGGGGGGGCAAACAACAGGAAAGACTGTCGCCATTATGTCCTGCTTGTGAGTCACCTACAAGGATCTGGCCGGCCACTGTTAGAAGCAAGATACTGGGCACAAGATCCTCTCCTCTAATAAAAGCATGGTTGTTGTTTTTTCTATAAATAGTCATTAGGGATGTACGTAACCCATCCCTTTATTTTTTGAGTTTTCTGCTCTGCCTCCCCACTTCCTTGGATTATTTATTCATGAATTACTTATTTCCTACATTTATAGACCACCCAATTTCAGGGAGGTTTACAGATGAATTGAAAACATAAAATAGAAAACCAGAGACCATGACAATAATAATAAATAAAGAAAGAACTGCATGTAATACAATAAAGGCAATACCAAGGGGTCATCTACACCAAAGGGTGTAGCAGGAGGGAGGGAGGGGGGAGGATTGTGGACTTACCTGCTTCCGTGATCCTCCCCCAGCTTCTATATGGCCGCACAATGTCCTGGAAGGGAAGGGGGATGTCGCGGGCACCATTTTTATATATTTTTTGGAAGAGAAGCCATGTGGCCCCGATCTGGAGAAAAAGTTAAGTTAAAAAAAAAAACCTTTCATGCCCAACCCCAACCCCCCACCATCCCAAGTATGGTGAAATTGCTGCCCCACCCACCCCTGAATGGCACAGAGCCACCCTGCAGAGCTCCATGCCCATTTGAGGACCCAGGAGCCCATGCCACACCAGCTGTGTTCCTCGGGATTGTCGCAGGACTGTGGGGAAACTGGGAAATCCATGGTTGCAGTTATCTTGGGGAAAGACTCTGTTTATCCCCGGTTGACCCTCAGATCCTTTGTGCGTCATTTGGATGCACAGGGACAACCTAGAGAATGACCCCAGGATATATGCATAGTGTAGGCACGCCCCAAGAGCCCCACAAAACAAAAACAAAAAACCCTAAAAGTTGTTCTTAATATGCCTGGGATAATAAAAAGGTCTTTAACTGGTGCTGAAAACATCATCATGTAGGCACTTGGTGAGCCTCGCTGGGGAGGGAATTTCACAGATGGGGTGCCACCACTGAAAAGTCCCTGTGAGTTGTTACCATCTGCCTTGCGACATTTGGCAGGGACACCTGGAGGAGAATCTCAGACTATGACCTTCGATATCCTTGGAAAGTCAGCAGAGTTCCTTGGATATCCCCTGAGCATGTGGGATTTGTGTTTCCCCTGTGAAAAAGCGGTGCTGCAACTAATTTGCATTATGCAATGTGCTGGAACAGGGATGCTGACTGAGAATCATGCCAAGCTGACAGACATATACAATTTGATGTGCAATTGCCATAGACATTTTGCTTATTTTTCTCCTTCTCTGCCTAACTTGTGCAAGAGTTTGTAGCACAAGCCAACAATTACCCACAAACACCCCACAAACAAACAGTAAATTAGATGGCTTCAGAGAGGTTTGGAATCATTGTTTGCATTAGCAGAGCAACAATATTCTATGTTAGCAATAGACCCTGATGGATGGCCACAATGCCCCTGCATAAATTCATGGGACCATTTTTTCCCTAGGCTTTTGGCTCATTTCCACCTCAAAATGGGAAGCTGGTATTTGTTATCTTGTGCTGTGTCTGTGAAACAAATATGTCAATGTACACAAAGATTCTTCTCCACCCTCTAAATCTAAAGGATAGACAGAAAGTAGGGTGTTGATGCTGTTGTCAGACTTCAAAGATTTTCAGAAAGATAAAGGCTTCAGTGACGTTAATGAGTTTAGTGTTCCCAAAACCCAACAGTTGAAAAAGATCAACTAAAATATACATGAATAAATATTTAGGGCAATTCCTTTTCTTTTTTCTTTTTTGCATGCTTGCTTGCTTTCAAATAGATTAAGATAGGAGCGTGCATATTTAAAGTGCTTCACAGAATGAGAGCTTCTGTTGGCACCTCCATTTATGGAGCAGTTTGATTATGAATTCAACCTCTTGGACTCCAGAAAGTGGCTCTCGCTACAGGCTAGGGTTAATGCAAAGGCACACATCTCTTCTTTTTTTTCCGGGGGGGAAAATACAAATATAAAATTGGATTTTAATGAGCATCATGTCATGAATTTATTTAGTCTCTTTTACACATTTGCATTACTTTCTAAATCCAATCTAGAGCGTGCGCGCATACACACACACACACACACACACGAGAAAATGTAGCACTTGCAAAGCCTGCAGTGTAAAGATAAAAGCAAGAGGATGAGAAGTTGAAGCCCTCTATTTATCCCAAGGTAGCACTTTCCAGGTAATGAGAGCAAATGTATCCAAACCATCTGCAGATCATGGCGACTGTTTTTAACAGATTGGGCATACGCTCCAAATGGCACACTTCTTCTACAGGTAAGAGAAGGTTATTACGGCTGCATGTTTAATCAAGACGGACAGGATAATGAATTTTCAGAGTTGACCTGGGAGCCACTATGGGCACAGAGAGCAGCCCGTGCTCAGCCTGGACTCCAATGGGAAGCCCTTTTCATATTTATCCCTGAATTGCCATTTGCAGGTGGAAGAGGTAGACTGACCTGTGATGCTTTAAAATTAATGTTGAGGAATATCTTTCCTTGCATTCTCATAAATATTGCAATGAATATTTAAAGAAGTGAACCCCTTGCTGTTTTTCTCTGCTCCTCAGTTCCAGACATCCAATGCAACAATCCATTTATTGGAAACCATTAAAGATGGCTTCCAAAGGAAAATAAGTGTGTGTGTGTGTGTGTGTGTGTGTGTGTGTGTGTGTGTGTGTGTGTTGTACCTGAATACTCTACTGAATGACAAACTACCTATGTGTAAAATGGCTCATATTTTTAGAACACCACCTTGGAATAATGTAGTAACAGTAATGGAGCATAGGCTAAAAATAACCCCAAGCATACATAGTAATAGTCAGCTATTGGTGGGATTAATTCCAACATTTCTTACAGTGGCAATAAAACAAAGGTGAAACTAGACACTCAGGAACAAACATGGGTGGGAATGGCAGTCGTATCTCTGCTACAGGGTAAAAGGCTGGGAGATTTTGCAGGGATAAGCTGAAACTTAAACCTTTCCTGCCCTACAGCTTTCCCCTGGAACCTATTTCCCCCCATTGCTTTTCTAAACTGGACTGTGGGTCTGTATGCATTTTTGCACAAAAGGTGGTTGGGGGAGTTCAAGGGGGAAGGAGTGGGCAGGGGAAGGATGAAATATACCCCACGCACTGCTTCTCCTGTGCAAAATGCTCCTTGCCACTTTGCACCAGAGAAGCAGGCTGATAGCTGGGCACAGGAGGAAAGACCTGCAATTGCTGCCAAGCGTCTAGTTTGCTTTCCTACAATATTGCAGAGGAGGTTCAATTGGAGAAGTGGAAAATTTAGCAGTTCTGAAATGTCTTGTCTTGTGAAATGATTCCCATTTCCACCCATCCTGCACATCTTTCTATAGCACAAATTGTTTATAATAGAAACAGCAAAGCCATCTATCCATGTCTCTATCATCACTTATGTTTTCAAACTCGGTTGATGCATGCACTCCAGATCTGTTTTTCTGATGATGTAACTCTTGAGCAAGAGGTGGAAAATACATTTTTCTTGGGTAAAGCAAGGGGGATGGAAGAAGATGATATTGGTATCAATGCTATATGAGACAATTTGGTATTTTCAGATTCAAAATGAGGTAGGAAAAACTAAGTAGCTTTGTGTAGCACAAGCATGCTACACAAAGGAGGGATTAATGGGTCTCTTATTAGCACAAAGAAATGGGTCTCTGAATACCACAGAAATGGCACAATTGAGGCCTTCTGCAAACAAGGCATATTGATCCAATCAATAATCAGAATGTGGCTAGTGAATTGAATACTTTGTTGGATTGCTTACACACCACTGTGTGAACTGTGAATAGTTCATAAGTAGGTAATGTAAGTCAGTAATGTAGTAAGTTAATAGATGTATAGAGATAGACAGACACAGATGGATAGAGTTCACCCTCATGGAGCCCCTGAATGGCACCAGCAGATCATTTCTCAACTTGGCATGTAGACAGCCATATAATAAATAATAAGGAAGATCATCTGTTGAGCTATCATCAATTTGACCTGATCCACAAAGATTAGAGATGGGACTCATGGCTAATTTATGGTTATCTCTCTTCCAGATGAACCCATAAAGCTGCTAAAGCAGGCCTTAGTGGATTACAGTTGATATTACATGAACAGAAAGTTTTCAAAGTTGTGGATACATTTTGTATAGTTTACACTAAAAAAGAAAAGAAAGGTCACAATCAAATTCTATGACATGATAACCCCAAAGGCTGAATTTTGTAACTTATTCACACCTAGGGTGGACACGTTGATTTCCATGGGTATGTTTCACTAAGTCGGGATCCAACCTTCTGTTTCTATTATTCAGGAAAAGGGCAAAGAGCTTCATAGCAGGGCATTGAATAGCTCCCCCTGAAAATCCTATTGAGCCCTTCTTGGGCTTTGGACATTTAACCAAACAATTTGGCCGCTCATTACACACTTGCGGTTTTTCATGGGAGGAAGCCTAATTTCCAACTGCGCAGTCCTGTAGGTACATACTAAGAGAAGACTATCCAAGCATCCTCTTTCTGATGTCAGTCAATGACAAATCTTTTGAAGGAGAGGCAAGTCAATGAGCCTGTCTTACCATGAGAATATTACGGGTAAAAACCACATGTTACCAGGAACAGAAGTGTCATGATCCCAGCCACAAGCAGCAGCCAGGATGTAAACGTGGAGGAGAAACCCTTGTCACCCATATCAGAGAAAAAAGACCTTGTTCCTGATGCTGAACCAGCAAATGACAGCCTGGAAAACCCCAGGGCCCAAGAAAAATGGTACCCAGAGTCAGCTTCTCTTGAGCCTGGGGTCTCCAAGGAAAAAAAGCCCTACCACAAGCAGGGCCCTCTCACCCCTGGAAGCATACAAGATGAGGAGTCACGGAATGGTGGAGGAGGACTGTTTGGTTCCAGGTTCCTATGCTGCCCCTTAAGGACCTCTACTACAGGCAAAGGAGTGGAGCCTTTTGATATTTTCAGATTCAAAATGTGATAAAACAACAACAACAACAAAGTAGCTTTGTGTAGCACAAGCACACTGTAGAAAGGAGGGATTAATGGGCCTCTTATTAGCAGAAAGAAATGGGTCTCTGAATACCACAGAAATGGCACAGCCAAGGCCTTCTGTAGACAAGAGAAATAGAAGGACTCTGTTGACAGTGAGATGCCTGGTGAGCTGTCCATGGTCCTGCAATGCTTCTGCTTGACTCTCCTCTTTAGATTCCAGACATGTGTCCACACCCTGCCTTGCACTTTCTTCCTTTTCTGTTTCTCTTTCTCTTTCTTTCAGTCAGCAGTTGCCCTATCAATCCCCGTTCTCTGGAGCACCCTAGTTCTTGACTGGACCTCCTGTCTCTCTGGCTGTTGCTAGGTCCTGCTTTTCCTCAAAATATGATAGGAGGTGGGATGGGAGAGTACCTTTGGGTCATGGGTGGCAGGAACTAACAGGCAGCTCCCAAATAGAGACAGCATTCTTCATTAGTTAAAAAAAGTCTCATTCATCATTGAAGGAAGGGCCGGCGGACTCTTCTAATGCCTTCACTGAAATGGTACTGTATTTTGGTGGGGAATGTTTTAGTCTTGGGACTCTAAGGGAGATTCAGCTACTGGGTGGCATAGAAATAAATAAAGTTTCTCAGGTGACTTATAAACTGCAGTAGAAAACTATGGAGCTATTTGTAACTATTGGATTTATTATATATCCAAAGGTTTCAGAGTAGTAAACAATTAGAATAAAAGAATAAAAACAGAATAAAAAACCCATTAAAATTACATTTTTAAAAGAACAAGGTTCAGATAAAACCATGACTGGTCATTCAGGAAAGCTTCCTGGAACAACAACGTTTGCGGGAGGCTCTGAAAGCAATACAACATAGCCGCCTGCCTGACCTCCAAAGGCAGGGAATTCCATAGGAAGGGGCCACCACACTGAAGGTTCTTCTACTGGTAGACTCCAATTGGATCATCAGTCCATGTGGAACCACCAGGAACATGCCTTCAGATGATTTCAGTGACTAGGCAGGTTGGTAAAGGAGAAGGCACGCTCTCAGGTATCCTGGTCCCAAGTTATTTAGGGCTTTGTACACTAGTGCTAGAACCTTAAACCTGGCCCAGTTGTGAATAGGCAGCCAGTGCAGTTCCCCCAGCAGAGGAATTGTATTCTAAAAAGGGGCAGTAAAAATGGTGGGATTGGCCTCTGCATGTTTGTTTTTTTGGCGCAACAATCTGAGGTGTAAACTGACACCTAGTAGAGCCTAATCAAGGGGTGCTGAGCCTTTTTCAGGCCAAGGCCTGAATTCCATTTTGTGGAAGTGCTGAGGGGCTGCATTCCAGTGGTGGGTGGGGCCCAAGGCAAATGGGGGCAAGGCTGGCACACCGGAGGTACCAGCAGAAAGCTCTTCCTGCCAAAAACAAAGCCTTAAGCAAGGCATTTCAAACTTCAATAATTTCAGATTGCATGGGTGGGGTGGGGTGGGGGTAGAATTGGGAGTTGTGGCATGATCAACCACTACTCCATATAGAAAAATCTCTCTGCACATAGAAAACTAGATGTCAAGGAGAAGGGTTTTTCTAGCATCGCTTTTCCCCCAGCTCTGCTACTTCCATCTTCAGCATTTACTGCTCAACATCTTGAGCACAGTTTCTTTTTGTGCTCTAAATTGCTTTGACTTGTTTTAAATCTCTCTGTGTATCAAAGCCCCTTTGCCTCACATCTTTAATCAGTCTTGGCGTGGGACTTCTTCTGCATACAAAATGTTGAAACCATGTCAACTTTTCTGCATCACTTGCCACATTCCCCCCCCCAAAAAAACAAATCCCACTTTTGATCATACTGCCTAATCATGAATGGTGCCTCTTAAAGCAATTCAAATTTCACCTTGGCCACAATGTCGCTAGGTAGCCTGATGCAAGTCACTGTTCTGTAAGACACAGCCCATTATCTATACTCTAAGGACAAAAATATTGGCCTACTCTGCAGGGATGTTGTAAAATATCCAGATAATGTGTGTGAAGTGAGCTTTGAACACTTGAAAGAGCTACATAAATGATAAGGCTAATTTTTCCCTTTCATTTGTTTTAATTAACTTTTGTATTTTTACAAATGGTAATGCTTATTATTACAATTTCTCCAATGTGTGAAGTCTACACTCCTTAGAAAATGTAGCCTGAGGTTCTGCTAAATGATATCCACTACTACAATCTGCATTCACTTCAGCTAATTAAACTGGCTATTTAAAAATGGCATAATCCTTATTTAAGAGCTATTTAAATATTGAATATTATTTAATAATTTTAAATGCAATTAATTCATTTAAATTAATAATATTATTTAATTATTTAAAATGAAATTAATTTGCCACTATGATATGGTCCAATAATTTCAATATGTTGCCAATACTTGAAGTAAAAGAATCGGCAGTGTGTGTGTGTGTGTGCAAAACAAGACGAACTCTGGTATGCCCAGGCTAGGATTCACTCATCTAAATTGGGTCTGAGCTGCGGATCTTTCTTTTGTGGGGCCATTTGGTGAAGATTAACTCAGACATAAATCCCACTATGCTTAATGGGGATTATTACGCTTTTGTAATTGTGTAAATTTGCAGCATGAGAGCATGGATTGTTATACTCTACACAATCATCCACACACTCTCCTTTTCCACTTGCCATGTTCAGTTTGCAATTTATCTGTAAATGTTTAAGGTGCCATACAGCTTTTCCAGTGGTTTTTTTTCTTAAAAAAATTAAGAATGAAAATTTGGACTATTGGGATGAACTGGGAGTGTGTTTTGGAATTGGAAAGTCTAGATCCCTCTGCTTATGTTTTAGTAGCAAGGAATTTTAATGCTCAGATAGGTGAAGATGATTATTCGTTTTATACTTCCAAGTACTGGGAAAAGGGGTGGATGAAGAAATGTATGGTACTAGTAAAACAAACTCTTAAGGTTAAAATTATTAATGCTGCATGAATTAGGTTAATTGAATTTAAATGGTTGCAGAACTTAATTGGTTCTATTGAGGGAAACACATTTAAAGAATTCACCTATAATGCATGTATGGGTAGCAGTGTGGTCAATTATATAATGATCTCTGGCATGTAAAGAACTTTCAAGTTCAGTCAAATTGTTTTAGTGATCATCAGGCTTTGATTATTGAGTTGTAGAGGGAATCTACATGTCGTACTGAAGGCGCTTCCATGCGCCCCCAGTACGCCCCCAAAACGATGGTGTGTTCCTGCCTACCTGCAGCCCAGAAGAGACAGAGGAGGAGGCGGCTGGGGAATTCGGCCGCGTCCTTGCCACTGCCGCCGCCGCCGCCTCCCCCTCCCCGCCGGCCTCCTGCTGCCGGGGTAAGAGCGACCCAGGTCGGAGAGCTCGGCGGAAGCGGAAGCCGAGCTCTCCGACCCGGGTCGCTCTTACCCCGGCAGCAGGAGGCCGGCGGGGAGGCGGCGGCGGCAAGGACGCGGTTGGATTCCCCAGCCGCCTCCTCTTCTGTCTCTTCTGGGCTGCAGGTAGGCAGGAACACACCATCGTTTTGGGGGCGTACTAGGGGCGCATGGAAGCGCCTTCACTACGACGTGTAGATTCCCTCATAGTCCCTTTTTGTCCAACCTGAACATCAGCTCATGCACTTCTATTGAAGTCAGTTGAACACTTAAGTAGGAGATGCCTAAAATTTACTGTGGTGCTGAATAAAACATGTGTGCTAAATGCTCTGGAATTTAGGGAATTAAAAGCTAATGTATAAATTTGTCCACTGAATGACTCAGTAGCATCATGTGATATGTTAATTCTGCCATTGCAGGATCTTTTGTCAATAGAAGCAGGGCAGCAAAGAAAGAATACCAGTGTTAAACAGAATTACTTGTATGATGAGGAATGTTCTCTTAAAAAGAAGTTTAAAAGGTGTTCCTATATTATACTAAATATAGGAAGTATAATGAAAGGGTGCTGTCCACATGTGCTACAGCTTAAACAAGCCACTATGACCAGTTTAACCCACAGTGATTGTGGGAACCAGGTATAAAAAGTATAATTGGTTCATGGATGAACAGAATACTGAGCAAGTCAGCCATCATAATTATCAAGGCATAACTTTTCAAGCATCTTAACTGGACAAGACAAAGCATCTTTGTCTTAATTTAGCAAGACAAAGAGATCTCAGGAACTACTGTATATCAGTTGATATGGTTCAGTTTTGTTGTTGTTGTTGTTTTACAAAAGAGGGAAGCCGTATAGACCTCAAATGCTGCAAGTGTATAAATTTAAAGTAATAACAAAACTGTTATATGGCATCCAACTCTAGCTCATGCATATATCTTGACTTCAGCAAAGCTTTTGACAAAGTACCACATGACATTCTGATTAACAAACTAGCTAAAAGTGGGCAAGATGGAACAACTATTAGGTGGATCCACAGTTGGCTACAGAATCGGACTCAAAGAGTACTTATCAATGGAACCTTCTCAAAGTGGGGAGAGGCAACGAGTGGGGTGCCGCAGGACTCAGTCCTGGGCCCAGTGCTCTTCAATGTTTTTATTAATGATTTGGACAAGGAGGTGCAGGGAACGCTGATCAAATTTGCAGATGACACAAAATTGGGTGGGATAGTTAATATCCTGGAAGACAGAAACAAACTTCAAAGTGATCTTGATAGGCTGGAGTGCTGGGCTGAAAACAACAGGATGAAATTTAATTGGGATGAATGCCAAGTTCTACATTTAGGAAATAGAAACCAAAGGCACTGTTACAAGATGGGGGATACTTGGCTCAGCAATACAACAAATGAGAAGGATCTTGGAATTGTTGTAGATCACAAGCTGAATATGAGCCAACAGTGCGATATGGCTGCAAGAAAGGCAAATGCTATTTTGGGCTGCATTATAGAAGTATAGCTTCCAAATCACATTAGGTACTGGTTCCTCTCTATTCGACCCTGGTTAGGCCTCATCTAGAGTATTGCGTCCAGTTCTCGGGTCCACAATTCAAGAAGGACACAGACAAGCTGGAGCGTGCTCAGAGGAGGGCAACCAGGATGATCAGGGGTCTGGAAACAAAGCCCTATGAGGAGAGACTGAAAGAAATGGGCATGTTTAGCCTGGAGAAGAGAAGATTGAGGGGAGACATGATAGCACTCTTCAAATACTTAAAAGGTTGTCACACAGAGGAGGGCCAGGATCTCTTCTCGATCCTCCCAGAGTGCAGGACACGGAATAACGGGCTCAAGTTAAAGGAAGCCAGATTCCGGCTGGACATCAGGAAAAACTTCCTGACTATTAGAGCAGTACGACAATGGAATCAGTTACCTAGGGAGGTTGTGGGCTCTCCCACACTAGAGGCCTTTAAGAGGCAGCTGGAGAATCCTCTGTCAGGATTGACAGGGTGGATTCCTGCATTGAGCAGGGGGTTGGACTCGATGGCCTTGTAGGCCCCTTCCAACTCTGCTGTTCTATGATTCTATCATTCTATGAACTGGGAGATGGAGTGAGTCAATCTAAATTCCTGAGGAATATTCCGAGTCTGCCCCAATGTGTGAAGAATGCAGCATTAAGATTAGAAGTTGGAGTTCCAGGCATAGACACATTAGCTTGGATATATACACTATTTTTTTCACTCCATTTCTGTACATGCTCAATGCCTACAAGATATAAGAACATGAGAAGTGCCCTGCTGGATCAGACTGAGGGTCCATCTAGTCCAGCACTCTGTTCACACAGTGGCCAACCAGCTGTCAACCAGGGACCAACAAAGCAGGACATGGAGCAACAGCCCCCTCCCACCCATGTTCCCCAGCAACTGGTGCACACAGGGTTATTGCCTCAGATACTGGAGGTAGCACATAACCATCAGGGCTAGTAGCCATTGATAGCCTTCTCCTCTAGGAATTTATCCAACCCCCTTTTAAAGCCATCCAAATTGGTGGCCATCACTACATCTTGTGGTAATGAATTCCAAATTGTGTGTTCACTATTAAACTGGGGGATAGAGTTTTCTAATTGTCACTTTGGCTTTTAGTGATGGATGAATACTTTGCGAGCTTGCATATTTTGAACTCCTCCTTTCTTTTCAAACAGATCAATTTAGGAGTGAATCCCCCACTCCCATTTATTTATTTTTTAAAAATACTATTGATTTCAATGGATGGTTTCTATATATTGGAGAGTCCAATCCTTTCTTTGCTATTTATCCATATCTGGCCTGATATCAATGCTACTCCGTTTTCCATTAAGTCATAGGGATTTGCATGTTAAAACTAGCAGCAGGGGCTTCTTAATGTTTGCTGAATTGGCAGGAAATGTAATGATGGGGGGAAATATTTTAAGAGGATTTTTTTTAAAAAATATATTAATTAAATATAAAGCCCACAGAGCCTTCAACAATGCTTTTTCCTCTAGTTAATGTCAAGATAAAAAGAACATGCCGCCACCTCAAATCTAATAATGGGCTTTGCTTATCGCACACAGCTGGAGCTCTGTAGTACTGATCCAATAAATTAAACCATTTATTTGCCCTTTCAGCTCTTATTAAGTAGCCATGTGGGCAAGGGTTTAACCATAGCCATTTTCACATGTTATTTTGGTACACCAGGAAGTAAAGTAAAGCAAATTTGCTTGTAGCAAAGTGGTTTCTAAGCTGAGGATCAGCATTTGACAGCTCCTACACTAGCAGGGACCATGAAAAGAAAAAGATGAGCAAAGGAAGTCGGGGTGGGATGGCCATTTTGGATGGTGAAACTCAAGCAATTGAGTTTTAACGCCAGCAAATGGACGGTACACGAGATGCTATCTTTTTTGTATCCACCTTGAGTCACATTCCTTATGCCCAAGATCCCCCGTGCTTCCCCCCCCCCATTCTTCCAATTTTCCTCAATGCTCTTGGAATCCAGTGGCTAATGATGAGATGAAATCTACTGAAACACATGCACACAGTATATGTTCATGAAGAACACGTACCCACTAGGGATGTGCTCCGCTCCGATTAGGAGCGTAGAAGCAGTAGCGGATTGGCCTGCTCCGCCTTACCCAGAGGCGGAGTAGGAGCGGACCGCGGACCCCCTAGAAGCAAGGCGAAGAGAAGCGACCATTTTTCGGAGCTCCGAGTTCAGTCGGAGCGCTCCGGTCGCCATCTTGAAAACATTTCGCCATAGGATTGCATTGCGGCAAATAATCGCGCATAACTACGTTGTTTTTGAAGCTATCGTTCTGGAAATTCTTGTGCACAGAGAGTCGTGGATGGGGGTCATTTTGAGACCACTCTCACCTCTCTGCGTGCTGTGGTTCACGTGCAATATTTTTTTAAAAATCGGGTCAACCGCGGGGCTCAAACTGCGTTTCGGCTTTTCGCCCATAGGATTGCATTGAGGGAAAGAATCGGGGATAACTGGGGGGGGGTTTAAGCTATCGTTCTGAAAATTCTTGTGCACAGAGAGTCGTGGATGGGGGTCATTTTGAGACCACTCTCAACTTTCTGCGTGCTGTGGTTCACGTGCAATATTTTTTTAAAAATCGGGTCAACCGCAGGGCTCAAACGGCGTTTCGGCTTTTCGCCCATAGGATTGCATTGAGGGAAAGAATCGGGGATAACTGGGGGGGGGTTTAAGCTATCGTTCTGAAAATTCTTGTGCACAGAGAGTCGTGGATGGGGGTCATTTTGAGACCACTCTCAACTTTCTGCGTGCTGTGGTTCACGTGCAATATTTTTTTAAAAATCGGGGTTTGGGTTTTTTTTTATTATTATTATTATTTTTTTGGAAGCGATGACAGGCACATTCAACTCCCAATCCTGATGAGAATTCATCTCCTCAGAAAGCATCCTCCTCCAATCCCAGCGTTGGAGGGGGGACTAAGGCAGACCCACCCTGAGAACTTTCTGTTTTGTGTCTCTTTGTGGGTTGGCGTTCGTGGAGGGAACACTTACTTAGCTAGTGCTCCTGCTTTGGAGATAGATTAATTTAATATAGGTTTAGTTTGGCGCGTGTGTGTGTTTGTTTGCTTCTTTCTGACTTGTAGCTTAGTTTGCCCTGTGTTTTCCCCTTACTTTGATTTAATATAAACTTTATTTTTGAATTTTGGAGTGTGTGGTTGGGTTGGTTGCCCCCCCCCTTCCCTGTATTAAAGCCTGACTGTTCTGCTTTTGTGAAAGCTTTCTTTTGAAAGCATACACACACTTTTTGTCCCATTTCCCTACATTTATATTCTTAAACATATTTTATTATATTCTTTCACATAGTCCATTAGTATATATTCTCATACATATTATATTAGTATTCATATTTTGTTCTTCTTATAGTAGTGGTTGGTTCTTTTTCCCCCTCCCCTCTCTTAAATCCTGATTGTGTTTCCTTCTATCTTCTATATACCAAATATACCAAAAAAATTGGATTCTCTTTTTCTTCTCTGTGTAACTTCGACGGAGTGGGCTGCTTTTGTCAAGTTCAACAGGCAGCCACAGATTGAGCATTTTGGGGAAAGCATACGCACACCATTTCCCTATTCTTAAACATATTATTATTATATTCTTTGACATAGTCTTAGTAGTCTATTAGTATACATTCTCATACATATTAGTAGTAGTATTCATATTTTGTTCTTCTTATAGTAGTGGTTGTCCCATTTCTTGTCCCATTTCCCTACATTTATTAGTAATATTCTAAAACATATTATTATATTCTTGTAGATATTCTTAGTAGTATATTCTCATACATATTAGTAGTAGTATATTTTATTGTTCTTGTCCCATTTCCCTACATTTAAACATATTATATTCTTCTTATACATATTCTTAGTAGTACCTTATACATAGTATTAGTAGTATTAATATTTTGTTAGTCATCATGAAAAGAGAAAGCAGGCGTGCTGAAAGCAGCAAGGCTCAGTCTGCCAGCAGGGCTTCCTCTCCTCCTGTGAAACTCAAACGGGCAACTCCTTGGCTGACTGCTCCAAAACAGAAGCAGGACAAGCAGCAGGCAGAGCCACTCTCTTCTGCAACTTGTGCCCGGCGTTCTCTTTTTGAGGGTGGGAATGGGAAAAGTGCCCGTTTGCAAGAGGCACGTGGCAGCAGTGCCATTAGAGGAGGAGGAGTATCCCCAACTCCTTCATTCTCCTTTCAGCCCACGAGCCCGCTGATGGACCTAGACGAGGTCCTCAGCACAGTGGAGGGGGGGGAGGAGGAGGAGGCGGTGGGCCTCCAGGATGTGGGGGCTGAGGAGGAGCAGCAGCAGGCCGAGGCTCTCTCCCCAGTCTCATCCCACACCCCTGTTTCTGTGGCAACACCAGAGAGCTCAGGCGGGCAATTGGTGGTGTCACCACAGAAACGAAAGACAAGCATCGTGTGGGACCACTTTGAGTTGGGAGCGGATCCCCGCTTTGCTGTCTGTCGCCACTGCAAACTCAGCCTAAGCAGGGGTTCATCGACAGGGCATTATGGAACCAGCAGCATGAAGATGCATCTTCATAGGCAGCACCAGGCGATCTTGCTGGGGAAAGAGGCGGGCAAGGCGACTGGTTCCAGGGGAAAGCCGAAGGCTGCTGCTGGCACTGCCACTCTAAGCTCTCCATCTCCCATCCCCACAAGGGTTAGGCAGGCAACCCTGCAGGACATGGGGTGGGGGAAGTATTGACCCACAAGATGGCGTTTTCCAATGCCCACCCAGGGTGCTACTGTGTTGGGGCATCTGCCGGGACTGACTCCTCCCCAATACTAGATCTATGACATGTCACTCTGCCTGCCCCTCTGCTAGCCTGTCCTCCTCGGTGACCGACTCGCTGGGATGGTTTGCGTTTGCAATGCGTGACTAACTGCAATGCTGGCTTAGAAACCAGCCATCACTTCCTTGTGCCCCCAGAAATGCCCGCAGCCTGCCTGCCTGCCTGCCCGCCTCCCCCGGGGTGCTGCTGTGGTGGGGCATCTGCCAGGACTGACTCCTCGCCTACTCTGCCTGCCTCTCTGCCCGCCTGGTGCCTGGTTTGCTCCCAATCGTCCTCCTCTGTGCCCCTCAAGGCGTAACTGCTGGCTTAGAAAGAAACAACCAGCCATCTTTGCCTCACTTTGCGCCCACTTATGGGTTGGTTTGCTATGCGTTAGTGCTCAAGCCATCCTTGCGGCACTACAATGCATGCTGCCTGCCTGCTTTCCATTGATGGTGCTATATAAATAAATAATAATAATAATAATAATTCTCCCCTTCCCGCCTTGCAGCGATGGTGTATGTGTCTTGCTTTGACTAAGGGGAGAAGTCCTTCCTGCGCTCACTTAGACTTTATCAAATTCAATAATCCCTTTTTCAAATGTGCCAGAAGATTTAGGGTTATCTCGTGGCATGTTGGGATTGCCTTGGAACTGGCCCCATTGAGCTGTCTGCAATTGCAACTTTAAATCCCTGACATACTGGAGTGTTCAAATTTCAAAAGTTCCCCTAACATCAGGGGATGATGGGATTGCCTTGAAACTTGGTGTCCATGGGGACACATGGGTAAGCTGTCATGGGACCAAAGGATAGGTTTCTAACGTGCAAATTGACGTAGTTGTAGAATGGGACTTGATTTGGGGTGAGTTAAGCCATGCCAAAAATCAGGGGATGATGGGATTTGCTTGCAACTTGGCGTGCATGTGGACACATGGATAAGCTCTCCTGGTGCCGAGTTTGAGGTTTCTAACATGCAAATTGACGGAGCTATCCCAAGGGGTGTGAATGGGGTGCCCGATTTTCATAAATTCCCCAAAAATCAGGGGATGATGGGATTGCCTTGAAACTTGGCGTGCATGTGGACACGTGGATAAGCTATCATGGTGCTGAGTTTGAGGTTTCTAACGTGCAAATTGACGGAGCTATCTAAAGGGGTGTGAATTAGGGTTATGGGAGGTGCGTTAGAGGGTAGAGCCGCGCCAAAAATCAGGGGATGATGGGATTTGCTTGCAACTTGGCGTGCATGTGGACACATGGATAAGCTGCCCTGGTGCCGAGTTTGAGGTTTGTAACATGCAAATTGACGGAGCTATCCCAAGGGGTGTGAATGGGGTGCCCGATTTTCAAAAATTCGCCAAAAATCAGGGGATGATGGGATTGCCTTGAAACTTGGCGTGTGTGTGTATACGCCCATGAGGTGTCATGGTGCCAAACGTGAGGTTTCTAACTTCAACGGAAAAAAAGTTGTTTACTTTTTTAGCTTTCAATGCAAGCCTATGGGGGGGCAAAAACGGAGCTCCGGATCCGATCCGGAGCTCCGGGCGGAGCGGAGCGGAAGTGGGCGGAGCGGGGGCGGGGCGGAGCGACCCGCTCCGAAAAATGGCGGATCTGCAAGTGAAGCGGAGCGGGGGGTCCGTGCACACCCCTAGTACCCACCACCACACCTGATGGGCTGAAGAACAGAAATGATTCATGGTTAGCCTTTGTGTGTGTTTTGCTTCCTGAGGAGATCTTTCTAGGAGCACATACATTCCTCAGCCCCTCCCCCATGCTGCTGATGTCATCCCATCTGAGTGCATGTATTTCAGAGCTGGGAAGCCCTTCCCCTCAAGTGACACAGCTTTGTCACAAGAACTGAATATCTCTTGATCGGGTTGCCCTCTTTCCTATACTAGCATCTGGGGAATACAGTGGCCCTTCAGAAATGGGCCACCCCTCTGTTGATTAAATTTAAGAGCCTAAAATAAGTCAAGAAAAATCAATGAAAGGTCCTTTGCATTTTGTACATTTTACATTAGCACACACGTCAGTACTGCTAGTTAGTTATGCCCCCTGCCTTCTTTTTCTGGAACTTTACGAGAGATAGAAGGGCTGTGGGTGGTTGTCGAGGCAGGAGAAATGCATATCCCACATAGACGTTCCATGGAGCTCTGCGATACTTCCCTCTGAGAACACACTCTGAAGCATGTGTACATGGAAGTAACTCCGATTTTGTGCATTTGGCTTTACTTCCAGGTAAGTATGGCTAGGATTACACTCTGAGCAAAGGAACTGTGGGTGGGCTGAGGCTGCTTAACCCTTTCCTCTCTCATCATTTTGCAGCTCAAAATGAGCCTGGTCAAGTCATTTTTCCATCTCAACAGGAAATGATATGGTCAGTGGAGGGAAGGAAGGCAAGTGCAGGAGTAAGGCGCCTCGTGGTGCCCAAGCACCACCATAAAGATGGGGGCCGTGTCTGAGGATTTCTCCTCAACAGGCCCACTGATACGTCCTCTGCAATTCAGAAAGACACATCACCCAAGACTACGGGGGATGGAAGCTGAGCTGATTATCAACCCATTTACTCCAGAGTAGTCTCACTGAGACTAGGCCAGATTCCAGAATAAGCAGCTGTAGTGTCTCTTCTTTGCAGCATCAAAAAGCTTTCCAGTAGTAAGCTTTTTTCTCCCTCTCTCAAAATACTAGAATCCAGGGTCATCCCATGAAGCTGATTGGTGGGAGATCCAGGACAAATAAAAGGAAGGACTTCTTCACAAAGCGTGTAGTTAAATGATGGAACTCACTACCACAAGATGTAGTGATGGCCACCAGTTTGGATGGCTTTAAAAGGGGGTTGGATAAATTCCTGGAGGCGAAGGCTATCAATGGCTACTAGCCCTGATGGGCCGGATCTACACTACTGCTTTAAAGCACTTTATAACAGTTATAAAGCACTTTAACTGCTTTAAAGCGCTATAAAACTGTTATAAAGCGCTTTAAAGCAATAGTGTAGATCCGGCCCTGGTTGTGTGCTATCTCCAGTATTTGAGGCAGTAAGCCTGTGTGCACCAGTTGCTGGGGAACATGGGTGGGAGGGGGCTATTGCACCATGTCCTGCTTTTTCATCCCTGGCCGATGGCTGGTTGGCCACTGTGTGAACAGAGTGCTGGACTAGATGGACCCTTGGTCTGATCCAGCAGGGCACTTCTTATGATCTTATGTTCTTAAGTGCAGCACCGTGTGCTGACATTCCAATTTTTATATTGTTTGCAACTCCCTTTGAAGCCTCTTTACTGTATTCTGATGTTTCTGCTGATGCCATTCACCTGGTCTGAGTCACTTATGTTTGATCTCCTGGTTGCCTCCTTCATTATCCAGTTCGAGAAAGCTTTCTTTGGCTCCCGTTCAGGCGTCCACCTGAGCTGCCAAAATCCTTTCAAGTCATGTCCATTGTGTTTCCTAACGTTAGCAAAATTCGATTTGGCTATCTGTCAAGATCACTGAAGGAAGGAAGAAATGACCCACATCAGTCCTCCCTATGGTCCCCTTAAATCCTGCAAACCCAAAAAATGTTGCAGCAGCTCTACAAGCATTGTGTTTCATATTAGATTGTTATTACAACTGTTGAAAGAAAGAACAAGACAAAAGTAAGAAGCTCCAGTAACTCTCAAAGGAAAAACAAAATTTCCACATCTCAGTTTTTCAGAGACTCACAAGCATTATTTTTGCTACAGCCTCAATGTGCCATTATGTCAAACGTGCGCACACATGCGCACACACACACACATTTATAGGCTCAGCTTAGTCATACAACTAACTGCAATGGGGTGGCCCTGGAATTTTGGGATAGGAGGAGTCTTCCTGACAAGTGGCCACCATATATTTCCAGACTCGGTAGCGCCTGCAGTCAACCTTATAAGTGCCATTGAGCAGAAATGTATGTAGCATTTCTCTTATGAGGAATGCCATTTGGACTCAGAGCCTAGTACCTATACTTCATAGGACTTGCGCTGCTTTAACTGTCGTGTCTTCCCCCAAAGATTCCTGACGATTGTAGTTTGGTGACATGTTGAGAATTCTCACTCTGCCTGATAACAGAGCAGCCTCTTTTTCTGTGTGATTCCAATTGTAAGGGGGTGTCAAGGAGGCTGCTTCCCCCCACCCGCTGTGCAGTGAGGGCAATTCTGCTTGGAGAGCGACTTTCTTTCCTCTGCGATCTACAGCAGCATTGCTGACAGAGGAGGCTTTAACTCCCCTACTGCCCATCCCGCACACAGCAATACTGCTGAAAAACTGCAACAGGATGTGTGTGTGTGTGTGTGTGTGTGTGTGTGTGTGTGTGTGTGTGAGAGAGAGAGAGAGAGAGAGAGAGAGAGAGAGAGAGAGAGAGAGAGAGAGAGAGAGAGAGAGATTGGCAATTTATATGACCCTGAGGAACACAAGTGATATTAGATTCTCTCTCTCTCTCTCTCTCTCTCTCTCTCTCTCTCTCTCTGTGTGTGTGTGTGTGTGTGTGTGTGTGTGTGTGTGTGTGAGATAGAGAGCAGGGAGGTAAGGCTGAGATTCAAAGAATGCAGGGAGATAACCACACTCACTGTTGGTTTTGCTGCAGTGATTCCCACTGCTGAAGAGACAAGGTGGTGTTCTGTTTCCAAGAGTATTTAACAGTAGTGCAGGATGTTAACAATGTACCAGTTATATGCAGGCTTCTTACTGTGTGAGCATGCCTTTTCTTTGGATTCCAGCTGAAGGCTAAGTAATTTATTCATCATTTATATGGCTTTGCTCACTGAAAAATCGTGTAATTTAAGTGTAAGAATTCACTGACTTTCCCTTTGAGTAGAGTAAATTAAAGAGATGTGCTTACACTCTACAGAAGAGATTATATCTTTGTAGATCGCCTTCTTTTCTTCCACATTACAGAATTCATCCCATAATTTTTAAATATCTATAATTTTCCTTCCATTACTTTTTTTCCCTATAGAGTTAATAGCGTTATTACCTATGCTAAATCTTGCAGCAAAAATCCTGTAGTAATGTAGATTACATTCATTTGCTACAAATTACTGGCCCTGTTACTGCTCAAATCCTTCAATAATCTCTGCTGGTTTTGTTAATAAAAGCTATTACTCCATAAACGAAAGCAATTCATTTCAGTTCTTTTATCTTCCCATGAAAAAGTGATTAATTGGTATTAAGTATAATGAATCAACATTATTCGACATAATCTAACATTTTCTAGGCATTTACATTAAGTAATTTTCTCTTCACTACTACATATTTTGACTTCTTTAGGGATTTGTTCTTTCATTAATTTGCACACACATTAATGTAAGGATATAACTCCCCGTGATGTTAACAGTGTCTATAATATATTAATATATTAATAACCAACCAGTCTCTTTATATAGTGGTGGTTCATATTTTCTATGCAAGTGTAAAATACCAACAGTTTTTATAATAATTACAGTTTTACTTCTGTTGAGGCCCAAATTTTAAAAAAAAAAAAATCCTGAGAAAACTGGGAAGACATATTTCATACCTATGATGTTATGTATAGCCTGAGATATCAAACCTTGGTCTTACGCAGTATTTTTCTCTTCCCTTAGCATAGTTAAGAAGTAAATCCAATATTCAAACAAGGTCAAAGTGAGCAAAAGAGACTTCAGTTTTTGGGCTTTCCTCCATGTGTCTCATTAACAGGCTGGCTGAGTAACAGAGCCATTCTGTATTCCTCAGAGTCAATTAAAAACAAAAGAAAGCACATCATACATCAGCAACTTGAGGCACCTCAGCCAAATTCTGTCCCATTGTTATCCAAGATGCAAAAGAGGTATGATTCAGAGAGGGTCAAGTTGAGGCACTCCTTCACTCCTCCTCCAGAAAAACTAGTTGCTAATCAGGGACAAATGTGGTTGAATCTCACTTCCCTTTTTGGTAATTCTAGGCCTCATGGAAAGGGCCAGTAGGATGTTTCAGATGAATGTTTTCCCCTCTCTCTCTCTCTCTCTCTCTCTTTCTCTCTTTCCCTTGCCCCCTCCTTTCTCTTTCTCTGATCAATTGTTGGGAAATGAGCAGGTGCACGGAACTGTAGAATATAGTGGCTAAGCGCATCAACTTTTGAAATAACAATTGGAACTCCCTTCCAAGGGGTACCCTTCTCATACTAAAAACTACCATGATTCCAAGCCCTCCCACCAAGATGTGAGACAAATCTTTATTGAGTAAAAAGAAGAAAAAAAACTCTTCACACCTGAAGGGAGTGTGAATTCTAGGAGCTATCCTCTAAGCATAATGGATGGTTTCCAACAGTGCCCAACAGGGTTCTAATGGACTCCTCCTTCAGGGATGGTCTTGATGACTGCCATGTGGCTAGTCTGGGGGACAGCCTCCCACCTCCTCTCAACTCCACCAACTTGACCCTGTGGCAGACTCTGGGATCTGTCAGTTCTGATACTCCGTTTGTCAATTCCAATGCTCCATCCCTCTCCAACAAAGGCTAAGTTCTGGGGGGGGGGGGGAGAGTGGAGGGGTAAGACAATCTCTGAGCTTGGGCCTCCTGTTTGATAAGCTCCTGGGAAGATTCCTCCCTGACTCCTGCAGTCTTGCAAATTTCCTCCCTCGCTTCATATCTCCAATGGTCTTTGACTTCAACCTCTGAATCCAATTCTGAAACCAAACCAAGGAGCCCAAGCCTCATCCTAACAATAACCTTCTGGAAGCTCGTAAAGACCTTCCTTTTTAGGAAGGGCATGGAATGTGTAATTTAAACTTGTTGTAGAAATCTATTTTTTTCTGTTTTGATATTTTAATTGCTCTTGCATTGTTATTTTCTGCTGTTTTCATATTTTAAGGTTTAATGTTTATGCTGTAAATTGAAAGGATGATTTTAATTGTTAATTGGTTAATTATTTTTTATTTATAAGCCACCTTGTAGTCCAA
Source organism: Elgaria multicarinata webbii (assembly GCF_023053635.1). NCBI lineage: Eukaryota > Metazoa > Chordata > Lepidosauria > Squamata > Anguidae > Elgaria > Elgaria multicarinata. Next base: position 54,271,431 of record NC_086180.1, on the reverse strand, counting down.
GGGGAAAAGGCACATGTCTAAATAAATATATTGTTCCTCAGTCAAGAACTCACTAGTGGCCTTAGGCAAGTAACCATCTCTCAGCTACAACCCTTCATTTTACATTATGAGTTTAATTCTATGCATGCTTATTCAGAAGTGAGCACCACTGTATTCAATAAAACCTACACCCATATAAGTAGGTCTATAGTACTATAGCATGAACCATCACAGGCACACTTACTAAGATTTCTTTATTTTGGAACATACTTTTTAACATTGATCTTAAGGTGACATTGTGTATGAAACAATATGTCCTCTCATTATAAATATTATAACTGTTATTACAACAAGCCAACCATGAGGGCCCCATGATCCTTAGTATCATATAGGTGTCATAGGGTAGGACCCAAGCCCCTCATCTACAGAGGACAAGACCCGTTAGTGAGGGCTCCACTACAGAAGGATGACCTGAGATTCCCACCTCTTAATTCTCCAGGGAGGCCCCAGGGACCATCTCCTCTGCATCCAGAGGCTGAGGCTGCTGAAACAGACCAGGACCTATTAAGGAAGAAGGACTCAGTCTATAAGGGTGTGACAGGAGCCAGCCAGTTTAAAGTAAGCCAATACCATACTTCAAGTTCAGTCACAACATGCTGCTTGTTGGAGCAATGTACAGGCAAGGTTGTCTGGCTTTCAGTCCCAGCATCACTCTGAGCTTTCAATGTCTATCTGAGAAACTTGACTCCAGCTTGCTTGGAATCCACTGAAGTTGACTTGCCCCAAGTCCTTAAAGTGCACCAGATCTCATAGTGCCCGATAATGCTAGGTTTTCACTGCAACAGGGCTTGCTGGCTGAAACAGATCTATAAGTGAGTAGTAAATGGATACTCCTGCAGAAAATTCACCTTTCAGGTATTCTGTTGCCCCTGGTCTTGTTCTTTCTGTGAGTGGTTTTTCTCACCTAATAAGCATTCCAACAGAACTAAAACATAACTTTAATATCATTGGTTGATATTCCAAAATATTTCATCATCTCTCTGGGAGGCAGTATCCTCTGTGTTTCATGAGAGTAAGCATCAAGCTTCATTGAAGGCATGTAACATTTTCTCGAATCAGACCCAAAAAAGCAAATGAACCTCTTCTGACACTGAATAATAGTGTTTAATGGCCAGAATGAAAACAAAACCAGAATGCTCTGCAAGCCATGGATTGCTAACCAGATGGTAAACGACAATGTGTGTTTTATCAGCAACCTGCCATTCATTGACTAGAGGCCAATAAAATGTACTTGGAGTATCCTAGATGAAATGGGAAAAGAAAGGCATCATGCCAAGGGAAAAGTGCCAAGGTAAGAACCGTCACAGCTGGGAAAGTAGTAAGAGAAGAACACAAGAAACCAGACACAGCAGTAAAGTGACGGGCTGTTCACCTGGACTATTTTCTGTGACATTTTTGGTATGTTCAGCTCTTAGGGTAGCAGCTCATGCAGAATGGCTGAACAGGAAAGTTTCTGCATAACCAATGTTGTGCTTTCAGTGTACTGTCAGATCTAAAATGAGGTGTCAAATTATAAGGGTGAGATCCAGACCAGACTGACAGCTGTGAGAGTGGAAGGGACTTTTTTATTTTTATTTTATTTCAATGCTATACCACTTGATAGATGAAGCTCTCTGACCCATTCACAAAAATTAAAACCACAAGTACAGCATAAAATATAATATAAAAGCTTAAAACTACAATATAAAACCACAAACTGAGCAGCAATGCAGAGAGATATAATATAGATTTAAAATGCAGAGTTAAACTAGCGGAGTTAAAAGTCTAGGATAGTAAATTTCTAAAATACTGGGAAAATAAAAAGGTCTTTTTCACCTGGCACCAGAAAGAGTATAATGTAAGTGCCATGTACACCTCTTGTCAGCTCATTCCACGGCCGGGGTGCCACAGCAGAAAAGGCTCTTCTCCTGATAGCCACCTGCTTCATTCTTTTGGCAGGGGCTCACACAGAAGGACCCCTGAAGATGTTCTTAAGGTCTGGGCAGGTACATATGGGAGGAGGCAATCCTTCAGATAACCTGGCTCCAAGCCTTCTGCTTGCACAAAGGAGACCTCCTCTAATTCCTCTTAGCTGTGTCACATCCCATGCCAGTACAGAGGGTTGTCCAACATTCAGGAGAGACTTTGTGCAAAGGGGTGGGGGGGGGGGGTTGATGCAAGAAGCTGTTATGGAAAGGCAAAAGTAGGAAAGCTCTGTTCTAGAAGCAAACCCTCACTGAAAGGGATGATGGAATCTGTTAGTTTTGCTTTCTCCTACTTTTAAATTTTTGTGCATCTTGGTAAATTCTGATCAAAAACAAACTGAAATGAAATTCTTACCCATCTGCACCAGCCAAATGCAATAGGTGGACTTAGTCCCAGCATGGAGATGATGATGACGTACCTGCCTTCCATATAGCTGTTCAAGATAAGGCCCCTGTCAGGAAAAAAAAGAGGTGGCAGCCCTAAATTCAGCACCATCAACATGGTTGAATATCAAAGGACTCAAACTCAGACTGTGGCCACAGCTAGACCTAAGGTTTATCCTGGGATCATCCAGGGTTCGCCCCTGCCTGAGCACTGGATCCCCCGTGTGTCCCCTAGATGAACAGGTTTGACCCCTGGACGATCCAGGGATAAACCTTAGGTCTAGCTATGGCCTTCGTCTGGATGGAGGAATCTGTCAGTTTCAGGGTTCCGCATGTTTAATTTTGCTGCCCTTTTTAATTTCCCACAAAGCAGCTGATGTAGCATCACTACAAAGCATTGTGGGAAATTTAAATGATGGGTTCCTGACCCAGCCAGCTATGGCTCATCAAATCGATGTGCCAGTTGAAGAGGGGGCAACGCAAGTATCACCCTGCTGGAGTGCTGAGGCCCTGGCAGCAACTCAAGAAAACTACATGCCAACACTGGCCCAATCAAGTGATTTTAGAGCAAAGACAAAATTGAACCAGGGATGTTGTGGTTCACTCCCCAGTCTGTTAGCCCCAAAACATTGCTAATTCTGAAGTACAACCCGGGGGGGGGAGTGAGATTTTGCACAGAAAGGAACTCAATACAATCATATAAATAAATAAATAGTCTTCACAGCTATAACTGCCACTGAAGGATCAAGTTAGTATAAACAGAAGCCTGATGTGAAAGCTCAAAAAATCCACCAGTGAGCCTCCCCTATTAACTCTACTGACTTTGTAATTAAAATGAGTCCGTTCCAAAGCCACTGGTTCAATTTTACAAAGGACATCACTCATGCAATTCTTGTTAGGAACAAAGACCACTTGCGATGAATTCATAATGCAAGAGTGACAAATTCTCTTTTGAAACTGTACTGCTTTGATTACCAAGAGCCTTGTGGCACTTTAAAGACTAACACATTGATCCTGGCATAAGCTGTTGTAGACTACAGTGTTACCCTGCACAAAATGCTATCCCAGGTTACAGTATATATTCATGTGGGGGTGGGATTGTAAACAGTGAAGACCAAGGGAAATGAAATGCAGAAAGTGAAGACAGTGATAATTCTGTTAATAACCATGGCTATTCAGTTGAATAGAAAAACTGAAATAAAAAGCTTGAGCTTTTTATAGATAAACCAACAACTACAGAATTACATACTCCAGATAAGACAGGACCAAAGAATATACTAAAGAATGAGCTGAATAATAAAAAAGGAAACATTTTAGATTTTTTTTAAAAAAAAAAAGGTTAGTGACATGTTTTAACAAAAGAAGGAATATGAGAAGAAAATAAAATGAAATGAATGCCTAAATTCCAAACAGAAGAAAAAATCCTGATACCTGCAACAGATAAAGACACAATTGGAGGTGATAAACCAGAACAAGGAGGAAAAATAAGAAAATTGATTTTGGCTAAATTAAGCTTATCAAAATGAGTCAACAACCAAGAAGAACTACACAAAAAGCAAGTGGAAAGATTAGAAAACGTAGATAAAATATCAGAAACAGAAAGAAGCAATTCAGTATCATCCACATAAAAATGGAAATCAATACCAAAGAGAAAATGAGAATTATGGAAATAAAGATTCAAAATAAGCATGAAGAGACTCAGGCCTTAGCTAGACCTAAGGTTTATCCCAGGATTATCCCGGGGTCGTCCCTGCCTGTTCCCGGGATCCCCTGTGTGTCATTTACTTGAACAGGGATGACCCCGGGACGATCCCAGGATAAAACTTAGGTCTAGCTAAGGCCTAAGAAACAAACCATGAAGGACTTCTGAAAGCTGATTATTAGTACCCGAATCTTTTGGAGCAGAGGAGAAATAAGGGTGACTTGGGAGCCAGATATGGAAATACCTCTCCAAGATGATTTGTGGGACACAATTTGGTCCAGACAATCCATATTAAACATGACTTCAGCTCTTCTGAGGTAATCTTTGTTAAAATTTATTCACAGATGGCACATCACTCTGGTAAAGCCCCATTACATCAACAACAGGTTATCTGCTAAGGCAGCCTCTCTCAACTTCGTGACCTCCATCCCATCTTGGAAAGTTGCTCTAGTAGTTGGAAAGAGAGGTGGTGTTTATAATCAAAGGTTTGGGGAGCAGGAGAGGCCCTTTTGAGGGTGCCATTACTCACAGAGGGTCATTTGTCAGGTGCGTTCTCCTGTGCGGCCCCCAAACTATGGAATGCACTCCCTCTAGAACTCCCCACATCCTCTCTTGGCCCTTTGAAAGAGTACAAAGTTGCATCTCTTCAATTTAGCCTTTTAAAAAATCTAGTTTTTAAGATTTAACAATTTTTACTGTTTTTAATGTTTTTATTGTTCTGAAGTTTCATTGTTTTAAATTGTGGTACACCTCCTTCATAGCTTTTTAGCAGGTAAAGCATTTTTATTTATTTATTTATTTATTTATTTATTTATTTATTTAAAAAGTTGCTTTTGACTGTTCAACTTGACCCAGAGCTACTCCTGCTTCGTGTTTTCAAAAATGTGAAGTTCCTTTCTTGGTACAAAGAAGTCTTTACATTTTTACTAGTCAAGGTCAAACAGAAGAGAACATTTTCCTGGCCAATTAAAACCAAAGAAAAATAAGAAATCAGCAAAGAACTGCAAATTTTACCCAGGAGATCAATGCTATATATGCCATTAAAGTAATTTATAAAACATAGTTAAAGCTTCAAAACAGATGGTACAAACATAGGTAAATTGGTAAACCCCAAAATAAAGCAATTTTAAAATTCATGATATACAAATTGAAGTGAGATAAAACATCATATTTCTACAAATTTTCAATCTCAGATTATAAGGGCAATCTACTAAAGTCAGTATTATTGCTTACCAAATGCATTCAATTGGATAATCTTCCCCAGTGGCAGATTTACAAAACTTAAAATGACTGGTTCAGCATTAATCCAGAGAACCAAATATCCATACTAGGATTACTCAAAATAGATGCAGAAAGGCAGGAGGATTGATAGTGGAGATAATTTCCCTTAAAGTCTATGGAAATCTAAGTGATGCTTGCTGCTTCAATACTTGGATGTAAAAGAAGAGAATGATCAACAGTGTTAATCAAAGTCAAGAAGAAGAACAGGAAAATATCATTTTTAAATAGTAAAAGAAAATTACTAAAAGAGAATAAAATAGCTTCAATTGCATGCAAAGGATGAAAACCAAAAGAACCAAAAAGTAAGTTACTAAGGTTCTTAAGACAGGGATGATAAATACATTCTAAAAAAGAAGCCAAACATGGCTTTTTAGAAGATGAGAAATCAGAGCAGACTTAACACTCAGTAGAAATATCCCAGTAGTAAGAGAAAGACTGAAAATATAGAAAAGAGAAGCGCAGAGAAGGAAAAATGCTTTTAAAAACAGATAAAGACTCGATTTGGATGACATAACAATCAATGGTGGGTTAAATAGTCAATGGTGGGTTAAATAGTCAATGGTTGGTTATTGTGTTGTCTTTCAGGACTTTTTCACACCATGGTTGGTTATTTGTCTGAAATAACCAACACAAATAACCAATGCTGTGCAGAGTTGATTATTTGAACAACTGTTGGTTATTGTATCATGTGTCAGGCACCATTGATTATTTCATCAGCCACCGTTGGTTATTTTCAGCAACTACAGAGTCCCCTGGCAGAAGCAACCAAAGCAGCAGCTGCCGCTCTAGTCCAGCCAGCAGAACTTGCAATAGTTGATGGGATACCAACGGGAAGACTGTGGTGGGGGGAAAGGGGGATGTGTCTATCAAACACACCATTGAATAATAGTCATCTCGAAGCTGGCCTTAATCCACACCATGGTTGATTTTAATAATCTCATGTGGGGAGTACCCCCTTGATAATCAACCATGGAGGCCTTAGCTAGACGGGGCTCTATCCTGGGGCGATCCCCAGAATCGTCCCTGTGAGTCCACATGACACACAGGGATCCCGGGATCAGGGAGGGATGATCCTTCCTTTGTCCTGGGATCTTGCCCTCCACTTTCAGCCCGTTTTTTCTGTGATCTTGGGCTTAGCCCGAGACCACGGAACATGTGGCCGGGCGACATGGTTTGTCCCTGCTCCTCGTGGTTCCTCGTGAGGAGCCAGGACCCGCGCATCAGGGGTGGGGTGGAGGGAGCTGGGAAAATATATATTTTTAAAAAGGACTTACCTTTTGCACATGAGTGCTCATGTCCTCCTGTCTCTTAAAAAAAAAATGGCGGGCATGACACCTCTCCCTCTGAGGTCATCGCGCACCACGTGTGAACAGAGGGGGAGACCTTGTGATAAAAATATTGTGGGATCTTCACCCCTCTATCGTTCTAGACCGCTAGGTCTAGCTGAGGCCAGAGTTGACTATTAACGTTGACTATTGTGTTGTCCAAATGCAGCAGAAAACACATCAAATGAATAAGTAGTAGACTTGGAAGAATTCGGGGGGAGGGGAAAGGGCCATCAAGAGAAACTGGAGAAAATAAAGAAAAAGAAGAAAATTAAGCAAGAGCTAATCATAGTGGAGCAAATGATGATAAAGACGAACACTGCTCAGAAAGAATAATAGAACAGAGGCTGCTTTGTAATATATATTGTGCAACAACAGTGTTAATAACAGGGTACAAACAACAAGAGGGATAAGAAGAAATTCATTGAATAAAATAAGAATGCCTAGGCGAAGAAAGAACATAGGAGAAAGAGGAAACCATAAGCTTTATAATGAAGAAAATTGGAGGTCTGACAAAATGCATACCACTGTTGTTCAGCAGAACTAGACCCCTCCATAAAGGAACTAAGGAGGTATAATTGACAAGTAAGCCAAAGCAGGAAGGGAGAATAATGGGAACAGAGAGAGAGAAAGGAGAAAAAGAAGCAACAATAGATGATAACTCAGAATTAAAGGAGAAAACAGTGACATAAACCGTAGGAAAAGAAAGGTCATGAACAGAAAAGGACTATAGCTGTAAAAACTGGACATCATGAAATGGCTTAGAAACAGTAGAAGGGGAAAAGATCAAGCAAGGAGTAAAGGAATTACTCAAAAAGGGTTTAAGGAACATTAGAAAACTCAAAAGCACAAACAAATAACAATTAAATTAAGGATTTCGCCATTTGAGTGAGAACCACCAGAAGGAAAATGAGAAACAAGCAAAGTAGGATCAGATGTTTGATCAATACATAAATGAAAGTCACCAACTAATAAGATAGCAGAAGGTGTCAAAACAGATGAAAGACGGGGCTCAAAGTCAGAATGATGATAAAGAACCAAAGGGCCATTTCCAGGACAAAAAACTAATTTAAAAATAGCATTGAAGTCAAAAGAAGAAGAGACACATGAATAAGAATTTATAGTAGAAATAAAATGGCACCATGATGACACAAAAGAAAATCCAACCAACCACCACGCTACTAGAGGAATAAACCAAAAGACAAAGTAGCAGATAAAGCCAAATCCGAAACAGAGTTTAAAAACTCAGTCCATTCAAGATGAATAAAAGGAAAGGAGGAAAAATAAGATGCGAACAACAGGGAACCTATTCATGACAGAATGGCAACTCAGTATTGCACATGAAAAGAAAACAAGGTTAAATTAGACAAGATTAAAGGGATTAAATTGAAACACAGAGGAGGACCTTAGATGTTGAGCGTAGTGTATGGGTAGGCTCATGTCGGGAGAGGTGTTCCATCAGGTATTGTGGTCCCAAGCCATGTAAGGCTTTATAGATTAAAACCAGCACGTTGAACTTGGAAACATACAGGCAGCCAATGCAAGCGGGCCAGGATCAGTTTTATATGTGTGAACCTTCTGGTCCCTGTTACCAATCTAGCTGCTGTATTTCCCACAAGCTGCAGCTTTTGAACCATCTTCAAAGACAGCCCCATGTAGAGCGCATTGCAGTAATCTAACTTGGAGGTTACCAGACCATAGACAACTGAAGCCAGATTATCCCTGTCCAGATAGGGGTGTAGCTGGACCACCAACTGAAGTTGATAAAAGGCACTCTGTGCCACCGAGGTCACCTGAGCCTCAAGTGATAGAGATGGTTCTAGGAGAACCCCCAAGCTACAAACCTGCTCCTTCAGGGGGAGTGCAACCCCATCCAGAACAGGTTGAACACCTTCCATCTGATCAGAAGAGCCACCCACTAACAGCATCTCAGGCCTTAGCTAGACCTAAGGTTTATCCCAGGATCATTCCGAGGTCATCCCTGCCTGCTCCCAGGATCCCCTGTGTGTCATTTACATGAACAGGGATGATCCCAGGATAAACCTTAGGTCTAGCTAAGGCCTCAGTCTTGGCTGGATTGAGTTTCAGTCCACTCCATTATTGCAGCCAGGCACTGGTTCAGCACATCCACAGCCTCACCTGTTGAAGATGAAAAGGATAAATAGAGCTGCATGTCATCAGCGTACTGATGACAACGCACTCCAAAACTCCAGATGACCGCACCCAACGGTTACATGTAGATGTTGAACAACATTGGGGACAAGACTGACCCCTGCAGAACCCCATACTGGAGAATCCATGGAGCCAAGCAATGTTCCCCAGGCACCACTTTCTGGAGCCAACCCACCAAGTAGGAGCAGAACCACTGCAATGCAGTACCTCCCACTCCCAACTCAGCCAGTCATCCCAGAAGGATACCATGGTCGACGGTACCGAAAGCCACTGAGAGATCAAGGAGAATCAACAGAGTCACACGCCCCCTGTCTTTCTCCCGACACATGTCATCACACAGGGCAGCCAAGGCTGTTTACATGCCAAAGCCAGGCCTGAAACCTGACTGAAATGGATCCAGGTAATCAGTCTCATCCAACAATGTCTGGAGCTGGCCCACAACCACTCGCTCAAGGACCTTGCCCAGGAATGGAACATTTGCCACTGGCCTGTAGTTATTAAGATTTTCCAAGTCCAGGGAAGTTTTCTTCAGGAGCGGTCTCACTACCGCCTCTTTCAGACAGCCCGCGACCACTCCCTCTTGCAGAGAGGCATTAATCACTTCCCTGGCCCAGCTGGCTGTTCCATCCCTGCTGACTTTTATTAGCCGAGATGGGCAAGGATCCAATACAGAAGTGGTAAATGCAGGCAGTTTAATTATTTGTGGTTCAAAAAGTTTTCCTTTTTGCTACTGTTTTTACTCGCATTGGGAAAATATGGGCAGGTTGCTTGTACTGGAGCACACCACATGAACAAGTATTATGTTAACCAAAGGTAGTTTGTGCAAGCTATCATAAATTTGTTTATATATGTGTGGCCCAGTAAAAGCAACATGCCCATATTTTTTGGACGTGAGTAAGAAAAGGAAGGGGCTTTGCTGTTTCCTGTTGGCCCTGAATATAAGCCTGCCATAAATGGGGGGGGGATCTACACTACTGCTTTAAAGCGCTTTGAAAACATTTTGAAACCTGTATATGCAGTGTGTCCTGGGCCCCAACAGTTGTCAAAACTATTACAAAGCGCTTTAAAGCAGTAGTGTAGATCCCCCCCCAGGTGGTAGTTTAATTATTTGTGATTCAAAAAGCTTTCCCTCTTGCTACAAGGAACAGAGAGACTAAATATACATTTGTGAGCTTCAGTGGAGCCAGTAATAATGGCTAATAACAAAAACTGTACAGGACTAGCCTAAGCAAATTAAATATGCAATGTTGCAACCAAATTGGGAAGAAATGAATGAGTGGCTTCTCATGGAATGTGCTAAGTGGGTTCATTGGATTGAAAGAGCAGTCGTCCCTAAGTGTGGTTCAAAACAAAGGCCTGCTAGCTCATCTCATAGCACTGATTGACACATATGCATATTGCTTGATTTCTCTACACATGATTACGGAAGACTGGCAGCTGAGAGTCGGTCTAGACATTACATTCGCCATGGGAATGACTTCACATCTCCCTAGGCATATAATCCATTAGCACACACCACATGAGCTGGGGCCATCTATAGGGAGTTTCCCCTGCCACACACATCAGTGATGATTTCTGGTAAGGAAGGGGCTGAGATCTAATGGAAAATATGCCTGGGGAGAGGGAATTAGTTCTCCTTGACAAAAATAAATTTGAGACATGCTCATGAGTGAACTGCTTCCATTGAAAAGCATTATATTGACAGTGAAATGAGTTGGAATAAAAATCCTCTCTGTGTTGTTCCTATCTCAGATGCCGCATTATATTGACAGTGAAATGAGTTGGAATAGTCATCACTCTTTGAGGATGTACATTACTTCATTTTACCAAACTTGGGAAGGTGGATTCTGCTGTGCAACCCTGAACATTCTGGAGCAGAAATGTTCCACTAGCATCCTCAATATTGAGAGACAGTTCACTAGGGCTGAGATGAAAACAGTCCTCCCCAGTCAGTGGGGATACTGAGATGGGACTCCTACTGAACATCTTCAAACCATTCATCTGTTTAAGGCCCAGCAGCCCCATCCTCCCAGAATTTGGCCTATTGGGATGCCACAATCCAAAACTCCCCACCTTAGGCTGAAATTCACTTCCTCAAAGAAGGAGAGCCTTCTTCTATTGTGCAGTCCATAGGCACAGGCAAACTAGGAACAAAGTAGTTTTGTACTGGGGTGGGATTACAAGGCCCCTTTTCTTCTTCAGCCCAGCATCTTCAGCTATAGGGAAGATGACTCTGAGATGCTCCTGTATTTATCAGTTGACACCACCCTACATAAAACATTCTCTCAGGTGGCTGCTACACTGCTGGACTCAGGAATAGCATTAGCGGAGAGAGAGAGAGAGAGAGAGAGAGAGAGAGAGAGAGAGAGAGAGAGAGAGAGAGAGAGAGAGAGAGAGAGAGAGAGAGGCCTAATATTATGTCCAGCAGAAGTAAAAGGGCCTCGTGTCAGCAGTACGGGGGGGGGGCAGAGATGAGAGGGGAATACAGCAAGCCAGGAACTGCTGAGGTATATCCAGTCTACCCGGTAGACACAGCATCAACATCCACAGCTCTCATCTTTCAGGGAACTGGTTTCCCCCCAGCCACTGTCTGAGGCAGTCCCCATCTCTTCTGAGGAATCCACAGCTTTAAATTAAGAGGGCTCTGAGGCTTCTAAGAAGAGAAAGTTCTCTCCTGTGCTTTGTTGTGGTTTCAAGGAACTGTGAGTCAGACCATATTTTCTTTAGTCCTGATGATAAAGTCTTTGTGATCTTTCCGGCATTTTCTTGGCTGCTTCTGAGGCACATGCTGTTAACGCTGCCTCTGTAACTTAGGTCTTCGCTTGGCACCATGCCTGGCACCAAAGCCTAATTTTCTTTGAACTAACATGGAGGGAGACCAGCTGTGGCGCTGCCAGATGATGTGAAATAAAGCCAGCGAGCAAAGCGTTGCCTTGCAAGTCCAGTTCTGTCTGTGGGCAGGCCCTTCCAGTATTTGCCTAGAACAGTAACAAGTTTAATAATACTACTGGTTGCTAACGGATATATATTCCACATGCTGCTTCATTAATACATCTCTTTCCTCTCCTCCACAAATTAAAAAGCTCCAGCATGATGGATGTATAACACAGTGCTCATATGAATAGCCTGGGAGGTAGCTGGCCCAGATCAACCTCTCAATCTTTCCGGGAATTTAAGCTGATTCCCCCAGTCTTATGTATATCCTTCTTTTCAGGGAACTCAGCTTTCTTTAGGCTGGCAATCAGTCTTTAGCTGGTTCAGTATCTCACACTGTTCAAGGAAAATGAACTTAAAAGCAAAGGATGAATATCCGACTTGCTGAGAATCAGCAAAGCAAATGAGCTCACGTATCTGAAGTCAAACTATTTATTTATTATAAATAAATAACTGCCCCATAGCCGAAGCTCTCTGGGTGGTTTACAAAAGTTAAAAACAGCAAACATTAAACATTAAAAGTATACAAAATTTAAAAACCATCAGAACATAAAAACAACAGTACAAAAACAACAGTATCCATTTAAAAACAACAGTTCTGGGGTCTGTTCAAAAACAAATTTAGCATTGTTAAATGCCTGGGAGAAGAGAAAAGTCCTGACCTGGCGCCTGAAAGATAACAGTGTTGCCTGCCACTCCTCACCCACTAGCCATCTAATGATAATTGCCATGCTCTTCTTTCATTCTTATTTTTTTTGCAAATGCCCCCCCCCACCCCCACACAAAACAGGTAGCCATTACTTGCGAAACATACCATCTGACAATTTTGAAAACGTCAGCCTTGGAAGGCCTGCCAAATTAACTAATAGGGGTGTGCAGAGCGGGTCTGCTCCTCCCCAAAATTTGGAGCAGCGCTCTGATGAGGCGATTCCCCACCCAAATTTTCAGGACGGCTCTGACTCCCTGCACTGTCAGATTGCCCAGCAGAAACGTGCTTCACCTGTCCCTTTATCTCCATGGAGGACAGTCACGTGAACCCCTCCCTGCATTCAATGAACAAACACAGGGGGTTGGGGAGCCACATGTGCTAGCCTCATTCACTGTCTCCACCTTCTCCTGATGAGCTTCCATTAGACATCTGTAGGAAAGATTTCTCTGTGTGTATGGATGTGCATATGGAGAGTCCCTATGCTGGAGGAGAGGTCCTAATTGGGTAGCATCCTTTCTCTAATGTAAGTAAATAAATAAAGGGAGAAGGGTGGTTCTCTTCCCCACCACCACCACACGTACCCTCCAAATCTGATCTTAGAGGAATGGAGAATTCTCCAGAGCAGATTTGGGGGTGGGGTGGGGTCACTGAGCTGCAGGTGAGAGGAAAGGAGGACAAAGCCCACTCCCCACCCCTCCCTGCATGATTCGATTTCTGCTTGCATGATGTTGGATTTAACTCCTAAAGTTAGGTATCTCGAACACCACAATTTTCTTTAATACATTTTTAGTGCAGATTTTTTGTGTATCCAAAGAACATAACATTGGATGAGGTTGCTTCCACACACTGATGCCTGCAGATAGTCCTTTAGTCTGCATAATATGTCACTCACTCTTCTACGAAAAGGATCATAATCCCTTACCATAAGTGGTTTCTTCTAAATCCGGTGCAGCAAAATGATATCAGTAAAAATTGACTTTGTCGTAAATAACTGCAAATGATTAATTAAATCCCCAGGGAATCTCCTTTTGCAGTGCATTGAAATGTAATTCTTCAGAACTAAAATTTAATGTAGGATTTTACCTTCACTGAGAATCAGGCATGAATTTATATGGGAAACTTGCCTTTATGTTCTTCTTGCCAAGCTTTGAGGTAGTTGATCAATATACTTGTCACAATGGCAATGTTACACAACCCATAATGGATGCCTCCTTGGAGCCAAACAGGCCCTGCAAAATATTCTACTTTAATGCTTTCTGCATTGTATCTTCAGTAAGCACAAGTATTTATAATTCAGAAGCTGACTCATAGGGACTTATTATTAATTTAGATAGCAGGAAAAGAACAGTGATGGTGTAAATTTATTCTTAGCAATTTGCAGATTTTTCCTGTTTCCCATTGTAGAACAGTGTTGGCCAACTTTAGAGCTACTTACAAATAAAGCAAACATTGCCTATACTGCAGACACTGTAGTAGAGCAGTTTTTCTTGCTTCTTATTGTTGGGATGTTCTGCTAGAAATGTAGAGCTACTTGCTAGTAAAAGAAACATTGCTGAACCTATTTTGCAGATACAGGCCATAGCTAGACGTACAGTTTATCCCTGGATCGTCCAGGGGTCAAACCTGTTCATCTAGGTGACACACAGGGGATCCAGTGCTCAGGCAGGGGCGAACCGTGGATGATCCCAGGATAAACCTTAGGTCTAGCTGTGGCCACAGTCTACATAGTACATACCAGATTGAGTTTCTGAAAGAATTATATTTCTTCTCTGAAAGCTGATCTAGAAAATATCTTGAAGAGAAATTGGACAACAAGGTTGATCTAGAAAATATCACACACAACCCAACATTATCAAATAATACATTCAAGAACTGATTGGTAGGAGATTCAGGATAAAAGGAAGTACTTCCCCACACTGTGCATAGTTAAACTATGGAATTCACTACCACAAGGTGCAGTAATGGCACAAATTCAGATGACTTTAAAGGGGGATTAAACTAATCCATGGAAGTTAAAGCTTTTAATGGCTACTAGTCTTGATTACCATATCCTACCTCTAGTATCAGGACCAGTATGCCTTTGTATACCCTTTGCTGGAAAACATGATCAGGAGGGTCCTACTTGTGGGTTTCCCTTGGGCAGCTGGATGGCCACTGTGTGAACAGAATGCTGGATTAGATGGACCCTTGGTCTGATCCAGCATGGCTGCTGCAGGCCTAAAAGAAGAAGCAGACCTAAAAGAAGCAATGTCAATACATAATTCTCATCTTCTCTGTAGCCCAATTCTCCAAACTATGACCATTTGATCTATCTGCTGGAAAAGAAGACTCTGCATGCATCAGAGAGGGTTTCCTATGTGGCTGAATGTGTGAACTGACTCCATTAAAAAGCCTTGTGTAGGAGGTGATACGAAAGACTGATCTGTGATGTTACATCGGGGGTGACCTGTTCACACATGTGAATCATCACTTGTTCCAGTCATAAGATGATGAACATGGTGAATGAACCAGGACCATCTTCTTTCTCAGTTCAAAGGAACTAGAAAATATGTAAATATGCTCTGGATTTCAGCCATAATTTGCATGGTAACTGTGGATATCAGACCTTCAAAATCTCAAAATAGACATGGAAAGCAAAAGATTTAAGGCACAATGAAATCAATCCTCTTTTACTTTCCTAACTTGCTGTTCATTAGTTTGTTTTCGAGATATTACCAATGGAGTAATATCCAGATTTAGACTTGTGCAACCCCCTCCTCCCCATGGGATGGACGGTGTGATGGGGTGGAGGCAAGTTCTAAGTTCTGTGAGTGGAGCTCCTCTCATGGAAGGTGCTTCCACCCAATTTTTTTTTTTTTTTTTTTTTGGTGGGGGGCTCCGTTCTCCCTGCAAAAAAAATCTCTGTCCCCCTTCTCCCTGGATATATATATATATATATACTTTAAAAAGTCATTATAATGTTAATTTCCCATGCTATTTAACCCCACTCACATTTGAACCAAATATATAACTTTGAAGGAGACTGCTGTTGGAGATGTTGAAAAATCAGGTGCAGATCTTCATATTTTGGGGGATTCTCCAATGATTAAAACTTTTTGAAAATAAACAGAAGAAGAAGAAGAAGAAGAAGAAGAAGAAGAAGAAGAAGAAGAAGAAGAAGAAGAAGAAGAAGACATTTAAGGATATGACTGGATTTGGCATCATGTCCTCTATTTCCAATGTTCAGAAATGTGTACCAGTGCTTATGTAACCAAAACAGTGCCATCCACAAATTGCATGGAGGCATCAGCAAGCATCAGTTTGCAGGAAAAAAATCCTGTGGGAGGGAAAGGCACCTGTGGGGCAAAAGAAACCCAATGAGGACTGAGTATGCCCAGTGGTCATGAAATGCTGACAGACCATTGGAGGGAAACAGAAAACTGGGTGGGAATATGTCAAGAAATATTTTTGTAAGCCGCCATGAGAGCCTTTTTTGGCTGAATGGCAGAATAAAAATGCTTAAATAAAATAAATAAATAAATAAATAAATAAATAAATGGGGAATGGAATGGAGTACTGAGGAAGAGGGCATGGCTGGCTGAATGGTAGACTGAATGGGAGAATGTGTAGCATCAAACTGGAAACCTCAAAGACCGCCCCACATGTTGGATTGGTACAGAAAGATTTAAGGCACCATCTTATGCATGTTTAGACAGAAACAAGTCCTACAACTCTTGGGCAGGATCTACTGCTTTATAATGGTTTATAATTTATTGAGAACTGTTGGGGGGGCGTGACACATGCCATATATCGTTTTCAAACAGCTTTCAAAGTGTTATATCCCACTTGGTGTAGATTTGGTCCCAGGCTGGCTGGGGAATAACAGATAAGTGGCACAGCATCAGTCCAAAAAAGTATTTACTAAGAGGACGATTTTCACCCTCCATTTGAGCACACTCAAACAAACAGACTGTTGAACCTCTCCGGAGGGTTGTCTATACATTCTATATACCCCATCGTGACTGCACAGTTGCACCCCATTGTTTATATGATGCATCTGCCAACTCACAGCCACATCGTGGTATACCCCATGAAGCCGTACTTTTTTTTTACATTGCTCTGATGTCACCATGGTTGTTTGGTCGTCTGTCAGCGTTGGCTTCAGATTGGATTACTAGAGTGAGCAGGTCCCAATGCAGGGTAGGCAGAGGAATACAGGGCAGGGGACAGACTCACCAAGCCTAGTAATGGCCTCCCTGGCAATATTAAAGTCTGGGAAATGTAAGTAAGGACAGTTTTGATGTCTAACATGTAAATTCAATGAACTGAAGCTGTGCAGATGCGCAGATGCAGGCTTTCAAAGCTACAATGTCATGCAGAGTTGCCAGAAAACAACAACAACAAAAAGATTTTTGCAGTTTTCAGTCCTTCGATTTTTGGTGCCCATTATGGCTGCCTGACAATGACACTGAGGGCCTTGCTAGACATGCCGGGATAAGCCGGCAGGGAGGCGAGGCGACGGCGCACTAACGGCGCTGCCCCGCTTCCTAGACGGCCGACGTGCAGGGACTGCGGAAGCCCTGCAGCGTCGGCCATTTTTTGGGGGGGGTTGTTAAAGGGGCCACATGCAGCCCGAAGACTCTGGAGAAGGTAAGCCGGTTTTTTTACTTAAACCCCCCCATCTGGTCCTGATCCCTTCCCATGCCTCCTGCCCACTCTTTCCCCTCCCACCCTCTCCCTCCGTGTGTCCCGTGTCGCCCATCTTCCCTCTCCCTCCGTGTGTCCCATGTTGCCCGTCCTCCCTCTCCCTCCGTGTGTCCCGTGTCGCCCATCCTCCCTCTCCCTCCGTGTGTCCCGTGTCGCCCGTCCTCCCTCTCCCCCCCCCCCCGTGATCCCCCCGGCCCGATGGGCACAGCGCTCAGCGCTGTGCCCAGTCCGTGGCTTTTTGCGGCTACTCGCGAAGCAAGTAGCCGCAAAAAGCCACAGCCTTTCTAGACGTTCCGCAGTCCCGGCCTCAGGCCGGGGCTGCAGAAAAGGTGCGCCATAAGCAACTTCGCTTATGGTGTGTTAGAGGAGGCTTCAGTGCAGCCTGGGCCCAGATTCCCCTGTGCATCATCTGGACGCACAGCAGGGAAACCAGGTCTCAAAGCGCGCTAAGGCCTCGTCTAGCAAGGCCCTGAGAATTTTCCTGGCTGGATAGCCTACATTCACTCCTGCCATGTAACCCTATCGATGCTGCTTCAGAGCAGCGATGATGTGGGGTTTGGAGGAATCAGTTGGCAAAGCAGCATTGTACAGATGCCCCCAGGATAAAAAAAAATCCCACAGTCTATAATGCTCAGTCACACTATATTTGGCTGAGTCATCAGGTTTTAAATAACCACGAAGTGAGTTATGTAGAAACATTTGTAAGCCAGCCATCTTAGAGAACTTTTGAAAGCAAATTGCTCATACACCATTAAACATATATACTTTGAAAGGACATCTACCCATAGCCTTGTTATCCATAGTTCCACAGTGGAGACACCATAAAGAACAAGCGTGGCAGCAAATTGGATTTCACATGATTTTCCTTTCCCCTGTTTCCAGAGAAAATAGGAGTAACAGACATGCTAGAAACAAATTAGCCTTCCACACTGAGAAGAAATTATATAATTAATTAAGAGCACTTTTAAGTTAATTAAGAGCCCTTGTATCTAAATTAATCATAAATTTCCTGGAAAAAAGCACTTCAATCAAGAAAGTGAAGGGATTAAGGCGATAGAACTATATCTTCAAAATTTCTACCAAGAGTAAAATTATATTCTTAGTAACTGCTTTTCAATTACAACTAATATTTTAGTTTTAAGATGCACTCTACTGTTCAAAGCTACAGAGGTAAGAATTCTAATTTTAACAGTAGTGAAGTAGTTTGGCCTGCGGTCAAACACCTGCCTGGGTAGTTCAAGCCTACATGAGAAATTTCCTTCCTTGCCTTCTCTGCCCTTTCCTCCCAGTCTCTTTCTCTTCCTCTTGCTCTTCTCTCAGATGTCTGTTTCTTAGGGTCAAACTATAAGTTAAAGCCATAGATAGCTATGTCTCCACCCGTTACTCAAAAGTAAGCACAAAGGACCCATTCTAGAATGGGACCCTCACATGGGGAAGGGGGGCTTTGACCCTGCTATGGTCCAGACCCAGATTGGGGATCCCTGTGTCTGCAATTTACATTGTCAAAAAAGGATTCATTTGTTTCTAAGATCCATATTGGGTCCCCTGCATACACTTTTGGGTAAGGGGGAAAAAGATGTGTGTGGTTTTTTTGGTGTGTGTTTTTAATGCAATGTGTGGGCATTCTCTCAATTATCTTGCTTTTGGACTTCTTGCCCAGGCCTTCTGAGACTTCTTCCCAGTCCTCAAACTGCCCTCCTGCCTCAAGCTACTCCTAGGTCCTCCTCTGTGAGGTACTACTCCCAGACAAACTGACAATTTCCTCTTCTCTGACAGAAGCTGGACTGCAAAGATCTTGACAGCTTTGTTCCCTGAGCAACTGGAAGGTTCATGAACATTCAAACAATCCACTGATCCTCACTGCCCCATCACCACCAGCATGATTGGGAAGATGGGAGCCCAGAAAGAGCTGTTCCTTTGTTTTAATAATACTTCCCTGTGTGGTTTTAGAAAATCAGAGACGTCCAGTGTTGGATTAGGGGAGTTATAAACTAGCTGCCAAAGGAAGTGAGCTGCATGGTTAAGAGAAAGAGGGCCTTTTCTGATGTGGCACCCTGGCTGTAGAATGAGCTCCCTAGAGAGGTTCACCTATGTTGTACTCCTTTCAGTGCCGGGTGAAGACCTTTTTATTTGCCCAGCATTTTAACATTCTAGTCTTATAGCTCTGCCGTTTTAAATCTGTATTTTAAATCTCTTCATTGCTGCTCAGCTTTATTCTGCTTGTATTTTATATTGTTTATATTTTATATTTTTTGAGGTTTTAATTTTTGTGAACCATCCAGAGAGCTTTGGCATTCTGTGTCTCTGTTTCCATCTTAACTAGCCATTTGAAATGAGGTTTAATTTTGGTTGTTTTTTTCTTTTCATTTACTGTCTCTTCTAAATAAATGTATGAATCCTTTTGCAGTTTCTGAGATTACGACTATAACAGTGTTATAAAACTATTGATATTTCCAGAATAATGTAAATTCTGTTTATCCTGTATTGATTACATTATTACTGTGAATGGCTTGAGAATGCCTCACAAAAATGTGATGACAATGGGCTTTGTTTTTTCTTTTAACTTTTAACAAACCAGTCAAAAAACACCTTCAGCCGAATCAAAATTATTTGTGGATTATGTTCTTTGTGTATAAATATGTAACAAATTGTGCTAAATAGCTTTTTAAAATGTTATTGATATTATATATGATAAAAATATATTCACTGATATCTTCAAAGGAATTATATCAGAATTCCAGTACTGAACAAAATGAATCTAATTTGTGGCCGTATTAATTGAAACCCAGGAAGTGATCTTTGCTTCCACATTGGGGACTCCAGTGTTAATCACTGAAGGGGTTTGCTATTGTGAGTTTTCACAAAGACCCCAATCTAGAGATGAGCATAAGTAATTGTCATGTAATACCTAAGGCACGGAAATGTGCATTTCTGCATTCATTCAAAAGATTTTTAGAACAGTGTTCATATAAAATGTTATCAGTTTGCAGAGGGTTTTAAAAATCAATATTGCACAAAAGCAGTAAAACAATAAAACATTCACACCCGTACTGCAAAAGGGCAGGCACATGGATCCTTATCCACACCCTGCAACTCAGTGGGTAATTCATACCAGTGTGTATTGCATTATGAAAGCACATCTAATCTATATATGTGACTCATAGGGCATTTCTACATGAAGCCTTTATCCCACACCTTTACTGAGACTTCTGTTTCCGGATTTTTCGAGGGATTAAGACAGGCTCCTTTACGCATGCTTTTTTTCTAGGGAGTTTCTTTCTTTACCTTTCTATATGTTTCATTATACAACCACTAGATGGTGCTTGTGGTACATCAAAATTGCACAATTACAAGAGACTTTCATTCTGCCATGTCTAAATAATACCAGATTTACCTCATTAGGTGAGGGGGGGAACATGGTAATAGTTGTAAAGCACAGGAAAGGGCCTGGAGAATGATGACATCATGTAAAGGAACCACAAACTACCATAAGTGAACAACCAAGAGCACCTCATGTAGAAAGGTTCCCAATCCAAAAATGGAATCTGCATCCAGAACCTGCTTCCATGTGGAGATATTTCCTCATTGGATTCTGGAGAAAGGAAATATTAGTCTATCTTCCAATTCAGCACAATCCCTTGCACAAATCAACTGCTAATATATCTGTAGATGATTTTTCTGCATTCTTCATCCATCCCTAGAGCCAAATGACTAGAACTACTGTCGCTTAAACTCTAAACACGGTCACATCTGCCGCCCCCAAAAAGTGTTTAGCCTTGGCACAAAAATAATGTTTCCTTTAGGCTGCAGTCCTATATCCACTTACCTGGGAGTGGTCCCTACTGAACTTGCTTCTGATTAGGCACGTAAAGGATTGCAATGGCATTTACTCCTTCCTGTAAAGCTCAGAGTCCTCTTTATCCACTTTCAGTTACATTGAGGTGCAGAAACTAAGCATGAGAGCAAACCTTCCTCTTCGCTTAAATAATAATCCAAACCTGGTGGGGAAGATGCAGTTTCTTTCCTACACAATAACATGAAGTTTTAAAAACATCACTGTATTTATGTTGTTCTAGATCTCAAGCTGATACTATGATATATATTTTTATCAGCACACCAAGGATACATTAGGCACAGCAATTCCCTTCTTTGGATTTCTAATGCTAGCTACTGAGGTGATTTATAAATTAAGTATTGGTGGTGTGATTTCATGGTCAGTTGTTACCTGATTCCTGTGTGCATAAAGGGCATTGCATAAAGGCAATTTTTGTGAACCGCCCAGAGAGCTTCAGCTATGGGGCAGTATAGAAATGTAATAATAAATAAATAATGCTGTTAAACAGCAAACATACATACATGCTAGTGATGGATAAGAAATTCGCCCCATCTAGGGTTGGTTGGTTTATTTTTAGTGGATTTACCTGTTTCATATCTCCCAAGCCCTTCTGCCAGTTTAGACAGAGAGCCTTTCTATGCTGCCTTTTTGCCTGGGATTGTCCCGGCATTGTCCCTGTGTGTCCAAATGATGCACAGAGGATCCTGAGAGCAGGCAGGGACTATCCCTCCATCTTCCCAGGATTTCTGGGACTGCTGTTATCCCAGTTTTACCCATGGTCCCGGGACGGGCACCCACACACACCCAAGGTGGTGTGGGTGCCCATCCCAGTTTCTTCCCAGTCAGCAGAGGAAAGGAGCCAGACCGGGGGGAGTCCAGGGACATTGGGGGTGGGGTGGGAAGTGCCTTTTTTAAACTTACTTGTGTGCTCTGGCTCCTGTTCTTTTAAAAAAAAAATATGGCGGCCGCGATGGACGTGATGTCCATCTTCACTTTTGGAACATTGCGTGGCCGTCTGAACACAGGGTGACGATCCCAGAAGCCAGAAATCCCAGGATCATCTCCCCTGCATCCCTCTACACCCTTAGGGGTAGAAAGGGCCAGAGTTGCATTCCAAAATCCACATTTTTGTGAACTTGCTGATGCAGCTTGTTTTGGGGTAGAAAGCACAGGAAAATGTACATATTAGGGGAAAGTGTGTACAATTATTATTATTATTATTATTATTATTATTATTATTATTTATATAGCACCATCTATGTACATGGTGCTGTACAGCGTAAAACAGTAAATAGCAAGACCCTGCCTCATAGGCTTACATTCTAATAAAATCATAGTAAAGCAATAAGAAGGGGAAGAAAATGCAAACAGGCACTGGGTAGGGTAAACAGGCGCAGGGTAGGGTAAAACTAACAGTATAACAGTATAAAGTCCAAACAGCATCAAGTTGTAAAAGCTTTAGGAAAAAGAAAAGTTTTTAGCTGAGCTTTAAAAGCTGCGATTGAACTTGTGGATCTCAGATGTTCTGGAAGAGCGTTCCAGGCGTAAGGGGCAGCAGAAGAAAATGGGCGAAGCCAAGCAAGGGAAGTAGAGACCCTTGGGCAGGCGAGAAGCATGGCATCAGAGGAGCGAAGAGCACGGGGTACACACCAAAATACTGAGTCCTCCAATATGCTTGAAGTATGAAAGCATTCAATTGTAAGGGGAGGTAATTCTCACTCTTGGATACAAGTTATTTAGTGAACATCTAAAGCAAGCCAAAACGTTTTGAGCTTTCCATGTCTGAGGGTGTGTGAAATGTCCCCAGCAGTGTCACCATCCCACCCATCTTTATTATTAATAATATTTATTTATATAGTGCCATCAATGTTCATCTCCACCATATGCGCATCTCTGCTTTATACACCACCGCTAGGCTGCATCTAATAGTAATTGCTGTCACAGGGGGCTGTTGGGGGAGGGCACAGAATTCGAAGATGACTTGCCAGTTGCTACGCTAGCTCATGCCCCTTGTGGCAATCTCATCTTTATGCTTATGCAGAGGTTTATACAATTGAGACATTCGGAAATTGGAATTAGCAGTATGCAATTTATTGTCACGATGCTTTGAGTGAATTGTTGTAAATATTTGACAACATGAAAGCATCTTTTTTAAAAGAAAAAAGAACAAGGTTTGGGCCTCCCTCTCTCTCTCCCCCCCTCCCCAATATGTTACAAAGTAAACATTTGTACTGAAAGACTGAATTTCTTATATTCCAATGTACACAGCTTGTCAGTCCCCAAACCTGGAAAAAGTAAATTCTTTATTTCAATGTCACTGTAGTGAGACTAGAAAATGAAATCAGGAGACAAACTCCTTTTTTCCCCCCAGAAGTGAACTGTCTATAGCTAATTCAAATTGCCTTAATTCTCCAACAAAATAAATAAATAAAAATTACAGCACCTACAAGTCATTATCCATTTTCATTGGGAAACTATGTGGATGTATCTGGATTTATATTCCATTGCTTGAAAAGGGGCTAGGATTGTATTTTAGTTGGAAGTGAATAACAAGTAGGAGATTTAGGCAGTGACAATGCTATGAATATTTAAGTTGTTGCCTTTGAACGTAAGTGCTTTTGGCTGCCTGTCTTTCTTTCGCTACCTTACTGTGCGTGATGAACTGGTACCAATTTATCTTTATTAACTTAAAAATATGTTGACTTGTTTTTCATTTTGTTTCAACTGGGTAGTTGGCTGCGGAAGAGAGGTTTCCTAGTGGGGGTGGGAGGTTTATTATATTTCCAGTCCTATAAGAATTTGATTGGTAGTGATGATCTGATTAAAAACTGTAGGACTATACCAGATCATGGCACGTCTGCTATCAGAGCCAATGTAGACAATTGGCATTCCATAATGCAACAATGTGTGTACCAAGGCACTGAGCAACCTGTGCCTGACAGATCCAATGGTCAGAGTTGTCAACTACAAGACACTAAGGCAAATGACAGGAGTGTCTTCTTCCATATATGTCCCCATAATGCCTTGTGATCAACATTCCCATTTTTCCATTCTGCCTTACTTTAAGCCAAGAACTATGAGGGCTTTAACAGTTGTAGTCTGCGGCCATCTCCTCTTTGAAATTCACTAATAGGGGAGCTCTGGTTGGTCCTTTCCTTTCTTGCCACAAGTGCTTTGGATTAGTCAAGCCTTTTCTCTTCTCCCAGGCATTTACGAGCATATGTTGAGTTTTTATCTGACCCCAGAATAGTTGTTGTAAATGGATATTGTCTGTTTTTATGCTTTTTAAAATGTGTATATCAGTTTTTAAATGTTCAAAGTTTTAATCTTTGTAACCTGCCCAGACAGCTTCGGCTATGGGCAGATATTAATAATAATAATAATAATAATAATAATAATAATAATAAATTTTAGTATGGTCAGCTCCAGACTTGTGGGAAATTATAATGGTGGCTGTTTGCCTGGTGCAAAATGCCAGGAAGAAAAAAAAATTCAAAGGGAGGTCCTGGGTAGGTGTTGGGGCCCTGACAGAAGCCCCAGCATGCTGTTTAGAGTTGCTCAGCTTGAATGAGAGATGTGAAGGCCTGGTGGGGGGGGGGGGAGGTGGACAGAAAAATAAAACAACCCCCTTTTTTCAAACTTTTTTAAAAAAATGTGTGGGGGAAGGTTTCTTCTAAATTTCACTGGGGTCTTTCACTGCTTGCCCCCACCCCCACCCCCAAATCTTTACAACTGTAGTCCCAACTGTTAGGAGAAATGTATGCATCTGAGTCTGGTCAGCTGGCCAATCCTTCTCACTTTCAATGGCATGGGGAGCAGAGGGGTGAGGCATTTTGCATGATGATTATTACACTAGTGGTGTCTCCAAAGGTGCAGCAGAGAGCCAAAACAATGCCTTTGCTGTGGTGGCCCCCTCACTTTTTCTGGTTTGTTGTCCACCCTCCTCTGAGAGACCGCTTCCAGGGACACTTCTTTGCAGGAAAAACCTTCAGTGCAATTCTGTCACGACTCTCTCCACAGGTCAGGAAAATTCCTTCCCCCTCCCATAAGGTTTTGTAAGCAGCTGGATATAACTTGCAAAACTCCTCATTGCTCCATGTTTGGCCTTTGGGCTTCCTAGCCTTTACAATTCTTTAAGCAGGGGTGGGGAGCCTCTGGCCTGCGAGGCCTGAGGGAAGACTCCTCTTCCTGCCCACAGAAGCAAGAATGGGTATGAGAGTGAATGAGTGGAGGAGCAAAGGGGACTGAGAGAGGAAGGGAAAGGAACCTCTCGTGCAAGCACTGAGTCATTACTGACTCTTGGAGGGATGCCAGCTTTCGCTGACGTTTTCTTGGCAGGCCTTATAACAGGGTGGTTTGCCGTTGCCTTCCCCGGCCATTATTACCTTTTTCCCCAGCTAACTGGGTACTCATTTTACCGACCTCGGGAGGATGGAAGGCTGAGTCGACCCAAGCCGGCTGCCTGAAACCAGCTTCTGCTGGGATCGAACTCAGGCCGTGGGGAGAGTTTCAGCTGCAGAAACTGCTGCTTTACCGCTCTGCGCCACACGAGGCTCAGTCACGAGGGGACTGAGCTGGACCATAATTTACTCCTCCTCTGAAAGTCCCCACACAAGGCATGTGAGGGTGGAATGGAGCTGGTGACTCTCCATTTTGTTCCATCCAGGGTTTCCACAACTTGGGAATGTCTGCGCAGAAGGAAGTAGGTTCCCCAGATGAACTCTGGAGATTTTGATACCCTTTTGTCAGTGGAAGTTGGTGGCTCCAATTTTGGTGGGACTGTGAATCCACTTTGGCTTTCAGTCAGAACTCTAAAGGAGCTATCCAAAGTGCTGAACCTATTTTGGCAATATCTTGAATATCTCCTTTAGTGTTCTGGCCAGTTCTCACTGAAACTCAGAATGGATTCAAAGCCCCACCAAATTTGGAGCCACCAGCCTCCACTGCTTTTTGTCATAATTTATGCAACCCAGTTTGTGAAACTTCTGATAGCAGAGACACGCTTTCTTTCTCAGTTAAAACTGGAGGCAGATTTCACTTTTTACACCCCCAAAGTGTAACATTTTGAAGATTTCCATCTTCAAAGGAATCCTTCATTCCTTCACTCCACCATGTTTCTGTTTTTCATGTTTCCTTACCCAGGCCTTACCTCCTCTGAGAGCAGGTAATTCAGCTCATGGCAGCACTGGGGTTTTTCCCACAAGCACCTTTTCCTCTGCCTAGCAGTAATAATACCACAATAATAATTTCAATAACTAACCATTTGCTGCCCTTTCATAACATGCAGAATCAGCTGGCTGATGTCTCTGCCACATTCACCTAATGTGGGGTCATCCAGGGCAGAGAAGCCAGCAAAAAATGTGGTTGCTCACAGGAGACTTAATTTCTCACCATTAATTTAAGGAGACTTTAATTTTGGAATTAACTGCTAGAGTGCCCTGAGAAATAAATTATCCTCTGCTCATAGTTTGGTAATCACTGGTTTACGGAGAAAATGTAAACTTTTTGTCTTTCTTTCTTGGGCAGTATTGGATTTTATTGTTTTGATCATTTCTTTTATTTAAAAAGTAAGCCCCTGTAGCCTCCTCTATATGCTTCTGATTAAACAATTTAAATAAGTATTAGGGATGTGACAAATTTTCATGAGCAAATCTTTTCCTCATGAAAAAGGAACTTAACAGTTCTCTGAGAGATTCCCCCAAACATATCTTCTTTGGGCCAGTCTGTACTTGCTCAATGCCCCCATCAGAAGGCGCTTTAGTGACATATAATGATAATATAGTAATATTTTTAATGGGACAAAGTAGTTCTTCTTGCTTGCTATAAGAGCCAACAAATCAGGTAAGTGATGATGTCACGGCATCATGCAGCCAATCATATGTAGCTGTATTACAATTAGGGGTGTGCACGGACCCCCCGCTCCGCTTCACTTGCAGATCCGCCATTTTTCGGAGCGGGTCGCTCCGCCCCGCCCCCGCTCCGCCCACTTCCGCTCCGCTCCGCTCAGAGCTCCGGATCCGGATCCGGAGCTCCGTTTTTGCCCCCCCATAGGGTTGCATTGAAAGCTAAAAAAGTAAACAACTTTTTTTCCGTTGAAGTTAGAAACCTCACGTTTGGCACCATGACACCTCATGGGCGTATACACACACACGCCAAGTTTCAAGGCAATCCCATCATCCCCTGATTTTTGGCGAATTTTTGAAAATCGGGCACCCCACACACAACATCCCTGCGAGGTGGGCAGGGGAGGAGGGAGGGAAGGCAGGCAGGCATGCAGCTGGCATTTCTGGGGGCATAAGGAAGGGAGCCAAGGATAAGCCAGTAATGCATAGAAAATGGAATAAATCAATCAATAAACAAAGGAGGGGTGGAATTAAAAGCAGCAGTGTTGCTCAATAAACAGCAAGAAGAATTAAAAAAAAAAGGCTATATCTGTCTTTTACCAGCAATAGGGGGACGTGCCCGGGGGAGGGGGAAGTAGCTGCCAGTTCAAGACAGCCACCAACAGCTCTGAGAAGAAGTAAAACGCTCACTTCAACTCATAACAGGCATTGCTCCACCACTGAAAAGTGACCATTCACTTCAACTCATGATAGGCATTGCTCCACCGTTTTACTCTCTTTGGAAGGCTCTATGGCCTTCCAGTGCAGGAGAGAGTGGGGGCACGTCCACGATGAGATGCCCTAGGGGAGCTCATCCCCTTGCACCACATCGATTCAGTTGTTCACCAAGGTTAGGGTGGGGAGCAGTGCTGTGTTTTCTATCTCTTATTCTTGGCTTAGTATATGATTTCAGGTTGTGTTTGTGCATTTGGTGGGGCTACTGTGTTAAAAAACACGGGGAAAAGCCCGTTCAGATGAAGAAAGAGAAGTTTCCCAGAATCCCAAGTTACCTGTTTTGCCTATGCCCTCCTCCAACTTTGGGATCATCATGACCGGGAGCTGACTCTGCCCCTCAGCCCTTTGAAAAAGGTATTTTTCCCGCCGATTTTTAAAAAACTTCTAGCCCGCGACCCGTACGATGCAGAAAGTTGAGAGTGGTCTCAAAATGACCCCCATCCACGACTCTCTGTGCACAAGAATTTTCAGAACGATAGCTTAAACCCCCCCCCAGTTATCCCCGATTCTTTCCCTCAATGCAATCCTATGGGCGAAAAGCCGAAACGGAGCCCCGCGGTTGACCCTATTTTTAAAAAACTTCTAGCCCGCGACCCGTACGATGCAGAAAGTTGAGAGTGGTCTCAAAATGACCCCCATCCACGACTCTCTGTGCACAAGAATTTTCAGAACGATAGCTTAAACCCCCCCCCAGTTATCCCCGATTCTTTCCCTCAATGCAATCCTATGGGCGAAAAGCCGAAACGCAGTTTGAGCCCCGCGGTTGACCCGATTTTTAAAAAAATATTGCACGTGAACCACAGCACGCAGAGAGGTGAGAGTGGTCTCAAAATGACCCCCATCCACGACTCTCTGTGCACAAGAATTTCCAGAACGATAGCTTCAAAAACAACGTAGTTATGCGCGATTATTTGCCGCAATGCAATCCTATGGCGAAATGTTTTCAAGATGGCGACCGGAGCGCTCCGCCTGAACTCGGAGCTCCGAAAAATGGTCGCTTCTCTTCGCCTTGCTTCTAGGGGGTCCGCGGTCCGCTCCTACTCCGCCTCTGGGTAAGGCGGAGCAGGCCAATCCGCTACTGCTTCTACGCTCCTAATCGGAGCGGAGCACATCCCTAATTACAATATCGGTAATCCAAAATGAAAGTAAGGGCAATCCTGTCCTCACTTTCCCCCCCCCCTGAAAAATTACCAAAATGGGGGAGGATGTATGTATAGGGTTGATATGTTTTGCAAAATGTGCCCCCTGATTCACCTCAGCCCTAGTAAATAAGTCATCTAACATGATGGGGAAAGTGTCTTTGTTGACTACATACTTATATCCTGCATACTGTTTTGAAGCCCTGAAGTCTAGGAGTTTAATGCTGCACTGTTTTGAAATATTAATAATAATTCTTTGAATTCAGTCAGGAAATGAGATACTCCTAACATGATGCATGTTAAAGATGATCCTTACAATTTATGGAAAAAAATCATAAATAAATTATTTAAATTGGGTCTGCTCAATGAATAATTCAAGGGGGAATGGCATACTTAGGCATTTGTGTGACAGTTATTTTCAAGTAATAAATAAATAAATATTGGTAGCGGCTTACAGGTTTTGGGAGATGCGTTAAAATCCAAATTGGCAGCTCGTGCTTTTTTTTCTTTTCTTTTTTAGAGAAGCCTTCGCACACAGAGGTGGCTCCAGTTGTAAAACAGCTACTGACAAAATTCAAGTCATAAGTAATTATGTGTGGAACATATGCAAACATCAGCACAAAGGACAGGATTCTCCTACCCAACCCGACCCCCCCCCAGGAGGATCCTTCAATTTGCATGTAAGTATTTTAAATTGTAAAAGAATAAGATTTTTTTTAAGTATTCACTATAGCTACCAGGTAAGAAATGGGAAGAGAAGAAGTTTCATGAGGAACTGGAGGGTTCAGTGGGTTGGTGGGCTTGCAGTTGTGGTTTGGGGGTTATCCCATTATTGTACATATGAAAAGTATAATAGGATCCAAATTTGAGCTTGGAAAACTTCAGGTGCAATTCTATGGGATACACTTTGACTACTCATAAGCCTCTGAACTCGAGTTTTTGAGTATCCTATGCAGAGTGGGAGGCACAGTACACCTCCTGCTTTGTATATAAGAAGATCCTGAAGAAACCCTACTGAGTCATTCCTATTGAGCATAGCAGGAGTTAGTGCTGAGTCAAAAATAAAAAGGATCAGGTCCCAAGATTCCAAAACTAAGCATATTTACATGCTTGTAGTAAAAATAGCTAGAACATTTACCTTGGAAGCTGCCCAGTTTGACTGGTATTACAACCATTCACTGTGTTCTTAATTAATTTGAAGAAACAATGCCTTTTCAGAAATGGAAATTTTTCTACAGGGAAAATATGGCAATGGAAAATTTCCCACCATGTATTATGGTTACAAAGCATATGTGTTATAAAGGTACACTTATCAAAAAGCCCTGATTGGTTGCAATTTCCTGTTGAGCGTACAGAAGTTGGAAACCCAAGTTTGACACCACATAATGGCCGTGTTCACATGACCACAGAATAAGCCACTTGCTGTAAAGTTCTGGGTGGCTTGTTACTCTCAACAACAAGCCACCTGCCTGGGTTCACATGACACAGCAAGCCATGCTGCCGGGGGTAATTATGCTTTTAAAAAATGCATGCAAACAGCATGTGCGGGAAGGGGAACGAAGCCAACATGGTTCCCATAAGATGATTAAGTCCGGGTTTAAAATTACCTAACTGCACCACTATTTGAAATGGTGCATTCTGCATAAAAAATAATCATTGCCTTGTGGGTTCACATTTGGGAGCAACATGTGATCCCAAGTATAAAACTTCATCAGAAGCAAGTCAGTTTTTTTCAGGGGCAGGATTGGGGATATGCCCGTATTTACTTCCAATTCATACAAATGCATGTGTATTATTATATCCGATCCTTTGTGATTCAACCCTTCATCTCCATTTTCAGCAAGCACATATTATGTTTTGTTGAGCAGTTTTGAATACCTATGCCTCATCACAGTCATAAACCATATTTTGTTGTCCTTAATTAGGCATCGTTGCAAAGAAAATAACATGAGGGCAATAAACAGAAGCGTCTGGTTGTAAATTGAGTACAACTGCTTCCCCCTTCAGTCTCTTGTTTCATTTGAGAATGTATGAAATCTTGTTTAAAACATAAATATGAGTGATGGGTGAACTGCTCTTGGCTTGCCTTGATTTTCCCCTTACTTTTTGCAGTATTTCTTTGGAAGCAATTGGGTGGGTGGGGAACTATTTCATGCACTCACAAGGGATAGCAAATAGCAAGCAAATTAGGCCACCCCTCTCCCTCAATCCATTCTGCAACGCTCCCAGTGAACCCTAGGACCTCTCTGTCATCTTCTCTCTCCCAAATTCATCTGGTGGGGAGGGGGCAGCAGGAGCAACATGGTTCTCTATTGCCCCCATCCCCTTCCTCCTCCTCTCTGGAGGCCTTCCCTTCCCCTACCCCACCCCTATTTCTAGAAGGCTGCAGTAAGTGTCTGTCCTGCCTCCAACTCTAGTTTAATTGAGATTCGTTCATTGCAACAACACAGCAAAAGAACCCTTTTTTATGTACCATTTTGACTCCCAGGAGGCACCTCTGACATTAAATATTGAAACTCACAGTGTGAGTTCAAATTCTATAACCAATATAAGCATTAGCAAACTCTATTGCTATAGCTGAATGGGTGGGTGGGTGGATAGATTGATACCGACGAACTTCATTACTGGTATGGCAATTAGCAAACTATATTTCAAACAAGGAAAATGAGGTAAGGACTCAATTCTATGCATGCGTGGCTGACTGCAGGATACCAAGAGTTGTATGACTTTTTTCTGCCTAAACATGCATAGAATTGTGGCCTAAGAAGCTTTGTATAATTTAATGACCCAAAAGAAAAGCTAAAATCATTTTTTCACCGGACATCATATGGAACCTGATGCCATAATGTAAATAGCACATCTCCAGGCATAGGCTTTTTTTCTTTTTAAAGGGAGTTTTTCTAACAGCACAAACCGAACAATCCTATCCATCTCTACTCAGAAGTAAGTCTCAATGAGTTCAATGGGACTTAGTCCCAGGTAAGCATATATATGATTGCAGCATCTGACTTTGAGATAAATGTTCTAGCTGGTACTATTTATAATGAAATTCTAAGCAAGCCTCTTCTGCCGGCTTTCAACAACTAACATGAAGCTAGGGGTGATTTAGTAAGCGCACGTATCATCTGTTTATTTCTAGGCAGGAATGATTTGTGTGTGGTGAACTCTTTTCTAATTAAGTTAGTTTTGATAAAGTATTTTGGTTTGCCCAGAAATTCAAGAGCACTGACTTGCTTGGGTTTGTCTTTCTGGTGTCCAGAATACACAGACAATACACAGAGGAGGAGAAGTAAGAGATACAAGAACATGATTCTAACCTAGACATGGACAGTACCAATATTTCACATGGTGTAGCCATGCCTTTGTTTGATCTGCCAGCCCCATCTCTCTCAATAAGTCAAGAGAGCTATGTAACAACCTCCATGGATGAATTTCCCTGCAGGGCTTGCCATTTTGCAATGTGAAAATTCAAAAGTGGGGGCGGGGGAGGGAGGGTACTGCAGCTTGTTATTACATGCAAATCCAGCAAGGGTAGGTTGTTGGAATGATCAACAAGCCACCAAGAACTCATCGCCCATTTTAGGGGTGCAGGTGGCTTATTAACCACCCCATCAACCCACCCTCGTTGGGTTCATACATAATGACAAGCCATGGCATGCTCCCCACCATGGCTTGAATTTTCAAAATACCAACTGGCACCACAATGGGATGCCCCATAGGGAAATTTACCCATGGTGGCTTGTCATTATGTGCAAACCAGAAAATGACTTATGGCTCCCTGTAGTGACCTCCCATCCCAATAGGTCTAGACCTGCTTAACCTCTGCAATAGGACTGTATCCCATTTCATCAGTTCATTTTTGTTCTGCTTAGATGACCAGAGAGGACCAAAGTACAGTTCAAAACCTAGCAAATGCTCCAAGCTTTTAGTCCTTTTCTTATTTCATTTTCCTATGGAGAACCAGAACCTTCATCTGGTAGAAAGTTTCTGCATCAGGGAGGAATTAGTACCTCAGTGGTAGAGCATCGTCTTAGCATGCAGAAAGTGCCTGGTACAATCCCTAGTATCTTCCACTAAAAAGATGACATAGCAAGTGGTTGGAAATACTGCAGCCTGAAACCCTGCCTGGAGAAAACTCACCTGCTCTCATATTTCACTTTGCAAAAAAATAATAAAGAACTTTACATGTCTAAGGAATCTGACAAAACTAGTGAGATAGATATGAAGAGATGCCAATATATTGTTGTAACAGCATCCCCCTTTCAAAATAGTGGTAATTAAAGTGTAAAAGGGGATCTATTCGCTCTTTGTCTATAGAGCTAGCCTTGTTTAATTTAAATGACAATTCTGCAAGAGGCGTTGCACTTTTGGGGGCAATTCCATTAGTACTTTGCTTTAGAGTGGGCTTTAGAGCCCCCTCCCTCCTTCTACCAACTGTCTCTGGAGAGGCCACCAGTGAGGGAGGAAGCAGCAGCCAGACACCTCTCCACCGTGCCTGGGTCCAGCTCCAGCTGAGAGCCCCCTCCCTCCTGCTGTCAACTGTAACTGCTGAACTTTACAACTAAGATTGTAGTGCCTGAATTTGCTTTCCTTTCCCCCCTTCTCCTCCTCCCTCCCAATCCCCTTTCCTTTTGTGTCATGTCTTTTAGATTGTAAGCCTGTGGGCAGGGACTGTCAAGAAATACTTTTGTAAGCTGCCGTGAGAGCCTTTTTTGGCTGAATGGCGGCATAAAAATCCTTAAATAAATAAATAAAAATAAATAGATGAACATGCTGAGGAAAGCCACTTTTCTTTAAAAATGACCACACACACACACACACACACACACACACTACAGTTGCACATCACAGCCATGACAAGCCTCAGCTCCTTTTGCAGCGCAACCCTGTGCATGCACACTCAAAAGTAAGCCCCGTTGAGTTCAGATAAGTGAGGGCAGAGCTGCCACCTGAAACACCTTTGTCTTGGTGGTGAAACCCAGCACTCCTGAAGTATTCCACTGGTGTCTTGTCCTGACAGTTTCATGTGACAATTTCATCCCAGCTTACGCTCCCCTGACTGTTATTGATCAATAAACCACTTTTGCCAGCTACACTAGCACTTATCACTTTTGAAATCAATATTTTACTATTATATCATCCATTCATATGGAATCTATAATGTTATTAGAGACATTTGTTTCATGTTGTGCCATTTCCATATGCCACTAAACGCCGACTCTTTATAAGAGTGACATATGAAACAATTATAGTGCTGTTCCGGTAACAAAGGCAAGATATTAGTGGTAAGAGTCTTGATCGTGTCGTTGAAGAAGGAGTGCGTTTTTCCATTCAGCTCCTGATTTGTCTATAAAGGGAGATCGTCATGCAGAAAATATTGCTCACTGGAGAGCAGAGATGTGTCATAAAAAGGAAGTGCACTGGAAAATTGGAGATCTGCTATAACCACTGGCGGTACGTAGCATCAGAAAAAGCTTGAGTGTATTAAGTCTGGTTGATTACATTTCCTCCACCACCCCTCGCCCCCAAATCCTACTGTTTTTTTCTCTTTCTTTTCGCTATAATGTAGTCTCCATTTCCACCCCTCCAAAAAGATTACACCCTAGAGCATCATAGGATTTATTTTAATTACAATTCCTCTGTCTCTGGCATTCATACTGCCCTAACCAGCCATTCCAAAGCCTTGTTTGAATATAATCCATTCTTACCACTTATTCTAAAGGACCCAGGCTACCTGCATTAAAATCAATGCATTCAAACCACACCAAGGCCCAATAATACTTTATTCTCATGTAGGCCTTTACTGCTTTACATCTTGTCAACCCTCCAGGGCAGCCTGCTAAGAATCTTAAAAAAAAAAAGACAAAAGAAGGCATGAATTTGCATAAAATTTGCATCTGGTGACATATGTATAGATGCAGATTTAGAAATACAGTAAATCTCACCATAATGCAGAAGACTGAGACCAGGTGACCTGCTTGCATGCGAGATCCATCTGCTGTTCAGGTACTAACTGGTGATGGAGAAATGCTTTTATGGTTTATTACCTTTAAACTGGAATTGGGCAGGACAGCCATTCAAATAAAAAACTGTTATCCAGGAGGGGAAAAAAGCCCCGGGGTGGGAGTGTGGTGGCACAGCATCAATTATACGCTGCTGCTGCTGCTGCAATCGTTCACCCACCCCGGGGCTTTCTGCTGAAGCTGCGGAGAAAAAAAGGTGGAGCGGAGGCATGGCCAGGCAGTGCAAGGTGGGAGGCAACCTGTGATTGGTCACCTTCCACCAGGAAGAGGGAAGGCCGCCCAGAATCCCCACACTCCCTCCTCGGCATCGGGATTACTCAACACCACCTTGGAGGAAGGAAAGCATGGGGTTTCCAAGGGACACAGCACCAACCCGGTGCCGGGAAGACACCCCTCCCCCCAGTCACTCTGTCACTTTCCCTTTGCTGTAGTACATACAATTTGCTATCCTATTCATTTGCGGTGCGGGTACCATAGCTCTGCTTTCTCTGATGTTAGTTAGCCCCAAATGACTGGATTCTCTGCCATGGTCTTTTCGTCTATACAAATCTATGGTACAGCCATATCTGGAATTCATTAAACAAAAAACCTACGGTGTACAAAACAATGTTAAGGCTCTACAGTTTTCAACCAAGCACCAAAAAGCAGGGAAATTGGGAGTTAAGGCTCGCCAGCCTTAACGCCACATCCTCCCTAAGGAGGCAGAAAGTGCAAGTGACATTCTCATTCTCCCAAAGCAGATAAACCATGAGGACAGGATTCAGAATAGGATATGCAGAGGTGACTGTGGGGTTGTGGAAAACTCATGACCAACAACTTACGTCTGCTTACATCTCTTTTTTGTTTAGAGCAGCCCTTCCCCAACCTGGTGCCCTCCAAAGGTATTGGATTATTTATTTATTTATTTATTTATTTATTTATTTATTTATTTATTACATTTATATCCTGCCTGTTTTCTTCCAAGGAACCCAAGGTGGCATACATAATCCTTCTCCTCTCCATGTTGTCCTCACAACAACAACCCTGTGAGATAGGTTGGGCTGAAAGTATGTGACTGGCCCAAAGTCACCAAGTGGGTTTCCATGGCCGAGTGGGGACTAGAACCCAGATCTCCTGGCTCCCAGTCCAACACCTTAGCCATACACCACACTGGACTAAAACTCCCATTATTGCAAGTCAGTATGTCCCATGGTCAGGAATACTGGGACTTGAAATCTCAAATATCTGGAGGGCAGCAGGTTAAGATATGAAATATGATATGCAGAGGTGACTGTGGGGTTGTGGAAAACTGATCATGAACAACTTCAGGCAACCTATTTCTCTTTTTTTAGAGCATCTCCTCATTTTGAGAGTTGCAACCCAACACATCTGACAGGATGCTACATCATAGGCCACTGCTACCAATCCCAACTGTAAATACCTCCTCTGGTAATTTCTAGCTGCTAGCTCTGATTACCAGAGGAGGGTATTTATTTTATTTATTTATTATTGCATTTTTATACCGCCCAATAGCCGAAGCTCTCTGGGTGGGTCATAAAAATTAAAACCATCCAAAGTGTAAAACAAACAGTATAAAAACATGATATAAAATACAATATAAAAGCACAACCAGGATAAAATCAGCAGCAGTGCAGAAAAACAAATTTAAAATACAAATTTAAAACAGCAATGTTAAAATTAATTGATAGACTGTTAAAATACTGAGAAAATAAAAAGGTTCAGACCTGGCATCTGAAAGAATATAGTTAGGTGCCAGGCGAACCTCCTTAGGTAGCTCATTCCACAGCTGGGGTGCCACAGCAGAGAAGACCCTCCTCCTGGTAGCCACCTGCCTTACTTCCTTTGGCAGGGGCTCATGGAGAAGGACCCTCGAGGATGACCTTAGGCTCCAGGCAGGTACATATGGGAGGAGGCGTTCCTTCAGATAGCCTGGCGCCAAGCTGTTTAGGGCTTTAAATGTTAATACCAGCACTTTGAATCGGGCCGGACCTGGACTGGCAGCCAATGAAGCTGGAAGAGGACTGGTGTGATGTGGGCAGGATCTACACTACTGCTTTAAAATAGTTAATGACAGTAGTGACAACTGTTGGGGCCCAGGAGACACTCCATATACACGTTTCAAAATGTTTTCAAAGTGTTATATCCTGCTTGGTGTAGGTCTGGCCGTGGTCTCGTTGGCCAGTCCATTAGTAAATGTGCTGCCCTGTTTTGTACCAGTTGAAGTTCCAGGCCATTTTCAAAGGCAGCCCCATGTATAACGCATTGCAGAAATCCAAACGAGAGGTTATGAGGCCATGGATAAATGTAGCTAGGCTATCTCCGTCCATATAAGGGCGCAGTTGGTATATCAAGTCTTTCTATGACAATCAAGGGTGGTGGTGTTACATTGTCCATCATTTTCAGCTGCTTTTTAAGGAGTTTTTGTTTTGTTTTTTAAAGAGAGAAAGAGAGAGAAAGAGAGAGAGAGAAATAGGGGAGTGGAGGTGTAATGTGTATCCCCAGCAGAATGGATTAATATTATGATCTGGAGAAGATGTTGCAAACAGACCAACCAAAGCAGTCTTTTATCTTGGAGGTAAATGAACTGAAACAGTTGAAAGACGGGGGAAAGAACTTTCCTAGAGGCAAAATGTCTCTGTCACCAACTGTTACTGGGAGATAATGTGCAATGACAAGTGATGTATAGGAAGGAATCCAAATGTCTACCGTTCCTTTCTCCTCTCCAGTTTCAGGAAAGAAACAGAATCTCTCTCACACCACTGACAAAGCTTCAAGGGAAGGACTAACATCTCTGGTAGCGATTCAAACTCAGTTTGCTACTAGACTCAAGGAACATAAAGGAAAATCCTCATCCTTGTGTTGTGCATGATTTTAATCTATGAGCTGTTTTAATAATTTCCTATACAGAGCCATTTCTCTTGGGGCTCACCCAGGGCTTATCTATACACACACACACACACACACGTGTGCGCGCACACACAGACAGACAGACACACGTGCGAAAACCCTACATCCATTATCTACCCCTTTAAATGTCCTAGGTTTACCACTCACCCAAAGAATCCTGGAAACTGTAGCTTGGTGAGGGTGCTAAGAATTCTGCTAGAAAAAGGGGGTAGGGCTTAATTTCTGCCAGTGTTCAGACCCACCAGTCTCTATTTTTAAAGCTCACACTAGGAAGATATGAAGCACTAGCAAATAGATCCAGCTTTGCATGGATTGGAATAGCCCTTAGCTTGATACAGGGAAACCATCAAGCAAACTTGCACAGCGGTCAGAGTTGGACGCATTGTGTCTGAGTGTCTGCCCCATTTCAGGCACCTCTACGTAAGGGACCCTGACATGATGCACCCCTATAGCACCCTGAGGAAGGGGGTTTGTCCACTACAGTCTCCTGTGGGGTGGGGGCTGCCCTTCAGCAGAGGACAGCATAAAATTCTGTTTCTCAGCCTGCTAATCTTCCCTGGATTCAAACTGTATGGATTGCAAAGCTATGTGCTGGTTAAGGAAGTCTGCCCCCAGTGGCTAAATATATTACTGCATGTGTCAACCACATGAGCACATTTAAATTAATTAGTGTATTTAAAAACAAAAATAACCCTGAGGTTCACATCCCTAGGGTCCCCAAAGTACATATGCCAAGTTCCAGGTGTCTAGGTTTCACGGTCTTGCCACGATGTCATTGACTAACAGACGTGTATCCTCTTTTATTATTACAGAAGGATAAACGAAGAAGCCCCGAGAAGCTGTGGGGTGCTTTTCTTTAGGGTGACTATGTGAAAAGGAGGACAAGGCTCCTGTATCTTTAACAGTTGTATTGAAAAGGGAATTTCTGCAGGTGTCATTTATATATATGGAGAACCTGGTGAAATTCCCTCTTCATCACAACAGTTAAAGCTGCAGGCGCCCTGCCCTCTTTTAAATCTGGTCACTCTAGTATAGCTCTTGCAGCTTTAACTGTTGTGATGAAGAGGGAATTTCACCAGGTTCTCCATATATACAAATGACACCTGCTGAAATTCCGTTTTCAATACAACTGTTAAAGATACAGGAGGAGCCCTGTCATCCTTTTCATATGGTCACCCTATTTTCTTTCAACACCGAGTGGCTACAGGAGTCCCCCAAACACTCTGAATTTGGGGCTGCCACATCAAGGGGTGACTCCACTCCCTCCTTAAAGCAGTTTCATAGGACCTTTTGAGATGCACCTCCCTGTTTGCTTTCTATAGAAACAGGAAACTTGCCAAACAGTTTTCCACACAAACTCCATGAGAAAACACTGTGGAACCTTTTTAACCTTTTAAACAAGAAAAATAAAGAATCTTCTCACCAGCACCAGAGCCAGCGTCTCTCTCCTTTTGCACACACTTTTGGTGCTTCTCCCTCCAACCCATCCAGGCAATAAGTTAGCCGAAGAAGTGAAAAGGAGGCTTAATAGAAGTACTGCATTGAGCAGGGGGTTGGACTCAATGGCCTTATAGGCCTCTTCCAACTCTACTGTTCTATGATTCTGCTGTTGTCTTTCGGGACGAAGCAGCAATAACAGGAAGAACCCTGGCATTTGGAAACATTCCCCCTCACTTTCATTCTGCTGTTCTTGACATGCAGATAAGGATTACTCCATCATGCAGGGGGGGGGAGTGCAAGAACACAACCTATTCCATTTGTCCATTATTTTAGATGGAAATGTTAAAACTTCAAGGCATTCTTCAAACTTCAAGGCAAACTTCAAACCAAGCGGCACCACTATGTGAGCTTCAATCAAACAAGCTCCCTCCTAATGGTCTCTCCCAGTGACAATGCAGAGGCACCCTTCAATTAATTGTCTTGCAAGTGCCACAGTGTGAAAAGATGCTAAGAGATACATCTTCCTCGAAGTTGTTTTTGTTTTGTTGTTTTTCTCAGAGTCAAGGCAATGGGAAGTAAACAGGCTTTCAAAGGCAACTGGGAACAGTGGATTCTTCCTAAGGCTCTGTTTAGCGTTTTAAAAGAACCCTTGTGAATATGGAGACATTCACACTTCTAAACTTAGCCTTTCTAATGATAAAAAGGTGATTCCCATAAGTCTATTTACGATGCCTGTTTTGCATGCAGGTTCCCATAAGCCTATTTATGATGCCTCTTTGGCATGCAGAACACTGCGCTTAGGCTACCTGGCTAAGTCACAGAACAATTAAGATGCGTTCCATTAGCTATGCAGAACACACTGTGGCTCCTATTTATAGATCCATAGACCTGTGTCAAGCCTGCGTAATTATTTTGCTTTTCAAATGAGCCTGCAACTGGAATATTTTAATTGCTATCATTTGAATAATTAATCCGAGGGTTGGAAAAATAACTGTGCATTGGTGTGGCATGGAGCCGATCATAATGAAATCATTACCTGATTAAAGAGGACTTCAGATTTGTAACTGATTACACATCCCAATGCTAATCAATTTGATTTAAATTGTTAATCAACTCCCAATTTTTTTTTTAATGACAACACTATATCTTGCATAGAAAAAAAGAAGATGGCTACTAGTCCTGATGGCTATGTGCTACCTCCAGTATCTGAGACAGAAAGTACACCAGTTGCTGGGAAACATGGGTGGGAGGGTGCTGTTGCACTCATAGTGTCCTCATAGTGGCTCTCTAGTCAACAGCTGGTTGGCCACTGTGAGAAGATTGAGGGGAGACATGATAGCACTCTTCAAATACTTAAAAGGTTGTCACACAGAGGAGGGCCAGGATCTCTTCTCGATCCTCCCAGAGTGCTGGACACGGAATAACGGGCTCAAGTTAAAGGAAGCCAGATTCCAGCTGGACATCAGGAAAAACTTCCTGACTCTTAGAGCAATACGACAATGGAATCAGTTGCCTGGTGAGGTTGTGGCCACTCCCACACTAGAGGCCTTCAAGAGGCAGCTAGACAACCATCTGTCAGGGATGCTTTAGGGTGGATTCCTGCATTGAGCAGGGGGTTGGACTCGATGGCCTTGTAGGCCCCTTCCAACTCTGCTATTATATGATTCTATGACACTCAGTCTAATCCAGCAGGGCTCTTATGTAAGAAGATATAAACACCGTCTCCAGTTGACAGTCTGATCCAGGCAGTGGAGAACCTCAAGGGTGGACAACCTTAGGCCTGGTGCCCAAATCCAGCCATCCAGGTTTTCCTCCTCCAAAATGAGCAGGGCAGGTATGGGAAAAACACCTATAAAATTCTGATAGCAACTGGTAATAAACAATACTTTGAGAATAAGTTATACTATAGAATGTGTCATAAAATCATAAAATTATGGAGTTGAAAGATGCAAAAAAGCTCATCACTGGCCCAAAAGCAGGGCTATCCACATACTACCATCATGAGAAAAAGATCAGCCTATGCAATCCAACTGTGTGTGTGTGTGTGTGTGTGTGTGTGTGTTTATATAACGTACTTCATTTTGCATGAGTGTAGGCAGTATCTTCTAAATTAGAGGGGGTTCTCTACTTTTTTTAAAAAAGGAAAAGGAAAAGAAAGAAAGAAATCCATTTAGAGCTCTTTAACAGGAATATAAAAACCACTGGTGGCAGTAGAACTCTGGGGATATTAGTGATTTCAGATGGCATACAATATTCAAAGCATACACAAACACACAAAAATGTTAAGCTTAAAAGAAAACAGTCTTTGTGTACAAAACCTGAAGGAACATAAAATCAAAGTAGATTTAGCTCATAAAAGGTAAAAGATTTAAGAGAATTGTTGTTCTTTTTTCACGCTTAATAGAGAGAACAAGAAATGTTAAGTGCATTTGCTCCATCTCCATGTATTTTCAAGTTATGACAACTTCTTCATTGGCGTTCTCTTTATACTCATGTTTCCCCACGTATTTGGTTTGTGTATGACCCAAGAAGAATGGAGGTGAAGAGTTTATTTCTGCCTTCAGTCCAAGAAAACTCCAGCAAGTTCAAGGGCTTAAATGATTTGTTGTTTGTTTGATTGTTTGTTTGTTATTATTAAATTGCTATTAGTATAATGTTTTGCAAAACGTAAGTACAAATCGCCATTTCTCTAATAAAGCCAGTCAACATTATAATCTTTATGATACTACTGCCATTCTGCATGTGGTAACCATGTGTTAATTCTCTTAATTGGTCCTCATTTTCAGCTGAGAATGATTCTATTTTGTCAATTAAAATACCATGTAAATGTGCAGATCACCCCATGTCTTTAATGTCTCAGTTGACTTGGTCGCTGTTGGAACGGCATCCCCTGTAGAGTACAAATGAACTAATCATTCCTACGAGGAGAAACAGTAGTTTGATAAATTACATAGCAGCTATAATATATACAATCTTAAGAAAGAGGTGTTCAGTGGACTATTTCTTGACAAGATACCATTGGTACACTGGCCAAGACATTTTTCTATCTTGCTGCTATCTCAATTTTTGTATTTTTATGCTTTATTATTTTAAAAATATTTGCAACATAACAACAACAATTACAAAAATACCCATGACAGGGGATTCATATCATAAAACATATCAATACACAATAATAATTAACATCTCCCTCGATATAGTGGGGGAGGGGAGAAATAGAACACAAAGAGGAAGGGAAAATGTAGCAAGAGCAATGAGAGCTTCAGTCCATTGAGTGATAGGTGCTGGGTGCTTTTTCCTCAAAGCTTGAAGTATAAGTTTTTCTGCAACTGAGTGTCTCAGTATCCATTTATTCCTATAAGGCCATTGAGTCCAATCCCCTGCTCAATGCAGGAATCCACCCAAAAGCATCCCTGACAGATGGTTGTCCAGCTGCCTCTTGAATGCCTCTAGTGTGGGAGAGTCCACAACCTCCCTAGGTAATTGGTTCCATTGCAATACTGCTCTAACAGTCAGGAAATTTTTCCTGATGTCCAGCTGGAATCTGGCTTCCTTTAACTTGAGCCCGAATTCCATGTCCTGCACTCTGGGATGATCGAGAAGAGATCCTGGCCGCCATCTGTGTGACAACCTTTCAAGTATTTGAAAAGTGCTATCATGTCTCCCCTCAATCTT
Source organism: Elgaria multicarinata webbii (assembly GCF_023053635.1). Taxonomy (NCBI): domain Eukaryota; kingdom Metazoa; phylum Chordata; class Lepidosauria; order Squamata; family Anguidae; genus Elgaria; species Elgaria multicarinata. The sequence goes on along the minus strand of NC_086180.1, from coordinate 54,228,599 downwards.
CTCTTCTCAAGGCTAAACATACCCAGTTCTTTCAGTCTCTCCTCATAGGGCTTTGTTTCTAGACTGGTGATCATCCTCATTGCCCTCCTCTGAACACACTCAGGCACTGGGGTTTTTCCATATCTCATATTCTTGATGACACACTTAGGATGCATGTTTCAACAGGAATCCTATGCAACCTATGCATGTTGATAGGATTTTTTCCTATCTAAGCATGCAAAGGATTGTGCTTTAATCTCTTCCAACTGCAGAAGCTCTGCAAGCAGCTGCTTTTGCTGTGGATCCATTCAGGGCCACCCTTAGGATAAATAGCACCCCAGGTGGGGAGTGTCTTTGCTCACCATCCCCTGAACCCCCTTCCCATGGTCACCTTTGCCAGGCCACCCAGAGGGTTTATGGAGCATGGGGGATGTGTGATGTTGGCACCCCCTCAGCTCAGCTTGGAGGCCCTTTCAGCTTGGCAGCCCAGGCATCCGGCCAGCTTGCCCACTCCCAAGGCTGGCCCTGAATCCATTTGTGGAAGGACCAACTCTAAAAAGAAATTTCCAAATTCCTGGCTCATAAGCTCCCTGCCCTTCCTAAGTCATTCAGAATAACATTTTTGAAATTCTGGACTTACTTCTTTTGAGTGTGTGTGTGTGTGTGTGTGTGTGTGTTACAGTTATCTTTGATCAATAGAATATAATTCCATCTTTTTTGTTGTTTGCCAGGATCTTGCCAGGCCTTTCTCTTTTCAATGCAAAGTCTGCTTTAGATTAATGATGTCTATTCAATGCAAACCTAGAGTCTTTGATTGAGGAGGGACAGACTACAAATTGACAAAGGCCTTTGCTAGACCTACCGGAAAGTCCGTGACGGAGGAGGGGAGAGCCTGCAATGCAAGTATCGCAGGATGTCACCCTAGTCTACACGTCAGGCGTGACAAGCTCAAGGAGAGACCTGTCGCGTCTGCCATTTTTTTTTAAAGGAATGAAGCGCATAAACACTCGTGTGCCAAGGTAAGGTTTTTTTTTTAAAAAAAAGGGTTTCCCTGCTCCCCCACCCTACCCCTGATGGGCGCTGCACTCCTGCGGAGCACTTGCACCCCATGCACAGCTCCCGGCTCCACGCGAGTAATCGCGTGGAGCTGGGGAAAGCTGCGAAAATGGGCCACACGCTCGTGGTCTCAGGTTCAGCCCGAGACCGTGGGGAAAAGTGGGCCCAAAGGGGTAGGCTATATCCCGGGGCCAGGCAGGGTTGATCCCTGCCTGAGCTCGGAATCCCCTGTGCGTTATCTGGATGCACAGGGGCAATCCCGGGTATCAGCCTGGGATATAGGCTGGTCTAGCAAAGGCCTTAATAAGGACTTCACTGTTTTATCCAATTTTGTTTGTTTGTTTGTTTTAAATGAATCTTATATATTTTCAAAATTATTTTGAAGCAGGCTTGATCATAAACAAATGTAAATGTTGTTTCTTTGTCTGTAAAGAACAACCTATGGATTGTGTATATATATATACCCACACATACAAAACAAAAACCCTTCAGTTATTGAAAAAAAAATTAAGTTTGGTTGACAAAGCTTTCCAGGAAGCAATAACCTGCAGTTGATCTTTGTCTAACCACATGAAGAGAGAAAAAATAGGGCAATCACTCAGTTACTGAAAACAATCTGATTTCACATTTGTTTCAAAGCTGAAGCACTGATGTGTGGCTTAGGTTTTTTCCCATTTAATAATTCAGAGGTGGAAAGGTTCCTGTCCATCTCTATTAATGCAAAACTAAGTTGATAGCAAAATGACAGATGCTGTGACTCTTTGTCTCATCTTTTCCCTGGGGGTCACTTTTCATTTTTATCCCTTTAGTAGTCTCCTAGAAAACCCATCATTTAATAATCATGCTATTACTACAGTAGATGTCCTGCAGTTCAGAGGTTATTCATGCACAAAAGCTTCCACGATACAAACATCTACAACACTGAATATTGCCTTGGGAAGCTTTCGTTGACAATGTGAGACATTTTGATGAACATGAGTACACTAGAGCAAAAGGTAATCCATATTTGTGAATAGGAGGGAATTCACCATAAAAATCCCAGACTCTGATCCAACAGAGGTTCCCACTTCCAGAAGTGATGGTGGGAGGCTGTAGGGGGAATCACCGAAAGCTGCCTCCCCACCCTTCTGGCAGTGTGTAGCTCTGCTCACAGGAAGTTAGTATCAAATCATAATGTTTTAGCATATGTCTCCCCTCAATATATCTCCCCTCAATATGGCAGCAGCTTTCTGGAGCAGAACACAGTGCAGTCTGCACTGTCAGACTGCCAATCCTCTTGGTGATCCTTATCAGTTAGTCCATAGGATCTACCAATGAAACTAGAGGATCCTTGCACAGGAACTGCCTCTCCCACACTTCTGTTTTGTATTACCTACCATTACGGCTCAGAGTGTCATCTGGATGCCTCCTAATATATTTTTTCTAATATCTCAACATGTGTATGATTTTTGCCTTTAATGCATCTTACAGCTCATGCCAATAACCTAACACAACATAGGCTCTTTCTAGACCTAAGGATTATCCCAGGAAAATGGAGGGATCATCCCTGCCTGCTCCAGGGATCCCCTGAGTGTCATTTGCATGCACAGGGATGATCCCAGGACGAACCCAGGAAAAAAGGTAGGTGTAGAAATGGCCGTGGTCTACCTTATGTATTTAAGGTCCTCCAAACCAAGGAACAGAAATTCAGAAGAGCAAGAGCATAGGCAAGGCTGGGATGCAAAGTGTAAATCCAGCCTCTGACTGAAGACCTGCAGCAAGTTACTTCAAATTCTGTTTTAGATGAAATCTGGTGACAACTGCAAATGTGTGGCCTCCCTTTATACCATCAAGAACTTTCACTGGCCTGATCAAAATGTGTTTGGCTTATCTCAGATGCTTTGCCTGAGGAGGAACCTCCCAATTACTTCCAATTTCACTTTAGGGGAAATTTTGATGGCAACTCTTGTCTGCTCCTACAATGCCATGGTATTATAATTTGATTATTTTATACCACCATCCCCAACCTCACATATAACCTAAAACCTTTTGCCTAGAGTTTGGGAAAGCAATTGCTTGATATCTGGTAGACCTCTTCTGAGGAAATACAAGTAGAATAAATTCTTGTTTTCTGATAAATAATATTTATCAGATATTATCTGATATTAAAGGATAAATATTTAGCCAATAGGTATATGTTATTATATGTATTAGGTTGGCTTCAAAGGTTGGCTTCCTCTGACAGAAAAGGTTTGCCTATGATGAAAGGAGTTCTTCCACCAATTTTAGGACTCCTTCCATTGGAGGAAGGCCACAGCTAGACCTAAGGTTTATCCTGGGATCATCCAGGGTTCACCCCTGCCTGAGCACTGGATCCCCTGTGTGTTACCTAGATGAACAGGTTTGATCCCTGGACGATCCAGGGATAAACCTTCGGTCTAGCTATGGCCGAAGTAAATCTTTGAACCCGCCTATTATAATAAATCATGTGGCAAGGGCTAGCTAGACAGGAAACATGAAGAAAAACTCTTGCTCCCAAACTATATGGAGAATCAGCCTGGCATCACAAGAGACAGGTGGACCATCCTGGTGGATTGGATAGTAGAAGGACAGAAGAACTTTGAATAATTTTCTTTTAATGAATTTTAATAAATGCTTGTGTGAAAGTCATACACTGTAAGATCTCCTTGCAATGTTTTATATTCCCTTTCCCCATCTTTATTTGTGTGGCATAGATTGCTATTATTATAGAACTGCCTTATTTTGAGTGTTAGCAGTATTAATAAGGTAACGATTCATTACTGGCCAGATTACATTGATAATCAGAAAAATGCTGACAGAAGCACCTTTGCAAATTGTTCTTCATTTTGTTCCACACAGTTTATGGGCTGCATGAATAGGTCTAGAAAATAAATGATATTCTTGAATTTAAGAGTGTAGCAGTACTCTGTGTTAATTGATGGTCTGGGGGAAAGTGATAAATTATTTCCATAATAAAGTTGGTAAAACAAGAGAGCAAATATTGCAATGTATGGGACGGAAGGGGGGAATGAATCATTTAACAGTGGTGGTTGTACAGTACAAATTAATGGGGTGGAAAAAAAATCAGCTGATGAAACTTTGAAGCAAACTAGGAAACAGGTATTGCTGGCAATGATGTAATAAGAAAATACATTCCTTTAACAATCAACCTGGGATTAAGAATAGCAGACAGCGATGTGCCACTGTATTTAAGTCACCTAATGCAGTGCTTAAAACAGCACTTGATTGGGGGGGGAATATAGAAGATATTTTATCTGAACTTATAGAGGTAGGGATCTTTTTAGCATCTTGGGTAAAGATTTGCTTCATTACTTAATTTACTTACATCCCAGTTTTAGCCACTTACTTGATTCTGGAACCCTTTTGATGTTATTATAGTGTCTTCCTGCACCATTCCAGTACAATGGAAACAACAGGTCATGTGAGAAAAGACCATAGCATTTACAAGACCTGAGTTAGACAGAATTCCTATCTTTGCTGCTACTATTTGTTTTTTGAAAGACATGCTGCTGCCTAATCTTAGCTACCTTAAACTTCTAGATTTCCAAATTGGTTTTTTTAAAATGAGACTGCAATTACTTCCTAAAACAAGGGACCCCAAAAAGTCTTTAAAATGAACCCAGAAGATCCTTCCCCAGACAGTGGGTGTGTCCTACATTGCTATGACTTTATTACCTCCAACCCATTTACCTGTTTAGAAACTATGCTTCCTACTGAGGACACAGCTAGACCTAAGGTTTATCCTGGAATCATCCAGGGTTCGCCCCGCCTGAGCACTGGATCCCCTGTGTGTCACCTAGGGCCTTGCTAGACCTACCTGATAATTCAGAGGAGAGGGGAGAGCTCGTGTTAGGAATAATGCGAGATCACACCCTTATTCAGATGGGAGCCGCAGCGAGCTCTGGAGGAGAGCCGTTGCGGCCGCCATTTTATTTTATTTTTAAAGAGGCAGCAGCAGCGCAGAAGCCAGGACAGGTAAGTAGTATTTTTTTTTAAGTCTCCTTCTCCCCTCCCCGGCCTGTTCTCCTTCCCCCTGCCCGCCCATGATGTCCAGTCCCCCAGCCTGTTCTTCTTCCCCCCGCCTCCCCCGCGATGTTCAGTCTCCCGACCTGTTCTCCTCCCCCCCGTGATGTCCAGTCCCCCGGCCCGCTCTCCTTCCCCCCCGCCCCTGCGATGTCCAGTCCCCCGGCCCGTTCTCCTTCCCCCCTGCCTCCCCCGCAATGTCCAGTCCCCTGACCTGTTCTCCTTCCCTGCCTCCCCCATGATGTCCAGTCTCTTGGCCCGTTCTCCTTCCCCCCCGCCTCCCCCGTGATGTCCAGTCCCCCGGCCCGTTCTTCTTCCCCCCGCCTCCCCCGTGATGTCCAGTCCCCTGGCCCGTTCTCCTTCCCCCTGCCCCCCTGCAATGTCCAGTCCCCTGGCCCCTTCTCCTTCCCCCCCCATGTCCCCGGCCTCTGTTTCCCGCCCCCTCCAAAGTCCCTGGCCTGTGATGGCCTCTGCCACCGAGTACCCAGCCTGTGATGGCCTCTGCCACTGAGTCCCTGGCCTGTGATGGCCGGCGCTGCCATGTCCCTTGGCCGGGCACTTGGCAGCAGAGGCCAACACAGGCCGGGGACTCGACGGCAGAGCCCATCACAGGCCGGGGACATGGGGGGGCAGGAAATGGAGGCCAGGGAGTCAGTGGCGGCGGGAGCACTGTGGCCCGTCCACCGCTTTTCCCAGCTACTCGTGCGTAAGTACAGTAGCCGGGAAAAGTGGTGGACCGGTCCACACACACACGGTCCCGGCCTCAGCCTGACCTGAGGCCAGGACCGCGGGAAGAACCGTGCTACAGGCAGTTTGAGTTAGCATGGTGCCAGGGCGGCTTGAGCCCTGGCTGAGGCCAGGATCCCCTGTGCGTCATTTGGACGCGCTAACCCATGGTCTAGCAAGGCCCCTAGATGAACAGGTTTGACTCCTGGACGATCCAGGGATAAACCTTAGATCTAGCTATGGCCTGAGTGTGTTGTCATCTGTGCTGTGATGCTGTGCAAAAAGAAAAAGAAAGCAGGGACCATAGAAATGAGCAGACTTTCCCTGGGAACTCCAGTGCCTCAGTTTCTCGTAATCATGCTTCCTAAAGTGGAGAACAACTTTAACTTCTGTTTGTCTTTGACAGGAGTGAACTTTGTTAGGAAGCGCTTGGTTTTTCATTGTGAAATATTGACAGAAAGTTCCTGATCTGGCTTCTGCTCTGAAGATAAGGATATTAAGGGGTGCTTTAATGGCTAGAAGTTTAATTCTTCAAAAGGAGGAAGCTCCTTTGCTGCTTCAGTCAATCAGAGCGATTAACTGCTTTAGAAGTGATCTCCTTTAAATGAGGAAAGAGTAGAATTGGAGTCCTCTGGCTCTCTTATCATCACTCCTGTAATTAACTCTCAAGTTCTCCTAACACTATACACACAGAGATGTCTGACTCCCCCACCCACCCCATGAGTTGCAAAGGTTATGTGATTTTTAACCTAATTTTCTAGTTTTCATAAGTAGCCCTCACTCTAATAATAATAATAATAATAATAATAATAATAATAATAATAATAATAATTTATTTCTTACCCGCCTCTCCAATTGGATCAAGGTGGGTAACAACAGCAAGCATAAAATACATAAAATACTGATTAAAAACATACTATACTGTTAAAAAAAACATCCTAAAAACATCCTATAAGCATAGTAAGAGCATCCTAAGCACCCTTAAATAAGGGTGTTTCCCACAAACTACATGCTCTGGAGAAGTCCCCTTGGCATCAACTAGAATACAGTGGACCACAAGATAGGGGCGCTGTCTTCATGGTGCCAAGTTGGCATTGCCTCCCTCCAAAACCCCACAGCTTTACTTACCTGCAGAGGCATCGGATAATCCCAGTGCAGCATAGGGAGCACGGGGTTTCCAGCGGCCATCCAGGTACTGGAGCCACCACCTTGCCCTCTTCGACGGGGAAGGCAACCAATCACCAGTCACCTTCCATCACGACCACCCCCTGGATTGGCCCCAGATTGGCCCCAGAGCAAAGTTAGATGGCGGAAGAGCCGTACTGACCTTGCTCCCAATGAAAAAGTTGGGGCAAGTCCTTGACTTTTTCAATGCGCAGTTCCATGGGAAAGTGCCGCGCTGGCTGTGAGGCTGTGGCTGCATCATATCATTGATGCAGCGCAGATTCGCAGCCACCACCGGGCTTTTCCTGCATATAGACAGGCCCAGGCTGTACGCTGCAATCATTTGCATGTTTCCCTGGAAGTAACTTCCACCAAGTTCAGTGCAGCTTACTCCAAAGTAAGCATGCAAAGGACTGGAGTCAAAGATTGCACCTAATGTAGATTCATGATTGCAAATAATATTAGATTTGCTTTATTTTTAATTGTTTCTGAACATTGATTAAATTACAGTTTTAATTATTTAAAAAAGAAAACGGTTGTGTTACATAATTAATACAAATATGATAAAGAGCACAACAATTGCATAATATAACTGTTGCACAAACAACTATTCTATCAAAGACAGAGAAAAGTGCTTTGTAAGTACATGAGGTTGGATCCAGACTTTGTCATGCTTAGAGCAGACCAAATTTTTTTTTGGGGGGGGGGGGGCGGTTGGCATTAAATTTAGGTTAGTGATAACTAACTTGTTCCATTGATTTCAGTGGCTCTACTCTAAGCATGATTAAATCTGGATCCATCCACAGTACAAAAGTGTTGTGTTTAGCAAGGTGACACTTGACACTATTGTCTATAAATGAATCAACAAGTGTTTATACATTTGTGATAGTATCCCTCAAGGCCCAAGTTCAGAAGTTCTAGTCTCGAAAAGTGCAGTATAAAGTCTGTAATCTTGCCAAATATCCGGTTTGTGAGATATTTAAGTCTGACTTTAATATCACTGTTTATCAATATATGTTAAGGGTTGCTTATTGTACTATAACTGAAAGCACAAAGCTGGGGTGAGCACCCTTAGGAGTTCAGGGGGCCAATTCCAACTTCCTGGAAACACCCAGGCTGCATTCCTGCTGCTATGTGCTGCCAAATTTTGGTGCAGAAGCATCGAAACAATCAGTGGTGGCCTAAAAATGCCAGATATATCTTTAAAGCCTTGGTTTAAAACTAATTTTGTCCTTTTCAGGTCACTGTTGTGGTTTGCTGCCAAAATTTGGCAGCAAGCCGCTGCTTGTTTTGACACTGTATAAAATTTAGTGGCAGCAGTTGTATAAAACTTCTTTATGCTTAGTCAGGAACTGCTTTATGCATAGCCATACTACTTGTCCACCTAGGCTGCAGTCTTGTGTACATTAACCCAATTTAGAACAATGGTATTTACTTCTATGGGGAGAGGGAAAACACATCATTGTGATGCTGGCCCAGTTAATAGCTGCTTAGACTGGCAAGTGTTTTCCAAAGTCTCCAACAGGGTGTACAGCTGGGCTGAAATTTCTCAGAAAAGAATTTTGTGATCCATTTTCTGAGAATTTCTTTTTCTGGACTCTCCCTGCACTGTTCATAGGTGTCCAAGTGCCCTGCTTTACAGAGGGCAGCCCTCTGTTTGAAGGGCTTTCAGAGGAGAGTCCTCTGCTTGAGGAGAGGAGAGTCCTCTTTTTTATGGGCTTTCTCGTCTACAACTGGTTTAACCATATAAAGGGAGACCAGCAGGGGCCTTGAAGTTGCCTGTCAACAGTTAGCCCCTGAATAGCAGCCTGAGCTGGCATTCAGGTCACCTGGGGCAGATCCACACTTAAGCTTTGGGATGCCCTGACGGCGCATTGGGGCGTCCCGAAATCGATGATGTGAACCCCCCCTTAAGCGTTGCAAGAAGAGGCGGCGGCGGCGGAGGAGGAGGAGGCCCCTCGCAGGGACAGGATGAAGAGTAAACCGTGCCCGGTGCCTTCGCCGGGCAATCAGCTGCCGCCCACCTACCCGCAGGCCTCCTTTTGCCGGCGAAAGAGTCACCCGGGGCCCACCCGGGTCGGAGAGCTTCGCGGAAGAAGCTTCCGCCAGCTTCCGCCCGGGTCATAGAGCTCGGCGGAAGCCGGCAGCGGCTTCTTCCGCAAAGCTCTCTGACCGGGGTGGGCCCTGGGTTACTCTTTCGCCAGCAAAAGGAGGCCTGCGGGTAGGTGGGCGGCAGCTGATTGCCCGGCGAAGGCGCCGGGCGCGGTTTACTCTTCATCCTGTCCCCGCGAGGGGCCTCCTCCTCCTCCTCCGCTGCCGCCTCTTCTTGCAACGCTTAAGGTAGGGTTCACATCATCGATTTCGGGATGCCCCAATGCGCTGTCAGGGCGTCCCAAAGCTTAAGTGTGGATCCTCTCTGGTCACAAGTCACCTGGTCCCATCAAGTTATTGTAAGACAGTATGGTATTGCTATGCAAATTGTAGTAATTGTTTCTAAATGTACATTGATACATATTAATCTTCATATGCAAACTGGTCTCTTCTTTTGCCCTCTTTCTTTGGTGATATATTTCTTCTCTTTGAGTGATGCAAATATGGCCTGCTGAAGAATTTCACACATACACACATACTCATTGAGAATATTTGGCAAAATCTCTCTCTCCATCCTTGTTTTTCCCCCACTTGTGAATTGGATTGAGAATGCCTGCTGCGTCTGTGGACTTCTAATATTGCTTAATATTATTTTAACAATTATTTTAATGTTGTTGACAGAAACAATGGGTTTGGTGTCTCCTCTTTTTAGTGCTCCTCTCTTAGCGTATTGCATCCTTCATCCACCTGTGTGGACCAGTGATAAACTTTCATTTTCTATTAACAAAGCCAAAAATGTACAGAAGATAATTTTCTGGAAAATATTCTGAGAATTTTCTTTTTACCTACCCACCCACCCTGCCGAAACGGTTGGTAGATTCAAACATACATGCACAATATTTGGTGAAATGCCCACCTCTCCATTATTGGCACCTGCAGATAAGGTGGAAAATTTTGGCAAGCCATTTTCACTCCACCGTAGACAGACGGTCTCTCCAAACCCTCCTGAGGTTCTTTAACTGGAGAGTCTGGAATTTAAGGGTGCTTACATAGGGGTGGGTGGGTAGGGGGTCCGGGCATCATCGTCTTCAATATGTAACTCTCCTGTGTTTTTCTTCTATATTTTTTCTTATTAGAAAAATATGCTTTAAGGAGGTAAAGATGGAATTGCTGCACAACACCATTCCATTGGTGGCAGCACCCCATATTTTCTGCTTGTAGAGCTGGTGTGAGGAACATGTGGCCCACTAAATACGTTTGAACTACAGCTCCTATCAGCCCAATCTAGCATAACCCTTGGTGGGGATGATGTGAGTTGTAGTCCAAAAACATCTGTAGGGCCATATGTTCCCCGTCCCTGAGGTAGAAGCATGTGCTGAACCAACAAGGTATGGCTGTTCACCCAGTCTTTGGAATTGCTCTTATAAAATCAGCAACAGTATCCACAAAACGAACTCCAGACTCTACCTAGCACAAATCCACATTTTGTACCAAAAAGATAAATGCAATGGTGTGGCATTTTGCTTCAGAATGGAAATGATCATATAAAGGACAGTGTGGAGGGAATCATTAATTTAGAGTTCATAAAGCTGGGGACGAAATGAGTCACAGAACATTTCAAAGAAATTTAAGAGTGGTTTCTCAACTCACACCTCCTTGTACGGCTGGAGAGTCTCCTCAACTGCCAACTCTATTTCAGAAAGGATATGAATGACTGATTAAAACTTGTCAAAAAGCAAAAACTGCTGACATAATAAGCCAAGACTGATATGAAAAGAGGAGTGTTCTCCCCCTTTCCTCACAGCCACCCTCCTGTTCCGGAGTATAGGAGTACTTCATCCATTTTCATGTACTGCGTTTTCAACTTGAAAATATGTAGTTCAAAAGACTAGAAAGCTTTTAAAATCACTGACAACTTATAGAAGGGGAGGAATGAAGAAACGGTTTAATCTTCTTCCCACCTGCTTCCAAGAGGTATGTGTGCTACTATTCCAAATGCACAGCTGTTTGCCTTGTAAAGGTGTGTATAAATTAAAACTCAAAATGCTCAACATTCAAAATTGGTTTGACCTCTTCCTCCCCCCACCCAATCTGTATGCATGAACAAATTCACAACAGTGTTTTCTTCCTCCCAAATCAGTTCTCTTTTTTCATATATTCAAAGCTTCTTTTCCCACAGCATTGTGGGGAGAGGAGAGGGGGGAAAGAGAAATGCTTTAGTTAATGTTTGAAAGTCAGCAATCCCATTCACCATTTTGTGACTGGAAATAAGATGTGTGGTTAGCCATTATGTTTCCATTGGAAGCTTAGGCTTCGGAGGACGTGGGCCTGCCACCAACAGGAGCCGAGAAATAGATTTCCTTCAAGACACACTATGTGACAAAATTACCTTTGGAATAAACTGTAAGGGCCTATATTGCAAACAGTGGATTAAAGCTGAAAGCAAAAATGTTTGCCGGAAACTGTAATTTACCTTTCAAATCTCTCTGGCAAACCAGTATATTTTAAACTTGACAGGTTATAAGTAGTCTGCTGTATGTAATTCTCTTGTTCTCTTCTAGCTACCGCTTAGAGATATTTTTGAACATGGACCGTGGTGTATAAATCTATTAATTATGATAAAATAAATAACACTGAATTTTAAGGGAGAATTGGCAAGCCTGTCCATTAAAACCAGGATCAGGCTTGCAACCTGTTCCTGATTTTTTAAGGAACAGTTCCTTATTTAGTATTAAAATTTAGTATTAGTGAATAAGGAACCATTTCTTAAAACAAAACAAAAATGGTGGTAAAAAGGGTTACAGAGCTTATCACCTTAAAGAGCTGAGACAACTAACTCTAGAAGATGTACAGAGTTGCCCTTGATGCATTTCAATACATTCTTCTACTGTGGGGCAGTAAACTGGAGCTAATAAAAGAAATGGTTGGCCTGGGAAGAGGGGATCTGTTCTTATAGCCAACATACTTGCTCAGGTTTCTCAGGTTCCAGTTTGAACTCCAACTTGGAAGACATATGCAACAGGCTCCAAAGGGCTTCAGCTATGACTCATTAACTCAAAGTGATTTGATTTCTCTGAAGCACCCTCTGCTCTGAGAAACCCTGCAATACTTCCTGGGATGAAACCATCATCAACCCATGGAATCAGTTTAGGCACCTCCCCCAAATATGTCAGTTTAGGCCCTTCCCCAAATCTCTATATTTCAAATGCAAAGTCTTCTCAAACTGCCCTAGCGATTCACCTGTATTTCAGAATTAGGGAAAGGCATCAGAGATAGACTTCCTCCACTTAGGATGCATACACATTAAAAGCAAAACCGAAACTGAGATCATTCTGTTGTTATTCTTGCCCACTGCCCTTTCCATTTCTCACTCAAGCTTAGCTGGCATTAATGGCAGGCGGAGAACCATATGAGGAGGAGCCACCGTTAGGCCCTAAAGACTGGTGTTGACATCTAGAGATCTTACAAACCATGGAAGATGCACTTCCTGTCAAGGACCAGAGAGACTATATTTCCCCTTGTGTTTCCTGGCAGCCATGGATGCTGTGCACCACTTCTACATGGGGGAAGGCAATCTTTTTCTTTCTTTCTTTTCTGTTGAGGGTTGCATTCCCTCAGGAGTAAATTGCCAGGAGCCACATGTCACCAGTGACTGGGACTGAAACCACTGGTGGACAAAAGTGGGTGGATAGGTTTTCTCTTTTTGACACCCAGTTTTCTCTCTTCTTCTTCCTTCAGGTCCAGTGGGCTTCCAGGGAAAGGACAGATGGCTCTTGTCAGAAGTCAGAACTGATCACTTGCAGAGGGCTTTGGAAACTAGTCTGAAGGCTGCATGAAACTGAGCCAAGGCCACTGGCTCTGGACCCTAACATCCATAAACATCACAAGTAGGATTCAGTGGAGTCTGGTGGCTCGCATGTCAGTGGAGTGGTGAATTCGCTCTGGCTTTCAGTCAGAACACTAAAGGAGCTATCCAAGGTGTTCTGACATCGGAGCCTCCAGCCTGCACTGGTAAGTTTGTCTCAAGAAGGGAAGGGAAAGGGGGTTTGTAAGTAGAGCAGTGAGGGAATGCCGCAAGCCCCATCTGACTCGGGCCACCAAGCTTAAACAAACACAATCAGGCCTGATCTAAATTTGAGCCCCAATTAACTTGTTTAGATTTAGAACATTCCAAATCAAGCCTAATTGAGCTTGTCCCATTCTGTGTGTGTCTCTGGGTTTAAAGAATTACAACTAATAATTCCAACTGATGCTACATTGAGGTTAGAACATTAGTGTTCAGTCTATAAATATGTAATTTTGGTCTATGCCAATACAGACCCAAAGAAATTATTAGTATTTGTAATTATATATTATATAGAATTTAATTATAAAAGTTTCAATATTATATTGGAGAGTGAGGATACCATAATAATAAAATCTTTTATTGAGATTTTGAAGGCAATTGACTACCTGTCAATAGTTGTCAAAGATGCTTGGCTTGTTAAAACTGTCCCAGAATAGTCAGGTTGTTGAAGAAGACTCAGAATGCATTCAGTTAATACAGTAAATGTATGTGTTTTCATTAATCACATTAAGTGTCAAGATAGCACTGGCTATGCTGTCATTTTATTATTATTTATACAATGTATTTATTAATTTATTTACAGCATTTATATACTGCTCTACATCTAAATAGATTCCAGAGCAGTGGACAAAAAGAAGTAAAATAGTAGAAAAATAAGAAGATTAAAACACATATTAATTTTTTTTAAAAAAATGCAACAGAATGCCAGTAAAAACCATTGCTGCTCAGTGAAGGAAGGCTTTCTGGAAAAAGAGCTGTTTTCAGGAGGCACTGGAAAGTGTTGGTGCCTGCCTGACATCTGGAGGCAAGGAGTTCCAAAGAAAGGGGGCCACCAAACTGAAGGCTCTTCTCCAAGTGGCCTCCAACTGGGCCATAGATCCATGTGGAACCACCAGGAACATGCCCTCTGATGACCTTAGTGATCGGGAATGTTGGTAAGAGATAATAATTTAGATGTCTTCTTCTTCTTCTTCTTCTTCTTCTTCTTCTTCTTCTTCTTCTTCTTCTTCTTCTTCTTCTTCTTCTTCTATTGCCCTAACGTTGTGTAATGGTTCTCTATATGATGTTTTAAGTGTCAAACCTCCACTGTACACAATTATGCTCATACTGTGCCTTAATTCGTGGAAGGGGGAAAATCAGAACCCCTTTGTGTACCACTGGCAGACCACTCTTCCTCTCCCTGGTTTAGAACAAGATGCCTTGTCCAGAGCATTGATCTCCAACAGATACCAAGTTGAAAATACTGCATATCTCACTGACTATTCTCTCTGATATCCTGATCCCCAATTTCCTCTTGCCTATCCATGCTCTGATGCCAACCATGTTGCAGCAGAGTCTCAAGGGAATTGCAACAAGTGAGTATTGTAACATTCAAGGAACTGCAGCCAAAGTCCTCCAGAGTTCTTAACATTTTGTAAACATTGCTTGCATTGATCTTTCTCCCTGTAGCACACCCTTTGCTTGGGACATGTCAGGGATTTATTTATTTATTTTACCTTGGATGTCCTTTAGAATGATCTTGGAGTTACAACAGACAAGCCAGTAAAAGACAAACCAGACCATTGTGGCTGTGTGGTTTTCTTTTCTAGACAAAAATGGAGTAGCCTGCTACACTGGCTGCTGCCAAGATCAAGGACTCCTGGGCTTCCTTTCTTCCAGACTTGGCACTTCCCAGAGCTTTCATTCCCACCATCAACTGAATCATTGTGTTTTAGCAATTACTCCAGCAGGCTCCAGCTGGTACTCCATTATCTTGTTTTTCAAATTCAGCCACTCTCACCGTCTCTCACTATTAAACACGGACTCTTGAGTTTAGGAAAAGCCATCATGGGGGAAATGTAAGAACAAGCCCAATGTGACTAATTGGAGTGTCTTGTGCCCAAGGCAAACCAGGTGCAACCTTAGAACTTTGGAGAGTCAGTGGTTTAAACCCATGAGCTTAAACTAAACTCATTCTTTCTAGCTGTACATGGGAAGTTACATTCAGACTTTCTTTCTATCTTTCTTTTGCAGCCAATGTGAATCAAAAATTGACCAGTTTTGATCACCCTACAAATCCTTTGCTTCTTACATTCATGACCACCAGCACTGCATTCAGAAAATGGTTCCATTTCACCAGGCTTCTCAGCCAGTTTGTACCACATTCAACTAGAGACCTTCTCAATCCTCAAGAAATAGACAATCTACATGTAGATTGTCTTTCTTCAAGTCTCAGGACTTCCTGCTAAAAATAAGAAGGGGGTGTAATAGAGGACAATTGAAGGGGCCAGACATGCATCCCTTGGTTTCTCATCACATCTTCACACAATGCCTGATGATTTGTAGATGAATGTGTGATCTAGCAGTCCACCATGGCCATGTGGGGACCCAACCCCTACACACTCAGTCCCTGCCACTGCCATTGTGCCCCCTCCCCAGTGATTCAGCTGGAAGACAAGATGCATGGGGGGACACCTTGTTTCCCATTAGAATCCCTGGAAATGTGGAGGCAGGGGCTACTTCCAATTTTTTTATTATTATTTATTTATTTATTGCATTTCTATACCGCCCAATAGCCGAAGCTCTCTGGGTGGTTTACAAAATTAAGACAATTCAAGTATAAAACAACAGTATAAAACCATAATATAAAATACTATATAAAAGCACAACCAAGATAAAAACAGCAGCAAAAATACAAATTTAAAATACAAATTTAAAACAGCAAGTTCAAATTAATTTATAGACTGTTAAAATACTGGGAGAATAAAAAGGTCTTCACCTGGCATCTAAAAGAATATAACGTAGGTGCCAAGTGAACCTCCTTAGGGAGCTCATTCCACATCCGGGGTGCCAAAGCAGAAAAGGCCCTCCTCCTGGTAGCCACCTGCCTCACTTCCTTTGGCAGGGGCTCATGGAGAAGAAGTGAGGGGAGGGGTGCAGCTCCCACATGGTTCTTCAGGGGGAGATTAGGGTGATCCCCCAAGCTGCAGATATTGGCCACTTCTGGAGTAAGCAGGTTCCACTGAAAAATATTGGTGGCTGAGATATACATGCACCTTCGCTGTTTGACACTGCAATATCAAGTGTAGACTTGCATGTGTGAATAGGCCTTCACAGAAGACCCCTTCACACATTGCTCACATGAAGGGGGCATCACAGGATTAACAAGAAACAGGGCTGTGCCCCTGCCTTAGGCACACTGCCTGGACCCGCCTCTAGATGTCCACACGTAAGCCTTGTTGTCTGCTGTGAAGAAACCAGTGAGTGACTGCAGACAGCCACATCAATGCATGGGCACCTGGGGTTGGGCCAGGCAATACATTGCCATGAGAACTGAATAGCTTGCCATTTGCTTCTTGATACTGAATCACGTTGGGAAATTATGAATAGGAAAACCAATCAGAAGGTAGCACACTTCACCCTGTCGCACACATGCCCCCAAAAGGATGAATAAATATTGTGATTGTGTGCTCAGACAGACTGCAATTTGGGTAAGAGTGAGAGAGCCAAAGAGACAGAGGACTATAAGCTAATCTCATTTTCGGATGCTGACTGTCTCCCTGGAGATTTGATGTGGGAGCAGTAATCTTCGCCTCTCTGTTGGAGTGTTTAAGCTATATACTCCCACATATACTTCAACCTGTCTCGTGTGTGTGTGTGTGTGTGTGTGTGTGTGTGTGTGTGTGTAAAATAAAATACCAATAAGCCTACAATCACCCATTTCTACAGGGAACCTAACCTTAGGAAGGTTTGTACCTTTGGAATTTCTCACCACTCAGTAGATGGTGTGTGTGTAACAGTATCAAATACCTCATTGAGAAGCATTTAGACATTCTGCTGCCACTCATTAACTGTCTGTAGTTATCAAGTGTGGAAAAAGCACACGATGTACCTGCCTGTGTGAGCCATGCAGACTGAAAAAAGGCTGTCTTGGGATTAGCAAGTGACATTGTGTTATAGGGCCCATGTCATGTAGCGGAATGATCAACGGAGAGAAAATAAATGCAGCTTGCAAGAGCTTTCCTCCTGGGACAATTTGTCATAAGCAGAAATCACCAGAAGTAAATAGATAAAAATCACTATGTGCAACATTTCCTCAGCCTGCCCCAGGAACTAAACAAATATTTTGTTCTTAAGGAAGGTACAGCCAGCTGGCTCCACACACAAACACACACACACACACCCCTCTCCATGGGTTGTGCTGAATCTGTAGTTCTGTGTATGTACAACTGTAAGCATGTAGAAAGTGAAACCATATTATCATCTTTTGCCCAATATGCAGAGGTTAATGCTGGAACCAGTGTCGTATTCCATTACCTTCCTGGCAGGACAACCCTGGAATTGGTGGAGACTTTGGAAGAGGATCCTGTCACTGGTACCAGTGGTTGTTTGGGTCAGGGACATTCAGAAGATGTCGATAGCCCTCGTGGGAACACCAAAAGGAGCAATGCCCTGCTCAAAGAGTCTGATTCTCTGGAAGAACCAAATCACCCGGACTTGTTCCATCCTTCTGCTGCAGGCCTAGCAAGATCACCAGAGAAGCCCAAAGCAGGCAGTGCAGTCCCTGTCTGCATCAAATATCTTTGAGCCCTACTCATGAAGAGGAAGCATGCTCTGGATTGGGAGCACAATGACAAGACAGGAAGGGCAACCAAATCTCCTATAAAGCTAAGTTGGCGCCTAGCCCTCACTGAAGCTCTCTGTCTTCTTGTGCTCTCTGCTGGACAGCTCCCTGGCTAACCAGACCCTTCTGATGGTTGCTCCACTGGATTGCTGTCATGGCAGGAACAGGACAGCCAGCCGTATGTGGGAATGGGACCAGCCACTGCAATTCCAACTGCCCTTCCTATGTTCAGTCTACACATGGAGACAAAGTCGAGAAAAGGGCTAAACAGTTGGCCTCAGCTGAATTTATGTGAATTTTTTTATTTTATATTGAAACTTGCATTAATTATTTTTTACACTGGAGCAAAGGGTGGGGGGAGAGATGTCCAAACAGCTCTGCAAATTATGCAAATGAACCAAAAGTGCTTTTCGATTTTTCATCCAAGTCCCAGACCCAAAACATTGCTCATAGGAAGCTGGGCAGAAACTCCCGAAGATCTGGGGAGGCTGGGGTTAAGCTCTTGGAAACTTCTAAGGAGACTGTTGAAAACACAATGAAAAGGAGACAGCTTCTTTGACAATAAGGAAAACAAAACTGGATGGATAGTTTTGCATGGTCCTAAAAAATATTCTTGTTGGAACAGTACTCTTTCTTTGTGTGATGATGGATCATTTTAGAGCAAGCTCTTTAATGTAATAACTTAGTATCTCACTGTGACTCACTACCATGGTCAATTTTGTCAGTTACATTAACTTGAAAATGTTCCAGATTTCTCAGGTTTATGGCCTATCACCATACATAAAGGTGGTTGTTGTTTCCTGTATCACTTTCCATTTTATTTTCCCATCCCTGCATGTATCTTAAAGCAACAATAAACACAGGCATAAACACAGTACTGTAGTAGACTACGATTTATTCTTAGTTGTTTTGAAGTCAATGGTTAGCATTAAAGGTGGATATTTATGTTTTCCTGAGTTGATGGGACAATGAAATATTTCTCCCATTTCCAGCTATGAGCATTGAAAAATAACCAAGAGGAGTCATTCCCAAATGAAGTGCTGTGCCACAGTTGTGAGCTGCAAGAGACTGGCTAGCATGCCATAAAAAACTAAAATAAACAAAGGTTCCTTTAAAACTCAAATCACCTATTAACATAGGAGGATTCTTGTTGCATCTCTGCCTGCCTGCCTTGCCTCTACCCAATCAGCTTCTGCTGATTACATAATTTTGCTGCACCCTGCATCATGTGTGATTGGATCATCTAATCTCTCCCCATGCACAGACACAATAAAATCACTCATTTTCAGAAGAGTTCCTTCACACTCTAAACTTATACATTATTGCTACTAACCTCCAATTAACTCAGGGAGGAGAATTACCACCACTATCAGAAGCATGAAAGCCCTGATCTAGCACTACCCTAAATTAGGGATGTTCAAGCTTCAAATTTGGAATTCTGAAGTATGGCAGCCATTTTTGTGTGCAATCTGCCATTTTCTGCATAGCCCTAGTCCCTAGTCCCAGTTAGAGAACTACAGCTCCCAGCATGCATTGCAGCCAATCAGAGAGCAGTATTCTCTTCCCAATGGCAATAGTGGACCAAACCTTTGAGTGATGCTGTGTTGTTTAGAGAATCAGGGACTAAGCCTTTTTAGTAATTTAGAGAATAGAAAGGGAAACTTGAGAAAACTAGCAATGCCAGTAGACTGATCTGATAGCTGGGCAGCAGGGGAAATGGGGATGGAGCTCCATGGGCCACACAGAGAATGGCCAAGGGCCACATGTGGCCATGGGCCACAGGTTGCCCACCTATGCACTAATCAGAAGGGTAAGCTGCAAAGCCAATGCATCTTGCAGTTCTCTGAAACTACAGGAGTGCAATGCCTCAGGCGCAGGAGCGTGACATTCTCTTACTCAAGAGAGGCCTTTAACGGCAATGAATTCCCATTCTGTGGAGACTGCCAAGTAACTGAGCGCAAACTGCTTCACAGTTATTTTAGTGCTTCAAAAGCAATCCCGAGGCTTCTGAGGGAACATTATACATATGTCTGGAGTGTGGAAAGGATAGCAAAGCACCGAGAAAAGTGCTGCATCACCAGTGCTAGGAGCGCTGGGTTGACACGGCTAGCCTTTTACCAGTGACCTAAAACTATGCTACTTAGAGTTTCCTAATATCACAGCAAATTATGATTGTGGTTCTGCAATGGCTGGACAGGGAGATAACTAATATGTGGTGACAGGAAGCCTGTAAACGCAGCAGTTTTCAAACTGCGATCCAGGGAACCTCCTTGGAAATTGATGGCAGTAATGGCAGATAAGCTTCCTTGGAAAAGATTGTGTGTTTGGTGCTTTTTCATATAGAAAGGGGGTGGGAAAGAGATGGCCCAGTTGGAATGTGGGTGGGGGGTGATTGAGGTTTATAAATGTGCATGGTGTGGAGAAAGTGGAGAAGGAAGACTTATTCCCTCTTGCATGATGCTAGAATTCATGGTTTCCCAAAGATATCGACAGGCAGAAGTTTCAGGAGAAGCGAAAGCAGGGCCAGACCTACCATTAGGCAGAATGAGGCAGTCTCCTCAGGCAGCAGATGGTGGGAGGTGACAGCAAGGTGATGCAGGAGAGAGAGAGCTGTAGGTCATGCAGCCTGCCTTGTGACCCTAAGCTAGCCTACTCATTTGTGGTTGGCAATGCTGTCCTATTGCCAGTAAGATTTTTGTAAACTGCCTAAAGAACTTCAGCTATGGGGCAGTATAGAAATGTAATAAATAGAATAATAATAATTCAATTGCCACCCCAACCAGCTTTTGTACATGGAATGGGAAGAGGCGCCATCTTGTCTTTTGCCTCAGGCAGCAAAATGTCTTAGGGCAGCCCCGAACAAAAGCCAGTAGTTCATCCCCCAATGTATAACTAGCACATGAAATTCACTGCCGCAAAATGTGGTGATGGACACCCAGTAGATTCATTAGTCATCATGACTGAACAGAATCACCATGGTCAGAGGCAACATGCCACCAAGTACCAGCTGCTGTGAGGCAACAGAGGCGGGAGGCTGCTTTTGCCGAAGCATCTGGTTGGGCCACAGTGTGGGTAACGGGATTTTTGTGGATCTGGATCCTGGATCTGTTTTTAGGTTCATAGCTTAAAGTTGTTTATAGTTGTTTTTAGATGTATGTTTCAGTGCATGTTGCATGCTTTTGTGGTTTTAAATTTTGTATATGGTTTTTAATGGTTTTCATCTTTGCAAACGGCCCAGAGAGCTTTGGCTACAGGGCAGTATAGAAATGTAATTAAATAGAATAATAATAATAATAATAATAATAATAATAATAATAATAATAAGAAGAAGAAGAAGAAGAAGAAGAAGAAGAAGAAGAAGAAGAAGAAGAAGAAGAAGCATATTCATAACTTTACTCTTCTTCTGAGTGATGACAATGTTGGTAATGAGGAACGTTATAGATACCATATAAACACAGACATTACATCTACATGGGTAATGAGGTTAAAGCATTTGCTCATTATCCGTTTTTCCCCCTTCCAATTGCAAAACTAGAACAACATGGTTACCATATTTCATTGTCAGAATGAACCACTGACCTACATATTAAAATATAAAATATTTAATCAATGGGATAGTATATCTGTTACTTTGAATTAGCAACTCATGCAGAAAGAGCAGCTAAAACAAGATTTGATATGCCAATATGATATTTTCAAACCTATTTTACCTCTGTAGTTTTATGTAATATTTATTGCTCAGTTACTGTTCTCGACTTGGTCTTATGGGGTTTTTTATGTATTATGTATGTTGTCAAAACTGTTTGATAAAACAACAATAACCGTGACAATTAGACTCCAGTTTTAAAGCATCCAGCAGTGTATTCTCTTGTCATTATGGATAACATCATACATCAGTGCCAGTTCAATCCCTAACTGAATGTTCATTTAGACATTAGTGTAGCCATAAACAGGGTTGTTTAGTCCTATAAAGGGTGGAGCCAGTCAGGGGAGAGTTAGGAGTTCCCTCTGCTATAGAGATGTGAAGGACCAGGGGGAAATAAGTGGGGGGGGAGTGTTCCCCACTTTTTTTCCTGAGGACTGTTTTTGGGTTTTCCCCCCAAAACAATGGAAAAACTGAACAGCTTTGGATTATGAAATATGTTCTTTTAAAACTTAAGGTATTTTGTTACCCAGTTTTGGCTCAGAAGTGTATAGCATCTTGGTGACCTAGAGGAATGTTTGGATTGACTGATTAAATTTTGCAGGAAAGAATTCCATAATCCTTTTTGGATGATGATGAGCCATTGGTTGCATTGTTCTTGTGTTAAGCTTGTGCATTGTTCTTGTATTAGAGTATAATGTATTTAGGTCTATGTGGGTTGAGCTACTTTAGGCTGACCATTTGCCAGGACATGTCCGGAAATCCCACCCCCAATTGGGATCCGGGGGGAGATTTCAAAATCCTTCCAAATGTCTGGAAAAATTGCCGGAAGTGTCCTCCGGAGGTACGCAGATCAGCTACACCATTTGTGTAGCAGCTACACAAATGGCATAGGTGCTACATCTTTATTCCAAGAAGCCTTTCTTTAACATGCAGCCTTGGATTTCTGTTTTGTTGTTTTTTGCTTCTTTTTGAATTTTGTTTTAACTGTTTTATTCTGTTTTTATTTTCATTTTACCTTGTACACCGCTCCGAAATTTTTTCAATGAGGAGCGGTATATAAATATTCTAAATAAAATAAATAATAAATACATCATTAGCGTAGCTGATCTGAGCAGTTCATGGAGAAATAGAAGACGTGCGAGTGCCCTCCCCATCTCTCACAATTTGAAAGGGGTTGTGGGTATTGGGAGAAGCATGGGGCACATGTGTGCTCCAAGAAGAATGATGGCTGGCCGGCTGCCATGGCAGCTCAGAGGAAGACCAGCCACAGCAACCACCCACCTGCAGTGGCACGAAGGGCTCCAGAGCTCTGGTTCATTTCTATGGGTTAACATGAGATGAGATGGCATGAAAGAGGTGGAGTCGTCAGGAAGGGGCTTCCCTGCAGCTTCATCTTGTTTCCCAGTTGAATTCAGGACACTCCACATGGCAAGATTCACAAGTCTGGACATGTTGAGGGGATAGATCCCTCCTTAAGGTAGGGATGAGGAGAGGATGGTCCCCTGAAAAGTGTTCTTGTCTGGGATCTGATTTGTGTCATTTTTGTATCTTGGATTTTAATTGGGGTGGGGGGAGGGAGAGACCTACAGTTTCTTTCTTTCTTTCTTTCTTTCTTTCTTTCTTTCTTTCTTTCTTTCTTTCTTTCTTTCTTTCTTTCTCTACTTTTGTGCTGCACAAACTAACAGGACTGCTGATATTTCTTTCTTTCATTAAGAACATTGGGGTAGACGGGTACTCGTTCCTGGCAGAGTACTGGACCAGATGCTCTTGTGGTGCTTTCCTTTTGGGGGGGCTGTTTTTATGTCATGTGGATGGCACGTGTCTAGAGCCCACAGGTGCAGGACGATTACACATCACCTCTCAAGCCACTTTAAATACTTTTAGACTTTGTCATCAGGATTAAAATTATAAGAATGTTAAAGTCTGTGTTGTCTTGTGTGGCTCTAGAAGAAAATACACACACAACGGAGCCATGGCAAAATAGAGAATGCAACAGTTTACTGGTACCATGATATTTTTAATCTGTTTTAGTGATTATGAATTTTGGAACTTACAACTTAACACCTCGTAGGTGCTGAACTTGTTTTTAGGCTGGTTTAAGAAAGACCTAAAGATGGATTTTCCTTCATTTTTTCAGTGTATGTTCAAAGCAGAGATTGTAATCTAACACTGACTGTAAATAGTTACAAATAAATAACTTCCTAAATATTGGAATAATAGAAATAGAGCAGGAGGTTGTGATCTTATTGAGGTGCCACCTTTTGACTTGGCTGTTGTTGCTTGGTTTATTTATTTATTTATTGCATTTTTATACTGCCCAATAGCCAAAGCTCCCTGGGCAGTTCACGAAAACTAAAACCATTCAAAGTATAAAACAAACAGTATAAAAACATGATATAAAATACACATTAAAAAGTGATTAAAAACATACCACACATGATTAAAACATCTTGAAAACATCCTTAAAACATTCTAAAATTTCACTGGATAGGCCTGTCGGAATAGATCAGTCTTTATTGCTTTTTTAAACTCTAAAAGACTGTCAATTTGACGAATCTCCTCCGGCAGGCCATTCCACAATCTGGGGGCAGCAGAAGAAAAGGTCCTCTGGGTAACAGTTGTTCATCTAGTTTTTGCTAGCTGAAGTAGATTCTTCCTAGAGGACCTGAGTGTGCAGGGCGGATTGTATGGGAGAAGGTGATCCCACAGGTATCCTGGACCCAAACCATGTAGGGCTTTAAAGGTAATAACCAACACTTTGTACTTCACCCGGAAACTAATCGGCAGCCAGTGAAGAGATTTTAAAACTGGTGTAATGTGGTCACCTCTAGGTGTACCAGTGACCAGCCTGGCTGCCATATTTTGGACTAATTGAAGTTTCCGGACTAGGCAAAGAGGTAGCCCCATGTAGAGTGCATTGCAGAAGTCAAGCCTTGAAGTTACCAGTGCGTGCACTACCGTCTTTAGGTCTTCCAACTCTAGGAAGGGGCACAGCTGGCGTATCAGCCGAAGCTGATAGTAGGCACTCCTGGCCGTCGCATCTATCTGGGCTGTCATTTTGAGCGACGGATCCAGAAGCACCCCCAAACTGTGAACACAGTTCAGGGGGAGTCTTTCAGGGGGAGTGTTACCCCATCCAAAACCAGTTGACACACCTCCAAACCCAGGTTGCAGCCTTTGACAGCTAGCACCTCCGCCTTGTCTGGATTCAGCTTCAGTTTGTTTTTCCTCATCCAGCCTCAGGTTTGAGAGATTAATATCCACTAGTGTTGAAAGAAAAAGCAGAGTTTGGTTTTGTTTACTTGTGTTGAAGCTTTCTGAGCTATTCAGTTTTCAGCTGTAGAATGGTAATGCCTACTCTTGAATACATTCAAGGCTTAATTTGCAAAATTGCTTGGTCTTTTAAGAGCATTTGTTGTGATCATTTTCTTTTTATATCATATGACTATAATAATGTTATCAACTCAGTACCACTCACCTACTTGCTTACTTTTGAAGCAAGGATTTATTTTATTTTTTTGCCTTTAGCATAAATCTCTGTCGGCTCATAAGCCCATTTAATTGTTTCTCATAGCTATTCCTATCAGCCTCCTCCCAACCTGGTGCCCTCCAGATGTGTTGGACTGAAGCTCTCATAATTCCCAGCCAGCATGCTGGTTGGGAATTCTGAGAGGTGTACTCCAATACACCTGGAGGGCACCAGGTTGAAGAAGGCTGCTGTAGAAGTAGTGAAACTGGCTAGAGATATAGGTGCTTCTGAGTTATAATCATTTAAAGAGAGCCAGTGTGGTGCAAGTGGCTAAAGTGTTGGATTGGAAGATCCGGGTTCTAGTCCCCATTCAGCCATGAAAACCCACTGGGTGACTTTGAGCCAGTCACAGACTCTCAGCCCAACCAACCTTACAGGGTTGTTTTTGTGAAGATAAAATGGAAAGGAAGAAGATTATGTATGCTACTTGGGGTTCCTTGGAGGAAAAAAAGGCAGCATATAAATGCAATAATAATAAATAGTCACAAGTGGCAAGAAAGTAGGGCTTTGAGGTTGGTCTTTCCTCTCTTCTCGCCATCCTCCCTATATTGTGCATGTTTATCTGTGGAAAGTGGTTACTAGATGATGATGATGATGATGATGATGAGCATTTAGTCAAACTGTTTTAGCAACACAACAGCCCTTTAAGGTAGGTCAATTGCACTAAGAAATTTTATTCTGTTTCTAAGGAATTTCTAATTTATTTATTTATTTATTTATTATTACATTTTTATACCGCCCAATAGCCGAAGCTCTCTGGGCGGTTCACAAAAATTAAAACCATAATAAAACAACCAACAGGTTAAAAGCACAAATACAAAATACAGTATAAAAAGCACAACCAGGATAAAACCACGCAGCAAAATTGATATAAGATTAAAATACAGAGTTAAAACAGTAAAATTTAAATTTAAGTTAAAATTAAGTGTTAAAATACTGAGTGAATAAAAAGGTCTTCAGCTGGGCATGTTGGGGTGGGCACGCCTCATTGAGGGCGGCCATATTGTCCTCCTTTTTGGTTTCCAAAATATGGTCACCCTACTTTATATAACTGAAGACAGTTGAGGGGTTTTCAATTTAGATCTTTGCAGGCTTTGAATGTTTTTCTTTTCATCCTGTTTGTGAAGAAGTTTGTGAATTTTGGAGATTCCAAAAAACAAAACAAACTAAATTCTCACCCATCTGCAATAATGAAATTCAGTAGGCACTGAATGTGTACCTTACCTTACATGTAGCCATTAAAAATAAGGATCCTGTGAAGGGGAAAATGGCAGCAATTCAGTACTTAAATCATTGTTATATACACAAGGATTCAAACCTAGACTTTTAAGAGCCCAAGCCCTTTTCACCCATCTCTACATAGGAGCCACAGAGGCAGAAATTAAATTAGCACAATTAGTGCCATTTAAGCATGGTTTCTCAGTTAAGTTCAGGTGGGGCTGGGGAACTCCACCAATGGGGTGGCATGTCCATCCAAAGGCCCCCAATATGACCGTGGCAATCATAGGCATAGGGATACAACTGGCTGAGTTTTTGCTGATCAGAGGACCCAATGCAAAGTGTTCCAAAGTCCTGCTTGAAATGGCCTTGTATTTGCTGGATCCAAATTTCCCTGACTTCCCTGATACACCCCTGGATTCCCCCCCCCCCCGCCCCAATTTATGCCACTTCCAGGCTGCTGGATGTGTTTTCCTCCTATTCCTTTCAATAGGGGGGAAATGTTAAGAAGCAAAATTCCACAAGGAAAAAAGTTGGAAACAAACCCTTTTTCTGTCATGGCTGGCATGAACCAACAGGACTCCATATCCAACAGTTAATGGTCTACCCATGCATGACCTTTATTTGATGATTTCAGAAAGAAATGGCTTGAATCTTTCTCTGTACATTTCTTCTAAACTGAACTCATTAAGGGAAATTTTCAACAAATAAATTATGAAAATCCTGTATACATGTTATCATTCTCTCCAGCTTTTTAGTTTCATGTGCATTAGAATCAGAACTTTTTTCTTTTTTATAAAGCATTTGAAGAATGGTTAAAAATGTCTATGTCTCCTGCCCCCTTATTTGCAGCACAAACAAACCATAGCTTTATATTTTCGCATTTAAACAAACAGATGGTACTATATCACAGAATTCCGCTTAAGTACCTAAACAAGAAAATCTATGATAATCCTTGAAGCGTTGGAAGTATAGTGTATGAAATTATTCATGCAATACTCCTGTTTTAGATTGAATAGGAAAATGTTTAAACTAAATAAGCTATGAAGCATCTTAAATATCCAGAAGAAACTTTTATTTTACACATAACAAAATAATTCACACCCACAATATGTACAATATGCTCCATTGTACATACCATGCCTATTATATCAGTGTTATACAGGGAAACACTTTCTGAAATGGAAAATCACCATTATATATCTGCTGTTTTAAACCTGAGCTTATCTAATCCACGTGCAATTTCCTTCATTTTATCCTCTTCTCATTTTTGATTTTTGATTTTGGCCAAAAATTAAATATATTTACATTTTAAACTCAACATGGGATAATCATACTGAGAGCAACTACCATTGCACAAGGGGGAGAACAGGGAGGAATCATTAACGCCACCCCTTCCCACACAACTCCATCACTGTTCCAGCAGATGTCTGCATGTTGGACAGTGAGCTTCTCCAGCAGAGAGGCTTTTGTATTTGAACAGGGTCCTTGCATGAATTGGGACCTGATATTCCTCCTTGAGGAGTGGTCATTTTGTGAGTGGAGCAGGGGAGTGCCTGAATAGGGCCACTATTCATGACACATGTAGAGATGTGTTTCAGTACATGGCATGGCCAGAAAACATTCTAGAATGAGTACCCAAAAATATGGCTGGAGACACGGTAAGTCTCAACCCAGTTTGGACAGCTTTTCAGTTTTCCTCTTCCCCTCTTTTCTGAAGTGTTCGCCACCGTCTCTTTCTGCGTACAAACATTTGCTGATATCAATTTCTCTCTAATCAGTCAACACGGATTCTGTACAAGGGAGCCACAATTGATTTCAATTCACACAAAGTGCAGGTTCTAGTTATATTTATTTATTATTTGGTTTATTACATTTATATCCCACTTGCTTTCCTCCAAGGAACCCAAGGCAGCATATATAATCCTCCTTCTCTCCATTTTACCCTCGCAACAACAACCTCTCAACAACAACCCTGTGAGGTAGGTTGGGCTGAGAATCTGTGACTTACATGGCTGAGTGGGGACTAGAACCCGAATCTCCTGATTCCCACTCCAACACTCTACCCACTACATCACCCTGCCTTATCAACCAGTAGGCAGTGTAAATGAGAAATAGTTTTGTCTACCAGGGTACCTTTCTTTTCTTTTCTTTTAAATTGCTGTATCTGTAAGCTATAAAGGAGTGATTTATTTCTCCATCCCCACAGCCTCCTCTTGGGTTTCGATGCCACAAAAACAGCACCTAGAGGGTGCCACGGTGAATGTCAGTGCCTGTCATTTTATCTTGACAATGAAATCTACATTTTTTACAAGTCCCTTGACTTCCATTCACTTGCTATTAATAAGCAGTCATCAGCCAAGCAGCTGGTATTCTTCATTCCCCTGTGATTGCGTTCAAGTGATAAATTGTTTAACCTTGATGGGACCTAGGATGCGTCGGCTACACATGAAATAATAAATTAATGAGTTTCATTTCTTCAATTAACGTTGGTTATTGCTTCAGTGGTGTCCTTAGATACATCTTTGGCTCTTTCTCTGATGGTGTTGCCAGATTTGCATTGCTATCCTGTACAGTGCACCTGATAGCAAACTAAGCACTGTGCATTTGACAGGAGGCTCAGGGAGAAATTGAGCCAAAAATATGTGGACTGGCAGTATATCTAACCTAATTTCCTTTTTAAAAAATGCCATTTAATAGAAGAACTGTTCAAAGTCACATTCCACTGACACTGTTGTATTGAAAGGTGTTGCTTTTTAATCATATTATGTATGTTTGTTGTATTTTAGTTGTTGTTGTATTCAATTAATTTCTCATGCCTTCTATGTGAACTGGGATTTCTCCCTTATAGAGTTTGTATCTTTAATGTAGAATTATGAAAGCATCTGTGCAGACAATCAAGGAAGTGTGGTAGGATATAGTTATCCCTGAATATAAAGAACTTTTTTACATGAGCAATTTATTACATGCTCATGATTGGCCACTCATGGAAGTTTGTAGGACATTTACCTGATGCTGTCAGCCTCCAGGACATCTCTTGCCCCTTCCCCCAGAAATCTCACTAAAACAAAAAACCCAGAGATAATCTGATGTCTAAAAGAATTGCCAGATTGAATCTGCCACAAGATGGCACAGTTTCATTGACTTCTATGAAACATTCAACCATTGCGGAAGGTTTCAATTACAAATCACATGGTCGCAACTGAAGAAGCCATAGTAAAAGTGGGAAAGCCTGAGAAAAAAAGCCTGGTAAGACATGCTTAAAATCAATAGAAATGCAGGGAAGGTCAGATGGGGGGAGTTATATTGTTCTCTATGTCAAAAAGGACATAAAGTCCTAATGTACTGGAAAATGTAAGATAAAACTCCTCCACATAATCACCATGAGTGGGAATAGCAGACCCGAAAAATAATTTACTATGGAGGTCATACTATTCTCTGCCTGACCAAAAATTATGGTAGTATATTGAGATGGAAAGGAGAAATCAGAGAAGCAGCAAATGTGAAATGTTGTATTTAGACTCCTAGCGAAGCTTTGGACCCAGATAGAAGCTTTGGGAAGTCAAGCTGCTTGCCTCCAAGAAGAGGTGAGCATTGCAAACCCCTGAATTCTCCAGCTCAGAAACAATTTGCTGCTTGCCTCTTCTGACCCAGTTCTATGATGGGATTATTTAGTAATGAAGACTCCTGTAAAAAAGACAACTAGTAGAGAGAAAAACAGAAGTCAAAATAGTCCCACCTGAACAATAAAGAAGACCACACTCTTCTTAAGTGAAAAAAACCCAGTTTTACTCACAAATATTCTTGCATATGTAATGCAGGTATAGAGTTGACAGTACAGAGTTTCAAATAGAGTTTGTTCAGTCCATTTTTTGTTCCATTACACCAGCAGGAATGATAGAGAAAAGGGGGAGGAAGGGGCAGAGGAAAAGGAAGAAAGCACAGGAAATCACATTGTAGGCTATAGATATAAATTCTCATGAACTAACTAACTGCAACACTACCCCCTTCCAGTAACTTGCAGTTGAGGTTGCATTGGTTGCAATATTCCCAACACTCTAAACACCGTGGAGGAATTTTTGTTGTTGTTGTTGAGGACTACATGTCCTCAGGGATAATACGTTGGGTGCACATGTGGAGCAGGGGGTGGGTGGGTGGAAGTAGAGCCAAAACTGTGGGGCCAAATCAGAAGGTGAGTGTGGCCACCCCTTTCATCTCTCTCTTTCATTTCCTCATTTTCTATCTCTCTTCTTGCTCCCCACCCAGCAGGTTATCCAGAGAGGACAACTCACTCTTGCTAGAAGTCTGAACTGATCTGTTGCAGAGGGATTCCTGCTCCTTTCAATGCTCCACTCATCTTGGATTCCCCCCTCATTTCCCCCTCCTTCCCACACTCTGGGCTGACCCCACCTGTATGAAACTAGGCTTAGGGACATACCTGGCCCTTGGGCCTCATTTTGCCCATCCCTGTCCTAAAACAATATCTTCATGCTGCTTGGAGACACTCCACTAAAACCATATTTGGCCATGTGACTCTGTTAGTGAATATGGAGATCTAAACAGGTTCATAATTCCATCACAATCCAGATTTATTTATTTACTTACTTATTGCATTTTTATACCTCCCAATAGCCAAAGCTCTCTGGGTGGTTCTCAAAAATTAAAACCATTCACAGTATAAAAACATGATATAAAATACAATATAAAAGCACAACCAGGATAAAATCATCAGCAGTGCAGAAATAGAAATTTAAAACACAAATTTAGAACAGCAAAGTTAAAATTAATTGAGTTAAATTAATTTAGTTAAATTAATTAATTCAGTTAAAATACTGAGTGAATAAAAAGGTCTTCACCTGGCGTCTGAAAGAATATAGTGTAGGCGCCAGGTGAACCTCTTTAGGGTGCTCATTCCACAGCTGGGGTGCCACAGCAGAGAAGGCCCTCCTCCTGGTAGCCACCTGCCTCACTTCCTTAGGCAGGGGCTCACAGGGAAGGACCCCTGAGGATGACCTTAGGCTCCAGGCAGATACATTGATTTTTGTGAACGTCCAAAGAGCTCCAGCTATTGGACGGTATAGAAATGCAATAAATAAATACATACTTTTTCCTTGGTTGTTGTTTTCTTTTCCTTGTTCCCCACAGCATCCTGACACCTAGACATTTAGCAGATTTTGTTTCCTGTCATTGCTCTGTCTTCTAGCCAAGACAAGCCCCATCTGTTTAATATGCATGCCAGGCTGCCATTAAAAGCCACAGGAGCCGGGCCCATTAAAAAGGTGGGGACCCTGCCCAGCTTTCTCTTTTCCTCATGCATTATAAAACCCGTTGCTGATTGCCTGGTTTCCTTTATAGCCCGATGGCACTGTGCACTGGTAAATAAATGCCGATGTTGGCCGCTTGGGGCAAAGAAACGGGAGCCTTGCGATTCTGGTCCTGGCTTAACAAGAAATCATCACCGAGCCAGAAAATGAAAGACGGCAAAGCTCAGGGAGTCTTGGGCACTCAAGGGACTTTCTCCCTCCTTCTCAGGGAGGCTGTGAAAAGGACAACTGGAGCCTGCTGGCTTTCGACAGCTGTATCTCATTTGCAAGCCTGGCCCTGCCTTATAAGGAAAGGGCACACTGCCTGTCAAAGAAGAAAGTCACAGGGAGTCCTCCAGGGGAGTGAAACCTACCTGAAGCGAAAGCGACTGAACTATCCTGGAACTCCGGAGGCTGCATGCAAGGCAGTCGAGGCTTCATAAGCTGCCTTTGTTTACTTCTGATTAATAGATTAGCCAAGACAGAGGTTCCTTGGAAGTTCAAAACTTCAGAGTGTTGCCATTTCTTTTCGGTTTGAATCCTATAATGATGGGCATGCCAACTTCTATAGGGATGGGGTCTTTTTTTAAAAAAAAAAAAATCCCTCTCTTGTAAGATTCCCATCTATATACCAAGAGGCCCTTGAGAATGGTATATATTATATAATGAAAAGGAGAGATGGTGCAGGGACATTAGGTGTTAGCGCGGTGTGAGGCCCGGTTTCCCTCCTGTGCATCCAGATGACGCACAGGGGAATCCGGGGTCAGGCTGCGCTAAAACCTGCCTTAAGCCGGCATAAGCGAATTCGCTTATGGCCCGGCTTTTCCGCAGCCCCGGCCTCAGGCCAGGGTTGCAGAATGTCTAGCAGGGTCCATGGCTTTTTGCAGCTGCTCGCTTACTCGCGAGTAGCTGGGAAAAGCCACAGACTGGGCACAGCGCTCATACGGGCGCTGTGCCCATCGGGCCGGGCGGGATCCCGGGGGGGAGGGAGGGGCGGGGGGGAAGGCCGGACCTGGCAGGAGAGAGGGGGGGGAGAAGGCCGGGCATCGGGGATGGTGGATGGGAGCTAGGGAAGGAGAGCCGGGCATCGGGGACAGGGGTGAGGGAAGGAGAGCCGGGGACGGGACGGGGCGAGGGAAGGAGAGCCGGGCATTGGGGATGGGGGCGAGGGGAGGAGAGCCGGGGACGGGGGCGAGGGAAGGAGAGCCGGGGACAGGGCATCGGGGATGGGGGGAGGACGGCCGAGCAGGCAGGGGGGGCATCAGGAATTGGGGGAGGATCAGGGGCAGGGGGAGCGGGGGGGCTTAATTTTTTTTAAAAAAACCACTTACCTTCTCCGGCGGCTCTCCAGCGCACATGGCCCCTTTAAACAAAAACAAAAAAAATGGCCAACGCTACGGGGCTTCCCGTTGCCCCATCACGTTGTGCATCTAGAAGCCAGCGACGGCGTGCGCTAGCTCTAGCGCGCCGTCGCCCCTCCTCCCTGCCGGCTTATCCGGCAGGTCTAGCAAGGCCCTAGGTAACAGTATGGGAGATATACGCAGTGCCTTTGACACTTGCTTATAGAAAGTGGTACTATTCCCACTGTAGCACCGTGCTAAGTCTTTAAAATGGGGGATCCCAGAGCCTGTCTAGAAGTCAGACTCTCTAGCCTGGATGTCCTTTTCCTTCATCCCTATCTGTTGGTTTAGAAGATGAAATGATGGTGACTGATCTTTGTGCAAAGAAGCACTCTGCTCGTACATGCCATCGTCTCAGGTGAGCAGGGTAGCATTTGAACTGCAAACACACGCAAAGATCTCAGCTGACCCTGAGCTGGCGAATTTCTGCCCAGCATGAATCTACCCATATAATAAACTCACCATCTAAGACCCTCCTCCAGGTGCCTCCTCCAAGGGAGGCTCAGAAGGTGGCAACAAGGGAGATGGCCTTCTCAGTAGCGGCCCCTCAATAATAGGATGTTCTCCCCGGTGAGGTCCACCTGGCACTAACATTGTCATCTTTTAACCAACAGGTTAAGACTGTCCTATACTCCCAGTCATTTGACAGTATCTATATAAGAATACAGTAGTATAAGACTTATTACTCGAGATCTCCCAGACCAATTTTGCTCATTTTTGTTTTAAACTGAAACTTGATCACTGTAGATGTGCAGAAAATTCAATAAAGTTCAAAGCTTGAGTCTTAATAGCAAATAATTTCCTATGCCCTAAACAGGCAGGGCAGTCCCTCCACCAGTAGGATGATGGATAGTCCTGCTTGGCCAATCAGTGTGGAGTGAAGGCAGGCCCTGGGAGGGGGTGAGGCCATGCTGTGTGCAAACTTTGGAGGGGGTATTTACTATGCATGAGCCATATTTGCATTATTCATGTGTCCCTTTGGTTAGGCGATTGAGGGGCAAAAGAGTGGAAAAGGAGCAGGTCTACTAGCAGGCATAGTGACATGGGCTTTACACTAGCGTGATAAGATTTTTAACAGGTCCTGGGAGGTGTTGCTGATCATACAAAATTGTTTTATATTATATTTTTAGGGTTTTAATCTTTGTAAATCACCCAGAGAGCTTTGGCTATTGGGTGGTATAGACATGGAAAGGAATGAAATGAAATGGCATTTCTTTGCAGCAAGAGAAAAGATGGAAAAGGTAATGGGAAAACATGGGAGGATTATGAATCTGTAGCCTGTAAAATTCTGTAAATGAGGCAGGGAGATGGTTCAATAAAAGCCTCATCTGGAAACTCCCTAAATATAGAGCCGAGTGTTATTCCTTTGTTATATTTATATCTCACCATTACTCCAAGGAGCCCAAGGCGGCATGCAGGGTCATCCTCCTTTTCATTTTATCATCACAACAACCCTGTGAGGTAGGTTAGGCTGAGAGTCAGTGATGGGCCCAAAGTCATCTAGTGAGGCTCATGACAGAGAGGGGACTAGAAACTGGGTCCCCTAAATCCCAGTACAGCACCCTAGCCGCTACACCACACTGGCTCCCACTGTTAAAACCTGCAGAGACAGGGAGGGAGAGGAATTTTTCAAACTATATAGTTGAACACAGTGAACTTATCTCCATATACGTTTTTGAGGACCTGATTACATTTTGCACCCTTCCTGCTCGTTCCCCTCTCCTACTCTATGAATAATACAACTCCATAAAATAGTCCAGAAGGAAATTCTGAGCTTCTGTCTCACTAATTTCTCTCCAAGGACTAAACCAGCTCACTCCAAATCCCTCATAATGCGGCTTTTCAGCAAAGCAGAGCTGCAATATGCAACTTACCCATTTATTTTCTTATTTATGTCATTCACCTTCACGAGCCGCAGAACTAGAGCAGGAAAACATTATTCTTCCCATTTTAGAGATGAGTTTGCCAGCAGCCAGTTTATTCAAAAGATCCTGGCGCCCTCTGAGCCTTTTCAGGATTTGTTTCTCATTACCAATGAAACAGTGTTATAATTAAAGAGGGTGCATTTGGTTCGATAGGCCGCACAGTGCAGTGCAGGAAGTCAGCTACGTAGGATTTGCTTCAGTTATGGAACAACTAGAAAACTGCAGGCAGGAAGATGATGAGAAACCAAAGCGTAAGATGCAGAACTCCAATGCCAATCCATTTTGAATGAAGTTTTTTTAAAGCTTTATCTCAGTTACCATGGCAATTTCTCAGAGAGAATCCAGAGGTTTTTGAAAGGCCATAGAACACGATAAATTATTCCTTACAGGAACACCTGAAACATCAATTTTCGGCATCCAGATGAAAATATTTAGTTGGAAGAGTTCGTTGCTGTAGGGCTTGCTATGAATAAATTACTAATACATATATATATCGGGGAACACTAAACGAACTGTAAAGGAAAAACGTTGTGATGGAGTGGCTGATGCAGTCCTTGCCTTTTCAACCAAGGTGGGAGTCGTTTCAAAAGGCTGTCTTTGTCGTCGAGGTGGCATCGTGAAACTTTGCAGCCCAAGGTCAAAACAATCTTCTTTGCTTGGTTACCTCTCCACTGAGCTCAGCTGACAGATCTAGCATGAAAACTCAACTGTGATCCATTTTATCAACTCTGTCAAGGTTTGTGGTGGCAGTGAAACCATGATGCAGAGTTTCTGAAAATTCTACATCGAAAGATCCACATTTTCCAAAAACAAAACTTAATCCTGTTCTCACCTTCCATTTCATTTGACATAACATTAAATAGGATTTTTTTAAAAAAAGAAAAAGAGGAAAGATGGATGGAAGGAATGACCCTGTTCGTCCAACACACTAAGCCACAGCGATTAAGCATTTTGAGCAAAATCCGGGCACTTTTCCTGCTTGTTTGGTTTCTTAATTTACATAAATAGAAATGCGCAATTTGCTTGATTTACACAAATTATGACCATAATTTGTGTAATTTATGGCCCGAATTTGTATGAATCACATTAATTGTGTCCTGCGATTTACGCACATTTCTATTGACATATTTTTTTAAAAAAACTGGGAAATCTGTAAGCAGGCCCGACACGATGCAGATTGAGTTGAGCCAGCTCATGGGGGAAAGAGCCAAAGTCCAGAGGACCGAGCTGATGAAAGCTTGGTGAGAGCTCCACCCCACAGATGGATTCTTTGGATATCCCTACTCCTATTAGCCCTAGCCAACATAACCAATGGTAGTTGCAGTCAAAAAATATCTGGCGGACCATAAGTTGCCCACCCCGATCTAAGAATAAAGATGCAATCCTATGCATGTTTAGACAGGAAAAAAGGCCTACAAGTCCCAGCATTCCCCACATTGGCAGGGGAATGCTGGGAGTTGTAGACCTTTTTCCATCTAAACATGCATAGGACTGTGTCCTAAGGTTGCAATGCCATGCACACTGTCATGAGAGGAAGCCCTACTCAACACAATGGGACTAACATCTGGGTAAACATGTATACGGTTGCAGCACAAAACCCGGTCTAGCTCCTTCCTATCTCTCCTCTCTCATCTCACACTATTGCCCCGCTCGTGCTCTTCGCTCCTCTGATGCCATGTTTCTCGCCTGCCCAAGGGCCTCTACTTCCCTTGCTCGGCTTCGTCCATTTTCGTCTGCTGCCCCTTACGCCTGGAACGCTCTTCCAGAACATTTGAGAACTACAAGTTCAACCGCAGCTTTTAAAGCTCAGCTAAAAACTTTTCTTTTTCCTAAAGCTTTTAAAACTTGATGTTGTGCAGACTTCTACTGTTACTTTCTACTGTTAGTCTTTCCCTACCCTGTGCCTGCTTACCCTTCCCTGTACCTGTTTGCATTCTCTTCCCCTCCTTATTGTTTTACTATGATTTTATTAGATTGTAAGCCTATGCGGCAGGGTCTTGCTATTTACTGTTTTACTCTGTACAGCACCATGTACATTGATGGTGCTATATAAATTAATAATAATAATAATAATAATAATAATAATAATAATAATAATAGATTCCCCTCCCCAGTGGAAATTGACAGGTTCAAACAAAGGAGAACTGAGAGAGCAGCACCAGTAACAACAAGTCCAGAGCTAGAACTCGAAGGAGGCAGAGGCTGGAGAAAGCAGGCATAAGAACGCAGGAAACGCCAGGTTACCAAGACAAACCACTGTTGAATGGCTGAAGCTTTATTCTAGCAAAGGTCAGGACCAAATTGATTCCTTATATAACAGATTAGCTGGAGATGTTTGTGCTGGCTCCACTCCCAGCTGCTGGCTTGTAAGATTTAAAGGGATGGAAATGGAGTCAAAGCTTAGAGCAGCGGTGGGACGGATGGCATCGCGTTGTGGCAAGGGGGAATCACAAACTCAGGTTTTCAAATAAGTCGGGGTAGGTGGGGAGTAAGTAATCCATGAGGTCTCAAAGGGGTTGGTTAGAGGGCTGAGCCAGAATGCATAACCTTGGCTTGTGGTCCTTTTCATGGATGTTGAAAGCACCATGGTATTTATTATGCATCCATTCTTATGAATCCATTGCAGAACATTTTGATGGCAGATTAATGTAATTGGTTTAATCTGTTTTAGAATTTCTGTGGGCTAGAACAGGGGTTCAGAAGCTCAGCACCGGGGGCTGAATCCAGCCCTCCCGAGGTACCAATCCTAACCTTCAGGATTCACCAGAAGGCCATGCCCCCTTCCTCTGGCCTCAGCCTCCTTCCCCTTTGTGTAGTTTTTCCCCACTCTAAATGGCTGGAACGCCTCTCTTCTGGCTTAGTTACTGGCAGTAAGAGCTTTAAAATAAGAACATGCTGGTCTCTTTGGGATCTCAGGCCTGCCCCTTTGGTCTCTGGCCTTGCCTGTCTCTGGAATGTATCTGCCAACAGCTTCTCCAGGGTGGAATTCCACCCTCGGGCTGAAAGAGGTTCTGCACCCCTAGGCTAGAAAGTTCTCTGGGAAGAAGCACGGAGTAGTTTCCTGGCATGCCTGCAAGGTTCTAGGCACAACTATGTAGCGTCTGGCCTGTTCAGACAACACACTAAGCCAAAGGCCCTTTCTACACCTGCCTTTTCTCCCAGGATCATCCCTGGATCATCCCTGTGTGTCCAAATGACGCACAGGGGATCCTGGGA
This sequence comes from Elgaria multicarinata webbii, assembly GCF_023053635.1. NCBI lineage: Eukaryota > Metazoa > Chordata > Lepidosauria > Squamata > Anguidae > Elgaria > Elgaria multicarinata. The sequence goes on along the minus strand of NC_086180.1, from coordinate 54,190,633 downwards.
GCAGGCAGGGGTGATCCCTCCATTTTCCCAGGATAACCGAGACCTCGGTTATCCTGGTTTTACCTGCGATCCCAGGTTGATCCTGAGGACCGTGGGCAGTGTGGGTACCCATCCCAGTTCTTCCCTCCTCCCCGCGAGTAGCAGGGGTTTGCAGAGGGAAGGAGCTGGGCTGGGGGGAACACAGGGACATTGGGGGGAGAGCGGGGTTGGCCCTTTTTTAAAAACACTTTTTGCTTTATTTAAAAAAAATGGTGGATGCAACAGGCGTGACATCCCTCTTCCCTTCCAGGGCGTTATGCTTCCATTTAGATGCCCAGGGAATCTAAATGTTGGGAATGTTGCAACCTCATCCACAAGCAAGTTACAGGAAGGGGGCATTGTTGCCGTTAGCTAGTTAATGCATGGGAATGTGGGGGTGTAGCTAGCCTTAGCATACACTTTCCTGCTCTTTCCCTTCCTTCTCTCTCCCCTCCCTTCTCTTTGACAATTTAGCCCATAATGTCACAAGAATACACCCAATGTGATGATATCACAGATGCTTATAAACACCCTTTCCTAATAAGCTCATTCACCTGGTTCTGTGTCTTCACTTTTGGGACCCTGCTCCAGTCATGTCCCCCACCTCTCAGTCCATGCTACCACAGCCAATCTCTGTGTTGCTCCAAATTATTTCAGCCAGGTTGGTAATGATGCAGGAAGGTAAGACAAGTTGTGACATCTCCCAAACTTCCTTTTGTAATGCTACTGGTGATAAGAGTGCTGGACTAGATGGACCCTTGGTCTGATCCAGCATGACACTTCTTATGTTGTTATGTTCTTAACAACAGACAACAACTGGGAAAAGGAGCAAAGTGCAACCCCCATGCTTATTTTATTAGTGCTTGCATGCTTATGAATGAACTGCAGATCAGCAGTGCATGGATCAGCTAGTGGACTTGGGATCCAAGGGGAAATGCTGGAAGCACCGATGGTATGATTGGATACCTCCACAAAGGGCTGTCCATGTGGCCCCCACCATCATGCAGTCATGACTAGAGATGCTTGAGGATTTCATTCATTAAGCTAACTGGCATGATTCACACTGCCCAGACAAATACACAGTCGTCCTCTTGTCTTCACATTCCTCTGAGTTGCAATACAGTTCTTGGCTTGCACCAAACTCACAATCCAACGTATTCCCATCTGTGGCAACTTAAATATATCAACTGATGCGAAGACCCTGTGAAATAGGTAAGTCTCTTGCCAAGTGTACTGGAAATGCTGGAGCTCTTGTTCAGGCTCTACAGGGGATTGTGTAAACTATATATATGGCACTGTAACCATTATTATTCTGAGTCTGGAAAAAGAATTCTACAGCTTGTCCATGTTTCTGGATGCTAGCTATCAACCATGCACTTTACTATATATGAGCATACCCCTGCATTATACACTTTATTGTATATAAAAGTAGCCTGATTTTGAATGTTGCATTGGATTATAAACATTTTGCATTTTAAAAACATGTATTTCTGGGCGCTTCTCTTCATTTTGCTCCCTGAGTGTAGAATTTTGTTCTTCACTGGTGTGCATTTCTTCATCTCCAAGAGAAATTTAATTATAAATATTCTTTTCTATCAAACATTTCAAATAAAGAGCCTGTAATCCAATATATCATTCACATTAACCAACAACTATGTCAGAAAAGTACAGTTACTTCTGATGTTATCATATAGAAGCACTGACATTTATTTTAATGAAATAAGGGGAGAACAGGAAAGCAGACTATAATTAACCCGAATGTACCAAGGCATGAATCAATTCCATTTCCTTGACTAAGAACAAGTTATTAAAAACAGTTCTTTTCTTAAACACACACACACACACACACACACACACACACACACACACACACACCTTTGCTAGTGACTCAAGCGAGCTACATGTTACTTTGAAGATGTAGCTAGCAGCTACTGTACATCTGTCTTACTCACGTATTCTAATGTAACTGCAGGGGGGGTCAATCCAAATTCTGACTCTAATCAGGGGGGTATGGAGATTTTAACCCTTTGACTCTGTTGTGGCTCCAAACCGGATTCCCCCACCCCATACTGTAATATTAATTTGTTTTAATGGATGACTTTTTGGCAATGAAATTTACAGGCATGAGAGGCTAAGGAAAATTGGGAATTGGGGGCAGGGCCAGCATCAAAGGTAGGCAGAGTAGAGCACTTTCCTGGGACCCACACTCAGGAGAGGCTCACTGACAAGAGCCCCCTGGAGTTGCTCCTCTTCAGCATTGCAACCTGCCTCTCGCTCTGATCAAATCAATGGTGGTGGTGAACATGAGTCACATCAGATGCCACTGTCTATTTGCTGACTGACACCCAGCCTGTAGAGCAAGCAAGTGGCAGCAATAATGTGAAGGAGGAGGAGCAATAGCTGTTAGAGATATTGGTGGTGAGTAGGTTGACTCACTGGGGGAAAGCATTAAGGATGACTTGCCCAAGGGCCATCAAGAACCTGGATCCAGCCCTGGTTCGGGGAGCTAGCTGGGGGATTGATGAGGGTACTGTGTTTGTATGTCTCTGAATGCAATGATTAGGGGTGATTCAGGCCTTAGCTAGACCTAAGGTTTATCCCGGGATCGTCCCTGCCTGCTCCCGGGATATCCCGTGTGTCATTTACATGAACAGGGATGACCCCGGGACAATCCCAGGATAAACTTAGGTCTAGCTAAGGTCTCAGAAAGAGGGAAGAATGTGGCAGAACCTGAAAGAGTGTGGTTTTGTGTGTTCACAGTTGCAGGTGCTTATTAATTGGTTTGATTTTCTGTGAAATGAATGTGACAGAAGCCATTTTGTGAATGGGCAACCATCATGGCAGCCATTTTGCGCCAGTGCTGGTGATGCTTTTTCAAAATTCTAAGTTTGCGCACTAGCCCTTGTTCTCTATCATCTTCAGCACTGGGCAGTTTAGACAGTTTTATATTTGCATACATTTCATGTTCAGTAACCATATGAACATTAGTAGTTAATAGTTTGCTTTTCTGGGAGAAGGACTAGCCTTGGCACAGAGAAAATGCTTTAGCTGAGATGTATTTCCTTTTGCTACTTTAGTAAGAAACTGCACATGACAGTCACACCTGATGATCCACCTGTAGATGTTGCACCATTCACTACACATTTCCTTGTACAAACTACTATATCATGTTGAAAGGCCCCCTGAACAAAAGATCAGTTCACACAACACCTCTGTGCTTGGGTGGGTTTTTTTTACAGCTTTTGGAACCAAATGCTATGAGGCATGGCTAACTTCACTTTGGAAGTACATCCAGTAGGATGCCAAATGACAATCCACAACTGACACATGGAGCTTCTTCAGATGAGCATTTTAGCGCATGCTCGCGACTGGCCACTCATGGTGCTTCATGGGGACTTTTGATGACATAGCGTTCCTTCCGCATATCTCATGCTTCTTCTGCTCTTTTTTCCATCGCAAAATGAGCCTCATCAAACTGGATTTTTTGGGGCTATTATGAAACTTGACGCCATTTCCTGCTGTGTGCAGGAGAAGCAGCGCCATAAAAACGCCCACTGAATGGGCTACGTGGTTGTTGCTTGCTTTCTCTTTCTTCCCCACGTGAAGAAAGAGGAAGCGTCTCGTCCCTATTGTAGGACAGAAGCAAGAGGCAAAGCGACGGTAGGGAAACGCGATTCCCCATCCAACTCCCCTGCCTGATAATCTTCATGATGTTCGATGACTAGTTTACAGTGGGAACCGTTTGTTAGTGCTGGAGATGCCGCTGGATTTTGCCTAAAGCAGGACTCGGAGGTGGATAATGGGCATTTTTACTCTGGCAACAACAAAAAACAAATACAAGGACATTTGAAATTTGAGGGAAGCAAAAAGACCTTAGATAAGACTGGCACATTTCCCAGAGGATTTCTGCACATCCCTAATATGAAATTTAAAAGAAAACACCAAACCATACTGACTAGCTGAGCGCACGCACGCACACACTGGTTGTGAGAACAGACCCTAAGGCAAAGTTCAGGGCTCCACAAAGCATTTTGCCTGAAACCAAACCATCACTACTAGCAGAATCCAGGGAGAGGAGGGACTGACAAAAAGGCTTTGTCATGTAAATTATTTTAATGATGGTACAAACTGTGTGTGAGGCACATTTTCACGTTTTTCATGCGCGTGAGGCAGACATGGAGCTGAAATGTTAATCCATATCATTTTTGCAACAGAAAATGTGTTTAGGAACTTAGCAAGTACTCTGAACCTTTTTTCCCCTATCTCCTTCTGATAACGTTTTAAGGAAGAGGAGAGGGAAGCGTTCCGTCTTATTTAAATAGATTTGGATTTGCCTATCCACCCCATTGTCTAATACCCCTCACTGTGAGAGGATGATTGATAACACTGGCATTAATGTAAAGACGGGGAGAGCTCTGACAGCTGCTAGATTTATTTTCAGCGCCATATAAGAGACAGTGATAAAACGGAGCAAATCAGAATCAAAGCTCCAGAAGTAATAAAGATCCCTACTGGAGATAGGGATTTTTGTTCTGCATGAAAAGGGCCTGTCTGGCCAAGGAGTACTTAGCCGAGTGATTCTGAAGTAATTATTGACTAGAATGAAAGAAAGGCTACACTTCAGGGATTCCAAAATGCATGTATCTGTGTTAGTGCATTGGGAGCAGGAATTTTCAGTGCTGGCTCCAAATTTGAGGGGGGGGGGGGCTTACTGCCCTCACTGTGCTCTCACTGCCCCCTGCCCTCGATTATCTTATCACCTTGCCACTCTCCTGCGCCCAATCCAGCCAACCACCCAAAGGGAGATGCCTCAGAAACAGCAGGTGACCAGGCAGTGACAGCAAGGAGGAGCAGCAGCAAGCAAGGCCAAGAAGCTCCAGGAATCAGTTGTAGACCCCCATGTAAGGGTAACAGGCCTTAGCGGGAGCCTGATGATGCCAACTCCCTCATAACACCAGAGCCTTCTCAAATTACTGTCATGCTTTGCCTCCAGATAAGAAGGCTGGAGAGCAGGAACTGGCCAAATCAGGAGAAGAAAGGATCACAAGGGCTGGTGCGGTGGTGAGGTGATGGGAGAGAAAATAGAAGTGGAAGAGGAAAAAATGGAGACTGGTTCCTGAGGAGGAGCAAGAGTGGTGTGCGTGGGAGTGAAAAAGGAATGGCAATGCATGCACTCAGACAGGGCTGGAATTCAGTATTGTTGGGCACTTGGTGAGTCCCCTGCCATTTCTGGGAGCTCCATGGCATAGCTGCCCCACCTCCTCGCTGCTGCTGCTCCTTTTCTCCTGGCCTCTCTGAGTCAGGGAGCAGTAAGGGGAGCAAAGAGAAGAAGAAGAAGAAGAAGAGGAAGAAGAAGAAGAAGAAGAAGAAGAAGAAGAAGAAGAAGAAGAAGAAGAAGAAGAAGAAGAAGAAGAAGAAGAAGAAGAAGCTCGCTATGCCCTACTCCAGTACCCCCCACCCCCAAATGTGGCCCTTTGACAGCCTGAAGGCATTTTCTGGTGGCCTGTCCTACCTCCCACACTACACATTTTCTGCTGCCAACCAAATTGTGCCGACACTGCCTGGAAATTCCCTTGCTAAGTGCTAGCAAGAGATGCCCATTTCTTATCTCCGATTTCTCAACACTGTTCACCCCTTCCTTATCGCCTGGCCTTGCACATACATGACTTTGCGTCAGCATGTCTATATTTATTTTATTTATTTTATTAAAACATTTGTATCCCATCCTACTATGTCTGGGATCTCAAGGCAGTGTACCTATAGGCATGCACACACACATGTATGTGTGACCCCCAGGGCCATCTGAGACATCCCTTGAGGTTGTGTATCTCTGCCCTATTCCTTTGGATGGTCATGGCACAATCTCTCAGCCTCAGTTTCCCATGAGTAAAAGCAGAAGAATAATAGCATCCTACCATATAGGGCCATTGCAAATGTTATGATGGGATAATGTCTAAAAGGAAATAGTTCTTCACACTGTGGCCGTAGCTAGACCTAAGATTTATCCCAGGATTGTCCTGGGGTCAAACCTGTTCATCTAAGTGCCACACAGGGCATCCAGCGCTCAGGCAGGGATGAACCCGGGATGATCCTGGGATAAACCTTAGGTCTAGCTACGGCCTGTGCATAGTTGAACTATGGAATTTGATACCACAAGGTGTAATGATGGCCACCAATTTGGACTGTTTAAAGGGGGACTGGACAGTTTCATGGAGGATAAAGCAATCAATGGCTACTAATCTTGCTGACTATATATTACCTCCAGTATTACAAGCGATGTACCAGTAGTTGGGGAACACAAGCGGGAAAGTGCTATTGCACTCATGCCCTACTTGTGGGCTTCTGATTTGGTTGACCACTGGGCGAACAGGATGCTGGAGTGTGCAGGCCTTTGGTCTGATCCAACAGGGCTCTTACGTTTTTCAGCTCTTTGAACACTCTAAAGCACTATATCAATTATAAGTATTGTGATCATAAAATGTATCCCTTTGTGCAAACCTACATTTCACAGCCTACAGCATCTCAACGTGGATTTTGTTCCCATCAAAGTGAGATGTTTCATTACAGCTTGTTAGGACTTTGCAGAATGTAATTATTGAATTAACTTTAAACTGGGAAACTAGAGCTCCATCGTTAATTAATAATGAATACCGGAATCACCGTTTACTGCAAGCATTAAGGCTTTGCAGAGCATTGGCCACATAGCCAATGAAATACCCAAGGCCACCTAATTGCCTACATGGGTGGCATCTTATACACCCCTGGTGGCATCCACGGGCTGCTAAGTTTTGCAAGGATTTTTTCCTGTATGCCTGAATCTCAAACAGAGGAATTACAAAGCGTTGGAGGCTGGTGGCTCCGATGTCAGTGGGGCTGTGAATCCTCTCTGAGTTTCAGTCAGAACTGGAATGTGCCTTTATGTCCACATTTGGACACTAATGATAACTCAGACAAAGCTAAGTAAACACTTCTGAACCTATATGAAGGAAGCTCAGCCATCGCTATTTTTTACTATGATGAAGGGTGGCTGTTTGGAGCAGAGAGAAAAGAAAGCATCTGATAATAGCTTAGCCTTCACTCAACCAATATGCTGCTCAAACTGAGGAGGCAGGCCAGTGTCTGAGACTTTAAAGAGCAAGGTGGAACCCTATTGGTTCTGCTTGTGTCACCTGGTAACTGCTAAACCGGAAACTCCAAGGCTTTCCTCTGGCCAAATACGTTGCTGGTGCCTCATCACAGCAGAGGACAGTCCAGCAGCTTCCTTCTGGCAAGCCATCATGGTGGCACAGAGAATGAGGTACCCGGCTCTGGCTGCCAAATTCCCCAGCTGAAGTCATTAAAGTAGGGTGACCCCATGAAAAGGAGGGGTACCTCATCATCCTTACCAACTTTTTGTATTTTTATCTGGAAGCCTTCTGAGCTTGTGGGGTCTGAAAAGCAGGGCAGAATTTTTCTTATAAAAAATAAATAAACATTTCCCTACGGTCTGAAGACATTTGGATTGTAATTTTTTTAGATTTTGTTCCCAGATTTATATCACAGGATAACATGGTGTTTTATACCCCTGCACATAATTTTGCCATTATAGGGACACTCATCAGCTGTGCAGCATTGCAATAAAATCCCATTGTACTTGCAAAAGAGAAGTTGGGGTAATAAATTGAATAATCTAGGAAGAAGCCTCCACTGCTAAAGAAATTCATCAATTCAGCTGTGCCGGGGTGGTGTTTTACCTGCTACCAGAGTCAACAAAGGCCCATATAATTGTCCTCCAGGTCTTAGATAGATACAAATGTTCCATTTTCTGCCAATTACTATTGTGCTGAGGCAGTATCATACTGTCAGTCAGAGTCTGTCCTGCATCAGCACAAACCCTGTTGGGCACAATTCTCTAAGCGCAACTTCATACACACACACACACACACACACACACACACACACACACACACTATGATGCACTGCGGTGCTTTGCTGCACTTATAAAATTGCATTGGAGCATGGACATGTATATAATATAACTAAAGGCAGAATCCAATGGGGCACTTACATCCCAGCTGATTCTCTTGTGCCTCGCCAATACCCATCTGCAAGCAGCACCCACCACTTTCAGAACAAAGATTTAGCACTTCCTAGGCAGCAGAAACAAATGAAAATGCTCGTTGCTTAATGGGGGGCAAGTTGGCACAGCTCACACAAGGGAGCTCTACAAATCTGCCTCACCACAAGTCCATGTTTGCTAGGCCTTGGGCAGGATCTACGCCAAGCAGGATATTCCACTATGAAAGTGGTATGAAAGTGGTATATAAAAGGCAGGAGCCACACTACTGCTTTATAGTGCTACTGAAGTGCACTGACAACTGTTGGGGACCATGACGCATCTTCACCGAGCAGGATATAACACTATGAAAGTGGTATGAAAGCGGTATATGGTGTATGTCATGGGTCCCAACAGTTGTCAGTGCACTTCAATACCACTATAAAGCAGTAGTGTGGCTCTTGCCTTTTATATAACACTTTCATACCGCTTTCATCGTGGAATATCTGCTTGGTGTAGATGAGCCCTTGGTCAGCCCCTCAGGGGCTCACTGCTTCACTGGAACAGGACAGCAGCTATGGCTGCTTGGGCTGTTCTGAGATACATTTTACATTTGTATTCTGTGCGAGAGTTTTTTCAGGAGGAAGGTGCACTGATAAGCAGTGGATATACAATGTAAGAATAAATTACTGACTCTTCAAAGACGAGGTTAAAAAAATGGCTTCAAAGGTAGAATGTCTCAAAGGAAGCTAGAATTGAGAAAAGGAAACCACTCTGTATCTGTGCACTCAGTAGGAAACTGCATTGCTGCTGAGATTCTCTCAGTGGCGCTTCACACATCAAACAGTACCTGAGTATATGGTCCACCTGCTTGCTGGTCCATCTGTCACAATTAGATGTCCACCTGATTTACACTGGCAGCACTAACATACATTTAGGATGCCATGAGGGCAAAAGGCCTTGGGGAGAGGGAAGTGGAGTGCAGAAACAGTGGCCAGTGTTCATAAGCATGCATAGCTCATTTCATTAGGTTGTGCACCTATAGGGTGACCATATGAAAAGGAGGACAGGGCTCCTGTATCTTTAACAGTTGCATAGAAAAGGGAATTTCAGCAGGTGTCATTTGTATGCATGTCACACATTGTGAAATTTCCTCTTCATCACAACAGTTAAAGCTGCAGGAGCTATACTGCAGCTATACTAGAGTGACCGGATTTAAAAGAGGGCAGGGCACCTGCAGCTTTAACTGTTGGATGAAGAGGAAATTTCCCCAGGTTCTCCATATATACAAATGACACCTGCTGAAATTCCATTTTCAATACAATTGTTAAAGATACAGGAGCCCTGTCCTCCTTTTCATCTGGTCACCATATGCACCTAAGGCCCTGATTGGCGCAGAGGAGGGGGAGAGCACAGTATACCTTCTGCACTGCACAATTGCTACATTTCTGATGCTAGAGTAAGAGTGTTTTTTGAAAGATTCCACACAGGTGCCAAGTTCCACATTTTAACCCCACTTAAAGTGCAATCCTATGCATGTTTGGAAACAAAAAAGTTGTGCAACTATCAGCATGCTCCAGCCAGCCATGCTGGTGAGGGGATTCTTAGAGTTGTAGGAGTTTTTTCTGGGTTAAACCTGCATCACGTCACATTAGCATAACTGAAGTAATAAAAGAAGATTTTCCTCTGCTGCCCTGATGCTGAACACACTTACTTAAGAGTAAGCACCATTTTGTTATAGGAAAGAATGCAGGAAAGTGGAGGTGGCCCTAAACATTAGAGTGTGCCTGGGCACACTTGGCACACCCCTTGCGCACACCAGTGTCAGTGTTATGGAAATGATACCCCACCTGCCACATCTTCACTCCTCTTTGCCGCATCTCCAAAAAGGGTTGACAGGCTGCAGTTATATGCGATTGCGTGCAATGGATACTTTGGCCCTGTGAGCAGTGATGAATTGTGACCCTTTGAGAGGGGGTACTTAAGGACAAAGATTTTATTATGCAATTATTGGAGAGTCACTGGGCCTGTTCAGATGACATGCTAAGCCATGATTAGGCCACTAACCCTTTTGCAGCAAATGGTTAGTGGGTGTGTTTAAACCATCGTTACGTAGCCACTATGGTTAGGAATGGTTCACACAACACGCTAAGCCATAATGTTTAGCTCAAAATGTTTAACTGCCATGGCTTAGCCTGTCATCTGAACATGTTTCATTATACAGCCACTAATTGATGGTGAGGTATAGCAGAATTGTGTAATTACACAGACCGTTTAATGGTGCCATTCAGGATATATCAGACTTTCTCCATTCAGTGGGGTGGGGGGGAAACTGTGATAATGGTTGCAAAGCACAGGAGAGGCCCTGGAGGATTACAACATGGTATAAAGGATCCACAAACTACAGTGAGAGAGCAATCATGAGTGCATAATAAAAGACTCATGTAGAAAGCCTCTAAGTCACCAAGCATCAGGGGTCAAACACTGCCTGGATAGTTTTGTTTCTCTCATCTTTCATCCACGCCAGCAGCATCCTCATTTATAGTTATCAAAGAAAAACCCTTCTATTCATTTGTCTATTCATTAATATTAAAAAAAATCAGGCTATAATAGTGTTTGCCTTTGATATAAGATGTGTCATGAGGAGCTATTAGACAAGAAGAAATGAAGGCTCCTGCCGCTATTCTTCCCCGCATCAGTCATCCCTGGATTTGAGTTGCATTCAGACTATGAGATTCTTTTCACAGAACAATGTGAAATATGGGCCACTCAGTTTTCCTTTTGCCTTAGTGTCATTATTAGATGAAAATTGCTCCCACCCCCTCACCCCCCCTTTCAGAATTCAGGTGAGTGGGTGTGATTAATACAAAGCACAATGCCAGCTTTTCTAAGCATATAATTATTTTGGATAATTATGATTGATGCCTATAGTTGAAAGGATCACTGGCGGATTCTAGAGTTGAGATGAGAACAGATGAGTTATTCCTTCAGATTGGCTTTACACCATGTTTCAAACCTAGAAGGTGGTGGTGGGGAGCAGAATCCCAAATTTGTATCCTTCTTGGGAACAAGCTGAATATTTATTTATTTACATCTATTTACAATATTTATATACCATTCCCCATTCACAATTTTGGAGTGGAGGACAAAAGAAAATAGAATAAAGACAGAATAAAAGTACATGTTTAAAAGAAACAAAGGTTCGGCAGCACCTGAACTTCTTAACAAAAGATAAGAGGAGAAATTGGCTGGAGAAATGGTAACTGAATAGAAACCACAATGAAACAACAGAAGAGAAAAGTTTCCTAGGCACCACTGCCTTGTCATTTTAAAGTAAAATTTCTTTATATTCTTTCCCCCGAATGCATTGATTTGTATAATGTATCTTTTGGGCAGAGTTTGTGTACAACTACATCAAGTAGTCACACACAAGGTAGCTGTCTTTACATGGTTTAGGAGTGAGGTATTCTTCACTTGCTATTAAAACTAGGGTTGCATCTGTCAATTTAGGTTACTCTCAGTTTTTCATTTTTCCAGTCTTAAATTCGGTTGAACTCCAAGAATCCTTTTAAAAGTGAATATGAACAGTCATGTGCATTTTTTTACGCATTTCCCCCAATACATATACTTTGTACACAATTTTGCTTCACAGATGCAATTTTGCTACTGTAATGCATATTTAAACATTATTTTCACAAATATATGAATTTTCAGGTGCACTTCCCCCTGAGAGACGGTTTTCTAGACATTTTTGATTGGGGAGCTTTATTACCACATTTGGAAAAGTTCACATTTCAAAAGATACCTGAGTTTTGCTTCCTGTGTTGGTTTGAAAGGGTAAAATTAAGACAGTTCACATTAAAATGTGATCCAAACAAATGTTTCCCCCATCTCTAATGATCACGCAGGCGCTTAAGCAGGAATTTTCTGGGCAGCTTGATGCACAAATAAGTGGTATTTCGGGAAGGAAACACATGAGTCCTATTCAGACATCCCTGCCTCACACAATTCCAGTCATGTGGGGCAGAGTGAGAGTGCTCTCCCTGGCCCCACCCAGCCCATTCCAGCCCCTTTGCTGGCTCCACAGCCCTCCTTTCATTGGGGGTGGAATTGTGGGGGCAAAGTATCTAAAGCAGGGAGCCATTTCTATTTCTGTAGGCTCCTCAGGCAATCTTGAACTCTGGATGATTTATTTATTTGTCAAATTTATATACTGTCCCCCATGGGGCAGTTTACAATCATTTAAAAGCTACTACTACTAAAATACAATACAATAACAACCAAAGCAATAAATACAACAATGGGTAGTATCCTATCGTGTCCATGCACTTGCAGGACCCACTGCTCATGCAACAGATGTTTGGCACTAATAAAAGTAACACAAAACAAGCAGAAGCACTCATTTCTGGAATGGGACATGGCAGTATTGCTCAAGCTGGGAAGGAGTGTTTCTGATCATTTCCAGGTTTATTTTTAGAAGTGCAAAAGCCCTGTTGCACAAGAAGTGGATAGCACAAGAAGAAGCAGAAGTGCAGTGGCACCATTGGATACTGCCCAAAATACAATATTATCTACATATGTAATATTAAAACATTTAAACACAAAAAAACTAAAGAGATTGCAGTAAAGTTAATAACCAAAAGAAGAGATTAAAATTAAATGCCTGTTGAAAGAGGAAGGACTTAAACTGAAGTCTAAATATATACAGCAGGGTTGGGTAACTTTGGGAGGCCACACCTCTACCACATGGTGCCAAAAAAAGAAAGTGTGTGTGTGTGTGTATACACACATTTATATGTGTGTGTACACTCTCTCTCACTCTCTCTCTCTCTCTCTCTCTCTCTCTCACACACACACACACACACACACACACACTCACATATATATATATATATATATATATATATATATATATATGGCATTTGGAGCAGCTATGGAGTGCCAAAAGGGTCAAAATTAATTTTCTCACTGATTTTGATATAGATATAGATATATACTCCATAGTAGTTATGGAGCATTCAGAGGGCCAAATAAAGTTTCAAAATGGCTGCTCTTGATGCCATTTTGGTTTGGAGGTGCAGCAGGGACCAAAGCCCTAAAAGGGCCACACATTGCCAAACCTTGGTATACAGTGAAAGAGGAAACTACAGAAAAGGACATTGAACCATTGTGTGTGGGGGGGCGGGGGGGCACTCAAACAGCCTCCAAAGTTGATCTTAGCAATTGGACAGGAACATAGGGGAGAAGGGCTCTAAATTGTGTGAGGAGCCTACACAAGTGGAAGTCTCCCCACTACAAACATTCCCCCCCCAACACATGTGGATGTTACACATGAGTGTATAAAAATCTTTAAACCCCAGTGTACACAGGTCTGAGAGACCTGTGGTGCTTCCTGTAGCAACAATGGTAAAATGGGCAGCTGCTGCCATTGTTCAGTCTAACTTGAAAGCCTGTGGCTAGGTTCTATCTGAGTAGACTTAGCCTTTACACCGTGGGGTGAGGGGTGGGATGACAAAATCTCTTTCAGTCCATGGGGCAAATTCCATTTCGGAGAAGCTCTCAGCGGCTGCATTCTACTGGTGGGCGAATCCAAATGCAGTAGGAAATGAGGGGGAAATGCCAGCATATTTTAGCTTGACGCTCTTATTGCCAGTACCTATGCATGAAGAGACATGTTTTCAACCTTCTAGAAAGGGAAGGGGGACATACAAAAGCCAGGATCTCACCAAAACCAACTGAGTGAACACTGGATCTTTGTTTCAGCTCCTGTAACTTCTTTCTGCTAGTGCATCTACGCTGAGCCCAAATGACTAGGCTTGTTGCATCTTACGATTTCGTATTGTGAACTTTTGCACACTCTGGATACTTCTGGTTGGGAATTCTCACAAACAACAGCTGAGAGTGTGATGCATGACCCTTCGGCGGTACACCTACAGTACAAACTGAATGAATAGCCATTAGGCAAAATTATCATTGGTTGGTGCTCCTCTGGGCTCACTCTTTGGCTTTCTCTCCTTCTATATAGTTCGCAGAATTCCTCTTAGACTCATATGATACACAATTGATGTTATGATATGCAGGATGTAGCAATTCCATTGCCGTTGGCATTTTTCAGCCTCTCTGGGCAACGGTGTTCTGCTGAACTAAGTGACTAAATGCCCATAAAGCACCTGTGCTTTCAAGCAGTTCCATTAAGCATTTTTAATAGCTAGGGTGCTGGAGTATTTTTACAAATGAAATGGAATTATTCTGAGGTTGAATGACAGACTTTGTAGTAAAGATGCTATTTGTCCTCCATATAACAGAAGGTAGTTCTTTTGTCCCAGAAACAAAAGAGGAAAATAAATAAGGAGTGACATGAAATAAGCAAGATGTTCTTTTTATGCTGTTTTTCAGACGTTGTTTCCCCCACTCACATTTCCATACTATCCAAAAATAATGAAAAGAACAATCATTAGTCTTCATGGATTTTTTTATTTTGCATTCAAAAGTTATCTGTGTCCCCTTATTTATAATTAAGGAGACTTCATATGCTTTGAAAAGTAACTCTGCACAGGATTTTCCCCCCTCTATATTAGGAAATAAGTTCCATATGGAGTTTCAAATTAACACATCAAAACCGACCACCTTTCAACCTAGCATAGGATGAAGCATCCAAGCCAAATTTTGTTGGGTCTGTCCCACACATTCTGGACAAATATTTCCATTTAAAATGGAAAGTTGCCTTTTTGATATCATATCTTCCTTAAAGTGTTTTCTAGGCTTTCTGGATGTTTGCTTGAGATTTTAATTTTTTAAAAGAAATGCACATTCTCTCCCATGGGGGGGAAATATTCCCCTTCATGTAGAAGATTAGCATGTCAAAGAAAAAGATTCAGCCTAGCTTTCTCCCTGACATATTGTGCGTGTGTGTGTACACAGAGGATTGTTGTTGTTTCCCCCCATGGGGAAGCGTCCCATCAGGCAACCTCGACTAAGGAATCTGCAGTGGTACTAGTCAGGAGGAACTTTATTGTGTGATTTTACTGCTCATATATTAATTGGCCAGATCCAATACTACTTAATAACATAAAACCAATAACTGGAAAGAAGAAAATCTGGTCTGATGAAAAGTGGGCACCTAGGGCCTGTCTTCACGGCGCCGGATTGACACCACCTCCCTCCTCAGCCCCACATTTCCCCCTCCTGGGGCAGCATCAGGTAATCCCAATGCCGAGAAGGGAGCATGGTGTTTCTGGGCAGCTTCCTAATAGAAGGCGACCAATCACTGGCTGCCCTCTACCAGGCCCCACCCCCAGGTTGGCCCTGGATTGGCTAGAGTGACGTTACATGCAGAAGCACTGTGTTGACATTGCTACCTTTGAAAAAGTTGGGGTAAATCCCTGAATTTTTCAGATTTGAGCATCGTGGTGAAGCCCCACACTGGCTGTGAAGCTGCACCTGCATCGTCTAACCAATGGGGTACAGATCCACAGACACCACAGGGCTTTCCCCACATGTAGACAGCCCCTTAGAAAAACTCAAGAATGGTTCATTGTCCTCCAGGACCGGGGCTCAATAGAAAATGGAAGTGCTCAGGTTACATTGCCTAGTCTAGTCTTCCCCAACCTGGTGTCCTCTACACCTATGTGTTGGACTAAAACTCCCTGGAGGTTGTAGTCTAACACAACTGGGGGGAAATAAATTGGGTGAGGCTGGGGTAAGCAATGGAGCCAGCTCAATCTTTTAGAGGGCCTTTGGGCATGGCACCCTCAATGCCCCCCTGCCACCTATTAAGGATGCCCATTGCAACTTTCTCACTGCCATTGTCACCATCTGCTATTGCTCCTCACCTTCTTTCTCATCATTACTCTCACTTGCACAAATAATGTATCTCACCCCACATGCTGGGTTTGAGGCAACTTGTGGCCCTCAAGATGTTTTGGCCTACAACTCCAAGCAGCCCTAGCTAGCATACCCATAATGATGGATCATCAGGAGGGCCACAAGTTTCCCAGCCATGAATTACACCATTAAGTAAATAAAAGGGAGAGTCCTACTGCTCTGTAAATCTGTAGGTGGTGGCAGTAGGTAATTTTGAGGGACAGTAGAAGAAGTCTGAACTCTGTGGACAGGCTCAGTTACGTACTCAATGTTCTCTATGGAGCAGAGCCTAGTGGACCCATGGAATGTCACAGCCATGCTACTTTTTTATATGACCAGTTATTCTCAGATGGTACAGAAGGGAATCCAGAGACCCTAATTTACCAGGGCCTCTTTTCCTCATTTTCACCTCACTCGAGACTGCTGATTGCCCATCTGATCACATTAAAAAATTAACTACTGAAGTTAATAAAAGGACACTGATCAGGTAACTAACCTTGTTCCCCAAATGCCCTCTTAATTCTTCTGCTGTCTTTTAACTTGATGACTTTATTTTAAAGGAAAGTCCTGCTTCAACAGCTTTCTTCTTATGGTATTGTTACTTTAGCCAGTAATCTCAAAACCTTTTAAACACAAGGGGGTATTTCTATTTAAAAGACAAGTTGCATTAAGAAACTGTTTAATTCTGCATTGTCATTTGTTAATCTTTCATTGGCAAGAGGTTGATTATGCTATGTTGGAATAATGTTTTTCCCTATCATTAGAGACAACCTTTACCCATTTATTAATCTCTGCCATAGACATGAGATATCCCCTAGCAACCTCAAAGATTAAAGTCCATGTAATTAATGACAACATGTACAACACTTTGAAGATAGAAAGCATTGAAGGAAATGAGGTGGCAGTATACTTCAATGGGTTTTGACAACACAGTTTCAAGAAGAAGAGATGCCAGGACAGAACTCAGTCTGGAGACGTTGGCAGGATCTACACTACTGCTTTATAATGGTATTGAAGTGGACTAACAACTGTTTGGGGCCCATGACACATTCCGTATACCGTTTTCAAACTGCTTTCAAAGTGTTATAGCCTGCTTGGTGTAGATCTGGCCATTGCCTTCAACTGGAAGCATTTTTACCTAAACAGTGATATGTGGGATTCCTCTGTAATTACTCAGTAGTAAGAGAAATATACTCTGCACCTGCTCAGAGGTACTGTCATGTATTCTTAACTTGTACCAGCCTTCCTCAACTGTGGGCTTTGCTAGACCTACCAGGTGTTCCGTCGTTGAGGAGCGGTGAAAGCGGATTTTCCCGTTCAGCCGTGACGCCTCATGATCCACACCTGCCTTCGATTTGTGGCGGAAGTTTGCGCCGGTTGTGCTGCTGCCGCCGCGAGCACAGTTGCGCAGCCACACCAGCCTGATTGCTGCGGCTTTTTTTTCTGCTCGCTGCACGATTTGCGCAAGTCCGAAAGACTGCAAACTTGCGCAGCCGTCAGCGACGACGACGCCGGCCCCGGCGGCACCGGTGGCGGTGGAGCCGGCAGCGGCGGTGGAGCCGGCAGCGGCGGTGGAGCCGGCAGCGGCGGTGGCAGTGCCAGTGCCAGCTGAAGTGCTGCTGGTGCTGTTGAGGGCATTGATGCGCTCACTTCCTGATGGGGGTCGTGGCGGGTGTAATATGACCCGAGGTCAATCATCTGCATGGGCACTCTGTGCCTACATCTCCCATCATGCCTCTGAGGTGTCGGCAGCGATGACCGCCTCTGTGCCCCATCCCAAGGAGCCAACCCACATCTGGCCGTAGCCATGGCAGCAGCCCACAAACAGCTCTGCCCTCTGCCAGCCTGGTACCCACACTAACAGGCAGCGTACAGCACCGCCATTATGCGGCCACGGTAGCTGCCCACAGCAAGGAGTCACCAGCCACTTTTCCGTTCCTCCGTTCCTGCGCAAACTGTCACTGGGGAAATAAAAAAAAAAAAGCCGCTCCGCCGCGCTGCCCCAGCTGGCGGACTGGGCGCAAATGGCGGAGGCGGCTTAACCGAAGCCGCTGACCACTCCCCCTTAGCACGCCTTTTCCTGCCCAGTGCGGACCGCAGTGACCTCACATCCTCCCACACGTACTCCGAATTACCGGGGGACGGCAGGAAAAGGCGCACTGGAACTCACTTTTTTAAAGTTGGGAGAAAGAGGCTTCACCGCAGGATAACGGCGGATCCTGGTGAACGTCATCTGGAAGCCTGGACGTGACTGCGGAAGGTAACGTCCCCGTCTAGTAACGCCCTGTGTGTGTTGAACTACCAGCCTATGTGTGTTGAACTACAGTTAGGGAAAACACATCTGGAGCTAGGACTACAACTTCCCTCAAAGACCTGGGTGTGTCCTGCCACATTTCTGCTACATTTTGTACAGTGCTCAAAATTAAATGTTTTTCTTTGATTTGAATGTACCACATAAGAACATAAGAGGAGCCATGCTGGATCAGACCAAGGGTCCATCTAGTCCAGCATTCTGTTCACACAGTGGCCAACCAGCTGTTGACCAGGAACCCACAAGCAGGGCATGAGTGCAACAGCACTATCCCACCCATGTTCCCCAGCAACTGATGTACATAGGCTTACTGCCTTTGCTACTGAACCTCTTGACTCTTGTGACAGCGACAAGTGCAGGACAGCCAGCAAATGCAATTTGCAGATCATAGTTTAGAGAAGTTAATGGGGAGACATAAAACAAAGTAAAATCAATCAATCAATCCAAAATTTATTGTACTAGCCAAAGGCCATCACAAATACATCAAAAGAAGGCATCCATACAAAGTAAAATAGTACTAGACCACAGGTAACTGAGGAGGAGGCACCCAGATCACCCAGTCACTGTCTCCCCATGATGGTCAGATGTATTGTACTTCTATGTAAATTATAATCATTATTTCTAAATTTGCATCTATACATATAAATTAACATATGCAAATGTTAGGCTAACCTCCGCCCTCTTTTCTCCTAAGTAGCTATCCCAGCAGCCACCCCAGATCTGGCTCAGCCCTAACTGTGGACCACTATTTCAGCTGCAAGGAGGCCCACCATTCTCGGCCCTTTAGCAGCCTCTGTTTCTCTGCCACTTCTGAGGCAGGAACGGGATGGCTCAGGACACAGGCTGACTTATGTTCCCAGCCCTGGAAATGTGAGCAACGTGGTCACATTAGTGCCAAAGGCCATTTTTCTTCCAGCGCTTCTTTCTCCTATAAATCAGTTAAGTGTTAAGAACTGGCACTTGGGAACCATATATTGTTATTGATCGCCTCGCTATGCTCTCATTAATGTCACTGTGAATCCCACATATTTGCTAACGACCTGTGGTCCTAAGTGAAGCTCCTGTTGCCCTGCGCCTCTAATATGCTGTCTCTTTGAATTTTACACAAAATCCTTTCCTATTAGCATATCCTTCCATTAGTTACTGGCCTCTCTTTCTGATGATGTGGGCTTTGATAATGGTGAATACTTAGGTGAAGAGGAATAAAAGTTTGATTTGCTATTCTTTCTGGCAAACACCAAACTCTGGCATTATTAAAAGTTGCTGAAAGTTTCAAATTAGAGGGAAACAGCCCATTTCCTCCCTTTTTAATGCATATCATTTTGTTTCAGCTCCTCCTTCCCTGGGTTCCCAGCTGTTTATTAAACCATAGGAATATCAGAATCTCTGCATTACAGAGAAGTAACATTTCTGATGTGTCTAGAGGCAACATTTGAGTGACATAATTAAACTGTGGTGGACTGTTTTAATTATATTAATTTTAATTATGCACAGTACATTTTAATTGCACAGTCTGAGGATGAGTGTCTCCCATCTATTAAAATCCTCTGTGATGCATTTGCATAATAGGGGCCCCCTCCTTTTTTTCCCTGTGTGCAAGGTTACATTACTTGATGGCTTCATTAGTCATGAAGGTGGAATTTTAATTTCATTTTCATTTCGTTTATAGCAAGTGTGGGGGAATGGAGATGAATTCATTACTCCCCCACACTGAAAATCAATTTTCTCATTTAAAGTGAGCTTAGAATGATCAAACATTTTATGTGATTGCCTTGCCAGATGGGATAAACAATATGACTATGCGGGTGTCCACTCTCAAATATCTCAAAGGTAACATGGTGTATAGCATGTGCTCATTCAAAACAACGGCTTCAGCTTCTGTTAAAGGACTTGGGCAGACTTTAGGAATGCAGGAAGCTGCCTTATACTGAGTGAGGCCATTGGTCCATCTACTCAGTGCTGTCGACATTGGCTGGCAGCAGCTGCTCTCCAAAGTATATATCAATTTTGCTGCGTGGTTTTATCCTGGTTGTGCTTTTTATACTGTATTTTGTAATTGTGCTTTTAACATGTTGGTTGTTTTATTATGGTTTTAATTTTTGTGAACCGCCCAAAGCGCTTCGGCTATTGGGCGGTATAAAAATGTAATAAATAAATAAATAAATAAATAAAAGTATTTCCCATCACTTACTAATGGATCCTTCCTATGCAACCGAAGATGCCCCATATTGAACTGGGAAGCTCCTGCAGGCAAAACATGTGCTCTTGGTGCAAGGTGGGTGAGCATCCAAGATGAACACAAAGGGAGAGAATAGTCTCAGGATATTGATCACAATTTTATTGATGATTGTTTTCTGCATCCTGAGACTATTCTCTTCCTGTGTAGAACGTATGCTCTGTCACTGAGCTTTGGTCCCTCTATTAGGCAGTGTTCTGCTCAGCTGGAGACAGTCTTCATCTTCAGAAGAGAACTTGTTGGGTTTGATGATGTTACTGCCACCTTATCTTTTATCACAAGTTTTATTCCACGGGTAGAAGAGAAATATGGGGGTGGGGTCAGTATCACAATATTCATGGCTTTAATCCTTGTAATTGAAGATGTTTTTGTTTATTTAAAGTATTTATATCCTACCTTTCTTCATATAGTTCAAGGCAGCTTGCAAAGATAGTAAAATAGGGCTTTTCATTCTGCTCTTAATGTTTTGTTATGCCTGGTTTTATTTATTTATTTATTCATACATACATACATACACAATAGATAGATTTTAATCCATTTGATTTTTAGGGGGTTTAATATCTTATGATTTTAATATTTTTGTAGTTGTTGTTAATTTGCCCGGAGATAATTAACATAAAGCAGGCTGTAGTTCACTGGTAGAGCACAGGCTTTGCATGCAGGAGATCCCAGGTTCAATCCCCAGCATCTCCAGGTACAACTAGAAAACTCCTGAGTGAAACCCTGGGGAGATACTGTCAGTTAGTGTTGACAAAACTGGGTTAGATAAACCCATGGTCTGCCTCAGTGTAAGGCAGCTTCCTGTATAGGGATGTTGTAGGCATCTGACTGAGTCTGGGGGTTAGATGGTCTCTCCCACATCTGCCCACCCCCAGACCCATTCAAGTGCCATGGTGCATTTCATGAGCCCACAGGTCAGCCTGCTTAGCCTGATGATGGCCCAGTAGCCATCTGCCCTCGTTCAGAGCCTCCCTTGTGCACAACAATGGAGGCTCCGGAAAGTGTGCATTTCCTCCATTGCATAAATGCCAGCCGTAAAGGCCCCATTCACGCCTTTACACTTGCTTAAATCGGGCCTATATGGCTGCCATTATGCAGTGGGGGGAATTATGTCATGCATGATGGAGGCTCCGGACGAGGGCGGACGGGCGCACAGAGGCGGTGGACGCTCACTGAGCCAGAACAGAAGAGCTTGCACGGCCCTGCAAATAGGGGCAAACGGCAGTGGGGCAAGTGTCCAACAAAGCGGACGTGGTGAGTTCGCTCATCCCTATTATATTCCTATGACATTACTAAGTGAGCAGTATGTAAATGATGTCAGTAATAAATAAATAAACCCTAACATGCAGAGGACTTTAAAGGCTCTAACCAGCACTTTGGACTGAGCCTGGAAACAAAGAGAAAGCTAGTGCAGTAGTATGCTTTCCATACCTGGCTCCAGTAAGATGTGTATTTAAAGATGCACTTGAACACCATGTGTAAAAAGGCTGCAGAGTTTGAGGCTGAGTCTTTTCGGCCCAAAGAGACACCTGCTGTCTTTGAGAGAGAGACACCTGCTTTTCTTTAATGGTCTCCTGTCAATATGCCCTTTTGATGCCTCTCCCTTCTAGGCGTTTCTTCCTGTCTCAAGCATGCTTGTTACAAAAAGAAAAGAAAATGTGCCATGGTCTATAAAAAAAAAAATCAGATATGATGTTCAGAATAAAACATGCAATTTCAGCAGCTTCATTCACATTCAGCACTTTTACATAAGTCTGTAATTCCGCCCCTCCTCCTCTCCAGAGTACAAAGTTTGAATTGTAATTTGGATTCTTTTAATATAGGATACCAACAGTGGGGTGAATCTTTCTTGAACTCTTCTGTCCATTGGAGCAGAGCTTTAGTTTTGCATGTATCCTTTTTTTTTAAGAGAGAGACAAGGGTTGGATCAAGATTTAGTCATACATAGATTCATTGAAATCAATGGGACTTAAAATCAGCCATGACCAACTAAAATCCCATTGATTTCAATGTGTCTACTCTAAATATGACTAAATCTGAGATTCCCCATGACCCACTAAGGTGTTGTAAACTTATGCTTGCTTGCTTAAGAACATAAGGCATACATACCATGCACCTAGTTTAGCGTTCTTTGAAGAATTCCAGCAACTATTAGTACTCCATTAGAAATTAGCCAGTGTCCCAACAGTAGACCACAATCTGACTTCTGTCACCCCAGCCCTTGTGTATCTTTCTGCTTTTTAGCTTTACATGAACGAAGGATAGTCACAGTTATAAGCTCTAAAGCCCTATACGACTTGGGTCCAGGTTATCTGAAAGTCCATATTCTCCCTTATGAGCCTGCCCATCCTCTGAGAGCTTCAGGGGAGGCCCTTGTCTTGGTCCCACCACCATCACAGATATGCCTGGTGGGAACACAGGAGAGGGCCTTCTTGGTGGCTGCCCCAGAGTTCTGGAACTCCTTTCCCAGGGAAGCTAGACTGGCTCTCTTTGTTACACTTTCAGAGGCAAGCTAAAACGTTTTTGTTCTGGATGGCCTTTGGGGAGTAGCGTGGACCTCTGTTAATGCACTGTTTATATATTGGATTTTTTTTAAAAAAAATAATCATCATATATTCATAATGAGCACCTGCACTTCAGAATTTACCACTACACCACTGCTTAACGTCCTTGTAAATGTGGAAGTGTGACAAAGTGTGGGGTATGGGACAGGATGAAAAATGTTGTCTGGGTTTGTTCTTGCTTCTTCTGTGAAACTTTGTTGTTAGGGTGGCCACTTTGGCATCACCCAAAAGGAGGGGGTTAAAAAAAAGGGCATGTAGGTTTGCATTCCCCCACCCCTTTAACCAGATTACCCAAATTGTGTCTTTTATATCAAATGAAAGCCAACTCATCAAATACATCATCTTGGTTTCAGAAACTGATTCCTCAAATTCACTATTATGTTTTTCTTCTTCTCAGTACTTTACTACTTTAAATTTAGCTCACAGCAAAGAAGTCTTTAAGGAGAAGGTCTATAGTGTTTCTACTCAAATGGATCTCTGTGCATTTTCAAATAATAAGATAGCATCTTGGTTTGATTAGACTAAACTTAAATTTGAATGTGAATGCTACCTGACTCTAATTTCTAATCCTCATCAAGATCAGCCCTTGCATGATTAAAGATGCAACAAATGAAAACAGCAGTTTTGTTTACATGCGTTAGCAAGACTGTCCTATTGGCAATGGCCAACTTTGCTCTTACAGTCCAAAGGTGTAGAGCAAAATTTCTGACCTTGCAGAATGTATGATTTGTTTTACCATTGTTTTTACTATGCTTGTTGTAACCACTGGTTGAAACAATAAAGCTCTCTCTCTCTCTCTCTCTCTCTCTCTCTCTCTCTGTCATATGCTAATTTCTCCATATAGATGCAAATTTGGAAATAATTACCAGAAGTGCAGTACAGACTGTGAACAGGTGACTTGTGTGCCTGCTCAGGCTGCCGATCAGGTGCTAACGGTTGGTGAGCAACTTCAAGGCCCCTCCTGCCCTTCTGGTTCTTTATCGTTGGACAGGACTTGGACTAGACAGCCCTTCAACTTGAGCAGGGGGTTCCTCATCTGATCCGCCAGCTTCAGTTGCAGACCCCAGCTTCTCTCCCAGGCCCTGCCCAATGCTCAGGACTAGAGAAAAGCTGCCCAGAGGCAGTCCTTTGCCCGTGGAGAGAGAGAGAGGCAGATGGCTTTGTGCCTCTTCCAACACAGAGAAAGGCATTGGATCATTGTGCTTTCAATGTATTTGTTTTTATGATTGTTTGAATGAAGTTTTTGTTTTCATTTTGGTCTTATTGTTGTTAGCCACCTTGTGCACCATCTTTTGGTGGAAAGTCAAATAAATAAATAAATAAATAAATAAATAAATAAATCACATTGGGGCAGGGCTATAGAAGGAAGGGGCCTGGCTCCTGACATCATCCAACCCCAACCCCTGGGTGGTGTCTGAGGAAGCAATCCAGGGACTGAAACAGAGGATGACATCAATAGAAGACTGTCCCCTGTAAAGTAGGACACATACTCCCTCCACTCCATGTTCAGAAGCATTATAGTTCTCAGTGCCAGATACTGATGAAATCAGATGAAAACAACTGGGGAAAGGCTATGGCCTACATGTCCTGTTTGAGATCTTCCCATATGCATTTGGTTTGCTGCTGCTGTGAGAAACAGAATGCTTCTTCAGCTGGATGAACCTTGGTCAGATCCATCTAGGAAGATCCTCATTCTACATACAGATGTCAGAGAAATCCACAATGGATTTGAATAAGTTCAGATTTCTATGAATCCAACCTGCAGATTCCGCAGCAGACCAGCTTTTTCCAAGTCGTGTGCATTCTGCAGACTTGTGGACTATTTTTGTTTTTAAAAAAACTTTTGCACAAATCTGCATTTGTACTAATGGCACTAATGGCATTGGGCAGTATAGAAATGTAATAAATAAATAAATAAATAAGTGCAAGTGTGTAGTAGCGCTAATGCAAATGGGTGCTAATGCACACTTGGGCAAATGGAACTAAATTCTCTTACAGCCCTAAAAAAAGAGTCAGATTCTGTCAATGAGCAGATGACGGAATGAAAGACACCTGACAATCCATGAAATACAGATAGATTGGATTTAACAAAATCTGTACATCCAGTATTCCAAGGTGACAAAATATGCATTGTAACATATACGGTTGACAAGAATTTAGGGAGCAATCCTATGCCTGCCCCAGACAGAATCTGGGGGAACATAGGATTGTTTGATTTATGGGCTATGTGGTCAGAAATAGGGCTCTGACCTCGGAGCACAGAAACCATGCTCCCCTCCCCCTCCCCCTCACTGCTGGCACAGTTCTGTCCATGCCAGCTACGTATCCACACTCGGAAACAGAGCATGGTGATGGGAGAAGGGGGTGTTCCTGGGGAAAAGACTGTGGTATCAGCCATACGAGGAATCCTATAGCTACCCTAACGTCCTTCCCTCCCTGTTTTTGAAGCCTCCGCTAGATGGGTGAAATTGCCCAGCTAGCTTAAATGCAGAGCGGCATGTGCAATGCCTCCAAGTTTGGAGGCTTATGAGTACCCAGGGAAGATCATATAGGATTGCACCCTTACTACTCTATTTTATAGGATGTGATTGATTATGTGTGTGTGTGTGTGTGTGTGTGTGTGTGTGAGTGTGAGATTGATTATAATCTGTGCGTGCTAACTGGAAGTGCAAAGTGAATAGTTCAATACACTATGAGATAGCTTTAAGTGGAAAAATGGGTTCTTGGAACTGGGGCAAGTGAACTGACCACAGGTGGGTCAGTGATGCTATTGGAAGTGAAATGCTCATAAGGGGATGGACCTTCACAAGGGGACTTCTGAAGTTAGCTGTGAGCCCAGCTATGTTAGGGAAAAACCCTCCTGGGGTCATGGGAGCTATGACTGAGTCCAAAAAGTCAACCTGCACAGATGTAAGTCTAAGATAAGGAACTAGAGCTAATGTTGGATAAAATGTTATAAATACTAAATAGTAAGATTCTGGCCTGTTTGACTAGAGAGATCCAGGAAGAATAAGAAGCCTGCCATACCTGCTTAAACTACCTCTCTCAAACATGCCTTTTATTTAGGTAAATACAATATTAGCTGTTAAGTTGAGAGGGGCTTGAATTTTGCTTTTATTCAGAATATGCCTGTCACTATTTCTATTGTGCTTTTATAACATGTTGATAAGTGTATGATGATAAATGATGATAAAAGTATGTTATTGTCTTAGATTGAGCAATAAAAACACATTCTATGCTACCAATTCTGTGTCATCTAGCTTTTGGCGTGCTTCAAGAACCACTACCCAACAGTTTTTATCTTTTTTCTTTTTTAAATCTGTATCTGATTGGAGGCAATCCATATAGCCACAATTTCTCTCCTGGCCAGCTGAACCACAGGTACATCTGCCTCAGGAGTGAAAAATGAGTTAGCCAGATGGAGCAGGTGTGACTGGCCCGTCTCAACAGGAGGGCTAGGCCATTTTTGTATTGTGATGTAGCCCCATGGAAATAGAAACAAAAGAAGAAACCGTTGTTTTATACATTTCTTTGTGCACTGTAGATTTTAGCAAACAGGCAGATCTGTGGAATGTTCAAGGCAGTCGATATGCTATCATGTTTTGGTAGCCTTCACCAGTGCTGTACACCTGTGTTCATCTCTATTGTTCTTTCCACAGTCCCTGCATGATGCCTCATCTTTCCACGTGGCTCATTTGCCATCCCCTCTTCCTTGACTGATGAGCCTTTTCATGCGCTGCCTTGTGCCGGAGCCACGGGAGAATTCACAGAGTTGGAGAATCCACACCAGAACTGTCCTCCTTAGATTTACTCACGCTGCACTCTCTGTTTCTTCCACCCTGCTCAACCACAGACTTGCATGAGAATGCATCCATGTGAAATGCGAACCTGAGAGGGGAGAAAGTAGGGCAGTAAGGAGGGAAATCAAGAAAAGCATCCATGAGGTTTGGTGGCAACAAGTGAGGAGTGAGGTGAGGGATCACTTAAATGTTTGAAGGGATGGTGAAGAGCATTTTGGTCATCTTCTTGTTTCAACATGCACATTCGACCGAAAATTATCGACCTTCTTTTCAGATATGTGTGAGCACTAGAAACCCAAGTTCAGTGGCAAATAACAGTTAGAGGGAGAATTTGTTCATGGAAACGGGGTTGGGTTCTAAGTTTTTGCTCAGTGAATGGAAAGAACTGGCGTTAGCCAAAGAATAGCTGCACTTACAAAACAGGGTATTCCCTACCTAGAATTCTCCTTAGATGCACTGAAGTTCCTTCCGTTCATAGAGCAAAACGATCCAAGCCTCTGTGTGTATTATAGGCAATTGTCAACCCTGGTTCCTTGCCCTTACAAACAAGAAAGAACCACACTTACTGAGATAACACTGTGGGCTCATCTACGCCAAGCAGGATATTCCACTATGAAAGCGGTATGAAAGTGGTATATAAAAGGCAGGAGCCACACTACTGCTTTATAGTGGTACTGAAGTGCACTGACAACTGTTGGAGCCCATGACACATCTACACCAAGCTGGATATAACACTATGAAAGTGGTATGAAAGCAGTATAAGGTATGTGTCATGGGACCCAACAGTTGTCAGTGCACTTCAATACCACTATAAAGCAGTAATGTCGTTCCTGCTTTTTATATACGGCTTCCATAGTGGAATATCCTGCTTGGTGTAGATGAGCCCTGTGTGACTGAATGACTAGACTATAAGGCCAAGTCCCCCAAAATTTGAATAAACAGAGTAGGCCCTTTTTAATGGTGGCACTAACATTATGGAACTCCATTCCTTAGGGAAATCTTCCAAACCCCTAGTTAGCTCCTCTGTGTGCCAGGTTAAGACACTTTTATTTCAGAAAGCTTGTAATTATTGAGATCTAGGCCCATTGCAAACTCTCGCACACCTGAAGCATGAGAGCCACTGCCACATTGCGCCTCCATGACCTTCCCTTTACCACATCACAGACCCTCACATCCTTCCCTTTGCCTCACCCCATTATACATCAGCTGGAGTATAATACTATAAGAAATCTCCTCAGAAATACAGAATTCTAGAATCCCAAGAAGATTTTAGGGTTTTTTCCTCAAATAGCTATAAGCAGGGCTAGGATTAATCTGTTGTGTGTTAATTGCATTTCAGTGGTTTATTTGAATTTTTATTGTCGTTACCTGCTTGAGTGCCATTTTTGGCAGAAAAGCATTATATAAATTTAATAAATAATAAATCATTCTCATACCCTCTTCTGACCCATGTGTGCATCATGTGCTACAACACATCTGCACCTCATTGGAAAACAAATAAAAAATGCTTCTTGCTTCATAAAATATGCCATATGCTCATTTTTGCTAATTTAATGTATGGATTCATTGATTAAATCCCATTTGATTGATCAGATTTCATAACTACTTGGTACACATTTTAAAGATGGGCTTTTCTCACAAAATATGAGGATCAATCAAGAGGCAGTACACACATGTAAACAGTCTCTGTATCCTATTTTCCAACCAGACAGGGATCATGTTGTGAACTGTTGAACTGTACTCCATACAGTCCCTCTGTAATTTCTAAGATCACAGTGGCATTCTCTGACAGTGGACCCACTGCTTAGCTGTGGGTCTCCGTAATCATTTCAAATGTGCGTTCGGAACTCCATAGCAAGAAAAGCTTCTAGGAGAGAATTTAGAGCAACTAAACAGGGTGAAGAGAATGGGGGGGTGTCTTTACGGTGCTGGGTTGGTGCCGTGTCCCTTTGAACCCCTGTGGCTTTCCTCCCCTGTGGTGGCATCTGGTAATCTTGACACTGAAGAGGGAGCACAGGGCTTCCAGGCAGCCAACCAGGGACTGGAGCCACCCCCGCCCTCTTCCTGGTGAAAGGCGACCAATTGCAGGTTGCCTTCCCCCAGACACTGCCCGGCCATGCCTCTGCTACGACTCAGGAGCGAGGCAAGGGGATGTCATGATGTCATCTTGCGCATCCTTGCCTCGCTCCAGAGAAAAAAGTCAGGGTAAGTCCCGACTTTTTCCCCCTGTAGCTTCAGTGGAAAGCCCCAGGGTGGCTGCGTGATTGCCATGGCGTCATATAATCGATATCGTGCTGCCGTACACCCAGCCCAGGGCTTTCCAAGCATTTGTTAAGTATTCATTCCCCATGTCCACTCCAATATGCTAAACTCCCTTTTCCAGCTTCTGATTTTCTTTGTCCAAAAGTGGTGCCAAGTCTCTTATGCATACTTGTGTGTGACGCTTGCAGTTAGCCCTTGACTTCAGATGTTTTGTTCAAAGTAAGTGGAAGTGGTTTTTATTGCTCCTATAATAATTACTCTAATCGGCAGAAGAGGATAAAACCATTTATCAAATTTATAGCCTTGCACTTAAAAAAGAACTTTGAAATTGACAATCATTATCAGCCCAACAGCTAATGAAACTTGAAGCTCCATACAGCATGATTGTTTTAGAATAGGCATTTCCATAAAATACCTCTAATAAATATTGATTTATTGATTTGAAACTGTCGTAGCAGAAGACTTTGTCTTCTGCTACGACGGTTTCAAATCAATGAATCAATGTTTAGTCTCATGAATCTACTCAATCTTTAATACAATTGACTTTACTTTTTCTAGGGATAAGTAATTAGTAATGAATTTTGAAAGATTTTTGTGATTTATTTTTTTAATTTTTTTTAAAAAAACCTTTTGGGGTGGCTTTTGCTACTTCCATTCATTCTAACCAATCAGTTGGAATGTAGCCAGAAGTTTCTTGTTTTATAGTGTCATAGCGGTCCAATGGATTTATTTTAATTTTATTTTACTTCTCATACCGTAAGTTACTGTCCCTTCGATGACAGTACTGGTTGCTAGATGTCTCCAGGTCTTCCTTTACAGTGTGTGAGTGAGTGTGTGTGTGTGTGTGTGTGTGTGTTTAAGTCACAGGAGGGTGGGTCTATAGCTACTGCTAACCTTCCTGAAGTGCACTTAGAAATGCTTGTTTTGGTTTATTTTGGTTGTGTTTCCTTGCAAGAACAATATCATGATAGATGCTTGAAAGTGAGCTGTGATATAACTGAATCTTGTTATCTTCTGTAAGGGCTTTGATTTGACCAATTGCCTCTACTGTGGCTAATTTCAACGTTTTTTTAGATTTTGGGTTTAGTATGTTTTTGATATCAATTGTTAGATGCCTTGAAAAGACTTCTGTTTTGAAAGGTAGCATATATGATGGATAATCCCAATCCTTGTGGTTTCCTATAATTTGCCTGAGCCTTAAGCAGCCAAGCACGTTGGGAGCCGCTTTTCATTTTATTTTACAATCACAATTGGAACTCTGCAACACCAGTCAATTAAAGAATGAGCAGAAACGGGCTGATAGGTTTGGCACTTTAATGATCCTTGGCAGCGAAGGGCATTTTGGAGTCTACAGATGCAGCGACAGGCGCTTCATATTTGTCCTTGGGTAACTAAGCCTCAATATTGGGAATTAGATATTTTCGGTCAGTGTGAAAGTAGACATAATATCTATTCTAAAGCAAGAATATTTTCTACTGTATTTTCTTTTGAATTAATGCAGCAATACGGAAGCATCTTTTCTTTTTTTGTTTATTATCCACCTTGGATACTTTTAGTAGAAAGGTAAGACTGAAAATTCTTCAATAAAATGAATAGAATCTCTTCACCTCCCACCTCCCCTCCAGGGCTGGTCATCCACCACTCTCACCCATCATTTTAGCCTGGTGGCTCAACGATTACAGTCGTCATTGCCAATGGGTGACTCAAGGTGACTTACAGTAAGCCATGGCTAAACAGCGTAGAGAGCATTAGCTGTATTTAGTATTGCCTATCTCTGGAACCCTCCTTGTATGGCTTTGGGCTGTAAGGAGACATTGCAGAACTGCATGAATGAAAGAAATTACTGTCTGTGCTTGGGAAATGGTATCTGCATGGAGTTTGATTCTCCAGTTCAATTTTTTCTTGGTGGTTTGGAGAGTTGTGAAAGATGCTCTGGACTAATCCTAATCAATCATATCACACATGTAGGAAGGTCCCACAAGCATAGGCCTTTCCTATATTTCTAAACTTTCCTATATTTCTAGCCTGCTCTCCCCAGCACTTCGACCTCCAGCCCTGGTGGAGAATTTCTGGCTTGATCATTCTTATGCAGATGCTTGTGGTGGGAATAACCCTGTCATAGGAGGGTATTTTAAATGTATATATGAAAAGGAATTTGATTTTGATTTAAAGTCCACTCTGTCTCATTAGATCCCTGTTGAGGTTATGTTCACAGTCTTAGGTCAGGATGTCCCAGTTTTCTAAGTTGCATATTTTTGTTAAGGATTCAACTACTTCACACCTTAGTTCTGTCAGTACTCTTGGGTGTATGTCATCCAGACTTTATTTTATTTATTTATTATTGCATTAATATCTCATGTTTTTTCCTTCCGATGAACCCAAGGCGGCATACATCCTCCTCCTCCTCTCCATTTTATCCTCATAACAACAACCCTGTGAGGTAGGTTGGGCTGAGAGTTTGTGACTGGCCCAAAGTCACCCAGTGGGTTTCCATGGCCGAGTGGGGACTAGAACCCAGATCTCCCGACTCCCAGTCCAACACCTTAGCCACTGCACCACACTGGCTCTAATTTTGACAACTTGTTTGTATTTATTGCATCAATTTGCCCTAGAACTTCACCTCTTGCCACTTCTATTTGACTTACAACAGCTTCCCAGAAACACACAAGAGCATCCCAGTTCAGGCAAGAGTATTTGCCCAGTATCATCTGCTGTGAAACAGTAGCCATCTCATATGGAGATTTCCTAACGTTTTCTTGCACTGGTAAGATCTCGTACATGTACCTCTACATGACATAGTTGCTGTTTGCCATACACTAGAACATATTTAAACAGACTTAATAGAAATTCTTTCTATCCAGGGAAGCCTGAGAATTGTAGTTCTCAAAAGTGTGGAAGCTGGTGTTAGTATTCAGTAATAGAATTCCCAATTGCCCAAACAAACTACAATTACCAGGATTCTTTGGGGAAATGTATAGCAGTTAAACTCTGATGCAAAATAATAATGTCAGTTTGGAATGTACTTAACCCTCTATCCAAGAATTTAGGAACTGGTTGTCTCTCCCTTGAGATGATGGATAGATCAGCATCTAAAATATGAATATATTAATAATTCCGTCCTTGTATCCTAGGTTATTGGCCTGGATGACCTTCACTACAATTCTCATTTCAAAGTGAATTTCTCCTAATTTTGAAATCACACCTCCTTATTCCAGAGTTGAGGGTTAAAAAGTTATGAGTAGTGCTACAAAGCTATGATCCCTTACTTAAGACTTAATTTGTTCTAGCATGTTTTAAATGTCTTGGTTTTCTATGCATATATCTTGGGGGGGAAAGATTCCTAATGTATTTGGGGGAGGGGTGAATTTATTGTGTTTTTAGAAATAGATGTTTCAGAAATTCAAATAAGTTACAGTTAAGGCATCCAGAAGTTATGAGACTTGCTCATAAAACACTAATTTCCATATATTGAATTTAAACTACAAACCAGCAGTCTGCAGTACTTTTAGTCTAGCCTACAAATCTCTGGAATCCATTTCCCTTGATATATATATTTAATAAACAATACAGGCTATGCAGAAATACAGATATGTGGTCTGAAAAATCCGTCAGCATTTTTAAAAACAGCTTAAGGGATGCTTTGACTTTCAGATGAGCTTGATCTCTGAATTTCTGTCAGGTTTATTTATTTGTTTATTTGTATACCGCTAAATAGAATAAAATCCCTAAGCAATTTGCATTTAAATCACATTTAAAATACAATATTAAAAAAACCATTAAAAAACAATTCCAATTCCAATAAAAGAGTACGATATAAGGAGCAGTAAGATGGACCAGCATGGTTAATTTAATTACAACCCAAGGAAAGGCTGGGGGAACAAGTACATTTTCAGAAGGTGTTTGAAGGACGCCACATTTTCTACCTCCCAAACTGCATGGGGGAGGGTTTCCCAAAGAGTGGGTGCCACTACTGAGAAGGCTACACCAGGTATATACAAATCTTGTACGTCCATTAAGCTGTGCGACCCTGAATTATGCAGGGAAGTGCAGCACAAGTTCAGCCAACCTCCTCTTTTTATTGCCTGCCAAAACCTGCATATCAGAGGCTCTCAGGCGCCTGTAAGGGCACAATGCATGGCTGATGGGCTACATCCAGCTTGGCAAAGAGCTTATGGTCCAATCAACTCCATTAGCAGCCATAAAGTTGCACGTCTTCCCAGGACTGCAATGAGAGATCCCTTAATAGGGGTTTCTCACACACACACCATGCCTAGGGGTTAAGTTGATCCTATTGTAGGGCTTAAATCAGAGATGTGAAACCTTTTTTTCCTCACAGGTAATTTGTCTGGGTGATGAGGTGTATGTCAGCATTGGGGAGTAGGGTCAGCAAAGCCAGAGATGGGCAGGGGCAGGACAGAAGCCAAAAGTGGTCTTGTCAACCCTTTCCTCTTTCTGCCACCTTCTTTTCTCTCTTTCTGCTCTGTGATTTTCTCTCTCTCTTCTTCCTTCCTGCTCCATGGGCTGATCACACGCAGAGGGCTTTTGATATTTTGCTTAGGTCTGCATGAAACTAGGCCAAGGGGCACTTGTGGCCCTAGAGCCGCAGGTTGGCCACCCCTGGCTTAAGTGTGAGTGTGTAGCTTTTCACAGCTGCTGGGGCTAGAACTGGCTGGGAACCCACAGGTCTCTGCCCTGTATGGTGAGCCACTGGGGCTACGGATGAAGCATTCCCTGGACCTTGAAGTGTACCTAGGATCCAAAGTGACATCATCCACCCAGATTGGGCAAAACTGATTTCCCCTGTGTGCACCAGTTGCTGGGGAACATGGGTGCACCATGTCCTGCTTTGTTGGCCCCTGGTCGACAGCTGGCTGGGCACTCTGTGAACAGAGTGCTAGACTAGATGGACCCTTGGTTTCACCCAACATGGCATTTCATATGTTCTTAGAAGAAAGACTCATAAGGGGTCCACTCGGCCTGGTAACAACAGTATCCTCTGATATCTGATCACTTCTGGTTCTTGCTTGGTAGCTGCCCAAGACCCAGAACCAACCATTATAAGTAGCATTTTGGGTTCATTCACTCTCCCAGCCTTGAGATCTGCCAGTGTGAGATCTGAAAAGTATATGGCTAATGAGATGTCTTTATTTTAGTACACTGACAGCAATTCAGACATGTGCTAAAGAATAGCAGTCATTCTCTGTTAATATGCATGCTGGGACCCGTACCTCATGGCTACAGAACTGTGTGACTAACTCAGCAATAATCCATGGTAATTCCAAGGGTAGAAAGATTGATCGTAGGACAACAGCAGAGTTCAAACAATTACATCATCAAAGAGGGCTGAAGTAGAAGATCTCAAAGGCTTCTGCCACATAGAATCATTGACTCATTTCGATGAGGTCAAAGATCATTTCAGTTGGTTTGGAACCAGTTCCTTCTACCCAAACTAATTAGACTTAGCTGATGATAGACAGAGTTCACTCAGTGCTTCTTCATCATCCCCTAAAAGGCCATCTGGTTTCTCTGATGTATTTGGCCCACAGATTGTTTTTAACAATGGAAATATGCAAAATTACTTCAAATTAAGATGTTAAGCAATATGCTTGCCTTGACCCCTGCCTTTCTTCACACCCATCCTTTAGTTTGCTCCCAGCAATACTGAAATTTATATTGTAATGTCTGTGAGACCTCTCTCTCTCTCTCTCTCTCTCTCTCTCTCTCTCTCTCTCTCTCTCTCTCTCTCACACACACACACACACACACACACACACACACACACTCAATCAATTAATCTATCCAGTGTCTCTTTTACATCTATTGCTCTGCAAATTGCCATGTATATAGCCAGTACTGTATTAAGAAGAATAAGTATTTTAGATCAATTTTAAAGAGTTTTCAAGTTTTTCACTTAGAAATGTTCATTGTGTATCTTCTCTTGGGGAGGGCTAAAAGAGTGTGGGACTGATGGAGACGGATGACATTAGCACAAAAATTATACCTACTCTTATAAAAATGCTACATCCTGTGCATAGATGAATAATTCACCAGAGCTCTCTATTCACAAGATGGCTGCAGCTGAAACTCAAAGGGCTTTCATGCTCTGTAAGACTGCTATACTCTCTGGTTTCTGTCATTTGTTAGGAGGCAAAGGGAGGATGGACCCTATTTCTCAGAAAGAACGTCATGACAAGACCAGCCTGGGTCATCCGTCAGCCAGTGAAGGAGCAGGCGAAGAGAGTTTGCCTCCCAGTCCCTGCCAGAAAGAACACTCCGCTCCAACTGCCAGTTGCTCTGGGACTGCAGAGTCAAAGGGAAGCACACACTGAGCAGTTTCCAAACTGCCACCCCAAACAAGCAGTGGGTCCCACCAATTGCATTGTGCAAGTGGGACTCACCACCTATGCAACGGCAATTTAGCCCTTCCTTGAGGAAGTCCTGAAATGAAGTGAAACACTTGTTTCTAAAAGGAGACAGTCTTGTGGGCCTCCGCTGACCTGCCTCCTTCCAGAAACAAGTGTTTCCGATCATTTTGGGTTATCCTCGAATGGCTAAATCACCACTCCTTGTGCAACACAAGTGGTGGAGCAGAAGAAAATCGGCAGGAGCATTTCTCAACTCCCATCCATCCCATCAGAGTTACCACTATTCCTGCAAAGAAACAAAGGGTGGTAAGAGGGGGGTGGGTAACTGGAAAGAAGGAACAAGGGCTGG
Organism: Elgaria multicarinata webbii; assembly: GCF_023053635.1. Classification (NCBI taxonomy): domain Eukaryota; kingdom Metazoa; phylum Chordata; class Lepidosauria; order Squamata; family Anguidae; genus Elgaria; species Elgaria multicarinata. Next base: position 54,154,830 of record NC_086180.1, on the reverse strand, counting down.
AAGAAATGGAGTAGTGGCCCCTGAATAATATGTTCCCTGTGGAACAAATTTTTATTCTGGCTGTCAGGTGAGTTCAGATGTTATGAGGAAGCAAAAATAGAGGACCTGGAGGTGATGGAGCATGTGGCAATACCTAGGGATAGGTGCATTTATGTATGCATTTTTTGAAAACATTAAGCTCCAGTTATTAGGTATAGGAAGACTCATAGGAATAACTTAATATCAAGCACTAGGCAATATCCACAAACTGGAAGCCAGTGCAACTCACACATCACTGGAATAAATATGCTCCCAAAGCAGATCCCACTCAACATTCTGGCTATGGCACTTGGCACCAGCTGAAGTTTCTGAACACATTTCATGGACAGGCTCACATAGAGAACATTGAAGTGATCTGTTCTGCATGTGACCAAGGCATGTGTAACCATGGCCAGATCCACCTTGTAAAGGAAAGGGGAAAGGTAGCACACTAGGTCAATGGCCAAGGTCCCAACTATCATCTGTTAAAACCACCTTCTGGGCCTACCCCTCAGATAGGGCCGGAGATACTGCAAAACAGTGTGCCCTAGTCCTATCCTAGCCAGGAGACCCAGAAAGTTACTATGATGAATGCTTTGTAATTCATCTAGAGCCATCAGTTTCTTGTTGCCATCATTGTGATAAGCCCATCACCCCTGAAGTGGTTAGGAGACATGGTGAATTGAAACTCTATCCATGACAATGGAATCATCTCCCACAGATCACCATCATCCTGCTCAGCAGATGTCAAATCAAAAGTGTGCCCTGTAGAACGGGTAGGAACAGGCCCATCATTGACAGGCCCATCATTGACATGAAGACCATGAACTCCTGACCTGCACCAGATGGGGAGGCCTTGGCATGGATGATGAAACCCACTGGCTCAATCAGCTTGGGAGACCTACACCACCCCGTGTATCAAAGTCCCAACACCAGATGCACACTTGAAAATTAGGAGACTGCTGGACAAGGTATGTGGCATCACAAGCCTTTGTGACATTTCTTTCGCTCCTGCCACTCTATTTTTTATCTCTCAAAGAATGAAGGAACAATAACTTTCTTTTAATTACTTATTTGTGTGTGAGGCCTTAGCTAGACCTAAGGTTTATCCCAGGATCGTCCCGGGGTCATCCCTGCCTGCTCCTGGGATCCCCTGTGTGTCATTTACATGAATAGGGATGACCCCGGGACAATCCTGGGATAAACCTTAGGTCTAGGTAAGGCCTGTGTGTGTATTGTCCAACTGAAGTAATGCATAAGACTGAGCAGGCATGGTTGAAATAAGAAAATAAGAATATACTTTATTCCTAAAGTAAAAGGTTTTAAAAGAGACCTTTAAATTTGTTTTTAAGTTGTACACATAAACCTATCTCTCTCAACCTCCCAGGGAATACTAACCACCTCTAAATCCTATAACCCCACTTTCCTAACCCTATCCTGATGCAAGACTCTACTAAACCCCTCACTCCTACCTTCTCTAACTCCTAACCCTCACTGCCAAACTGCTAAACTGTCTCTCACTCCCCCCTTTCTCTCTCTCTCTCTCTCTCTCTCTCTCTCTCTCTTTCAAATCAGCCAACCAATCCGATGACACCATTCACACTGCTCACCTTTCTTACTCCCCCTCCCACCTACCATTTCTTGAAAAGAAAAGAATTAGCCACATCAAATTCAACCCTGAACCAAACACTTAAATATACAAATATAAGCAATAACACAAAATACCATTTTGTCGCAGGGTGCCATGAAAGGGGGATAGAATCATGATAGACCACTGTGACTCTGACTTACCATCCATAAGATCTCACCTTTTGTTGTACCTGGAAGCCTGGAAGACAGAGCTGGGGCAGGTTGACTTCTTTTCCTTAACACACTGAACAGCATTGTGCAGCAGAGCATGGGGCCCAGACAGGTGAACAGAGAGTCAATGGGAACATACAATCACTAGCTACAGAGTCTTGACAATGACAAGGCTGTTCTACTATTCTCCTGCATTTGGGTTTTATTGTCGTTACTTGACTTGGCAATCCTAAAAATGGAGAGGAGCAACCAGAGCTGCACAGCAGGTGTGTGGGAGAGGCTCGAATGCCACATTGATTTGAACTAACCACCTAGCAAAAGTGTTATCTCTCTCATTTGGATACAAAAATCATGAAGCAGGTCTGTAAATTAGCATACCTATAATAAGACTGGATAAGATGATGGCATTTGGTGGGCTTCCCAAAAAGTGCCTTATGGTTTCTAAGCATTCACACTTCCCCACCCCCACTCACCCCAGGCTACATTTTCCAAAAATATTCTCCATAACAAAAGCCTTATTGTGACAGCCAAGAATCTTCAGATTTCATCAAGAACACCAGTGCCAAGAAACAGCATATTGGGTGCTGGGTATTTGTCTTGCAGAAAAGAGAAGGTATCTTGGCATTTCGTTGCCAGTATATGTTTTATGTGATACGCTATTTAAAACTGCATTACATGTCATGACAGAAAAACGTTGGAAGAATATTTCTTAAGGAATTTACATGGAAAGGAGTTATACCACTAAACCATTTTCCTTGTGACTGGAACAACATAAAATAAATGTATTACAAATAAACCAGCAAAGTTGAAAACAAAAAAAAGAGGTTCTTTTTTAAAAAAAAAAATGTTTACCATTTCTTGAAGTTTAAGGTTGAAAACATGTGATGTAAGATCTCCTTCTCTCTCTCTCTCTCTCCTCCCTCTGGTGTCCTTTCAGCTCTTTCTCCTCATCTTCTCTTCCTCACCCTCTAACCATCACCAACTGTGTCACATGTTACATTACATCCATAATGCCTCATGTCCCTTTGCCTCATCCCTATCTCTTCTCCCTTCCTGGGCTGCCCAAAGCTGGAGTCTTAAGGCTTCATCCCACGTACCTGTTTCCCTCGAATTATTCCCTACAGCGTATAGCTGTCATTGTTGTTGTTGTTGTTAGCTAAATCAGACCCAGGCGGCAGCACTCCTAAGATCCTTTGAATACCAGGAAAAGGGTTTAAGGGGGAGAGGAATGTAAAAAATCATAAAAAATCCATTGATGACCCAACCTGATTCAAATTTCATATGCTTAAAGCTCTCCTTAATATCTATTACTATGGCAATTTTGATGTCTTTATCTTTAAAACTTACACAGATGTAAGCATTTGTTTAATTTGTACTTTAACCATATCAAATCCTCCTCCTGCGCCCCCAGTGGCCGCTCGGAAAACAACAAATGATTCGCTCCTAAACAGGTAGCAAAATAGGTTGATTCATTTGGCTTTATAGCACAATTAAAGCAGGATGCATGGGAGTACTTCACAGTCAAAGCAGACTATAAACTGGAAAACTTCAGAGTCCTTTGCACGCAATTCGCAGTGATTGCACAGTATAACCTTGGTGTGATGAAGCTATTAGTCTTTGACATTTCAAAATTTTCTGCATGTCTACACTGCTCAAGTTTAAAACAAAAATGAGCAAAATTGGTCCAGTAGATCTTGAGTAAGCCTTATACTGCCATATTCTTATACAAGATATGTGTGTGTGTGTGTGTGTGTGTGTGTGTGTGTGTGTGTGTGTGTGTGATAGTATATTGAAAATCCAGGCTTCAGCCCTAACTGTACTTATGAACAAGTACGTATTCTAATTAAATATGTTTAGAATCAAGCTGTGAAGTTTATCCTCTTTTTTCAGAATTTACATGAATTTTAAAAAGCAAGAAAATACATGGAAAGAACTGGATTCCCTTGGTAACGTTGTTTCATGGGCAATCTCAAAGGCCTAGTTCGCGTTGCGAATGTGATAATTGATATTGATTGTCTCTAAGGTGAGTGCAGGAAGGTGTGTAATGGTATTGCTATGGTCTATCTCCCTTACATGCTTTGCCTTTGAGAAAATAAACAAACCCATCAGTGTTGTCACATTTTTACATGTTTGAATCATGAGGCCATGTTTCTTGGACAGGTTTTAAGTTTAGTATCCAATCTTGAAAATGCTATACTTTACTATCCTTTTTTAAAGGAAGTGTAACAGGATCCAGTGTAGGTTAGAGGTTGGGGGTTAGTTCTGGGTTCAGACATAGATTGGCTGGGTGGTCCTGGCCATGGACTTATCTCTTAACCTGGCTTATTTATTTAAGTCTTTCTGATGATCTGCACCATGTTTTCTCCTGCACAGTGCTGAGATTGAAACATTGAAACAACGTCAAAGGTGATCATTTCGTCAGGTGGAGGGAGGGAGAGAATTTCAAATTCTCTCTTATCTAGAGACCAAAGTATAAATGTTATGGTGTGCCACCATGCTGAGTCCCTCTAAATTCTCTTTTTGCATTGTCTAATATAGGTGCAGTGAAACCTGTTTGGCCCTCTAAATGTTGTTGGACTGCAGCTCCTGTCATCCCTGACCACCGGCCATCCTTGCTGGGGCTGAGATGGAGTCTGACAACTCCTAGTGGGCCATAAGTGTGCTAATACAAGCAACACATTATGTGATGTCATTGTGACAGGTGTCCCTCTCTGCTGCAGCACCCCTGCAGCTAACAATGTATGGTGGAGGAGGTATGGGAGGGGAGATATATCCACCACAATGATAAGATTTCAAATGCTGTTTGCATTAAATGTTTAAAGAACGACATGGAGCAGGGGCAGTTTGCTGCCTTTGGTTTGGTTTTGTGTCTATTGTCCCTGCTTGGTGAAACTCTTTGATGAAAGTAATGAAAACCAAGAAGGGTCTAGTCTAGCTCCTCTTTTGTGCTGCACTGTGCAGTTTACCATTATCCAAACTGAAGAGGGTATTTCATACCGATTCGGCTCTCCAGGCAAATATAAATATGTTCTCTAGAATTTCTGAGCAAGGCCACATCCTAAAATTGCCATGGAATGCTCAGCAAATGCCATTCCTAAGATGTTGTCCTCTGCACTCTAGCAGTAATCTTTAGAATTGCATACCGAATGGGCAGCTGCGAAAGACAACCAGGAACATAGATATGAGCCATTTTATACATGAGGCAGAAGAAGGTGGAAACACTGAAGCAGTAGAATTCTGGACAGTGTTCCACTTTAGAAAGCAGGTCTGGTGTGTCATAGTTTTAAAGCCCCTCCCACTTGTGAAATTCTCTGTGTGCATGGCAAATAATAATAATAATAATAATAATAATAATAATAATAATAATAATAATAATTCTTACCCACCTCTCCGTTTGGATCGAAGCAAGGAACAACAGTAGGTATAAAATACATAAAATATTGATTAAAAACATATTATACATTGTTAAAACATCCTAAAAACATTCTAAAAGCATCCTAAAAGCATTCTAAAATTCCACTGGATAGGCCTGCCAGAAGAGGTCAGTCTTTATAGCTTTCTTAAATGCTAATAGACAGTCAAGTTTACAAATCTCCTCTGGCAGGCCATTTCACAGTCTGGGAGCAGCAGAAGAGAAGGTCCTCTGGGTAATACCTGTCAGCCTAGTTTTGGCTGGCTGAAGGAAATTCTTCCCAGAGGACCTGAGTGTGGGTCAGATTGTATGGGAGAAGGTGATCCCGTAGGTATCCTGGACCCAAACCATGTAGGGCTTTAAAGGTGGTAACCAACACTTTATACTTCGCCCAGAAACTAATTGGCAGCCAGTGAAGAGATTTTAAGGATGGTGTAATGTGGTCACCCGTAGGTGTACCGGTGATAGCACATTTGAAAGAGTGCTGTGCTAGACTTTTCTCCCAGAGATTTTTATTTTAACACAGAAGAGGAAAAAGATGCTCCCCTTTCCCCCGCCTGAAGTGGTACACTCCTGAATTCTACCAACTACTTCTTTAGGGGGCTCACAGGATCCATCTCATGCACTGTAAGCATGCATGACAGGGTCGTGCTGGCTAGCTCCATCTCTGATAAACACAACATCCACACATCCCACTGTGGCCATGTATTGGTAGCCATGGGAAGGGGCTCTGCATGCATATACATGTAGGACTTTGGCTATTGAGCAGGATAGAAATGCAGTTAATAAATAAAATAAATACATGCATGCATGGAGCTCCTCTACGTGAGGGGGAATCTTCTGCTTTTGGCATATGAGGTGTGTTGTGTGAATCTACACCCACAGCTCCATATGTAATATGTTGATCAACTCTAATAGGGGCCCCTTCTGACATTATCTTTGTAGAGTTGCACAGTTTTTGAGAGGGTCTATGGTGGAGTAGATCAGAGCCACATTATGGGCTCCGCCCCACCCCACCCCACCCCACCCATGATCCAGGGGGTGCTGAGGTGGTTTTCGCACCACAAGGTAATATCAGAAGGAGCTGTAAGACTCTTCACAGGATAGCATGGGATACAACACCCTAAATTCTATAGCTAACTAGTGGTGAACTTGCCACAGCCATGCTGTTTTGGACAACCACAGAACATGTATTCTGTTCTCTGATGTATTCCCTGAAAAGAAAGTTTATTTTATGAATTAACTTTGCCCAAGGGAGAAAAACTGAGTAAGAAACAAGGGTTCACAAACCCTTTAGTTTGTTATTCAGACGTAGCTAATTTTCTATAGTTTGTATACTATTTCTCATCGTTGTCAAGAAAATGCAAAGGGAGCTGATCTCCTTTCTGGAGGTGAAGGCTCCATATGTCTTCTTTGGAAACATATAAAATTCTCATCCAGCATCTGCTATGGGAATAGCAGGCTTGGGTATCAGTGACCTCCAAAGTGCTGACATTCCCCTTGGCTTTCTGTTCACACCTCTTCCCTAAGGGGGATGAACATGTGTAGAGATTTAATTGAATGTCTGAACAAATTTCTATTTGTATTGATACAGACATCCCAATGGCCTAACAGCGACTGTGTCCTGGAAGAATCCCCTACTTAGCAGAAGTGTGCAGCAGCTCCCGGCTGTAATAATCCCTCCAGAGGAATTTAATTTTTAATTAAGTGAAGCCGAGTGTTTACTCTTGTTCTATAGCTGATTAATCAGGGCATGGCTATTCATGCAAGCAAAAGGGGCTGAGTTAGATAGACTGTACCATTAATTAGATGTGGGAGAATTGGCATTCACCATCATCTAGAGGGTAATATAGAAATGTTGCCCATCAGAAAGAGTGCTCCAGAGGGTGCACATGGCCCTCTTGAAAACATTCATAAACTAATGGTAGGCTGGTAGGAACTTTAACCAAGACCTTTCCTAAGGTTTTCTTGAACAATATCTCAATGTGTGCTGCAAGAGATCCACAGGTTCTCAAAGGAAGGCCCTCACAAGTATCTCGCCCACAGAGGAGGCTATCTGCTGTTCCTCTGCACAATTCAATCCTTTGGGCTTGCCTACTTCCAGTTACTATGCTGGATCCAGAATCTGCCATCTGTGAGAAGAAGGAGCCCTTTCCTTATTTGGGGGTGTTTCCTCCACCACCAACAACACACACCACAGTCCACCCCATTCAGCATGATCACCTATCTGTGTAGCATTTTCAGAGGACTGGAGGGGCAGCCATGGGAAAGAGAAGTCCACTTCTGCCAGCCCAGATGCTCCAGCTTAAATCTGGATCCTTTGTCTTCAAGGGTTGTGCTGGACCAAAACATCATTTCTCTGGTAAAACCATTCACTGTAATTAGAAGCTAAAGCTGCCAGTCACAAAACCACACATGCCTTCCTCTCCATTCCCATTCTCTCCACCTTGAGGTTTTCCTTATATGCAGAGCTCGGGGAGAAATGTATCAGATTTTGGAGACACACCATGTGTGTCTATGTCCTTCCAGATCAGGCCACTTTGGACATCTCCTGAATCTGTCCAAATCAGCCCAATTCCGTTTGCAATGTAGATGAATCTGAAGTATAGCCGTAATATCGAGCTTGCAGGTGTCAGTTACAGGACCTGCATGGTTCTATATGGTATCACTTTAGTCAGTTTTTGCTTTTAAAGGAGGTGCTATATAAATGAACTGGGCACATAATGGACCAGTATCAGTTCACACATTCGGCTGCAAATATTCAAGTAGTTGTATATGCATGTGTGAATGGATCCTAAGAATGAACCTCTTGATAGCTATCCCATTTCTGAATGATTTTCTCTCCCTCCCATATGACTGTGTCAGGAATCACCTCTTTTACCTCTGAGACCAGTAAAGGAGTACCCTCTGCATCTCTTTGAGGTGACCGTAATTTTACAGCTCCCTAGATACCACTCTAGGGAAGCAGCCAAGAGTTAATTATTGAATCCATGGGGAAGAGGAATTAATGAACTGGAAAGCAACATTGGAACGTGGCCTTTGCTAACTCATATATGCATTCCAAATTCTTTCTGGTTGTGTCCTTGGAAAAGTTATGCAAATCTTTTTTCACAACACCTTTAGCTCATATTGCATCAGAATACTACAGTAGCTTCAAAGACTTTGGGATGGATATATAGAACCTGACATTTTATGATCTGGCTCTTCGATTCTCCTAAATATCACCAAGATAAAAATCACCTTATTGGGATGCGGTGCCTGTCTCTCAACATTTCGGGATGCTTCAGTTTAGAATGGACAAGAAACAGAACCCAGGAGGATGGAGCTATATAGGTAAGATCAGGCTTGATTCATAATTGATGGGGCACCAGATGCAGAGAACAATGTAGTCCCTGCCCTAATGATGCCTTGAGTATTTTCCTGTTTCCATGTGTGGCTGGGGAAAACTCTGGAGTGGGAAGAAAGAAAGAGAACCAGAGCGAAGGAAAGAGAACCGGGGTGGAGTGGAGGGTTAACGAAGTTGGGAAAGAGTCAGGGGTTAAGAGAGGGGGATCTAACACCAGAGGGGAGAGAGGAAAAGCCAGCCAGACAAATATTTCCAAGGCGGAGTGAGAGCAGAGATGGACTGTAGGCTGAAAGGACAGAGTGTAAAGCAAAGATAGAAACCTTCCGGTCCTGGTCTATGTTACCTCAGTCAAAAACCTGTCAAGACTCTGCATTCCAGCAGCGGCATGGACAAAGCTAGAATTAGCCAGTGTCAGAGCCAAAAGTGGATGGACCCAGATGAAAGTAGGCAGGTCTACTTTCCACAGTGGGTGGAATTTGCATAGTGGGCCAAGGTCCACATGAAACCAGGCCTAGAGCTGCATGTGGCCCTTGGGCCACAAAATCCTCACCACTGGTATAAAGGGATAGGGCAAGGGATGAGAGCCCTCACCTCACCATCTTCTCCTGCTTGCAAAATTCATGAGCCTTTCATAGGGAAGAAATAATAATAGACTCACCCAACCATGTGATACCACTGTTAGAAAAAAGGGTAATATTTTTAGTATTCCAACTTAATATTTTTTCCACATGGAGATAAAGTTGCTAGAACCCCAACAAGCAGAGGCAGAATACCTCTGGTGATGAGTGTCATGCTTCCAAGCCTTCCCAATGAAATGTGAGGTAAGAGAGACTCACGGTGCAATCTACAAAATCTTTATTCTGTAAAAAAATAAACACCTCTTCACACCTGTAGCATCTGGCACTATCCTCTAAGCCTAATTAGCCAAACAAAGTGAGGCAGTTGCCTATCAACCAAATGGACGGTTTTCCGCCATGCCTGACAGGCTTTTACTGGACTCCTTCTTCAGGGAGGGGCCTCTTGACCCAGCTTCTTACCTGCAACCAATCTGGAGGACTGCCTTTCACCTCCTCTCAACTCCACCCACTTAACCCTGCAGTGGACTCTGTGATCTGTCAATTCTGGTGCTCCCTCCCTCTCCAACAATGGCTGAGTTCCCAAGTGGGGGTGGGGAGGGAGTAGTCAGCCTCTGAACCTGGGCCTCCTGTTCAGTAAGATCCTGGGAAGAATCCTCTCTTACACCTCGAGAGTTTTGAGAATTTCCTCCTCTGCTCCGTGACTGGATTGAGCTTCTTCTAGCTCTACCTCCAAGTCTGACTCAGGCCTTAGCTAGACCTAAGGTTTATCCTGGGATCATCCCGGGGTCATCCCTGCCTGTTCCCGGGATATCCTGTGTGTCATTTACATGAACAGGGATGACCCCGGGATGATCCCGGGATAAACCTTAGGTCTAGCTAAGGCCTCAGACTCTGAAACCAAACCAGGAAGACTGGTCCCCATCTTGACAATGAGACACTGGAAACAGAGAATAGGGAATGACAATCACATACATGGCATGTTTGTGAACTTCCAGAGGCCTCTAATTGACTGTACTGGAACATTACCCTGGACTTGAAAGAGCTTTGGCAGGATTCAACTTGATGGCATTAGCACAGTTCTATATCAGACAAGGCAATGGAACAAACCAGGATCTCAGTGGTCACAAGGGTGCACTTGAAGGGGGAAAGAGGCCTCAAATTCTCACATGGGATTGGAGGATGGAACAAATATAACCCCACCCTGTATTATAACTTCTAGTGAAGCAAACTACAAGTGTAGGCACTAATGCAAAATTGGGGAAATCCTGCACCATCTTCACCAGAAATGTTTGCATTGCATTGATTGAACAAAACTCATAGCATTTTGATAGAACTCTGCTCTGGATTCTGTGTGACATCAATTTCAGTGAAGAAAAGAAGGCAATGGAGAAATATACTGGGCAGAATTTTCATGCATGGCAGCAACCGCCTTTCACAGCAATTCTATGTATCACACTCTGGCATCAGTATAGTACACAGCTTTTCTGTGTTTGTCCATGAAAAGTACAAAGACATTCATCACTTCACAAAGCACGGCCAACTTGAAAGTATCGTGTTTGTACTTTTCCAATGTGTCATTTATAATTTCCCCATGTTTGGGGCTTTAAAGGCCTCATCCTTAATCCCTTATCTTTAATTTAGACAACTAATTGCTTCAGACAAATTACACCCTTTGCTTTCATATTTCCCTATATGCTAAACACTGATAAGTAACCTCCATTTATCAATGATATTCAGCTCCACAGTAATTATATTTCCTAGGCGCACAGCAGTCGTTGTGTCGTCGCACTTCTTTAGTGATGCACAAATGAGCCACATATTTAATTGCAGCCTGATATAAAGAATTAAGCTGAAACCAAGTTGAAATATTGAATGTTTTGCAATAGTAAAACAAATGGATTTGCACTGAATGAGGCAGGGGCAGTTGGTATGAAGTGTGTTTTTATTTCAATGAAGTTTCAATATTACTTGATGTTCAGCAATTAGAATTTAAATTTAGGTCATATGGTGCTAATCTGAATCCTCTTATCTGACCCACAAGAGGGGCAAGGAGGCAACCTGCCCCCCAGACCCAATATGGTTCCACACATCTGTTTTAGGGGGTGAGATAGGAGAAAATACTCCTACAGAGACCTGGGGTCAACTATGAAATAGTGCTTATACATTCTCTTTGAATTAAGGATGGGGGAGAAATTTGTTTGGTTTGCAGTTTAATGTGAACCGACCTAATTCACATTTACCAAATGAATACATGAATCAGAAAGCAATTATCATTTTGTTTTCACACATCTCTGGATATTGTGATGTAGTTCCCAGAATAAAAAAAATGCATACAAATATACTTAACATTGGGGAAAATATGTACAAAAGTGTGTTACAGGAATTTGCTTGAGAAAGATCATATATAACTGGAAAATGTGTACAAAAATTAGTACAAATATTTGTGCATACGAAAACACACACAAAAGGGATTTAAAGATGTGTGCATATGAAAATGCACACAAAATGCATACAAATTTTAGTACAGACTAAAAAAAACATTCACAAACTGATGCAGAATTGGAAGGAACTTGTTGCTTGAAGACATGTGAACATTATATGAAGTGAAACATATGGATTTGTCGATCCCTACTTTGAATAAGATAGTAAGGGAGAACAGAGATAAAGTAATGCCAAGATGGTATCATTCCAGATTTGATAAACAAGGAAAGTAAAAATTACCCACTTGTTGGACATGTCAGAAAAGAGGGCGGGCGGGGCGGGGCGGGGGGGAAGCAGTTACTTATTGCTGTATCTTGATATTCCTCAACTGTAAAATGAAACTGATGTCCTCTAAACAATACAAACCCAGCATCACGCATATATGTGTAATATACGTATGATATATTTCCATGTCATGTGGAGTTGGCCTCTGTGTATTTGTCATTTGGAGCCATTCATTTGCAAGCACATTTAGTTTCCACTTTCTCGGTACCCAGCATGGTTGGGCTACTGGCAGAACCCCTAGGGCCCAAAAGGCCCACCAGGTCTGATACCAGGATTTTTCAATACAATTTTTTAAAAATTCTTTTTTGTAAAGCCAATACTGAAAAGGGCAGCACCTGACCAGACAGCTGCAGCCACCACCATCTTTTCCTTCCTAAATACCTCTGGGCTCCACTCTCAATATAACAAACCTCATTTGGGTGAAAGAAGATGGAGGCTACTGTAAAGCTGACCAGCATGGTTAAACATATGAACATAAGAATATAAGAAGAACCTTGCTGGATCAGACTAAGGGTCCATCTAGTCTAGCAGTCTGTTCACACAGTGATCAACCAGATGTCGACCAGGGACCCACAAGCAGCACACAGTGCAACAGCACCCTCCCACCCATGTTCCACAGCAACTGGTGTATATGAGCTTACTGCCTCTGATACTGGAGGTTGCACATAGCCATCAGGACAAGTAGCCATGTATAGCTTCTTCTCTAGGAATTTATCCAACCCCCTTTTAAAGCCATCCAAATTGGTGTCCATCACTGCATCTTGTGACTGAAGTTGATTGGTGGGAGATTCAGGACAGATAAAAGGAAGTACTTCTTCACACAATCTGTAGTTAAACAATGGAATTCATCTCAACAAGATGCAGTGATAGCACTTTGGATGGCTTTAAAATGGGACTGGACAAATTCCTGAAAGCTATCACTGGCTACTTGATGGCTATATGCTACCTTCAGTATTAGAGGCAGTATGGAGAACATGGGTGGGAGAGTGCTCTTTCACTGGGGTCTTGCTTGTGAGTTTCCCATGGGCAGCTAGTTGGCCACTGTGTGAACATAATTCTGGACTAGATGTACCCTTGTTCTGATCCAGCAAGACTCTTCTTATGTTCTTAAGTTCTTTGCTTAGTGCTTATCCTATCAGAGTCATCAAGTTCTTAAAAAGGGGGGAAACTCATGCTGGTCTGGGTGGTCCAACCTGTGGCAGTGTGAACAACCACATACACTTTCAAGGATTCGATGGCACTGAAAGGAGGTGGGCTGGGCTCGGACTACCTGCCACTACTTCCTCCTACAGACTCCCCTGCCATGGTGTCTCCACCCAGGAAGCTTGCTGGGAGGCCCCGACAGGGAAAGATTACCATTCATATGAGAGATGGGTGGTGTGACGGGATACTCAAGAAGACACTGGGGGGATGGATCATCAAGGAGATAACATGAGGGAGAGTTTGCCCAGAAGACAGCAGTGGGGGAGGGGATGAGAGAACCTTCATTGGTCACAATCAAACCAAGTACTGGGCCTGCACTTTTTGTGGCATATTTGAGACTAGATTGGGTAGCACAGCTATTGTCCACCAGGCCAGGCGATTAGGCTGCCAGACTCCGCCCCTCACCCCACCCACTCATGTCCAAGAGTGTCTGAATTTTCATCTGTGAAGTACTCAAAGATTTTGTTTAAAAATGGAAGAACCCTCTTCCCCCATTCTTAATGCATGACCTGCTTTATGGATGGTCGCTCTGCACATTTCCTTTGAAATGTAGAGGAGAGAGTGCACCACTCTTAAACATCCCCAAATATACAAATGTATGAATCCACTACAGGTAGGATGACCATATGGAAAGGAGGACAGGGCTCCTGTATCTTTAACGGTTGCATTGAAAAGGGAATTTCAGCAGGTGTCATTTGTATATATGGAGAACCTGGTGAAATTCCCTCTTCATCACAACAGTTAAAGTGCAGGAGCTATAGTAGAGTGACCAGATTTAAAAGAGGGCAGGGCACCTGCAGCTTTAACTGTTGTGATGAAGAGGGAATTTCACCCAGTGCTGCATGCATACAAATGGCACCTGCTGAAATTCCCTTTTCAATGCAACCGTTAAAGATACAGGAGCCCTGTCCTCCTTTTCATATGGTCACCCTAACTACAGCAGGGGTGTTGAACCCCAGGCCCATAGGCCAAATCTGGCTACCTGGGATCCAAATCTGGCCCTCTGAGGTTCCCCAAAAGGTCACATATCCTTCCACTGTTCTCGGCCCTTTCCCCCCAACCACCAATCATTCGATGATTTCCTGGTTTTTGTGTCATTCCCCCCCCCCCCCCGATTGTGAAAGCCTGAAATGCCTTTCCTAAGGCTTAGTTACTGAGAGTAAGAACTTTAAGGTAAAATATGGCGGCATTGCACTGCATTGCATGCATCTATATTTTTGCCCCACCACTTTGCCTTTGGTCCCACCACCTTTTGCCTTTGGCCCTGCCCCCCTCCCTGGAATGTGGCCCCCAAGAGCATCTCCAAAAGGGAATTTGGCCCTCAGGCTGATGAAAGAGGTTCAACATCCCAAGATAGGCTTTCCAATGGTTCGGGGGGGGGGGGAATTTCTCGCCCTCACTTGGGCCATGAACATCAGCTTGGTTTGCAGTTAGATTAGGTGGTGGTAATGTTTCTCTGTGTGCTGTGAAACTCTTTGGATGCTGATTCCTGCAGATGAAAACAACAGCTAAAAGTTCAAACCTTGGCAACCCTACAAGACATCACCTCAGCTGAGACATCATATAGAATTTGAAAAGGAACAAAATGCTAATCAACACTTAATGAACCATGAACCTTTTTTAAAACAAATATGCATCTGCTTTATAAACAAAGGACTTGTCTGCACTTAGAGCATTAAGAGCAAACTTCAGAGTTTGCTAATTCAAGGTGAAACTGTTGTCAAGTACAGCAGAAAGCCAGTCAGGTTATCTGAGGGAGGAAACTGAGAACAATGCTCTATCCCCACCTAGGGTTGGTTTTGTTTGGTATTTCTGAGATTAAATGTGGTGTCTTCCAGTACTGTTACTTTTCTAAAGGAAAGAAAAAAGGACAGCATTTATTTATTTATTTTTATTACATTTGTATGCCACCCAATAGCCAAAGCATACTTTTTCTTATAATTTATACACACATATTATGCAGATGTCACATTCAAAGGCTGCATTGGCTTCCTGGAGTCTTTCTTGCATCCCAAAAACCAAACATTATGCCACTAACAGCATCATAGGAGGCAGTTTTGGCCAACCAGTTGAATGTTCCCCCCCCCATGATAATATATCCAGGAAAATAGAAGATACAGGGTACACCATAATTGTTCCAAAGGTAAGCTGTAAACCCAGAAGTTCATGTTCCCAATTTCCCTTCAGCCAACAGTCTGGCTGGGCTAAACTTAAGTCACCTTGCAGAGTTGTTGCAAGGACAATATTGTGAACCTGAAATTAGGTTGCTAGAGAGCATTAGTTTTGAACTGGTAGATGCATATGGTTGTTCAGCTTCTTCAGTACCACTCATGGCTTTAAAGTTTAAACTGAGCAGTCCAAGAACATCTCTTCACAAGTTGGCAA
Organism: Elgaria multicarinata webbii; assembly: GCF_023053635.1. NCBI lineage: Eukaryota > Metazoa > Chordata > Lepidosauria > Squamata > Anguidae > Elgaria > Elgaria multicarinata. The sequence continues at coordinate 54,139,322 of NC_086180.1, read as the reverse complement.
GCCTTTCTTGAGTTTGGCTAGTAGCAGTTCCCCATCACCTTCTTTTGTGCCCTCCTCTGGGTGTTCAGCCAAGGTTTCTGTCTGGTTGAGTGTGAATAGCATACAACAAACAGGAAGGGATGTCTCTCTCTCCCTTCCTCCCCACCAAAGAAGATTCTTGCTTGAACATGTTCAGCACCAACTCCAATAAAGCTGGTACTCATGAATTAGAGGAAGTCACAGATATGCAGAAGAAGGTGTCCATGTATCAGTGTGCACACACATGCAGAGAGAATGGTCTTAGTATGGCCTGGGAGACAAGCTGTGTATGCAAAGTGACCCTCCAATTAACTCTGAGATGACTTGTTCATTGATGAGGCACCATGGATACTAATGGGCAATTTTTTTACAGCAAGAAAATGATTGCTCCAAGCATCTGGAATGTATCTTCAGCCACACCAGTAGACCAGAGTGTATGTAATTTCAAGCACTAAAATGGGCCATTATTTTAGTTTAGTTTACTATATTTTAGTTAAGTTTATTAAGTATTCCTAGGCCAACTTTAAGGACAAAAGCCTTCCCAAGGTGTCTTAGAAAATCACATCACATACAATAATAAAACAGCAAGAATTAATAATATCAACAAACACAAGTAATCAGTAATAACAGGCATCTAGACTAAACAGTATCTAACACACAATTGCAGCTGGAAGTCAAAAACAGTCCAAGAAAACACAGCCAAGAAAACTTCAAAGACAACAGGTGGGTCTTCAGAGCTTTCCCAACCCTTTCCAGAATTTTGTGGGCACTGCAGAAAAGTCCCTCTCCCTTATACTGGTTGATCTAACTTCCCTCAAAGGTGGGCACATGAGAAGGGCATCCGTAGCTGTTCTTAAAGTGTAAGCAGGCTGATACAGGTGAAGAGTGGAGCAAGATGGTGGCTTCAGGCAGAGTGAAACAGCTACCTCAGGTGAGGGAGGTGCAGGGCCATGGAGCAATAATAAGCTCTTATGTGCTATGTGGCCCAAGAGAGGCTGCTGGCTATAATTTTGGTGGGGCAGAGATTCCATTCTAGGTTTTAGTTACAACCAGCCAGACATTTAAAGGAGTTGTCCAAAGTGCTGTAAGCATTTTGAGGATAGGGTCCAGCACCTTGGATAGCTCCTTTTTCCGTCTGGCTGTTTGTAACTAAAAACCAGATTGGAATCATGGGGCCACCAAATTTGGAGCCACCAGCCTCCCCTTTCTCTATGGTTTACTGAATAAAATTTAGCATTGCACCATCTGCTTTGTATTCTAGAGACCACAGGGCTTTCCCAGCTCCTTTCTTTAAATTAGCAAAGGAACCAGATTCAGATAACATCCAAGAAAATGGACAGTAGAGCCAAGTATTAATTAATGTGACAGAGAGACTTGTTTTTCATGTTAGTGAATGTGCCACTAATCCACCTTAATCACTCAGAAGGGCTGAGAACTAAATTTATTGAATCTCTCTAACAACTGATCATTCTTTGCTCATTTTAAAGAAGGGATCCACGAGTTAAGCGGTTATCAAACCTAGGATTTGTTGCTGGGCTGAATAATAGAAAACCCAGAAGTTTTTAAAAGGCACTTTTCATGCCCCACATCAACGTCTGAGGCTTTGTGTGACTAAGGACAGAGGCAACAGTATTCTGCCCTGCTCCATGGAATGCCTGCCTTAACCCTATTGCATATGTCTAAGAATATCTGCCAGTATTTACTGAGGAAAATAGGGAGACAAGTCCATTCTTGAGTTGTTGGGGTTGGGGCAATCCAGCAGTGTCAGTCAGAGTGCAGCAGGACAATAGCAGGACCAATACAAGTCATGTGGGACACATATTTCCCACAATCAGTAAGTAACTATCAATTCAGCTACAGCTACCAATATTTTCCTGTCCCTAGAAAAGCACCACCCAATGGGTGGGAAGGAAGGTGTGAGAGAGGGGTGTCTGGTGGAGGAAGAGGGTAGGAAGTGCAGTAACTTATTTCTTTATTACATTTATATACCGCCCCATAGCCGAAGCTCTCTAGGCTGTTTCTGTCAGTCCTTCAGTGTATTTGTGTTTAAAGGTGTAGGCACCATCTCATAGCAATGATGGGGCAATTCTTCCAACGGGCCAATTTTCACCTGTTTTTTCTGCATAGACAATAGAGTACATGCCAGGAAAAGGAAGGAAGCTGTCTCATCTTTCTTCTCCATTCACCACTGTTTTTCAAGACTTGAGCATGGTTCTGATTTGTAAATGGGTCAGAAACATATAGGGCAAGGCCTTTGTAGAGATCAAATTGCAGCGGAGCTATCAGTTGTAAAGCATCAGCTTTCTCACAGCTTAGGTGTGAAGTTGCCTTCTGCATTATTAAGTATTAACTGTAGAAAAATGAGCCGTCGTGAGAGCACCTCAGCCACTCTCTCGCTGATAATGGCAGTGGTGGCAAATCCTGCTGAAACTGGTGGGAGATCTGCAATATTTATAGAACTGAGGCGATACAGCAGCACATTACATCAGTTAAAACTAAGGAGTACACAAACAACTGCAACAATATAGAAGCCATTCTGAACCACTGTCCAGCCCACTTCATATATGAAGCAGCCCCCTTGAGATGACTCAAAACCAGGCAGGGCTTCTCTAGACCATATTGTCCCACCCTGTGGCCTCTTGAGGCTAACAAGGGAAGCTGGTAGCAAGATCAAAGCAAGAAGTTGGATCAAGGCAGGAAGAAAGTAGGACTTTGGTTAGTTCTAAGTGGGTCCTGCTGGCTGGAACACTCTCCTACTATGACAATAGAAGGTTGGTGTCTCAGCACATAGCTAAAGCCAACTGAAGGTATATGTAGCTGAAATACCTGTAAAGTGTGGTCAGCTCCTCCCCTCCTGGAGAAGCTGACTAAAAAGTCATGTTTTAACTAGCCGCTGAAATGGCACAGATCGGGTCTCCAAGGGAAGGGTATTCTCCCATGTCACACCATAATGTATGTCTTGCATTGGTGGGACATGGAGGAGGGCTCCTCCCACAGATCTCAAATCTCGTGCAGGCATATATAGGGAGAGGTGCTCCCTCAAGTACTGAGGTCTCAAGCCATTTAGGGCTTTAAATGTCATTGGCAACACCTTGAATTCCAACCAGAAGCATATAGGCATCCAATGGAATTGTTTTAAGATGTTCTATAGGATGTTCTGGTGAGCAGTCTAGCTGCTGCATTTTGCACTAGCTGCAACTTCTGAGTCATCTTCAAGGACAACCCCACATATTGTGCATTGCAGTGGTCTAATTGGGGAGTTATCAGGGCAGTGCACTACTGTGGCTAATTGAAACCTTGCTTCTATTTTCTACTGGCACAGTGCTCATTGGAAAATGCAACATTTGCAAGGCATTCATGAGAGAGAAATATGCATGCAGCCAGTGATGTCTTTCATGTTTCCAGCTGCACAGGCATGTTGCATTTTAAGCTGAAAATCAACTTGTATTCTATAAGATTTTAAGTTTTAAAAGATCACATTGCTTGAGCAGAGCCATCCAATTTCACCTCAGATTTCACTGTAGGCACAATGTGGTAGCACATCTTTTAACTCCTTTAAAAGATTAGACATTTCCCTGATCTATCTGAAATCCTTTTACGGTGCAATCATATACATGTTTAGACAGAGAAAAGGCCTACAGCTCCCATCATAGTTGGCTAGGGCATGCTGGGAGTTGTAGGCCTTTTCTCTGTCTAAACTTGCATAGGATTGAGTCTTAACTTCATTCAAAATGACCACATGTTTTGTCTAAGCAGGATCTTCTAAACCCAGAGGCAACCCATAGAATTCCTCAGGCAGCTATCCTGGAAAAGGCCTCAAGTGATGTTTGCAGAGTCAGAGTTCCATATATTCAGGTGACACTGGAGAATCCATTTTGGCGCATGCAAATACCTGTTGACTTCAGTGGATTATCAGACATTCATCCATAAATATTAATGCAAATGCATTTTGTAAGTGGGGGGATTTGCATTGTCTGTATGGATGTTTAATATATGGTTATTAAAACTAAAAGCCCTTTCATATTCCCTCATAAATTCATTCTCACTGCCAGAAAGAAGATACACTTCTCAAGATTTCCTGAAATTGCCTGCTTGCTTTCAATAAGGTTGCAGAAGACCTTCAGGTATTTCCTCCATGTGTTAAATTGCTTTTTGTGAGGTGGCTGAGGTAGGTAGAGTAGCTAATTCTTAGAGTGTCATGTCAGCAAATTTAGGGCCAGTTCAAGTGTGTTTCACAGAGGAAGTTGACTCAAAAACCAAGGAGCTCAGTTTTCATGTTGAAGGACATATCATGTGAAAAACCTACCACATCAGGGGCTTGAAAGGAAAGCCTTCTGTCTGAAAGAGAAACGTCTTCATGTGGAGCATGATTTTCATGCAGGGATCAGTTTCAAACAAACAGCCTCTTATGTGAAAATGGAACTGATACATGTATAGCAGTCTTCCAGCAAGGATGCACTGTTGAATTGACTCTAATTTCACATTCCCAGTGGAATCCTGCCTTCATTTTGTTTACTGGAAAGCAGAGGTTTTCTGATTTTTCTCTATATACTGAATGTTTGCTTTCTGGGAAATACATATTAGAACCAGCAGCTGCTGTACACAGGAAAAACTCCAGGTTTGAGGGGCCTTGGGCAAAGTGCCCTCTGGTGGGTCGCTCTTACTTTGATGGGGCCTCTCAGGCAGCAGTGGCTAGGAACTGGTGGCTAGGAACTGAAATTTGAATTCCAAAGTGCCTGAAGTGTCCAAAGTGCCTGAAGTAGTGCCAGCTCACAGAACAGGGGAAATTGAAATGGAGGTTTGCAGACCCAATGGACGATTTGTGGCAAGTGCCAGTCATAATGGGCTCTGCTGGGGCACTGGAGATGCAACAGTTGCCCTAGGATGACAGTTGCAGATACCAAGCCTGGCTGTACAGAACACAGCACTGATGCTGCCTGTGGTATATGTCATTAGGTATATGTCATTAGGTATATGTTTTGGTATATGTCATTAGAAGGATAGGGCTATCAATAGAATCATAGAATCATAGAATAGTTAAGTTGGAAGGGACCTATAAGGCCATCAAGTCCAAACCCCTGCTCAATGCAGGAATCCAGTTAAAGCATCCGTGACAGATGGCTTTCCAGCTGCCTCTTGAATGCCTCTAGTGTGAGAGAGCCCACAACCTCCCTAGGTAATTGGTTCCATTGTTGTACTGCTCTAACAGTCAGGAAGATTTTCCTGATGTCTAGCCCGAATCTGGCTTCCTGTAACTTGAGCCCATTATTCCGTGTTCTGCACTCTGGGATGATCGAGAAGAGATCCTGGCCCTCCTCTGTGTGACAACTTTCCAAGTCCTTGAAGAGTGCTATTGTGTCTCCCCTCAGTCTTCTCTTCTCCAAGCTAAAAGTTTGCCTCCCATACTCAGAGGCAGTATATCTTGAATAAGAGTTGTAAGAACTGGACAACAGCAACAATGCAGGATGGTGCTTGTGCACATCAAGAAAGGCTTTAGTATTACCAGTGGAGGCTGATGGCTTCTATTTCAGTGGGTTTCAGTCAGAACTCTAAAACAGCTATTCAAGGTTCTGAATCCATTCTGGGGACAGGGTTCAGCATTTTGGATAGCTGCCTTATTGTTCTGACTGAAACCCAGAGCAGATTCACTGACCCACTAAATAGGAGCCACCAACCTGCACTGATTATAACTAGGGGTGTGCACAGACCCCCTGCTCCGCTTCACTTGCAGATCCGCCATTTTCCGGATCGGGCCGCTCTGCCCCGCCCCTGCTCCGCCCACTTCCGCTCCGCTCCGCCCGGAGCTCCGGATCCGGATCCGGAGCTCCGTTTCCCCCCCCCCATAGGCTTGCATTGAAAGCTAAAAAATTATACAACTTTTTTTCTGTTCAAGTTAGAAACCTCATGTTTGGCACCATGACACCTCATGGGGATATACACACGCACGCCAAGTTTCAAAGCAATCCCATCATCCCCTGATTTTTGGCGAATTTTTGAAAATCGGGCACCCCACACACAACATCCCTGCGAGGTGGGCAGGGGAGGAGGGAGGGAAGGCAGGCAGGCATGCAGCTGGCATTTCTGGGGGCATAAGGAAGTGAGCCAAGGATAAGCCAGTAATGCATATAAAATGGAATAAATCAATAAACAAAGGAGGGGTGGAATTAAAAGCAGCAGTGTTGCTCAATAAACAACAAGAAGAACTTTTTTTAAAAGGCTATATCTGTCTTTTACCAGCAATAGGGGGACGTGCCCGGGGGAGGGGGAAGTAGCTGCCAGTTCAAGACACTGACAGCCACAGCTCTGAGAAGAAGTAAAACGCTCACTTCGACTCAGAACAGGCATTGCTCCACCACTGAAAAGTGACCATTCACTTCAACTCATGATAGGCATTGCTCCACCGTTTTACTCTCTTTGGAAGGCTCTAATGGCCTTCCAGTGCAGGAGAGAGTGGGGGCACGTCCACGATGAGATGCCCTAGGGGAGCTCATCCCCTTGCACCACATCGATTCAGTTGTTCACCAAGGTTAGGGTGGGGAGCAGTGCTGTGTTTCTATCTCTTATTCTTGGCTTAGTATATGATTTCAGGTTGTGTTTGTGCATTTGGTGGGGCTACTGTGTTAAAAAACACGGGGAAAAGCCCGTTCAGATGAAGAAAGAGAAGTTTCCCAGAATCCCAAGTTACCTGTTTTGCCTATGCCCTCCTCCAACTTTGGGATCATCATGACCAGGAGCTGACTCTGCCCCTCAGCCCTTTGAAAAAGGTATTTTTCCCGCCGATTTTTTAAAAACGTCTAGCCCGCGACCCGTACGATGCAGAAAGTTGAGAGTGGTCTCAAAATGACCCCCATCCACGACTCTCTGTGCACAAGAATTTCCAGAACGATAGCTTAAACCCCCCCCCCAGTTATCCCCGATTCTTTCCCTCAATGCAATCCTATGGGCGAAAAGCCGAAAACGCAGTTTGAGCCGCGCGGTTGACCCGATTTTCACAAAAATATAGCCCGCGACCCAGACAACGCAGAAAGTTGAGAGTGGTCTCAAAATGACCCCCATCCACGACTCTCTGTGCACAAGAATTTTCAGAATGATAGCTTCAAAAACAACGTAGTTATGCGCGATTATTTGCCGCAATGCAATCCTATGGCGAAATGTTTTCAAGATGGCGACCGGAGCGCTCCGCCTGAACTCGGAGCTCCGAAAAATGGTCGCTTCTCTTCGCCTTGCTTCTAGGGGGTCCGCGGTCCGCTCCTACTCCGCCTCTGGGTAAGGCGGAGCAGGCCAATCCGCTACTGCTTCTACGCTCCTAATCGGAGCGGAGCACATCCCTAATTATAACTCAAACATGTATGTTGACTTAGACAAGAAGAAAGATGTGCTCTAATTAATGTTGTTGTTGTTGTTGTTGTTTTGGTTTTCATTTGTTTATCATAACGTTTTGTACAACACCCTTTGATAGACACACACACAGAGACACACACATAGATAGATACACTGACATATAGTCCAATTGCCTCTGTTTACCAGGGACAGCCCCAATTTTCTCCTATGTATCTGTCATAGAACACTCTCCCTACTTTGCATGTTGGAAAGATTTTGAGGATGCCTTTAAAAGAATTTAGTCCAGGCCCATTACTTTACTTCACCCCTCCTTCAAAGTGTTTAATTAATTGTACATCTATTTTTCTCCCCGAAAATTTTATCCTCACCAGAACTTTGTGAAGTAAGTCATGTTGAGTGATTAGTCTAATATTATCCAGTAGACATTATGTCTGAACATGGGTCTAGCCATACTATGATAGCTCCCAATCCTAGGATTTTGAGCCTAAGAAAAGCTACTGTCTTTAACTCTTGTACTCTAGTTAGATATTTGCAGCCCTCCTATCCATTGGTGCTTGACATAAGCTTGGTCATTTCTGTTTAGGCTTATTCTTTCCTTAATGTATTTACTGGTAGGGATGTATGGGAATTTAGTTTCAATTTGCAAATTATTCAAATGTGCCCAACTGGCAATCCCAAATGTGAAAGGGACCTATTATGATGATGATGATGATGATGATGATGATGATGATGATGATGAACATTTCCAATTTTGATTTCATCAAAAATGCCTATTTGTAAAATTGCACATTTTTAAACATTTTTACACTTTTGTCAATGGGGGGAAAGTGTACTTTTCAAAAATGTACACAAAAATGCACACATTTTCCATTCGAAATGCACACTTTCCCCATTTGAATGAAAAGAAAAACAGTTTGCAAACAAGAACAGGAGCAAGAGAAACTGAACTATGAACTGGAGTTTGCAGAATCTCAATGAACTTGGGCATCCTTGGTTCTCACATCCCTATTTCCCTCTTCACTTGTTAACTGTATCTCCTCACAGCCCTCAGTCCTGTGGTAGTCATATTATTTTTTATAACAAGTTCACCTGTTAAAGATTTGAAGCACACTGGCTCCATCTGCTGACAATATTTGAGAAAAAAAACTTACCATCTATTTGAAACCATCTACATAGGTGACAGTGGAGTTAAATCAGATTAATTGCACAGTTAAATTAATTAATTGATATTTGAATTCAAATTTCTCATCAAATTGACCATTTTTCTTTGTGATATACCCAAACTGGAAGATACTATGGAACTTCTATGAATTTATTTGGTATATAATGTGTAATGTGACTAACAATATGTCACTTGCTTCAGCATCTGTTTCAATGGAAAGAAATGCATTTCTTCTTGGTTTTGTTTTGTTTTTTAATTATTATTGTTGTTTTTGTTTTTGTTATTTATTACATTTATATACTGCCTCATAGCCGAAGCATTAAAAACAAATATACAAAATTTAAAACCATAAAAAGCATAAAATACAAACAAAAACAGACAATATCTGTTTAAGACAACTATTCTGGGGTCAGTTAAAAAACTCAGCATATGTTGTTAAATGCCCGGGGGAAGAGAAAAGTCTTGACCTGGCACTGAAAAGATAACAACATTGGCGCCAAGCGAGCCTCGTGGAGGAGATCATTCCATAATTAAGGCGCCACCACTGAAAAGGTCCTCTCCCTTGTTGTCATCCTTCGAGCTTCCCTCAGAGTAGGCTCCCAGAGGAGGACCTTAGATGTTGAGTGTGGTGTATGGGTAGGTTCATGTCGAGAGAGGGGTTCCATCAGGTGTTGTGGTCCCAAGCCATGTAAGGCTTTATAGCTTAAAAACAGCACCTTGAATTGGGCTCAGAAACGTTCAGGCAGCCAATGCAAGTGGGCCAGAGTCAGTCTGATATGTACAAACCTTCTGGTTCCAGTTATCAATCTGGCAGCTCAATTTTGCACAAGCTGCAGCTTCTGAACCATCTCCAAAGGCAGCTCCAAAGTGCATTACAGTAATCTAATTTGGAGGTTACCAGAGCATAGACAACTGAAGCTAGGTTATCCCTGACCAGAAAGGGGTACAGCTAGGCCACCAACCAAAGTTGTTAAAAGGCACTCCATGCCACTGAGGCCAGCTGAGCCTCCAGTGACAGAGATGGTTCTAGGAGAAGCCCAAGCTATGAACCTGCTCCTTCAGGGGGAGTGCAACCCCATCCAGAACAAGTTGAACACCCTCATTCCAGTCAGAAGAACCACCCACTAACAGCATCTCAGTCTTGTCTGGATTGAGTTTCAGTTTGTTAGCCCTCATCCAGTCCATTGTCACAGCCAGGCACTGTCAGCACATCCACAGCCTCACCTGTTGAAGATGAGAAGGAGAAATAGAGCTGTGTGTCATCAGCTTACTGTTGACAATGCACTCCAAAAATCCAAGTGACCATACCCAATGGTTTCATTTAAATGTAAAACAGTATGGGAGACAAGACTGACCCTGCGGAACCCCATACTGGATAATCCATGGAGCCAAACAATGTCCCCCAAGTACCACCTTCTGGAGCCGACCAGCCATGAAGGAGTAGAACCACTGCAATGAAGTACCTCCTACTCCTAACTCACCCAGTCGCTCCAGAAGGATACCATGGTCGATGGTATCGAAAGCTGCTAAGAGATCAAGCAGAATCAACAGAGTCACACTCCCTCTGTCTTTCTCCTGACATAGGTCATCATACCAAGGCTGTTTCCGTACAAAAACCAGGCGTGAAACCCAACTGAAATGGATCCAGATAATCAGTCTCATCCAAGAGTGTCTGGAGCTGGCCCGCAACCCCCCACTCAAGGATCTTGCCCAGGAATGGAACATTTGCCACTGGCCTGTAGTTATTAAGATTTTCTGGGTCCAGGGAAGATTTCTTCAGGAGTGGTCTCACTACCGCCTCTTTCAGACGGCCCTGGACCACTCTCTCACACAAAAAGGCATTAATCACTTCCTTGGCCCAGTTGGCTGTTCCCTGCTAGCTTTAATTAGCCAAGAGGGGCAAGGATCCAATACAGAGGTGGTTGCATGAACCTGTCCAAGCACCTTGTCAACGTCCTTGAGCTGAAAACTGGACAAGGCTGTGCTCTGGATACCTCACTAGATTCACTTCTATAACACTGGAGTCTAAATCCTGATGGATGCCAAAGATTTTATTCTGGAAGTGGTCATTTCTGCATTCCACAGTTATTATTATTATTATTTTCAACAGGAAAGCCAGCCCTATCAACCGGAAAACTCCCCAGAGCCCTTTGGAAACCATCTGGATCCATTAGTCTCCAGGGGCAGACCATCTTAATAAGTCTGCCACCCTTTCAGAGGGGAAAAGCTGCTGTAAATCTAAACCTCAGCAAGCAGTGATCTGACCATGACAAAGGGACTGATGTGAAGTCCCCCACTTTCAGATCACCATCTCCATGTCCAGTTGCAAAAACCAGATCTAGAGTATGCCCTGCTATATGCGTTGGGCCGAAGGCATGGTTGACATGGAGACCATGAAATCCTAAGCTGCCCCTGATAAGCTGCCCTCCGCATGAATGTTAACATCCCCCAGAACCAGCGGTCTGGGGGATATCAGCGGAGCAGCCGAGACCACTACCGTCAGCTCACCTAGGGAGTGTGTTGAGCAGCAGGGTGGGCAGTACACCAACAGAATCCCCAATCTGTCCCATTGACCCAACACAAGGTGCAAACACTCCAAACCAGTAGTCACATGGACAGGGAACTTGCAGAGGGAGATGGAGTTCCTATAGACCACAGCACCCCACTTCCCCAGCCCTCAGGTCTACCCTGATGCTGAACCAAATACCCTGGTGGGCATAGCTGGGCTGACTCCTCCCTGCTCATCCACCCAGGTCTTGGTTATACATGCCAGATTAGCTGCCTCATCCACAATTAAGTCGTGGATAAGGGAGGTCTTATTATGCACCAACCTGGCATTTGAGAGCAGCATCCAGAGGCCTGGGGGCTGGCTGATAGAGCAACCAACAAACCTGCAGGTGTGGGGAGGACCAGAACACAGCACAGCCATTAACTGTTCCCCTTAGTTGGTATATCTCCCTCTTTAAATGTCAGCATAATATTAACTTTTGGGAGGAGATGTTACACTGTTTGAAAAGCATGGACATGTCTTAAATAATGATAAATTAAACTAATCAGATGAAATGGAGGAATTCTTATTCCTACATTGATATTCAACATGTCCACCATTCATTTTAGGCTAATATAATTTGGAAGGCAGATTAAGTGAAATGCTGTGGAGCTTTTTTCCCCAGAGCGACTGATTCAACATCACAGTCCACGAACTAAAACAATACTAATAGATGTTCTCAGGACCAATGTACTGTTGAGTATTATTGTTTTAGCTACAGCTATTTAAAAATCACGCTTCGGTCTTTGAGCTCACTCCAATCTGTCCATACAATTAAACTGTTTAAAAAGCTCCCCTCTCCAACTCCCATGAAGTAAATACTGTCAGAATGAAGTATATACTTCTGTCAGGTTAATTCTGTGCTGGTCAGCACACTATTGCTGTTTTGCAATATCAGTACTGAAAGACCTAAACGGCCTCAGGGACAGGGTATCAAAGAGACACCCAACTCCCATGTGCGCCTTCCTTTCAGTTAAAATCTTCTACTGAGCTTCTGCTTAAGATACCTTCCCTTAGCACAAATTAGGTTGGCCCACTCCTTCTGGAGTTCCCTCACTCCCTTCTTGAGGATTTTTTTTTTTAAAAAAAGCATGATAAAAACTCTTTTATTTTTATTATTCTGCTGCATCTTTGAGGAGGGATATGAAATATTTTACAAGTCCTTCTTTTATTCCACACTGAACTATTTGTACTCCTGCATTTTTATAGTCTTCTACAATTTATGCTGATTTAATGTTTGTGTATTGGATGTTGTTCTTTTATTGTTGCAATGTCTTTGAGGGGCTATCACCTCAAAAACAAGAGAGTTGTTGTTGTTGCCTGAATTGATAGAGTGACTTTGAGATCACAGGGTGAAACGGAGGATCATTTCAGACATGACAATAAGTTTGGGAAACAGAAAGAAGGGTCAGTGTCCAGAATAGCCCTGCTTGTAGTTTCGTTTGAAATTAATCTGGTGCATCTCCTGCTCTTATGCATTTTCCCACTATAAATTGGGAATCATGAGTGAATGTATCGCATAATAAATCTCTTAGTCTTTATGATGCTACAAGACCCTTTATTGTTTTTGCTGCAAGGGACTAAGAGCCAAACTACACACTGCAGTACTTGTGTAGCATGTAACCGAGGGCTCATCTACACCAAGCAGGATATTCCACTATGAAAGTGGTATGAAAGCGGTATATAAAAAGCAGGAGCCACACTACTGCTGTATAGCGGTACTGAAGTCCACTGCAGGATTGCACTACTGCTTTATAGTGGTACTGACGTGCACTGACAACTGGTGGAGACCATGACACATCTACACCAAACAGGATATAACACTATGAAAGCGGTATATGGTATGTGTCAATGGGTCTCAACAGTTGTCAGTGCACTTTAATACCGCTATAAAGCAGTAGTGTGGCTCCTGCCTTTTATATACCGCTTTCATAGTGGAATATCCTGCTTGGTGTAGATGAGTCCTACGGCTCCTCTTACTTTTTACTGAGACCCTGAGCTTTTTCAGATGGGGAGGGATCACGGTTCCCTACCATTGCTTCTCTCCCCACCCCACCCCATTTCTGTCGCACAATACTTCCTCTTTCTCATGGAGAAGAAAGAGGATGTAAACAAAGACCACGTGGCCCATTCAGTGGGTGTTTTATCTCACTGCTGTTTCTGCACACAGCCGGAGATCATGGCAAGTTTCATTTCTAAAATTACGTCGGACTTACCGTGGTCTCATTTTGTGACAGGAAGAAGAAGGTTTTACCGTTTTAAAATTTCATATTGGTTTTAACATATTAATAGTTTAATTTGTTTGAGAATTGTATATTTATTGTTCTATTTTATATGTATGACTTTATTTGTATGCTACCCTGAGATCAGCAACTTTGTTTCCCTTTCGCTTAATGACGCTTCCAAATATATAGCACGCACCAGCAGGAAATTATACTAGGGCAATGAACATTTCTGGAATATGACCAGCTATCTTGGAGTCCTGCTTTCTTCCAAAATCTTGTTGGTTCAAATTAATTTCTGTATAACCAGATGGTCTCACAGTGCCTACATATTGGCCAGGCAAAAGTACAGCAAATACTTCCCCGTCTTGGACAGGGTGGAGATTCAAATTAATCTTCCTTTGCTTCCTGCTTGAGGTTATTGAGGATTTTTTTTAAAAAAAAAGATTCCTTTCTTGTTTAATTTTATTCATTATCTTTTGATGAGATTGTATGATCACATCAAGATCCCTTTTCGTCCTTTTTTGCTACATTGTCATTTCATAGAATCATAGAATCATAGAATAGTAGAGTTGGAAGGGGGCTACAAGGCCATCGAGTCCAACCCCCTGAACAATGCAGGAATCCACCCTAAAGCATCCCTGACAGATGGTTGTCCAGCTGCCTCTTGAAGGCCTCTAGTGTGGGAGAGCCCACAACCTCACCAGGCAACTAATTCCATTGTCGTACTGCTCTAACAGTCAGGAAGATTTTCCTGATGTCCAGCTGGAATCTGTCTTCCTTTAACTTGAGCCCTTTATTCTGTGTCCTGCACTCTGGGAGGATCAAGAAGAGATCCTGCCCCTCCTCTGTGTGACAACCTTTTAAGTGTTTGAAGAGTGCTATCATGTCTCCCCTCAATCTTCTCTTCTCCAGGCTAAACATGCCCAGCTCTTTCAGTCTCTCTTTGTAGGGCTTTGTTTCCAGACCCCTGATCATCCTGGTTGCCCTCCTCTGAACACGCTCCAGCTTGTCTGTGTCCTTCTTGAATTGTGGAGCCCAGAACTGGACGCAATACTCTACATGAGGCCTAACCAGGGCTGAATAGAGAGGAACCAGTACCTCACGTGATTTGGAAGCTATACTTCTATTAATGCAGCCCAAAATAGCATTTGCCTTTCTTGCAGCCATATCGCACTGTTGGCTCATATTCAGCTTGTGATCTACGACAATTCCAAGATTCTTCTCGTTTGTAGTATTCCTGAGCCAAGCATCCCCCATCTTGTAACTGTGCCTTTGGTTTCTATTTCCTAAATGTAGAACTTGGCATTTATCCCTATTAAATTTCATTCTGTTGTTTTCAGCCCAGCACTCCAGCCTATCAAGATCACTTTGAAGTTTGTTTCTGTCTTCCAGGATATTAGCTATCCCACCCAATTTTGTGTCATCTGCAAATTTGATAAGCGTTCCCTGCACCTACTCGTACAAATCATTAATAAAAATATTGACGAGCACTGGGCCCAGGACTGAGCCCTGCGGTACCCCACTCATTAATGCATACATCTGCACACGTCTAACTTGTAACAAAAAGTATATATTTGGGAGACAGAAAACTACAAATCCTATGTGCGTCTTCATTAGGAAAGGACATTCCTAGCAATCACCAAAAATGAGGACACATAAGTACTACTTGGATGCTAGAACCAATGAAATCTGGGAAGCTCCTGGCTGCATTCTGACTGAGGCAGGGCAGGGCTGTGGAGTTATTGGTTCTAATATGCTTTCTGTGCATATAGCACAACCTGGCAAAGCTCAGCACTCGTGTACATTCATTTGCATGGACGTCATGCCCATGCCCACATTCTACTGGAACACTCTGTTGAGAGAGACAAGGAACTGAATTTTGATCTAGCAGAGCAAGAAGCTGTTAGAAGTGAAATGGCCTCCAAGTTACCCCCAGGGACCAGCAGATTTCATGCTTGAAGGCTAATGCGTTACTTAGAGTGGTTTCAGAGAAAAATACAGTAACAGAGGTTTCTATTTTTCAGTTCATTGTTTAACAGCTGGCGTTTGGTGGAAGGAGTGCAAAGAAGACAAAATGAAAACACACACAAGATTCTTTAGAGTTCAAACGTATTAAATTAATGTACAGATCTGATTCTGTTTTTATCCCATATCTCATCCCTCACGGATGCCTAGATTGCCTAATTCCTATTAAATGCTTCAAATAATGATCAGTTTTGCAAAGGTTATGTGGTCCTGCTATAGAACAGCCTTTCATGGCCTAGTGGCCTTCCAGATTGGTTGGGCTTCAACTCCCATCATCCCCAGCCAGTATTGGCCAGGCTGACTAGGATTGATGGGACCTGCAATCCAACACATTTTGGGAGTGCCAGATTAGGAAAGGTTGCTATAGAGCACTGAGAAACAAAACTAATTTTTTTCTTTCTTTTTCTTTCCTTTTTAGTCTGAAAAAACAATTCATGCCTCTCTGAAGAATTACGTGGGAAATGTTCCTTTTCTTCCCCTATGTAATTAGAAATGCAAGTGCAAATTTCCCATCCGAGGTGTTCAAAACCTGTTTTAACTCCCCATCTTTAGATTGTTTTTTTTGTTTTCTTTCATTTTGTTTGCCAGTAGCATGTTTCGGGACAGAATTGTATTATTAGAAAAACATGGGCTGCCATTGAAAATAGCATCCCTATGCTGAGTTTGCCCCATCCATCCCTATAATATACAGCAAAACTAACACTATGTTCTGACATCGTGTTTTTCCTGTCTCATTTCCTTGTCATTTGCTGCCTGCTACCAGTAGGAATAGGGAAACACACAACAATGCGTGGGTAAGATTTCTATGTATTACAGAGGGCTGTTTTCAATGGCCGCCTCAAGTTTTTCATATTGTGTAGGTCCACCCTCAAATTTCAAGAAGGTTTGCCTTTCGGCTGCAATCTTATACTCACTTTACCACAGAGTAAGCCCCTTTAAGTCCAATGGGACTTAATTCTGAGTACAATGGCACTACTAGAGGTCTAATATACCCTGGCAGGAGATACTACATAACTCCCATGATACCCCTGTGCACTGGCCAGTTCATTTCTGGGGATAGTCATATTTCATTCATTGCTAATGTTGCACAAGTGGAATGCAAGCTCATGAAAGGGATTCCCCCCCCCTCTTCTCCTTCCCCCTGCAACCCCCAGTAAACTCCTCTCCAAAAAGGACACTTTCCAGAGGGTCAAGGGGGTCTGCCAAACATTGAGGTCTATGTCTTATGGGGCTGCAGTGGGAGAGGGGAATTGCCCGAAATCAGGAAGAGGAACATTGTTCCCAACACTTTCCCCCATTTTGGCAATACCACCCTTCAACTTCAGCCCTGTAAAACACGGACTACAATGTTTGATAGGTCCCCAGGACCCTATAGAGTGGCTTTTGGGGGAGCTGCTGCTGGGATGAGGGGAAGGAACAATCCCATCGCATGAGCTTGCCTTCCACCTGTATGACCTTGGATATCACTAGAGATGGGGGGAGAATGTCATCTGATCTGCATTTAAGCCAACTGGCCTAGTTTGCACTTCCTGGACTAATGTGCAGATCAGAACAGAGTTATCCTTCAGGCTGTACTCTTCTTCAAGCTTGGCAATGCAGTTGTCATCTCAAGAATTGTCTCCAAAAATGCTTATATAAGGGCATGGTGTGTTCAGAAAAAAAATGTGCACATTAAGGAAAGTTACTATCTGAAATAAAATCAGTGCGATTTTTAAAGCAATTTTTTTAAAAAACAATATTGTAGAATAATATGGAAATTGGCTGAAACAGACTCATGATTGAATACATGTGAAACCAGCAAAGACTGGAAATAGACTGCTTTGTCAATCCCTAGATATCACCCGTTAGCGATTTCAGTTTTGTATTGCATCACGTCTTAGCTGGGTTTAATGTTTGGTGAATTCACAAGGTCATGTTGATACCTTGATTGAAACATATGCTACTTGCAATTGTTATTTTATTCTGTTTTGCTCTAGTCTGGAGGAAGGCTGCCAGTTTGGGGACATTTCAAGTTTTGGAATGTCCTTGGCCAAGGCACTCTTCTTACCCCTCTCCCTCACTGTGGCCCTTTCTACACCTAAGGATTTTCCCAGGCAAATGGAGGGATTGTCCCTGCCTGCTCTCAGAATCTCCTGTCTGTCATCTGGATGCAAAAGGATGATCCCGGGACAATCCTGGGGGAAAGGCAGGTGTAGAAACGGCCTAAGTCTCCTTCACACCAGCATTCTGACTAGCTGTTGTTGCTGATCCTCTTCCTCATAAACACTACCACCTTCTTCCTTGCCAAGCAGGCAGCCCATAAGCAAGCAGGTAGTGGCATTGACTGGTCCCACGGCCCATACTACCACTGTTGGTTGGGCCAGAGTGAGAGATGGTTGAACAAGCAGGTAGCAACTGTGAAGAGCAAAAGCAGGCCCAGGTCCATAGACCTCCTGCTTGGCAGGTGCCTGACCACACCAACCCTTGACACCAGTCCTGGGGACATGAAAGACTCCTAGGAAATCTTAGTAATAATTTTTAGATATGGTAAGCAGTATATAAATCTATTAAATGCATAAATAAATAAATAAATAAATTTATGAGGTTTATTACTGAATGAATATGCACAGTCTCCACTAGTGCAACCACGAAGAGGAGACTGGAAGCTTTTGCTGCTAATTTTAACTAACTACAGTTTAGTGTGTTGTTTAAATAAGTGAGTTTCATAACCCGTAATTTGAAGTTAGCTTGCTTCAGACAAACCATAGTTAAGCACAGTTTGCCAGGTTGAGACATCTCAAGCTGCGGTTCATTAAAACCACAAGCAAATGTTTCTGTACTCCTCCTCATGGCCAAACTGGTGGAGGAAGTGTAAGAGCCTGAGTCACTGATTATAATATTTACCTTCTAGGACCCTACAAAGAGGTCTTACTTAGGGTTCTGCTGGTTGCTCAAAATAGGGCCTTCTTGTGGCAGTGACATGCAGTGCAACTGTAAGCATATATATTAAGAACTATGTGTATTCAGAACTCATTGTTTTCAATGAAGTTTACTCCCAGATAGGCAGGCAACTTGTGACCTTCCAGATGTTTTGTCCTACAATTCCCATGATCCCATACCATTGGCTATGCTGGCTAGGGCTGATGGAAGTTGTAGGGCAAAAAGTTGGTGGGCCACAAGATGCCCACCCCTGGTGTATATAGGATTGTAACTGAAATGATAGTTTCACTCCCCCTGGAAGTTCACAAGGCTAGTTCATGATACGGTTTAGCACGAGGTCCGAAATAGGTCAATGAATTTCGAGAACATATTTGCCCTTTTATGTATTCACTTTCTATTATTTTGTGATGATAGGCTTTCTTGCAACTGTTCACATTAAGTAGATAACCAACAATCCAGTACTTCTTTAAAAAAAAAAAAGCATTTCCACATTCCTTTAGGAAATGGTAATCCAATATCACTGTCTAGAGAGAACAATTGTATATATAAAACGCAACATATTATGTTTGTGATTAATTGGGTGAAAAATTCCTCACAGATCGTCTAAGATACTGAAATTAATTAAGTGACATTAAACGGCAGTCTTCTACTGCACTGCTAATAGATACTTTCATCTATAGGATTTCACAAGAAAATTATCTCTAATTACTTAGGCTTTGTGAATAATCTTTCTAACATCATAGAATAAGCTTAATGTGTTATAAATAGGGGTGTGTAGAGGAATTAAAAACCTTTAAATTCACTTTAAATGACATTTGAGCTGAAATACAGTGAGAACAACTTACATGTATAAGAACCCCTCTGAGAAATGTTGCACATTCTTTTGGCTTCCCTCAAAATTTTTCTTCCATTTTTATCTGAGAAGAAACCTCCACATTTGTTCTGTACTTCTCTTTAGGTGAAAGTTTACTGGCAACTCTAGCTGTAAAGAATCTGTCATTGCCTGTCTCAAAATATAGTCAACCCTGTTGTGGGTCAGGGAGGACGCAAGAAAGAAGACACGGACACAAGAGCATTTGGGTGAAACTAGGGCCTCTTTTATTGAATAATTAGGCTAATCCTCCCTCCCCGGATCTGAGTGCGATAGTGCGGGAATCTCACATCTACACAGGCCTACTGCCTGCCAAAAGGGCGAGCCACTCTCCAGGCTAGAAGCCGAATCATCGGCTCCACGCCTTTACGACACTCTGAGAGTGTGGAGAGACCATCCCACTGCACCCCCCGCCCACTGCCATAAGGGACAGTGGGTAGATGCAGCGAGTATGGTCTCCAACCGCACGCCATAGCCTGACTCGTAAGCTGCACAACCCCGAGGAGCAGGTCCTCTGGCTATGCAGCTCACCGCCCAGGGTGCCAGTGGGCTCACCGTCCCTGTCTTAGGTTTAGATTCCCGCACCTTCCTGCTCACAAATTAACCTATTTATAACCCAGATCGCCCTAACGCTCCTAGTGTGAAGTAGGCGAAAACCACGTTTGTGGGAAAATTCCTACTTAGCCCTCCTTCCAAAAGGAGCGACCGGCTAATCCCAAACTAGCAACGGGCAGGAGGGTGGGAGCCGAAAATGCGAAGAGGCCGAGCCTCGGGCGGTGCGGCTTTTATAGCCGCGGCTCCACCCTCGGCTCACGAGGCTCACATACTGAGCCACGTGAGCCCAGTGCTCCTTTTCCTAGCCCCTCCCAAACCCACAACCGTTTGCTTTCCCGCTCAAACTTAGGTTGGGCGGGAAGCATATTTTTCAGGGACAAGACCCTTTTCTAGAACATATAAAAACACACTCAAGCTGGTAGAAGTAGATTTTTTTAAAAAAAAAATGTGGGTATGTTTGGATGTGATTCGTTTTCTGAAAGTGTACCTTGCTTGATCCTGCTCTTTGCTAGAACTTTAGTTTATATGACATAATCTGTTAAGAATAATTTAGCATGAATTATGCTATTTTGTAATAGATGGCTTTTGGATTCTATTCAAGCCTTCATTTCTATGGTCATCTCAATGACCATAGACCACCACATTTTGCAGTGTCAAAATGCAGCCTTTATTATATTCATAGCCTTGGTTATATTCACAAAATTTCAACTTGGGGGGTGTCTATATGTCTTGTTTTCCCCATAGTGGCTGTGCAGTGGTCTTTATACAACACAACCGCAAACTCACAGCCACTTCGGGGATTTCCCTGCAAAACTGTGCATTTTTGTGGTGCTGTTTTCCTTGGTTTTCTGCAGTGTGTTGTGAGGGGGGCGTTGATTCAATCTACAGAACCAATAGGAAAATATCATGATCACTTATTTAGCCATGTTAAAGTCCCTGTGGATGCTTTTAAAAGGATACGACCAGAGCATTTTAAACTTGACTTCTATCATTCGGCTTGGGAGAGAGAGAATATTCTTCTGCCTCCTTCCTATAATAGTTCTTTTTTAAAAAGCACTGCTAAACAGCAGCTTAATTTCATTGCCTAGACTAACTGGTGCCATATTATCTCAAGAGACAAGAACGTAGCCAAGTAACTGAAATACCCTTTCATACTTCCTTATTTGTTCTAGGTGAGTACAAACAAGGCCAATGTAACTCCCTCAAAACAGGACTTTAAAATTTACCTTCTTCCCCGTTTCTTTCAGTTGACAGTGGAGGCCTGTGGCTCCAAGTTGCTGAACCCCCTCCCCCCAAAAAATTAGGCTCAGCACCTTGGATAGTTCCGTTAGAATTCTGGCTCGTTCTGACTGAAACCCAGAATAGATTCACAGCCCCACCAAAATTGGAGCCACCAGCCTCCAGCACTTCAGTGTGTAATATTACTCAGAGGTTACATACTTTCCTTCTTGCGTGATGCTTCAGATTCATATGCAGGCTGAGAGATTGCCAGCTACAGCTGCATTTCAAAATCCTTAACACAGTATGTCACTGAGTATCAAACATCCAAACAGAAAGTGTCTTCTGCCAGCTCAGGTCTCAACCAATGGTGGCTCTGCCTAATGGGCCATCAGAAGGTATCAGGTATTTAGAGTCTTGTGATTATCGTCAGTTTGATTCTATGTGGTGGTAGAGTGCTATGTGTAACATAACATAAGAAGACTTATGCTGGATCAGAGCAGGAGTCCATCTAATCCAACACTGGGTTCACATGTGGCCTGACAGCTGCCTGTGACAAACCTCCAAGTAGGACATGGGTACAATAGCATCTTCCTGTTTGTGTTCCCCAGAAACTGGGGTATATAGGCATACTGACTCTGATACTGAGGTAATACAGATCCATCTGGACTAGTAGCCACTGATAGCCTTACCCTCCGTGAATTTATCTAATTTTTCTAACCTCTTTTTAAGGCCATCCAAATTGGTGGCTGTCACTACATCCTAGGGTAGTGAATTCTATAGTTTAACTACATGCTGTGTGAAGAAGTACTTCCTTTTATCTGTCCTGAATCTCCCACCAATCAATTCATGGAATAACCCTGGGTTCTAGTATTATAAGAGAGGGATAAAAATGTCTCCCTATCCACTTTCTCAACGCCATGCAGCATTGTGTGCACCTCTATCATGTCTCCTCTCACTTGCCTTTTTTTTTCTAAGATAAACAGTCTGAGGTGTTCTCACCTTTTCTCACAAGGGAACTGCTCCAGCCCCTTAATCGTTTTAGTTGCACTTCAGTTAATTTCTGTACTTTTTCTAGTCTTAGTATAGGCAAATCAAAATCATCATCAGACAATCAAACTACACCTTAGTTCCATGGGTGGGTGGGTGGGTGTGCTTTAGAAGAGGTAGATAGAAAGGGAGCATGAGGAAAGGGTCATTGCTTAATGCTATTATAAGCTTTTCATACAGAAAGCTCAAGCTGGGACCTCTTATGAAAGAATCTCAGGTGCATGTTGTTGATTGGCCAGCAGCACCTGTGTGGCCTGCTGATGTAATTGCTCATTGCAGGGCACCTCTAGCCAGTCAGCAGTTATGCACCTGTGTGATGCTGAATCAACTTCTCCCTGCCTCTGATCCCCGCTTATAAGGATGTGGGTAGGTCAGTATGATTATTCCCATAGATCAGGGAGGCTGTGGCTGAAGAGAATGAGTGATTGGGTATAGGAATTCAGCCTTAAACACTGAAACCAGCTTGAAACCAGTCTAATAAATGTGGCTTCCTCCAAACAACCTAGGGAATGGTAGATAAGTAGGTTACTGAGAATTATTTGTTACCCCTAACCCATCTCAGGGGTATTCGACAAAAGTCGTGAGAATGAGAAAGGTTTGAAGCTGGTTTCTATGTGTAGACATATGTTATTTGCAACAGCAACAATCCTAATTTCAATGGCTAAGTACATATATTATTTTTGTAACTTTAGAGAGAAATTCTCAATGGCTCCATTCCTCAAAAGACTATTTATCTTCTGCCAGATAAACAGTTTCTCTTTGATAGCTCCATCAGCCTTCCTTGCCACCTCCTTTGCTCTTTTAATTTATATTGAATCCTGCTGTCAGTACATAGCTCTTTTTTATATCACCTTTCCCCACATCCATAGGTTCTGGCAGTTTGCCATTTGTCATGGTATCTCTTAGGGGTCTGTGACCTTTTCCTGGTGCAATAAAAATAGCACTGTGGCTTCACTACTTCCAGATCAAATATCTCCAGACTCATCAAACAAAGTTTCCTCCCCGCAATCCGTTTTGATCTTTGGCTATTGCTGTGTGTGCTACACTCCTCGACTTTCTTCAAAAGAAAACAAGCAGTACAAATCAGATTGTCCAATCCTCATTGTTGAGAAATGTAATAATAATAATAATAATAATAATAATAATAATAATAATAATAATTCCACCACTTTTGGATTATCCCAAAGCTGACTGGTTTGAGGAACACCAAGCAGGGGACAACACCAGCACAAGTAAATTTTATAAGTCAGTTTTCAATGAATGCTGTGTTAATTTTTTGTGATGTTGAATTTTCAAGATGAAAACTACTTGTTTAAAGTCTTCCTCCCTTTTGAGACTTTTTTCATAGTCATTGTTCCCCTCAATCTACTGCTGCTTGTGCATCATTTTTTAATTGAAAGGACATTGCCCCCACACTATTTTTTTCAGGCTTGTTGCTCTGAGGTGATGATATGTCTGTTAAGGCAGGCTTGTAAATCAGCCCACAAAAGTTACCAGCCTGCAAAAAGAAAAGAAAAAAGTTTCCAGAGGGCTGGGAGGGAAAGGATAGAATGCCTGCAGGGTTGAACATCATTTAAGGCATCAAGAGAGGTAGAAGAGGCAGAGTGGTTAGAGATCAAAGCAGGAGGGTTTATGGGGAAACAAAACATCACCTATCACACTGACAGGGCTCCAGCTAGTACTCTATGAACATCCATCTGCAATTCACTTATACATCTCTTCTCAAATTTAAAGAGCAATGCTATGTTTCCTGGGTGAGTGTCGAAGGTACAATAGGACGGCTTGGGAAACCTTTTCAAGGTCGGAGACAGCATTCCGACCTTGGAAGGGGGTGTCAGAGATCTGCCCCCCACCCCTTCCTCTTGCAGCCAGCCTGGAAAGTTCCACACCACCTGCTCCTTCAGGGTCAAAAAAGGAGGACCTACGAGATGGAAAGTTGACTTCCAGGTAGGCAGGGAGGGGTGGAGACCAGGGAGGCCAGGACAGAAGTTATCCTGAGCCTCCTCCAGTGGTGAGGGCACCATCCGTAGGACTGCACTCTTAGGCCGTAGCTAGACCTAAGGTTTATCCCAGGATTATCCTGGGGTCAAACCTGTTCATCTAAGTGCCACACAGGGCATCCAGCGCTCAGGCAGGGATGAACCCAGGATGATCCTGGGATAAACTTTAGGTCTAGCTACGGCCTTAGTCTATCAACACTGAAATGGAAAAATGAATGTGACCCTTGCCTTGTCATTCATAGCGTCCTACTAGCAGAGCCTACTTGAGAAATTAGTTCACCTGCCGCTTCTCCTGGGTCCCAATCCAACCTAGGACATGGGCTCCTCTAAGGCACTGTTATGAGAGCAAAGGTGATACTGAAATATTATCTGCCCTTAATCTAAATGATAGGATATAATATTTAGTTCATGCATATTTGGTGGTTGCTAATTGGCTATTAAAAGAAGTTCCTTTGCTAGGAGACACACTGTCTCTTTCAAAAGGCAAAGTGTGGAGTCTGGACATGGAAACGAAGAGCCTGTGTAAGTCGTCCTCGTAAATCATTGCAAAGTGGTGATACTTTAGCAAGAACTTATTGGGCTTCATAAATCTTTTAACTTGTTTGAAAGCCATTTTTCACAATGGCGCACTGAACTGCCAGAAGCATTTTATACCAGATTGCTCTTTTCATAACCCTTTACTTTGAAATGCCACCATTTTCCGATTCAACACCCACATGAGAGAAAGGACATTGGAAGAAAGAAGGGATAAACATAAAGAATGATTTCCTCTAATTTTCATTCTGCAAATTGTCACTGGATTACAATGCTCATTCGTATCGCCCCTAAATTATTTAAAGTAAGCTGAGCAATCGAAATTCTCCCACTACCTAAATTATTTAGGACATAAATGTTTCCTGTTGAATGCTTTTGTGGTCATATTATGTGTCCTACTCCAAAGCGAATAAAATTGGCTTTAATGCTATAATACAAAGCAAGGGCTAGAAATAATACATGAAGCTTCTGCCTTTATCTTTTGAACCATGGTGAGGAGGAGGAGGAGGAGGAGGAGGAGGAGGAGGAGAGAATCCAGAGCCTATGGCCAGATATACACCAGGCAGGATATAACACTTTGAAAGCAGTTTGAAAATGGTGTATGGAATGCGTCATGGCCCCCAACAGTTATAAAGCAGTAATGTTTCCTACCTATGAAAACAGTTCTCTTTAGCCACGTGGAAGACAAAAATGAAGTGTGGTGTGATTTAAAAGAAACAAACCAAAATCCAGGATAATCTTGCAATAAAAAAAATTATGGATCAGGTGGAACTGGAACAATGGAGGGGAAAGAAACATGATCTTTCTTTCAATCTGGTTGCCTTGTATCAATTGCAGCAAAAGAAATTTCCAAGTTCTTCAGCAAACTGAAAACATCTGTTGGATTCTGACATGTTCCACAGAACATAAAAAGCTCCAAGATCTGTACATTTGGATATCAGTTTTTAAGATTACTCTTTGGTCTAGGTTTCTCGCTGGAGGTTTTCAACCCACCAGGACTCAGATGACAGGTGTAAGTGGTGTAAAAGCATACATTGATATCATAATTTAGGGCAGTATCATCAAAGAGAATAATGAAAGACTGAACCAAGTATTGGAAAGTACAAGACTGAACAAACTCAAACTGGGTGGTCTTAAACTTTCTGCTTTAAGGTAGATTTCTGCATTGGACTTGATGGCCCTATAGGCCCCTTCCAAACCTAATATTCTATAATTCTATGATAAACTAATGCCACTGATAAATGATGTCTCTAAAATACTTAGGTAAAAGAATAGCCTTTGAAGAAATCTTGTGAAATGAACTGAAGAGCTATATTAAATATGTGAATACCAGAAGGCAGCCTCACATAGCAATCCAGTCTTGAGGTTACTAATGCCCATACCACTGTGGCCAAGCTATCCCTGTGTGTGAACATGGGCAATAAGAGTGCACCACCTTATTGATACTACCCAATGAGAAAGCAGACCCAGCTGCAACTGCTGAATCAGGAAGGTAGTTGACAGCATGCATATATTTATTTATTATTTATATTTATTTATTGCATTTGTATACCGCCCCATAGCCGAAACTCTCTGGGCAGTTCACATGTCTAGCATTTTCAAGGGGCTGTGGTGGGGAGGAGGGTTTGGGGAAGTCTGCTTCCTCTAGCCCAATTGCACACGCCTAAGTCTGGATTCAATCCTAAGCCTTTCACTTGCAAAACTGAGACTCCATAAGATGTTACCCTTCTACTTTCTTGCTCTTTAGAAACAACACAGAATCCTCCCAGACCTTTGCTAGGTTAACAGCCCCCTATGAGACATTTCTCCAGGTATGTGCTCAGGACAATCACATGTTGATTCACAGGAAATGCTCGGATCTCGTTGCATAAAAGCATCTAACAACTGTGCATGTTTGTTTTTTACAAATGAACTTTATTGATTGAATTAGATAAATGTGCTGTTTTTTTCTTCATATAAAAGCATATAACAAACTGCTGCGTTGTGATAATAAAATGAGGTGGCTGTGTGTGTATCAAGGCGCCATCACGAGCTCAGGCAGCTCTTGCAGCGTTGCAACCCATTCTCATTGCAAGCGGTGCACTTGAGGGCTTTGAATGAGTCCGTAAAACAGTTCCGAAACACCGACATCTTGCTCCCATGGCACGCTGAGCACGGAAGAAAACGAAAGCCCCCACATGAGAGGCATTCATGGGGGTGTTGAACTCTCTGCAAAAAAGATGGGAGGGAAGAAAACTAGCATTCATTATTTGCCTTATATTCTGTGAGGTTGATGTGTGAATGCACTGAACGTGATCCTTTTTTGTCATGTAAATTACAGCCACTAGGAAGCCAGAGAAACTCAGGACCATGGGGGGGGGGGAATTTAACTTTATTTTTATTTTTATTTAATTTAACTTTATTTGCATTCAGTGGAAGCTGGTGGCTCCAATTTCAGTGGGGTTCTGAATCCATTAACCATCCAGAACTCTAAAAGTGCTTTCCAAACTGAACCCTATCTCCAAAGATTGAGTTCAGCACCTTGCCTAGCTCCTTGGAGTTCTGACTGAAACCCAGAATGGAATCACAGCCCCACAAAAATCAGAGCCACCACCCTCCGTTGTTTGCATTTCACGGGAAACCTCCATTGGCACCAATCTGAGCTTCCCTCAAAATACGAAGAGCAGCTTCAGAGATGTGATTTTTGTATAAAAAAAAAATCTGGCACGGAAAGAAAAAGTTAACCTCTTTCTACCCACCCTCCACAGTCTCAAGCATGCTTGGCTTTCCTGCAGCTGCAGAAAACCACGCATGATAATAGCACATTAACTGCAAAAAAAACCAAAAAAAACCCAACCATGCGGGACAGTTGCATTCACACAATCAGCATCATGTCTAGTGTGGTCCTGAATCAGGCCCCACATGTAACCAGTTTCTATGACTCATGGAAATCTTTCACCTTTTTTTTTTAGTCACTGAACTTCATTTTGCCTTCCTTTTCAGCTATTAAGAGCATCATCCAGTGGCCATCTAGGTTCATTACAATTACAGTAGCCTACCTAAGAAAAACTTTACTGAATTTCTTTCTGTTTACTAGAATTGTCAGTGACAATGAAATGTGAAGTGAACACCCAAAGAATTTCAATAGGGAAAAAAGAAACGAGTGTTTTTGGAATCGTAGGACTGGCAACATTTGTCAACCAAGTCCTGCACATCCCAACCTAGGATCTATGGACAATATTAATGCAAATTCTTGGTCAGGCTGTGCTGTGACAGTGTGCTGCCTTTCCCCAGCATTGCTAGAAGTGCGGGGCTAGATAGGAAACACATGACTGATGAGCAAAACAGTGCATCCGATAGCATAACCTTCCCCTTTTCATTGACCTCATGAGTAAAACATCAGGCTTGTTTCTCTATGTGTTTCTTGTAATGTATGGTTGGCATAGGATTAATTGTGTGGATATTTTTGCTAATAAGTAGCAGCCCTGTGTGTTGGGGGGGGATTTGCATTGGGACTGTGATATGAGAAGGGGGATTAACCCTTTCTACTCACCAGGGTCCAGATCCGGGGGAGGAGGGCACAGCTACTATTTGCATTGAGAAGGAAACTCTCGCTGGTGATAATGGTAGCTTCCGTCTTGATGCAAAAAGCTGTCAATGGGGAGGGGTGATCTGGATCTAGAATGTAGCAGGGTCAGAATAATTAAAGCCCCTCACTCTCTATGCCAAGGGTGCACAATGTTTGCAGCCCAAGGGTCACATTGGGTGTCTGTTGGGGGAGGGGGAGCACATGTGTGCACACACACACACACACTACTCACATACGTTCTGACACACACACACTAATCACACCGGTCCCATCCACAACAGGTCCTGGTCTTGTAGCAAGAGCATCTATCCATGTCACAGCATCAGGGTATTGAAGCCCCCTCCCCAATCTGATCCACAAAAAAGAAAGAACAAAAAATAATAATCTAGGAACAGGCTTGCAGCTTCCTGCTGTAAAAGCCTCATTCCTAGATGGTCTCCAGAGCATCCTAGGAAACTGGCAGGAACCTTCAAGCACAGATTCCTAGGATGCTCCAGGGACATTCTAGGCATAAGGCTTCTATGGCAGATAGAGCCTGTAAATAGAGCAGTTTCTTCCTTTTTTCATTTCCCCACTGGTTTTATTTAGCAGTGGCAAATGCTGGGGTCTAGGACCCACCAGAAAAGGCTTGTGGGCTGCGCTTTTTGCAACTATGCCATAGTTTTTGACCCATTTTTGTAGTTGCTATTTATTTATTAATTTATTTATTTTAAAAATGAACACAATTATTGTAATTGCATGAACAAATATTTTGTCCCAGAGTGAGGCAAAAGCTTGGAGCTTTTCATATTGGAGTCTTCTTACAAAGAAACTATAATAGAACTACAAGCATACCCAAGAACCTGAAGCTATGAACACACATCGCCAACAGACAGGAGAGTCTAAACAACAGTTAGCTTTAAAGCAAATATTCATCTTAGAAAACATAACAACTCAAATGGCAACGAGAGTCACTTAGAATAGCTAAATAATCAGTTGTCTAGAGAAATTAAATATACATTTTGTATATATTTGTATCAATATAGTAGTACATTGGGAGTTTGGACAAGAAAATGTGAGTGCCTGATGTATGGAAAATGGGATTTTAAATGTGTAGTCTTTTATAACCGCATCAATTACCTCAATTTTGGTGAAGAGGTCCTGCAGTTCCCCTGATTCATTCATTGACAAAATTTTCTCAGCACCCTGTAAGGAAACAGCAAAATCAGTTAATGTAATACCTGAGTTATATAAGGGGTTGTTGTTGTTGTTGTTGTTATTGTTGTTGTTATTTTGAGTTTTAGTCCTTATAGTCTAGCTGAAAGAAAAGAGAGACTTTTCCACAAAAATGCAATTTATTAACAATATAATCATACTTTTTAGCTGGGTCATTTGTCTCAGACATATTGGACTACATGACCACTGCCATTTGTATTCCTTACTTTACAATATATGCTTTCTTATAAATAAAAAAGGACAAAGAAGCATCTTATTAATATGTCAGAAAGGCAATTTCTTAAATATATAGTGCATCAGAGAATGTTGTTAAATGTGCACAAGAAAACTGGTATTTCTACTATTCAAGCATTTCAAGCACTGAACTGCATACAGAGCATGTTGAGTGAATTACACCATGGGATGAAAGGTGATGAAAAATATAATGACACTAGAATCAAAATTCAGCAGTGAATAATAAAAATAATTTAGGTTGAGTACATTGGACAGTGGGGAATTTCTGAGCTTTGAAGCAAAGCAGTAATGAAGCGAGTCTTCATTTTTCTTCTTGAAAGTACAAAAGGTTACTGTAAAGAAAATGAAACTGCTGAAAAAGATATAAAACTTTCCTTTGGCTCCTTCTGCTAATCAGAGGGAACCTGTTGAAGAATTGAGAAACATTGCTGGTCATTTGTATTTAATGTGTATGTTATTCTAAGGGTATGGTGAAAGAGTCTATTAAGATGGAGTCAAAATTAGTTCACTTTTTAGCAGTTTTTCA
This sequence comes from Elgaria multicarinata webbii, assembly GCF_023053635.1. Lineage (NCBI taxonomy): Eukaryota > Metazoa > Chordata > Lepidosauria > Squamata > Anguidae > Elgaria > Elgaria multicarinata. Next base: position 54,109,313 of record NC_086180.1, on the reverse strand, counting down.
GCACTCTGTTGAAAATGTGCACATCTTCATTTACACTAATCTTATTTTCGCTCAGTGATGTTATCACATCACTAAATCTGAGCAACATTGTGATGTCTTCTTATTAACTGCATGGTCCCTGAATGAATGATATCATACACATGTCTAATCCAGGAAGAAGGAAGAGGCTGGAGGGAAGCAGCAACTGCAAGTGATAGTGGTACCAAACTTGGTTTTGTTTTGTTTTCAAGGTGATTAGCTGAACAATCTAAGTGTTTTTCTAGCCTGCTGAGGGTAGATGAGATAGGCCAACCACATGAATATATCCATGTGTCTGCCTAGTTCATCAATAACACAAGCATGGGTGGGTTTAATCTAAAAAGAAGCATTCCAGGAATCAGATCATAACCTGCCCCTTTCCTTTTCTTACCTCACCGTGTCATTGGTTTAAGCAGGCTAGATCAGTTTCATTATCAGAGTCCATGAGCGTCTTTACATGAGCATTTTATCTCATGCTCGTGACTGGCCACTCACAGTTATTGGCAGGTCATTTTGACGATACAGTGGCCCTCCTGTGCGTCTCCCACTTTTTCTGTTGTTTTTCATGCTACAAAAGAAGACCCAGAAAATCCGTTTCTTCTTGGCTGCGCCAGTAATTGGTAGTATTTCTTGCTGTGTGCAGGAGAAGCTCCGCTATAAAAACTGAATGGGCCATGTGGTCGCTACTTGCTTCCTCTTTCATCCCCGTGTGAAGAAAGAGGAAGCTGTTCGTCTCTATTGTGGGACAGAGGCAAGAGGCCAAAGCGACAGTAGGGAAACGCAACGAAGCACAGCAAGGTAAAGCAGAAGCACTTGCTTCCCTACCCCAAGTGCCCCTTTTCATTTTTGAAGTGTCGACTCACCCATCCCCACTATATAAGTGACCAAGGCAAGCATGGGGTTAAATGCATGTGGCTCTTCAATATTGCTTTTATTGAGAGCTTCGCACTCAAATTGTTAATTTCTACCTGTAAACTGAGATTGTAAAGTATTCAATGCAGGTCTAGTCATTTCTGCCATCATTAATGCCATCATTAACATCTCTGTGATTCAAGACATTTACCAAAAGAGGGCTTCCCCTCCTCCCAGCCAATCAGTGGCCTAATCTACACCAAGCAGGATATTGCACCATGAAAGCGATATATAAAAGGCAGGAGCCACACCAGGCAGGATATAGCACTATGAAAGCAGTATGAAAGTGGTATATGGCATGTGTCAATGGGCCCCAACAGTTGTCAGTGCACTTCAATACTGCTATAAAGCAGTAGTGTGGCTCCTGCCTTTTATATACCGCTTTCATACTGCTTTCATAGTGCAATATCCTGCTTGGTGTAGGTTAGGCTAGTGTTTCTCTAGCTTTTTTAACTTTCTGGAAGGTCCCAACATAGTGCAAGAATGTGTGGATTGGAGTGGTAATCCCACACTGGCATTAAAAGAGGAATAGAATAGCTCGGATCACCTTATAAAGCCACACAGGAAAACTTGAGAATTATAAGAAAAAAGCAGTAGCACTCTTTGAATTGATTATGGAGAGACAATAAGGCAGCAGTTCAGCCCCACAAATGGAATGGGGACATGGGGATCATCTGCTAGGGTCCATTAAAGGCTAAAGTACATATTGCGCTTCATGTACAGGCATGCAGCTATGTCTCTGCTGCTGCATTAATTAATTATGGGCACAACAGGTGTTATTCTCAGGACCACTCCATGTGGGGAGGGGGGATTTATATCTGCCATCTCCAGCTATGATCCAAATGCACAACAAGTAGCCCTTGGGGGGTGGGAGATACCACTGGAATAAATGGGGTGTTTTTTTCCTTAAGGCTACTAGCCGTGCATGTATGTGATGATTTTCAGATTGCAGTTGAATAGCAAAACCTCCCCTCCATCAAGGCTGCCATCAAGGTTATGCGTGGCCAGGCATCTGTTGAGGGCCCACCCCCTGGACCTGATCCTCCTCTTCATCATTACACCCTGCTTGTTCACCTGCCTCTTGCTGTGGTCCAGACAATGGTGGCATTGAGAAGGAGGAGCAATAGGTGCTACTTGCTCTCTGCCCGCCAAGCAAGCAAGAGGTAGCAGTGATAAGAAAGAGGAGGAGGAGGAGCAATAGCAGCTGCTAGCAACAACTGAGAGAAGGTAGACCCTGAGGCAGGAGGCCCATTGAGGGTGTTTTGCCCGAGGCCACTGCCCTCTGTACATGGGCAGTCACAATAATAATCCCCCCTCCCACACACACGCCTGGAATTAATTAAAGAAAAATCAGAGCCATAACTACATACTATGCATGCAAAGAACACGTAGTTTGACCCTCAGTCTACAGAGGCTTTGGTCAGTGGGAGAGGAAGTCACCCCCTGCCTCAGGATCCTAGCTTTCCTTTCTTAGTGTTGTCATCTTCTTGCCTGGCCAGAGCTGTACAAAGCTCCAGCTCTTTCTCCCATCATCTATATCACTAAAGCCATGTTGCTGTTTTTGAAACTGAGAGGTGCAGGAGATTTCGGATTAGGTTCCATGGATTCAGACTTCTAACTGCTGCATTTTGGAGACGTCGCTGTTCATCAGCTGCCACCAAGTTTAAGTCATAAGGAGAGAAATGCAGCAAAGACTGGGATCCCACAAAAGCGTTATCATTTCTTCATAAATAATATCCACCCACTATAAGTGCCTTTTCTCTATATACCTTTTGTTCTGTCTGTATGGTTAAAGAAAGAGATTGGAACATTTAAAAATTCTGTCATTTGTACTCTGTTCTTTGAGACTTTTACTGGATGGTTGATTTTGTTCCCAATGACAGCTACCCACTCTACCTCTGTTAGAAGTTTTTGTAAAGGTGGGAGTTGTCCCCTGCTCCAGGATTTGCCACCACTGCTTTTGTTGCTATATGTAATTGTGTGGTCAGCTCATCACGCCTGTTTGACATCTTAGGGAGCAATCCTATGTCCCTCAGACAACATCTGAGGGAACATTGCATTGTTCAGTTTCTGGGCTCTGAGGTACCCAGAAACTGTGTTTTCCGACCCCTTCCCCCTCTCCCTATGTCTTGGAAACAGCACAGAGGCAGGAAAATGGGGCGTTCCCGGGGAGGGAAAGAGACGGGGGTGGCAGCCATATGAGGCTTCCTATGGCCGCCCCAGCCTCCTTCCCTCTCCTTCAGAATTGCCACTGCTAGACAGGCAAAATCACTTATCTACCAGAAATGCTGGGTGGCTAGAGAGCGGAGGCGGCCAACTGTCTTCATAGGATTGTGCCCTTATTCAGTGCTTTGAGTGATTATCTCAGAGTTTTCAGAGGAAAGAAGGCCTACCTGGCTTGTTGGCAAGATCCAGATTCTATAGTGTTCAACTGGACCTGATTCATCCTAGGGGTGACTACAGAGGTTATTTGCCATTTCTAAATGACCTTAAAATTATATATATATGCGCGAAAACTGGGTATGTGATTATGGTTACTTGACATTTGTCACTGCTAATTTCTTTCTCAGTACATTTCAATCCCTTAAAATGATAACTGCTCATGTTCATTTTTATATAACCTTCTAGCTAGAATAATTTCATTAAATTTGCTTCATCTTTATCCCAGCAGAGGGCATAATCCATTTTCAGATATAGGCAGCTCTCAGCTGAATAAATGCTACTAAGATGTACCAAATTGCACTTAAAAACAGGGACAGAGGCAACTGTCCATATTATTATGGACATGTCATTTATCCTTACTTGGATATAGACTGAATAGATCTGTCGGCCACTTTTTTTAACGAGTTGATAAATCTTTTACCTTTCAACATATTAATTAACTAATGGAACATATTGAAGGAAAAACCTCAGTACAGACATCTTCCTGGAATATAGTGGGAAGTATCAAATAATTAACTCTTTAGTATGAAGGTTATACTAATTGTCTGTCCTCAGAATACTAAAGATTTTTTAATCATGATACCAACGTTTAACAAGTTGTATAAGTTTATTGCGGGGTGGGGGGGACTCAATAATACTTTTTTTAAAAATCGATAGAAGGAAAGTCCAATTAAACCAACTTCTAACCTTAATCTAAATGCACATAATATAGGGGTAATAAACACTGATAATTAGTTCACACTTGTAGAGGTGCAACCAAAAATCTTCCACCCAATATCTCTAGCACTCAGTCTTTTTTCACATTCACATGGAGAAGGTAGTGGGTGAACCTACTGTAGGCTGCAGTGTCGGCTCTTATACATGATAGGATGATTCTGGCACTTTTTGAGATCCCTGACGCTGAGGGAATTATAGCAATTATATATATAACCTTACTTGTAGTTCAGACACGACATCATCTGTGAGAGTGTTGTCCAATAAATATTTGCTCCGAAGTTTATCTTGAGTGCCACCACTGATTCTTTAAAAGGTCTTCATGGTAGCAGCTGTCAATCTACGTTGCTACAGGGTGCAGTATTTATCCAAATAAGCTTCCCCAAAGCAAATCAATTTTGCCAGGTCAGAGTCAGGCTCATTTCCCACAGCTACAAATCACTTCCTTTTCTCCACGTTCTTTTATATTAGAAAGCATGCATTAAGTTAACAGGACATCATCATCTTCATCATTTATTACCCGCCCCTCCCTCAATCACTCCCTGGATTGAGGCGGGGAACAACATGGAATACAAAATATTATAAAATACATAAAACTGATTAAAACATATAAAAACTAATACATTCTTAAAATAACAGCCAGAGGTCTTTAAATTCGACTGGGTAGGCCTGCCGGAAGAGATCAGTCTTTATTGCTTTTTTATATTCAGAAAAACTATTGAGTTGGCGGATCTCTCCAGGCAGGCCATTCCACAGTCTGGGAGCGGCAGCAGAGAAGGTCCTCTGGGTAACAGTTGTTAATCTAGTTTTTGCTGGCTGAAGTAAATTCTTCCCAGAGGACCTGAGTTTGCAGGGCAGATTGTACAGGAGAAGATAACCCCGCAGGTAGGCTGGACCCAAACCATGTAGGGCTTTAAAGGTAATAACCAATACTTTATACTTCGCCCAGAAACTAATTGGCAGCCAGTGTAATGATTTTAAAACTGGTGACATATTGATCAGCTGCTGAAGAAAACACCAGATGACTTTTTATATTTTCTGTGATGACAGTAATCATTTATCTAAAAATGTATGAGTCAGCTTTGTTCAGCATAATCATGGGGGCCTTGCTCTATAAAAAAAAAATATCTACCGTATATACTGTATATAAAAGCCCAGACTGCTCCTCCAAGCCAGTTATAGTTTTTGCCCTCTGGTGCCTTCTAGAGACATTCCTCGGAACTTCAGCCTTCTATGGAAGTTCCAAGTTCCGAGAAATAGTTTTTGCCCTCTGGTGCCATCTAGCAATGTTTCTCGGAACTGCGGCCTTCTATGGAAGTTCCAAGTTCCGAGAAATAGTTTTTGCCCTCTGGTGCCATCTAGCAATGTTTCTCGGAACTGCGGCCTTCTATGGAAGTTCCAAGTTCCAAGAAAGATAACTGCCAGGAGCTTCCGGCCTAGCAGAGGGGCCAAAACCAACTAACCTCCTCACCAGACTGCTCCTCCTCACAATTAGAAAATAGTGAATATCCCCCCAAGACGTAAACAAACTGTTGTGGAAGATGCAGCAATGAAGAAACTGGCTAAAAGACGAAAGGCAGAGTGAAACAAAGCCCAACATGCAAATTGGTCTGATATACAAAGAGAACATGACCGCCTTCACCATTGTGTGGCAAATATGACTCCTCAGAAGATTACACAAAGTCGTGAATGACATCAGGTTGCCAACATGACGGCAGAGCAAATATTGCGCCACAGTGCAACCCAACAACAAATTCCAAGAACCAGAAATGAGGCTGTACTTCACGCTGGTGACATTTCAGAAGCAAATGTTGAAGCTCATAGCTGTGGTCCCAGGGACACTATTTGCCAATTTTGTCAAGCAAAGCATTTTGTTGCAGAACAGCCATCTGACAAATTATTTACGCAATGCTGCCATAAAGGCAAAGTAAAATTGGATGCTATAAGATCAGCCCGTGTTATTGAGCAGTTAATGAAAGGACAAGCATAAACATTCTAAAAATTTCATGCAAAATGTAAGATCAATAAATAGTGCTCTGGCATTTGCGTCAATCGATGCTAACATTGCTCCGCCTCCTGGATACGGCCCCTATTGCTTCTGAATTAATGGACAAATCTACCATCGAGCAGGAGCTTTGCACCCTGCAAACCGACAGCAGCGTAAGTTTGTCCAACTATATATATTGGACCCAGATGAGGCTGCTGAACAAAGAATGAGAATTGCAGAAAATGCTAAGTGCAATCCAAGTCTGATTCAAGAGTTAAGCAATTTTATGTAGGAACATAATCCATTTGCTGACGCATGCAAAATGCTATATGACGTTGAACAAGAATGCATTCATGATGCAACATTGCATGGCGAGCCAGGGAAAGTTAGCATGGCAATTGTTAAAGATCACAAATCCGACATTAGACGATACAAGAAGCAATGAGGTAGCAGCCATTTTTGAAAACGTCAATGGCGAACCGCCTCTTGAGAGGGACCTGCTGATCCATTGTCGTCCAAATGAAAATTGTCCAAATAACCATATGACCTAAAGGATTAGCATTTTAGATCCGAATCTAGAGCCTTTAGTATATCCTCTATTTTTTCCCCATGGCGATCAAAGCTGAGGAATTGACATTCCTCTTCAAAGGAAACCAACTGCTCTACGAAACATATCTGCAAACCCAAGAACAAGGGTGTCTCAATTGAAGTATTATGGTTATAGACTATCAATCCACAACAACTTCAATCCTTTTCTCTCTGCTGGCAAACTGACTCAGCAATATTTAGTTGATGCTTACGTAAAAACTGAAGCCAATCGCCTTAATTACATAAGACAAAATCAACCCAAATTGCGGGCTGAGAAGTACACTGGGCTTATGGATCACCTGAAAAATGCAGCGGCAGAACAAGGTATGCTACCTGGCAGAACTGTCATCCTTCCTTCTTCTTTCCAAGGAAGCCCGAGGAACATGGCACAGAATTATCAAGATGCAACGGCTATTGTTCGCAAATATGGTAAGCCAGATTACTTTATTACAATAACATGTAATACAAAATGGCCTAAAATAATGGATAACTTGGAACCATAAATAAGGCCCAAGGACAGACATTAGAAAAGGTAGGCGTTTATTTGCCAGAATCGGTATTTACCCATGGACAGAATCTGACGGTCTAAGTTAAAAATTATTGATGGGAAAGAACAGGGGAAGTTGGTTGAAAATGTTACAAAAGTGTATACCAAAAATATTGTATTCAAAGAAGTGCTAACAAAATAAATACACCTGTTGTATGATGGGCTTTTTTGCTAGTATTAAATAAAACAAACCTGAAGAAGCTAAAAATAAGCATTTTTTTAAAAGAAAAATCCATATATTAGCATGTGATAAATCATCTCTTAGCTATGAGAGTAAAGTAGGATTGCTAGTTTTTTTCCAACAATATTCCACCATCCAGATTAAAAAGATAAGATCATACTCTCTGATATCTGCCCAACGGTGTTCCTGTAAATAAGTAGATGGCATTCGTTTCATGATACTCTGATAAAAGCAGCTGCAATACACAACACTGTTTACCCAGCAAGCCAAAGTAGCTGGAATTACACCATGCTCAGGATACAGGTTTTCAAGGAGAGAAAATAAAAGTCTTCCACAAACTATTAATATGCTCAGAAAAAATGCTTGTCACCTTTAAAAAAAATAAAAAGCACAAATAGTACATGCATTCAGTTCACATCAGATGTGTTGGGGGCATATGAACATTTGTATGTGCTCATTTGCATATAATAACAAGATTAAACATTCACTGAAACATGGTTTAAAACCTCATTCAATATTGGCACCATCAGTTTAGATATGAGCTTTTCCAGAGTATTGTAAAAGCAGTTCCAATCTCCTTCATATACAAGTCTAAAATTTAGGGCAGTATCCAACGGTGTCATTCCATGAACTCAAATAGCACTAGCAGCGCACCGCCAAATCTTTCCATTGTGCAAGCAGTTGCAAATTACTTTTGCGCAAAAGATTGTGCATCAGCTATTGGGCGGTATAGAAATGCAATAAAAATCTTGCGCAACCAGTTGTGCAAGCATGTTGCATAACTCATTGCACAACTGGTTGTGCAAGTGTTGTGCAGAACTGGTTACACAATCATGCTTGCACAAATGTAAATTTTGTTGAATATGCTTGCACATAGTTCGGAACCTAGTTTATACTAGCGCATCATCATTTACACTAGGGGAATGACACAGTTGGATACCGCCCTTAGAGTCTTTCCTTGTTTGCAGTTTTTGAAATATTTCAGGAGACTAGTCATTGTGTCTCAACACTGTGCTGCGTGGATTGTTCTCATTTTACTTATTTCATTTTCAGCAGCATCCTGTTTCTATACTTCATATGCAGAATAAAGATGTAGAAAATCAACTCCTCATCAAAGAGAATATATATATATATATATATATATATATATATATATATATATATATATATATTATATGAAAATGCAGCTTGCAGAGTCCAAGAATGGATACATTGCTAACTTCGCCCATTTTCAGATTCTCTTTCCTGGCTGCCACTGCAACCCACCCACCCCCCACTGCAACCCACCCACCCCCCGCTTCCCCTAACTTGAGGCTGCTTTAAAGTGTATGAATGAGGAATCCCCAGAGTAAAGAATTCTGTATAAATTGTGCCTTGGTTTGTTGTAAGCTAGAATGTTGACTGGTATTATGAGGCATACTTCACATTCTGAGTTTTGAGGGAATGAAGCAGTTTTAGACGTTTCTAGTAATCAGGGTCTGGAGCATATATGTGTTCCAAATTTCAGGTTTCTATCTGTTGTAGAAATCCTTTAATTTGGATACTTTTGACAGTGAATGGGATCACTGGGGTCCAAGCATCTTCATACAGAAAGTTCATATGGAGACTGTTTTAATAGACATGATGCTGCTGCAATAAAATAAAGAATGATTTCTAGAAATGTCTGAAATTTGTCTGTTTGTTTTCATGGATATTTCTGCCATTCCACACATGGTATCAGATGTTCAGGATATGCATCAGGAGAAGAAAATACGTGATTTTTACAAACCAGATCCAAACCACTTTTGTCATCCCATGTGCATTATTATCCACAATTCTGTATCACACTCCACACTGAAAACCACAGACAGCGACACAGGCCAGTAACTGTTGCACATTGCATGCATTCATTGCACATTCTTCAAAAGCAGAGACAGTTGTATTAATTAAAGCAGAACCAGATCACTGTTGCACATTACAATTGGCTCAACTGCACAATTGAACACCATTGTTTTTCCACAGATCCAGTGATAACATCCGCCAGTTTGTTGTCTACTTAGATACTTATCTATAACAGTAAATATGCAGGTTTTACTATGGGAGCAATATGGGGAACTAGCGTTTCTAAATATGTACAGCAGCAGTTGGACAGAGGAAACCAGCTAGTTCTCTATAGGTGTAGTTGTTTACAATTGTAACATTGAAGATGATCCATTGGCTTGTAACATAGCTGGTAGTACTCCTATAATAGAGTTTGCTTATTTGTTCATACACATTTTTATATGCATTTTATTAACCTGCTGGAACAGCTTATGACTGATATGTATTGAACTGAGTTCTTTGCATTCCTTTTCTTTTAATATTGCATTTTAGAGAAATGCAAGAAAAAAGGAAGCTTTTGTATCTTCCATGGAAAGTTAATATTCCTTATTTTTGTATTTGTAGATTTCTAATAATTTCTCATGCTTATAGATTAAAAGTTGCACTATAGAAATTTGACAGATATACCTGTTGTACTTACCCCCAGATACTGGCCTTCAATAAACACAACTGGTACTGATGGGATTTCACCTACTCTTCTGCATCTCTCGTCTAGTTCCTTTCCATAGTCACTGTTCAGTGCAATGTTTTTCTCTTCAAATTTCACTCTGTGGTTTTGGAAGATCTTTCGAACCAACTCACATCTTTCAAAAGTTGTTCTCACCACGCGGAGGCTGGTTGTGTAAATTACTATGCGGCCGTATTCCAGAACTGAAGATACCTGTAGAAGAAAAAGCATTACCATTTTTCTTTCAGTGTCCTTTCCAGGTTAAAAATCAAAACCCTTGGTAAACAGTCATAAAGTAATTCACTTTTACATCATTAGTTTTTTCAGTTAGTATTGCATGAGTCTGAGAAGCAACTTGCAAGCATAGTGGGCTAGCCAGTCCACACAACCGCTTAGCTCAGTCATGTTCTTAGGGAGGCTAGTGGGCTGCACAATTTCAGATGGGTCCCTTGCAATGCTGCGGAAGGTGCTGGGCATAGTCCCTGCATTATGCACAGCTACATTCAGACTGATAATAACTTAGGCCAGATCTACACCAAGAAGAATATAACATTTTGAAAGCAGTTTGAAAACTGTCTAGGGAGTGTGTCCTGGGCCCCAACAGTTGTCAATACCGTTATAAACTGTTTTAAAGCAGTAGTGTAGATCCTGCCTTAGCAAAAAAAATCCCAGAACTCTCCTCTGTTAAGAAGAAAAAGTCCTCCGTCTCATGCCAGGACTGCTGCTCACAGGGTTAGACCATTATATTTGGCCACTTCTTTGGCTGCAACCAGAAAGATGTGCCCCATGATCCTTTACTGCATTGCAAGAAAGAATGCTGAGTCACAACTCTTGGATCATAAGAGAGTATCTTCATGGTATCTTCAGTGCCATTGCAAGAGATCTTGGTGTGGGCCTTTCAGTTTGCACCCTGTTTTATTGACACACACACCCTGACAGGGCCTTTTCAGTAGTGGTGCCCTGTCCCTCCTCAGAGAAGCTTGCCAAGAGCCTATATTCAGTATTGTATTTTAGATTTATTTTCTCAGGCATTTTAAGAACTGTTTTAGCAGTTTTAGATCTTTGCATTATTTTAGCCCTGTTGCTGGCTTTACTCTTAGTCTTATCATGGGCGGCAGCTGTTTTTACCTGACTTATTTTATCATTGTTTTCTTGTTAATTTTTATTTTATGCATTTTAATTTGTACATTACCCAGAGAACTTCAGTTATTGGGTGGTTTATTTATTTATTGCATTTTTATACCACCCAATAGCCGAAGCTCTCTGGGCAGTTTACAAAAAATTAAAATCTAAGCAATTTGTAAATACCCTGAATAGTGTCACATAAAGCTGCAGTCAGAGCATCCATGGACCTCTAGACTCAATCATTGATGCCATGTTACGCTAGAGTTCTTCACCTTCCTTTGCATGTTTCAGGGCCTATGGCTGCTTGTTCTGGTATTCTTGATATCAGAGCTTCGTTATTATGCATGTTTATGGCATTTGTTTTATATTGAGTATTACACTGTAATAATACTAATACTAATAATTCTTACTTTTCCTTAATGGTTGATCAGAGCTGGTCATTTGTTGTAATAGATTGGGCAAAACACTAAATATCCAGAACAGTTGACATAATGGAAGTCATGCTTTGATTAAAGCCTTTTTTCTCACAGTCATTTGCATTATCCATTTTTCAGCTTTGTCCTTTTGTCGTTTATTGTTCACATATCATATTTGATTACATTCTATTGGAGAAGAGTTGGATATGTAGAGTCAAAATAGGATGTCGGGTGCAACCAGGAGTTCCTACTGTCAAGACCGGTTCCAGTTTCAAAAGGGTCCTGGGCAAACTTCCCATCTATCAAGACTACCAGGTGATGATTGCAGATGGCCTGGCATCAATACAGCTGTTGCTGCTGTGCAGCCCACCTGGCAACAACAACAGAAGCAGATGACCAGGCAGTAGTGTTGCTACCGTTCAGCCCATTCACTCACCTGCCTGATGGTGGTAGCAGCGGAAGTGAACTACCTGGCTGGTAAATCTAAGCCTGAAATGTATAGTGACCACTACATTTGGCAACCAAAAACAGTTAGTGATGAAAGTGATGCAGAAGCCACCTGCTGTGGGGTTGCCTCCCTCTTGCTTCCGAACATCTGATTTTCCAAATGGTACGACCTCAGCAACACTGTGATTTAGCCTGTTCCGTGCTTGAGGCCAGGGGCTTGCAGAATGGTGCAAGGTCTCATGTCTGTTTTAATCATATCCGTGTGACGTCCAAGTTCAAAAAGGGTAGTGCTGGCTTTGGAGTGAGACTTCCACTCTTGCTAGCAGGCCTTGCTCTGCCACAACCAATTTGGTCTGGCATTTCACTTGCACATTGAAATAAATGCTATCAGTCACACAGAAAAGTAGAACGTGCCTTTAGCAAGGATGTCAGGCTGCTTCCTAAAATGATTGTTTTCAAAGCAATTGCCTGAAGCCTTGCGAAATGAGTACAACCCCTTAGCCTTGGTTCCTGTAGGATAAAATATGATGATCTGCTACACACCATACAATGCGGCACTAGTGATTTCTGTTGACCTAGCATAAAAAGCTTCAAATCCTTTCACCAAATGTGTGCAGGTTGTTGCAATCACTCGCAATCCTGAAACACTGAAAATTTCAGTGGATGCTACATGGTTAGAAGGAAAAAGCCAGCCAGTCTAATGTCGTCTTACAGCCTTATGAAGAAACTTGGTTTGTTTGTTTATTACAGTCTTCCGCAACCTGGTGACTTCCAAATGCATTGGAGTCAGTGGGGGCTGGGGCCTCTAATTTCGATGGGGCTGTGAATCCATTCCAGGTTTCCATCAGAACCAGCCAGAACTTTAAAGAATCTATCCAAGGTGCTGAACCTATTTTGGGGATAGGGTTCAATGCTGTGGATAGCTCCTTCAGGCTTCTGGTGGGTTTGGACTGAAACCCAGAATGGATTCACAGCCCCATCGAAATCTGAGCCACCAGCCTCCACTGATTGGGGTACCATGCTGGCTGAGTATGATGGAAGTTGCCATCCAACACATCTGGAAATTGGGAAAGACTGGTTTATTGCATTCCTACCCTGCTTACTAACCTAATTAGCACTCTTGAGGTGATGAATACAATAATTATAACTGCAATCAAGCAATAATAACAATCCATTAACAAGTTAAAGCAGTAAGTACAAGCATGAGCAGTACTTCATTTATTAATTTATCTATTCATAACATTAGTTATGAGACATCTCTCAGCCCAAAAAGAGCCCCCAAGGTGATTTACATCCCACATTCAGGGTACTGCTAGAGAGAGAAAAACTGTCCTGGGTTCCCAACTTAACCTCTCTTGGTGATGGGACATTCAACAAGGCTTCCAAAGCAGATCTTTAATCTACATGTAGTTCATAAAGAAGAAGGTGGTCTTTCAGCTATCCTGGCCCTAACTGTAGGGTGACATTATGGAAAGGAGGACAGGGCTCCTGTATCTTCAATAGTTTTATAGAAAAGGAAATTTTAGCAGGTGTCATTTGTATGCCTGCAGAACCTGGTGAAATTCCCCCTACATTACAACAGTTAAAGTTGCAGGAGCCCTGCCCTCTTTTGTATCTGGTCACTCTAGTATAATTCCTACAGCTTTAACTGTTGTGATGAAGAGAGAATTTAACCAGATGCTGCATGCATGACACCTGCTGAAATTCTTTTCTATAAAACTATTAAAGATGCAGGAGCCTTGTCCTCCTTTCCATATGGTCACCCTACAGTTAGTTGCATAATACACCTTATTACATTACAACCAGATGAAACTCTCATGTAAGCACTCATATTGGAAATTTGAAGGTTTCTAATAAGTAGTTGACAATACAGCACCTTTTAAATCAACAGGAGCACTGCTATTTACTTCAGTAGGTTGCGAATTGCACATAGAGCTACCAACATTCAATTAGGCTTCAGCAGAGGGACATGAACCAGGGCCATTTCATCAGCTATCCTGAAAGACCAATTCCATCAGGCTCCTCTTCTTCTTGCTCTGTTTCTGTTCCATCTGGTCATTATGAGAGCTACTAAGAATTGATGCCTAAGTTTGCATTTTGCCTCTTTCCTTTCGTGTTGTGACTTTTAGATTGTAAGCTTGCAGGAAAGGACTACCTTGTTTGTACATAAACTTCCCCAGGAATCTTTTTGTCTGAAGGATAGCATAAAAATGTTTTAGAATGAACTAGCGAATCATATATTAAAGATAAAATAAATCAAACACAGAATCATGTAGCTTAGATTATTTCATCTAACACAGCCCTCCATATTCAAACATCCTTTACTAAATGCCCTATTCAGTGGTATTCTTCTATCTCAAGGTACAATGTTTTCTCTGTTATTGTTCCTGAAACTCCTTGGTTCATCAGTGTGGTGTTCTGTATACAATATTTAGCTTAAAACAAAGCTGCTGATCCCAGGGGGGAGCAAATTAATTCTAATATTGTTGAATTACCTACTCGATAACAAATGACTTCTCAGCTGAACAATTTAAATCCAATTACAGAGACAAAGATGTTTTTTTTTCTCATGGTTAATCACTGGGTGCAATGGAAGTGAAAATCACTATATGCACACAAGGCTAAATTCGTTTCCTCATCATAGTTTACAGCAGTGCTATTAGCAAAACACTCCCCTATGGTGAATGGGAGATAAGGTTTCTGGGAGGTAGGCAGTGCAATTTAATTTGTATCCATGATTCATGTATGCCACCACCCTACTGATAAAGACCGAGCACATGGTCGGACAGCCGCTCCACAAGATACCTGCAGGAATAGCTGCTGGGAGAACTGGGAGATGTTGTGTTGAGATAAGCAGGCTTGACTGGTAGACCAGAAGTGGCACCATACTAATCTGGAAGTAGACACTGAGAGTAGCAGAGGAAAGCATGGCACCCAGGGAATGTGGGTGGGACTATATCAGTAGTGGCCTGAGGTAAGAGGAGCACATTCATGGAAGCCGATGAGCGGCCTTAGGAAGGGCCATGAGGTGATAAATAAGGATGCATGTGCTGTGTATTCAAGTCTGAGGGTGACTGTCAAGAAATCCAGTTTTCTTTCTGAGATTCAGCTGCCTGTAAAAACTCAGTTTCATGATGGGCCTGCACAGGTTTGTTAAACCATCTGTGAGCATTATCTTATGCTGTTCTAGTTTCCAGGTCCTTTAAGGACAGACTCTTGCTAATTAGGCTGACTGACTTCAGCTGGAATGCTGTCAGGACTTTCCACCCCACCCCTCTCCTCTCCTGAAAGCCTGGGGAAACTATTCAGCCAGCTAAGGTTTGGCTAAGGAGGCTTACCTCACATTTGACAAAGGCTCAAGAGGAGCTTATGATAGTCCTTGTCTTCATTTTGTCTCTGTCTTGTGATTCTCGGTATTGCAGTTTGAGCCCTGTTCTACGTGAAAACCCATACTTAAATATTTTTAATTGTGTGTTTTTTATTGTGGTGTTAAGAAAATAAAAGAAGTTGTGGGAAAAGGGTGGGGGAGGAAAAAATGAAGAAAAAGCAAACATGACATGCACAGAAATATCAGTATCCAATTAGGTTCAGTTTTCTACGAAAGACAAGATTATGCATAAGCTTCGACAAAAGTATTATGCATAAACTTCAATTTAGGTATGCATGGAGAAGTATAGGTAAGTTTTGTTACTTTCTCCCTGAAGTATTGTTTCCAAATGTACTCTGGTTCTTGTATGCCTTTTTTCCTCTTGCCTTATGTAAATAAACTTAATACGTATTTCAAGGTTTGTATGCTCTTCCTTCCAAGTAAGACTTACTAAATCCAGAGCCTTCTGTTTGGGTATGGCTACTGTTTAAAGTTTCAGGCTTATGGCTTGAAATAGAGCGTTCTGGTTTGGGCCTTCATTTCTAAGCCCTTGGGGTGTCCTGTAAGGTCTGTAAGTCCCCTGGCTCAGGCTGATATGGATGTAAGGGGCGGTGGCAGCCTACCTTGGTAACTGTATGTCCCTTACATTGCATGGAGTGAGGGTGACCCTCCTTCCCCCCCCCCTTTTCATAGTGATTCTGGGAGTTAGAAGGGACCCTGATGGGACATTAGTGCACTTACTTTCCACCAGTGCACAAGGCTACAGACTCATTCCCCTTATGCTGTAACCTAGCCTTCGCCAAGCCTCCAGATATTTTAGGCATCAGCTTCCATCAGCCTCAGCCATCATGGTCAATTGTTGAGAGTGGTGGGAGTTGTAGTCCAAAATATCTGGAAGACCCCCAACTTGGTGAACACTGCTGTAGTCAGATGGATCTAGAATAGAAGATCTATGTGGAGGACTGTTCCTAAAAGGATATATGGAATGACAACTACAAAATGGATCACTTTGCTTTTACTTTTCATATGCTTTGTTGATCAAATCAAGCTATTGCTAGTTTTCAAGATAAAATGTACAATTAAACATTTGGTCTAGTCGCTCAGGAATGGGACTGTTTCAGACTGCTTATTCACTCCAGTCACAATAATAACCGTTCTCTTATGTAAGGCCTCCATCTGTGAATCTCAATGCCCTTTGCAAAGTGCAATGAATAAAATCTCAACAGTCACTGCTTTATGGCTCCGCTAGGAATGAAGCCCAGCTCACACGCTTCCTTGCCCTCTGCTTTTTCTTTTTTTCCCCCATCTTCAACATAAAATTTGTCTCAAATGCCAGGCAGGGGAGGAAACCATCGTGCCAACTAGGTCTTATCCCTGCAAATATTGTGCTATATACTGGAACATTTCACGCTGTTAGTGTGACTCACTAGAGAATTCCTTGTGATAACGAAGGCTAGAGGCAGCAAACAGAGATCTAGGTCACAAGCAGTGAACAGCAATTATCAAATTACTGTGCCAACCATCTACTTTATTATCCAGTGGGGTCTAATGGATAGGCCAGTATATACTAGAGCTGTGCATAAGTAGGCCTCTAGAAATTTTCCACCCAACTTGTGGGCAGAGAAATTGAGGAGACAATTTCATCAAATTTCCCCACAAAAAGGTGAAATTCTCCAATAGTTTCCCACTTGAAGGGCTTATCATTGGCAGGGGTTGTGGAACAACTTTTATTTTTCTTCCTAGGAGTTTTTGGGTGACAACACCAGTCTGGCCCCCATTTTGCATGCTTGAAGTCCAGGAAACTGTGGTTGCTACAGTCTGCCGAAGAGAAGGTTGTACAATGAAAGACAGGACACTCATGTGGACACACCAAACACATAAAAAGTAAGGTAAACACAAGAGCCCTTGAACCCGACCCATGTGAATTTCTCTACCAAATTGAATGAGCATGGTAAAAAAAAAAAAAAAGTGGAAGAAATTTACAGCACTAGTACATTTACTCACCAGGTTGCTGTAGTAAAGGTTTTCCTGTAAAAACTGGTGCTGCAGTTCCCTCTGTATATGTTCATACTGGGTTACACATTCCCAGGGGGAAAAATCTTCCTGTCCATGAAAACTAAGTCAGCCAGAAAGTTAAACTACGTTTCCAAGCCCAATTCAAGATGCTGGTTTTAACCTATAAAGCCCTACATGGCTTGGGACCACAATATCTGATGTTAGCCTCTCCCGACATTAACCTACCCGTACACTGCGCTCAACATCTAAGGTCCTCCTCCGAGTGCCTACTCCAAGGGAAGCTCGGAGGATGGCAACAAAGGAGAGGGCCTTCTCAGTGGTGGCCCCCCAACTGTGGAATGATCTCCCTGATGAGGATCGCCTGGTGCCAACATTGTTATCTTTTCGGCGCCAGGTCAAGACTTTTCTCTTCTCCCAGGCATTTTAACAGCATTTAACCATGTTAAGTTTGTTTTTAATGGACCCCAGAATTGTTGTTTTTAAATAGATACTGTTGTTTTTATACTGTTTATGTTTCTGATGGTTTTTTAAATTTTGTATACTTTTTAATGTTTACCATTTTTAACGGTTATAAACCGCCCACAGAGCTTCGGCTGTGAGGCGGTATATAAATGTAATAAATAAATAAAATAAACTGAACCACCTTGACAAACTAGCTTTCTGTGCAAGGAATGCTTTTCATGGGTGAGCCTTCCAACATACAACTCCCTCTCTCTTGCAGCATGAAATGGTACAGTTCAAGAGAATGTTTACTAGGTGAGTCTGCTAACTGGGTTAACACTTAGAGGCTCATCAGACAAGCGGTTTATCGCACGCTCACTACTGCCCACCTACGGATGTGCGTGCATCCTTTAGACAATGGCCTTAGCTAGACAGGGCGAAATCCCGGGGCTAACCCCAGGATCGTCCCTGTGCGTCCACTTGAGGCACAGGGGATTGTGGGATCAGGGAAGGATGATCCCTCCCTTGCCCCAGGATCTCGCCCTACACTTTTGGCCCGCTTTCTCCACGGAGCCCAAGACCGCAGAACATGTGTGCAGGTATTGTGGTTTGTCGCGGTTACTTGCAAGGAGCCAGGACTCGCGCATGGGGCACAGAGCTCTTCAGAAGCACTGCACGCATTGGGGCTGGGGGGAGCGGGGAGAATTTTTTTTAAAAAAACAACGTTAACTTTTGCGCACAAGCGCTCGTGCACATCTACTTTAAGAAAAAAAAAAAAGGTGGCCGCAACACCTCCCCCTCTGACGTTGTCACACACTGTGTGTGAATAGAGGGGGAGATCTCACGATAAAAATATCACGGGATCTTCACCCGTCCATCGTGCTAGACCACTAGGTCTAGCTAAGGCCAATGACATCCACCTCCCGCACGCCTCCTGCTCTTTCCGCTCATTTTTCCATCACTAAATAGATCCCTTTTAATCTGACTTTTTTTAAAAAAACAAAACAGATCATGCCACTATCTCCTGCTGAGTCCAGGAAAAGCAGTGCAATTAAAACAGCTCCTGAATGGACCACACAGTCTTTGTTTACTTCCACTTTCCCCTCCGGGCAGAAGAAGTAATGGGGACAAACGCATGGGGCGAAGAAGCAACAGTAAAGAAACGTGATTTTTCCCCACGTGATGACACTCTTAGACTTCAACCTCATAGACATGGATTCAAATTCCAGCTCAGCAAAGGACTCAATGGTTTTCTTTGGGTCTCTGAATTTCAGTTCCTCCTCTATAAAGCTGAAATACTAGTAGGCACTATACATAATCCAGAATCATTGCAATGGAACAAAGAATGTTCTTGCTTTCCTGGATATTATAATAAACCCTTAATATTATAAATATAATTAAGTCATGAAGCCCACACATATTGACTTTGCACCGCCTTGAAAAACCTGTTTGTCAGCCTCACTCCACCAGCTCAGTACACAGAAAACGTTTTGTTTGGGGATTTTTTTTTTCTTGGCACATTTAAGAGCTGTTTCAATTCCTATTCAAATGAAACTTCTGTGTACGAGAAAGCATGGAGACTGTGAATAGATTGTCAGTCATATGTGAGGATTGTCTGCCTCCCTCAGCTTTCTAGCTTCTGTCACTGAGTGGCAGGCAAGAGGAGGAGGAAGCTGGATAGGCTGGCCCAAGAGATTTTGCTGCCTGAGGCCACCCACCTAACCAAGTCAAGATACATAGTAACCAAAGCCAGAGAAGTTATTTTGGTGCATGCAACAGAAAATCCCACAAGCATCATCTCTCCCTGGCAGTAAAAATACAACAATATTAAGGGCAATCCTATGCATGTTTAGATAGAAAAATGTCCTACAACTCCCAGCATTCCCCAGCCAGCGTGGACTTTTTTCTGTCTAAATATGCATAAGATTGAATCCTAAATAGTTCAACGTTTGCTGCTCTTTCAGGATACGGATACCCAAGATGGTAGGGCCAGTCCTGTTCCTAACAGTAGGGCCGGCTGTGGGGCTGAACCAGTATATACATTCTGCCTTGGCCTGTCAGCTTCATTCAAGGCAACAAGCAGCACAGAGCCCTCTCTGTATGGTGCTTAATCCTGCTGCTAGCAGGCATAGCACAGCGTGCCTGGGGTCTGGGATAGTGCATGCCCCAAAGGCAAAAGTAAGTGGGGTAACTAAGTAGCATGCATTGACCTGGTTCAATTGGTAGGCAACTGACACAGAGAGAGTCTGTGTTTTCGACATATGGAAAGCAGGATTGCACACTCTGGAAGGATCTCCACTACTGCTTTAAAATGGTTTATAACAGTAGTGACAACTGTTGGGGCCCAGGACACACTCCATATTCAGCTTTCAAACTGTTTTCAAAGTGTCATATCCTGCTTGGTGTAGATCTGGCCAAGTCTTCCACACCTTTTCATTGACAGACATGCTGTCTGAGAAAATTATCACATTTCATGCAGTCCCCTACTCAAGCCATACTGACTTGGAAAGAATCCTGAGTCAGAATGAAAGCAAGAGCTTGGCAGCTTTTGCATATTAAAAAAAGGTGCAGTTTTCTAAATGAATAATCTCTTTGCTGATCTCAGAATGTCAACTGCATCCTATATAATTAAAAGGCATGACTGGGGTGGGGGGGGGGGCGTTGAACTTTTAAGTCCACATTGCAGCAAGGCCTACTGTTGCTCTAAAGGCAGGAATACGGATCCAAATCATATATATATATATAATGTTTCACCTATTTTCTTCTCTGCCTCACAATTGCATTTATATCTCAAGGCAGATTCAGTTCATTTCTTTCCCGAAAAATGCAAGAACCTAATCTGAGTGCAGTGTTCCCTGTCGCCATACTTGATTTACCAACCATCTGAGAGAATGTATATTAATCAAAAGAAGTATTGCTGCTTCTAACCCCCTTAATGTTATAGATTGTAATCGGTGAGCAACTAACATTTGCCAGTAAAACTGTGATCAGATAGACTGAGCTCTGCTGAAAATTTATACCATTCCCCTCCCCCTTGGCAGTTGATCTACCTTTTCATCCCAGATTAAATACATTCCACCGTTCAGTCCATTTGGCACAATAAACCCATTTCTCTCTCATGAAATAGGCTATCTTTCTGGATTGCTGGATGCATAAACGAATTGTGGAAATGGAAAATGATTAATTAATTAAAAAAAAACTCTTTCCAAACAACATGGTGGAATATAATTAATTAGTGGGTGTTGATTTGACACTCTTTGGAAGATATGTTGGTCATATGGTTTGAAGAAGCCTTTTTATCTTTTACGTTGTCTCATGCTACTTGTGGGGATTGGGGCAGGATTTCCTGCCTCACTGAGTATTCACAGAGGAGACAAGGGTACCCACATCCAGCAAGCATCGAGAGGTAATGTTGGCAAGGCTGGATCACCAACAAGCATGTGGACAACTGCTGACTAACCAGCAATGCCTTGCATGGACATAATAAGGGCGCAATCCTACACACGTTGAGATAGAAAAAAGTCCTACAGCTCCCAGCATTCCCCAACCAACCATGCTGGCTGGGGAACACTGAGGGTTGTAGGACTTTTTTTGTCTCAACATGCATAGGATGGTGCCTTAAGGCACTGAAATCACTCAGCTGCCATGCCCCTGGCTGATGTTGGGCCCATCTCCTGCAGTTTTCAATGGCGCCTCATTGCTGCTTCAAATGCTGCCAGCCAGAGAGTATGGGGGTCCTTCCCTCTCTGTTGCCACTAAGTAGTGGAGACCAAGCACTACCTCTATCCCACATCTCACCAGCTGTATTGGATAATTTCAAGGAGAAAAGGGTTTCCAGGTTGCCAGATGGGCAACCTTTCAGACAATAATGTTTCTCAGAATACCACAAACCAACCAAACACCCTAAACAGAGCTCTCCTATCCCCTCAATGTACAATCAGTGGTGTAGTGGTTTGCAAGGACACACTGGGTCAGCACTTTTAAAAATTATTATCAAGGATGGATGTTGATATCATCTGTCAGCTCCCTCGGAATTCCCTGTTCTCTCTTACTTTAGCTGTGATTCTTACAAGAACTGAGAGGAAATTAATTTTCTGAGCAACAATGATGTGGTTCACATGTAACGGTGACTTTCCCCACAGGGCTTGCCATTTTGCATTTTTAAAAATTGAAGCCTCAATAGGGGAGTGTGAACTAGGGCCAAACCTACACCAAGCAGGATATGACACTTCGAAAATGGTTCGAAAACTGTTTGTAGTGTGTGTCCTGGACCTCAACAGTTGTCACTGCTGTTATAAATCATTTTAAAGCAGTAGTGTAGAACCTGCCTGGGTGAAGGTTATTGGGATGGTTAACAAGCCACCTAGAACCCATGGCCTGTTTTAGGGTTGCAGGTGGCTTGTTAACCATCCCAAGAACCACCCTCACTGGTTTGCATTTAACAACAAGGCGCAGTGCACAAACCATCACTACAGCCCACACTGCTGCTTTAATTTTCAAAATGACAACCAGTGCCACAGCAAAAAAAAAAAAAAAAAAAAAACATGGGGAAATTTACCCAACCTGGCTTCTCTTTATTGTGAACCTGTTGCAATGCAAAGTATTTTGGGGTGTTTTGGTCTTGAATGGGCAATTAAGACCCATTAGCTTTTATTGACTATTCTAAAGCCTTTGACTGTGTGGATCATAACAAACTGTGGCAAGTTCTTGGTGGTATGGGGATACCAAGTCATCTTGTCTGCCTCCTAAGGAATCTGTATAACAAACAAGTAGCAACGGTAAGAACAGACCACGGAACAACGGATTGGTTTAAGATTGGGAAAGGAGTACGGCGGGGTTGTATACTCACACCTTACCTATTCAACTTGTATGCAGAACACATCATGTGATGTGCTGGGCTTGACGAATCCAAGGCTGGAGTTAAAATCGAAGGAAGAAACATTAACAATCTCAGATATGCAGATGACACCACTTTGATGGCTGAAAGCGAGGAGGAGCTGAGGAGCCTTATGACAAAGGTGAAAGAAGAAAGTGCAAAAGCCGGGTTGCAGTTAAACCTCAAAAAAACCAAGATTATGGCAACCAGCTTGATTGATAACTGGCAAATAGAGGGAGAAAAGGTGGAGGCAGTGACAAACTTTGTATTTCTGGGCGCAAAGATTACTGCAGACGCTGACTGCAGCCAGGAAATCAGAAGACGTTTACTTCTTGGGAGGAGAGCAATGACAAATCTTGATAAAACACTTAAGAGCAGAAACACCACACTGACAACAAAGGTCCGCATAGTTAAAGCAATGGTATTCCCCGTAGTAACCTATGGCTGCGAGAGCTGGACCATAAGGAAAGCTGAGCGAAGGAAGATAGATGCTTTTGAACTGTGGTGTTGGAGGAAAATTCTGAGAGTGCCTTGGACTGCAAGAAGATCAAACCAGTCCATACTCCAGGAAATAAAGCCAGACTGCTCACTTGAGGGAATGGTATTAAAGGCAAAACTGAAGTACTTTGGCCACATAATGAGAAGACAGGATACCCTGGAGAAGAGGCTGATGCTAGGGAAAGTGGAAGGCAAAAGGAAGAGGGGCCCACCAAGGGCAAGATGGATGGATGATATTCTGGAGGTGACAGACTTAACCTTGGGGAAGCTGGGAGTGGCGAAAGCCGACAGAAAGCTCTGGCGTGGGCTGGTCCATGAAGTCACGAAGAGTCGGAAGCGACTGAACGAATAAACAACAACAAAAGCTTTACAATAGAACTGCTCCTAGTGGAGATTAAACTGCTAGAATTGGTTTGTTGATATTATTATTATTATTATTATTATTATTATTATTATTATTATTTATTTATTTATATAGCACCATCAGTGTACATGGTGCTGTACAGAGTAAAACAGTAAATAGCAAGACCCTGCCGTATAGGCTTGCCTGCTGTTTTGCAGCCTTTTTCAGGATGTGGCTATGGGGACTCTCATGATGAAGGGCTGCACTTCCAAATTCCACTATACCACTGCATACAGTACTATTCAGCTGAAGTAGGTGGCATATTCTGAGTGATGTGCACATCAGTCTGAGAGGCGTTCTAGACAAAGAGCCCACCACATGATGAAATTATGTGTGGACTGTACTACTTCAGACACCATAAAAAAATTAAAAATTAAAAAGCCATCACATGGGGAAATCTAGATGCCAGGAAGAAGAGTTCTGGGCTACCTGCTGGCTTTCTATGTTTAGCATTTTGTTTCATGGGGAAGCAGTCAATCATGCATTCCCCGAACTGCATTTCAGGAGCCATTTTACCAAGGGATAAACAGGCAGCTTAGCACAGGAATGGGCAACCTTCAGCCTTCAGGCCATAGACAGCCTTTCGCCTAATTTTAAAAGCCCTCTTCATGCAATCACACAGATATACAGCACAGTTCCATCTTAACTGGACTCTGCTGGAACTACTCCTATAGTATCAAGAGAAGTCATCCTAACTAGCTTTGCTTTTTTAAAAAAAGAATTTTTTAAGGAGTAAAAGCTGAGGTTTTCCTTTAGTTTGCAATGTCTTCTTAAAGATTTTCCCAAACCCTAAGCAAACGTCACATTAATGACTTTCATGCTGGGGTATTAATGAGGCAAAAGAACGCTCTATCTTTAGACTAGCAAAGTGCTGATGAAGTGTTGACTCAGTGCTGGAAATTGCAGCGCTACTGCTATGTCTTTGAGCAAATTCAAAGTGCAGGCACAACAAAAAGGACCGCTTGGCAGGTTATAATCCTATACGAATGCCCAGGGCTGCCCCCAAGTTAACCATCAGAAGGCTCAGGACTGAGTAGTCTCCTTCCAGCTTAATTAACATAATTGGAACCATACCCCTCCCCTCAACACACTGTTCCTCATTACTTAATCATGTCTAGAACATGGATAAGGCTTTTCATCTTCCAATTGATTTACAAGCATTAATAAATTAAATAACATGGATCAACTTCATTTCCTATCCCATCCCGACAAGTAACTGTTCTATGCTACGTATGTCTAAAATGCCCTCTGTTTTTGTTAAAATGTACCTCTGAAAAAGAAAGGTTTGGCCCCTAAGAATAATTTTCCTGTTATGCATAATAAAGAATAATACATAAAACAGAGGTCCTCGGATCGTCTCCAGGAATGCTGTCTGGTGTTTTCCAGATCTGTTGGACTGCAACTCCCATCATTGGCCATGCTGGCTGGGCATGATGGGAGTAGTAAATCAACACAAATGGACAGCACCAGGTTGGGGAAGGCTGTTCTAGGGGATGAGTGTGCATTAAGTAGAAAGGAAAAGGGAAGTTTATAAAGTTACACAACCGGTATGCTTTTGGCCAAGGTATCTGGGGAGAAGGACAAAGTCTTCCCAAGTTGAAAGGCTTAGCCTGGGACAGCCATCACAAGGATGCAACATGCAACATTGATAAGCACTATAGCAGCATTCTCTCAACAGAGATGCATCCTCAAACTGTCTTTAAAATGGGGCCCTAGAAGCAATAATTAGATATATAACACTCTCATCTATGGGGCCGGTCCTGTCATGCAGCAAGGCAAAACTACTCTGGCAGCACCATGAGGGTGGGTTATAAAGGCAGGAAGTGGTGCACTGAGCTTTTTGATAATGTTGGCCTTCCCAAGAGAGCAAATGCAAAAACAAAACCAGAAAACATCCACTTAAACATGGGTGCACAACCGTTTTGGCCCCAAAGGCCACATGTGGTGGAGTCCCAGGTGTTGGGGGCTGCACACATATACACACACACATGCACACATCCCAACAATCCTGAAAGAAATGGCAGCAACAAGAAAAGAGGGATCTATATAAGGATCACAGCAGGGAGGAGTGGGGAGCCTTCTCTCCGCTCCTTACCTCAATGATCCTGATATAGATCACTCTTTCAATGCTGGTAGCAGCAGTGGGAAAAGAGTGCTCTGAATCATGATTGCTGGGGGAAAGGCTGGAATGAAGGCTAGCCCCATGGGGTGGGGCGGGGAGACATATAACTTGGAAGGCCTCATGCAGCCCCAGACCATGGGTTGTGCATCCTTGCACTAAAAGGACCACAAAAAGAAAGAAAAAATGTCCCAAGATGGTGATGTTACATACTATTTATTACACGCCCAAAAGGGCTGTCCTCAAAGGCTGTCTATAAAAAACAGACCACCAACATGTCTGTGAGATTTGTTAAAACAAAGTTTAAAAAATCACTTTCATTTCACAAGTGACTTTTATTGCTGTGCTTGAGTTAATGAAGTTCACATTCTTCAGAAATCTCTGCAAGAATTATGAATCATACCTTTAGACACATGTAAGTAAATATATGCCATTATTTTTAAGGTGTAGTAGGAAAGAAAGAAAGAAAGAAAGAAAGAAAGAAAGAAAGAAAGAAAGAAGCTAGTTAAATGACATGTCCCATTGGTTTATTTCTTGTTTGGGGGTTGTTCCATTCATTTTTTCACACGTCTCATAAACATGTTTTTGGTCAGATTTTAAAGATCTTGGGACTTAGCAGGAGGAGACGCCTGTAAAGCTTCTCCTCAGGCACCTAAATGTCTTGACTATCCCCAGTCTTGAACATTGATTTCAAAAGAACCAACATCTACCAATTGAGCTTGGAGCTAAAGCACAAGTATGAGCTTCCAGTGCAAGCTCCAAGTGCTTGCAGGGTGGGGAGCACTGGGCAAGATGCCTTCAGCATGTATTTATGTGGCATCACATCCTATGTCGCATTGCACGAGTAATCTTAGCAATGAAATAGTTTCCAGCCCTGAGAGGCTTACGGTTCAAGTAGGAGCTTACAATCTAAATAGTCTGTGGTGCTTTATTGTTATTCTTGGGAGTTCAGTTGAAAGCATCTGCAAGATATTGCAATAGGAAACTTTTTTAAAAGGGCACAAAGGAGCAATATGTAATCATGCCACTGGAAAATAGCAGTGTTTTTATAGGTTCAGTTTCCAACCACTTTTCTTAGGTACTCGAACGAATACTCCAAATTAAGCATCAAACAGATAGCAGAAAAAAAGTCCCATTCATTATAGCACTTCAAGACAGGAGATTAATAATATCTGCGACAACTACACTTCTGAGCACAGAACCAATTGATTACGTATGCTTCTCACCTTCAGGGAAATGGTTCCCATTACTGAATTCCCAGGGAAACATCCAGTTTAAATGATCAAGACATGCCATGGTGTTTGAAAGAAGCCATTGTGGCTTGTTGTGAGCCCCAGGGCATGCCAGGCTCAATTAGCATCATCACTGCCTGGTCACAGCTTATCATGTGGTCCCAACCTGAGCAGCATGTGTCAGGTATAAGCCTCAGCAAGGCCTTGAAGGTTGTAGCTAGATTTATTTAGAACTGGGTTGGAGTTTTGGAATCTGAGCAGGCTTATCTCTGTCAGGGTTCTCAGGGTAAGTATAGAAAGGAGTATTTTTGTCCCCCTCTCCTTTGGCCTTGGTGCTGTAAGACTTCTGTGGGAAACTGATAGAGTGTTTAGAAAGGTGAGGGCTCTTGTTTAAGGAGTCACTCAGATTGTGGAATCATCTTGGTGGGCTGAGCAGAGCCACCCTGTTTGGACACAGGCATGATTTACAGGCCAGAGCCCCTGTCTGTGCAGAGTATTTTCAAAGTCCCAAATGTTGATGGATCCAAACAGGGAGGGATTTCAGGCCATGAGTCGAAAGATGATCCTGACAAAGGCACCTCGCCTTTGTTCCAACTTATAAAGGGAGGTGTGGACCTGTTCAAAACTTGACAGATAGGGGCTCTGGCCCGTAAATCATGCCTGTGTCCAAACAGAGAGGCTGCTCAACTCATTAAGATGATGCCACAATCTGAGTGACTCTTTAAACAAGGGGCCCACACCTTTCTAAACACTATATCAGTTTCCCACAGAAGTCTTACAGCCCCAAGGCCAAGGAAGTGGAGGGGATGAAACTACTCCCTTCTATACTTACCTTGAGAACCCTGACAGAGATAAGCCCACTCAGATTCTGACACTCCAACCCAGTTCTAAATAAATCTAACTACAACCTGCAAGGCCTTGCTGAGACTTATACCTGACAGCATGGCTTGTTGGAGGGTTAGACAACCCTCAGATAAACCTACAACAGCCTATAGGTTGTGTGAATGCACTGCTCAATTGCTGTTTTTCCATCACTTTGGGTTTCACACAGGTTTCTTTAAGAATTCAGTCTAGAGCTGCCAGACATTTCCCCCACTACCACCATCACGGGAGGACTTCTGGTCATTAAGAGTTGACCAGAAGACAGAAAACAAACAGGTTTTCACAGCATGAAGATGTGGTGATGGAGAGAGCTTCTGATTCAGAATTTCTGTCTTTCATATATTAAACAGTGAGCAGAGGAGAGAAGATAACAGCCCTATTCTAATTACGGGCTAGCTATGTGAATGAGTCTTAGGTCAAGCAACAGATAAGGGCAAACCTTCTACATACTCATACTTTTTTGTTGTTGTTTATGGTATAGTTGATATATTTCTCAGAAAATTCTGAGGGGTCATTTCTCTTTCATTCCCAAAGCAATGGTGTTAAAATACTTTACACAGCATAAGCAAGCTTTCCAGATGGCTTTTTGTCAACTTTCCTGTCAGGTGTGAAATTAGTATCTCTCTCACTAGCTCTACAGTGACTAGTTTAGTTGATTTTGGGGGAGAGAAACTGTGAAGAGTTTTGTGACTTCTGCCTTTGAATCTACTGCTTACGACTCACAAATGAATGTTGTGTTAATCTTGAGGGGAATATTTTTCCTTATATTTTGTCCTGTTTACTCTGGAAGTGTTAAGACTCACATGGCAGGAAAGAAAAAGCATAAAATTCATGTACCATGAATTTGGTCACTTGTATTACCCTGCAAGTAGTATTTTTATTCATTCATTCATTTGATTTGTACCCAACGTTTTTACCAAGAAAAATGGCAAGGTGGCTTACAATCACAAATAAAACTTGATTAAACAATAATACAAATGCATTAAAACACAATTAA
This sequence comes from Elgaria multicarinata webbii, assembly GCF_023053635.1. Taxonomy (NCBI): domain Eukaryota; kingdom Metazoa; phylum Chordata; class Lepidosauria; order Squamata; family Anguidae; genus Elgaria; species Elgaria multicarinata. Next base: position 54,080,578 of record NC_086180.1, on the reverse strand, counting down.
AAACACAACAAGAATGAATAAAAACAGAATTTTAAAAAGTAGTACAAAGAAATGGTAGAATGTATAGTATAATGTTCACCTATAGGGACTCTTAACTGTGGAGGCTTTGGGTAATTCCTCTTTCCCATCTGTCAAATGGGGAATTATAACAGCTTATACAACAGGTTTTGTCCTCAGAGGTTGAACCCAGTGAAGGCTGTGAAGTACATTAGAAATGTCACCAACATGATTAGGACTAAAAACACTAGATTGGAATTATTTTATTAAATTATAATGATTTTTTTCCATAGTTTTTTTTTTAATGCATAGCTTGCCAAGCATGTTTACTCAGAAGTAAGTCCCATTGAGTCAATGGGAGTTACTCTTTTCCAAATGAGCACCTTTCAGATGGCAACCTTCATCTCTCAAAATTAGGCAATGTAAACTCCCAAGGTCAGATCATGACAGAATCAACTTGACAACTAGAGAATGCATGTATGTTTTCCCGTGTGTGTGTGTGCATGTGTGTGTGTGTTTATACTTACTCTGCAAACTGATATTGGTTTTTATAGCATTTTATAGCCCAAAGAACATTGAGAATTCTAGTTAGGTTAGGTGCTAAGAATTCTCTGTTAAGAGATCCTCAGCCCTCCTCACAAAACTACCTTTCCCAGCATTCCCTAAGGAGAATGAATTATTTAGATCTGTAGCAGAGATACCCCCTTAGTTTGCACAAATGTAGACTCTATTACACCACCTCTGCTAGTTGAACTGGAGCAAAATTGCATGGAGAAGTTGTCCCAGTTTTTTAATGATGTCTATGCATTTATCTGCACCTGTTAAATTTCCTGTATAAAAATGAATGCAGGAAATCAGAGAGAAGCCGTGATAAGCCATTTCTGTGATATCTCTTGAGCTATAAAAAGTGGTAAGGAAATGACATTGAAATTTGGCCCTGCTGTGAAGTCTGTTCATACCAAAAATTTCACCCACTTGTTTCTGTACACTAGGCCCAGTGAAGAATGGTGGCTCCAATGTCAGTGAGACGGTGACCTTGGATAGCTTCATTAGAGTTTTATCTAGAGATGTAAAATGTCCAGAAATTTTGAAGCCATGGAAAAAAGATGTGTGTTTTTCTGGGGGTGGGAGGGGGTTTGGGGGGAAATGGAAATTTTCAGAAAAATTGAAATAATGCAATATTAGCACTTTTTACAGATTGAAAGTCACTTTGTTACTTTAGGAACATAAAATGTAATTATGTCCAAGTTGGTTTGGCATAAAATCATCACATTTGGTATATTAAAAGTACTGTATTCAAACAATTATTACAAACTGAATTTACTTTTTTTTTTAAAAAAAATAATAATTACCTTTTTGGTAACAAATGCAGCTACAAGATACTGAACTGTTAGGAACACCTGAACTGTAAGGAACCTCTTTGGTTTTGCTAGTTTGTGAGGAGCAGGTAAAAAAATTATTTAAAACAACAACAACAGAGGAAAACATCAACATTAGTAACAAAGAAAATTATTTATGTCTCCGCTAGTCCTCCACAGTGTCAAGCGGACATAAAGCACTCATTCCCATAAAAAGAACTGAGAAAAAGGGGAAACCAAGATTCAATGAACATGCATGAAATTTGTTTATTTAATATTTATCTATTTATTTATTTATCACCCCACTGATATCAGAGCCATCAGCCTCCATTAACTAGGGCCCTGTTCTAGAGCTTTGTGTTTGTTCTCATTGCCTTCCTCACTCACTCTACACCAGCCTTCCTCAACCTGGGGTGCTCCAGATGTGTTGGACTACAACTCCCAGAATGCCCCAGCCAGGTGGCTGGGGCATTCTGGGAGATGCAGTCCAACACATCTGGAGCGCCCCAGGTTGAGGAAGGCTGCTCTACACCATTATCTTAACATGAGCTTAATAAGTATGTATTTAAAATATTATGTTCTATACCACCTTTCAACAGCTCAAAACAGCTGACAACTTTTTTAAAAAAAATATTTAAAAAGACAGGAAGGCTATTACACAGCTGCCTTACATAGTCGGAGGGCTCTTGATATAGTCATTTGCTAAAGCTAAGCAGCTCTGGAACTGGTCAGTACCTGGATGAGAGATCATCTGGGAACCCCATGTATCCTGCCTTGAGTTGCATGATACCATAAACCATGGAATCGATCACAAAAGATTTTTAAAAATCCAGGTAAAAAGAAATGAACTAAAACCCCGATAACTAAGCAACCCCCCGTCAAAACTAAACCCAGCCAGCAAGATTAAAGGACAAATGAAAAGGGTTTTCCTTGGAACCTCTTCTAAAAGTGTTGCTCTCTCCTTTTATTGCTTCCACCATCATTTGGAAGCAATATTGTTGTTACATCCAGAGGACTGATTATCAGACAGTGGTACTGTGATTCAAAAGTCCTTTACTGTTAAGTAGTTTACTGATAATAACAGAAAAAGAAGGGGGAGAAACAAAATGCAATGAGAACTCTTATATTCCTACCATTTCCTATCACTGTCCAACCTTTTCTTTTTCTTTGTTCACAAGTAGAGTCTAATTTCCCCAAGTTCTTCTATCATCTATGCCAACTGCTACTACTTACTTAGCCTTTATCTCTCTCTCTCCTGATAATACCTTCCAGCAATATAGAAAATCAAAAGAATGCACCATAAGCAAAACCTGTTTCTCTGAATGACAAAAGAAACCATTCTCATTGCTCTTACTTGATTAACGTTCATTTATGGGCCAGAAACATGCTATGTAGTGTACACACCATAGAAGCAATACAGTCCTTGCCCTTATTATTCACAGAACAATTTAAAAGAAATGGAACTAACCAATGCTAATAATCTCTGATGTCTCTATTTATTCACAGATATGCAAGTCACAAATATATTGATATGGAAAGTGGGGGTTGTGGATTTTTTTGTTTTACTTTGTAGGAAATATAATGAAGTCCAGCTTTAATGTCTATAAATAAATCTTAAGGAGGCAACCCTATTCTCACTTATCCAGAAGTAAATCCTATTGAACTCAGTGGGGACTATTTCTGATTAGGTATGTATAGAATTGCACTGTAAAAGTATCAGCACTACATGGCCTATAAAATGATGCATGTACTTTAGAAAAGTAGTGAGCAATAGATAAATAAACCTCTCATTATTTGCATTTCTGAGATCCTGATATAATTAGCAGGCACTTTTATAACTTCAGAGTTCAATGAACAATTATAACCAGGAGTAAAAGTTTCTGTGTCCCTACTGATAGCCAAAGAACCTGCACCGGCTAGTTGATTCAATTTCAGTTTTAAAAGTCAGCTCAGGTTAGCTATGCTGAGCTCACGGAAGATCTGATATCAGGATGCTTGAATCATGAGCTCTCAGAGAGGATGCCAAAACCTGCAAGGGTCCTGCAAGGGTCACAGGGAGATCCACAATGAATCCTTAGTACCTATGTAAGTGACAGACTTACACCCCAACTGTATACATGCTTACTCAGAAGTCCCACCAAGTTCATTGGGGCTTATATTCATGTAACAAGCCATCTTCAAGGCCTTATTGCTGGTTTACAAGGCCCAAAACAGCTCAGAACCAGGTTATCTGAGAGACCGCCTTCTCCTTACTGCACCATAGTCTACTGATGTTCACGTAGTCATGGTTGGCCTTCTTCATTGTGGCACACACCATGTGGAATGATCTCCCTGTCAAAATCAGGCAGGCTTCTAACATATTTTTCTGCATATGTGTTAAATGTGTTTCTGCATATTTGTTTTCTTGACCACTAGCATTGCCAACTACCCTGGGTTATTTTAATGAAATATCTTATTTGTTTATTACTGTTTTATTGATTAGTTTTATTGTATTTTATTATCATTTTACTTTATGAACTGCTCTGGGATTATTTTTTTAAAAATTAAAAGCAGTATAAATGTCATCTGAAATAAAATAAATAAATCATGTTCATCTGCATAAGACTGCAGTATATGCTTCTGAGCGTGAATGAGGCTGTTGGTGGGATTCAAGTCTAGTCCTCAGTATTAGCTCAGATCAACAGGATGATCAAAGATGCCATTCATGGAAGACTGTGGAAGGGGATCACCTGGCCCTCCTCCACATGTTTCAGACCACCCGTGGATTATGTGTCGGGATCTGTTTTGGCTCTGGCCACCTGACTGGTTCAACAGACAGACTACAGTTATGAAAAAGAACAGAATGGGTCTATGTGCCAGGGTCTACATACCAAAAGCACAAATCTGTTTGGCTCATAATGGGGGAAAACGTGCTTGCTTCTTCTGTGTTTGATAAAATTCCTATAATTATTATGAAACAAATACAAAAGATGGTAAGAACAACAGATGTTCTTAAACTGTACTGCTTTTTTCATAATTTGAATGTATGGGTAGAAGAGCAAGTCTTTGCACTTGCCAAACCTTGAGTCTTCCCTTTTTGAAATGCAAACTTCAGCACGATCATGATTTAATGATTGACTGAGTCACCAACTGGGCTCCATCTAAGTTCTAATTGCCACACAAAGTTTACTAATTTAACTACAATAAATTGCTCTGTAACTAGTTTTAATCATTTAGATTTAACGTAATAACATGAACTTATTTCCATTATCATAAGAAGCAAGCAGATTGATGGTGCTATATAAATAAATAAATAATAATAATAATAACAGCCAGCCTGATGAGGAATTCTGGAGGACTCAAAAGCTTGCTCAGTATTTTGTGACATTTTGGTAGGTCATAATAAACTGTGAATTTTGGAATTATTCCCATGTGACAGAAGAGGAAGTGGGCTTTAAGAATAGTGATTTGTCCAAGACTGGTGAACTGGGATTTGAATTCAGAATGCCAAATTCCAAATATAGCATTCCCATCTATTAGAAGAGAACGACTCTCCTGGTTTCAGAAGCTAAGAGCTGTAACATGTAATGGCATCCAAGCCTCCCCTTAGTTTGGTGTGACAGACTGAACAACAATTAGAGCTCCTCATTCTCAGTCCTAAAATACAAAATCATGAAGGAAGGACCACCTAGGAATTGCTACGTCACCTTTTCTTCTGACTGCTTCAGTTCACACCAAGAGGATGTAGAAAGATGTTGTCATGGCAACTGCATCTCCCTCCTCATTGAAGCAAGCAAAGGAAGATGAAGGGGGAAGGGGTTGCTATAGCAACCTTTCCACTCCAGACACCAGCAGTAATCCAAAAAAAAAGTCTGAAGGGATAAATTACACTCCCATCCAGGCATCAGTAGACATATTTTCTTGGAAGATACAATAGCTCCATTCTAGTACATCTACTTTGTAAAAAGCTGGATGTAAACTAGTGGCGTGCCAAATTTCTATGATGTTTTATTTTTGAGGCAAATTTTGCCATTCTGGGGGGTTTGAAAAGATCTGCAAATACACACACACACACACACACACACACACACACACACACACACACACACACCTCTATAACTATAGTCCACTCTTTTGTACTTTTGTTAATGCCTGTTAGCAACCATTGTACCTCAGTCTACTGCTGCATTGGTTGCCATTGTACACTTCTGCTCCAAAGAAGCTCTGATTAAAATGTCATTGAAGTATGGATAGAGCTACACCCTGCTCATCCTCAGACATGCTACAACAGCTAACAGGAACTTGGTAAACACTCGAGGGGCCGAGGTGGGTCTGAACGGCAGAGCCCTGTATTGAAAATGTTGGTTATTGTAGCAAAACCACAGCTACTTCCTGTGTTTTCTCCCGATATACCTCGGACAAGGCTATGGATGATAGGAAATCCTGCTTGTTCAGTGTTGCTGCCATTGATTTCAGGGTCTCCATTTTGAAATGCCTTTTGATTATGTGTTTGTTTAACCATTTGAAGTCCAAAATGGCTCTTATAGACCCATTCCTTTTGGGAACTAGGAAAAAGATTGAATAAACACCAAGTTTCTTGCTGGAACTAGTTCTATAGCTCTATAGCAGTGATTCCCAAAGTGGGTGGTATTGCCCCTTTGGGGACGGTGGAATTGCATAGGGGGGTGTTAAGAGGCAAGGGGGCTGCAGGGGGCACTCGAAGTGGTCTTTTCTGAGAAGTGCCTCTCCAGAAGGTCTTAAAACCCAGGGACATTTTTTTGGGAGAAGGTAGTTTGGTCCCAAGCCATATAGGGGAAGAATCCACACATGTATTAATACTGTTTAAGAAGAGTCCTTTTTATGGTAAATTGAAATGTTTCAAAAGCACCAAAACGCTAATGAAGAGACATACCCTGCTTGGTGTGCCCCGCCATGCTGGCTGCAAAACAGAGGCATACACTCTCTTTTCCCTCCCTCACTCGTCAAGCCTGCAGCGGGTGCTTCCCATTTAAAGGGGCTGCGCACAGGAGGCACTGGGCATAAATTTGTGGAAGCAAGGCGGCGGTTCCTGAAAAAGTTTGGGAACCACTGCTCTATAGGATTGATAGCCTTGAGAAAGTTCTGGTGCTTGAAATGTTTGTGTGAACATGGGGAAGCTATAAACTTCTCTCTGGGTAGACGGGCAAATTCCAGGGTGTAACCCTTGGTTACTGTGTCTCTCACCCACTTGTCCAAAATAGTCTGGAGCCAAGTGGGAGCCAAGTTCAGCAAGTGCTCACCCAAGGCACCCACTGTTAGACTGGCGTCAGGTGGATAAGGTCTTCTTTTGCCCTTTGCTGTACTTTGAGACATAGTTTGAGGATGCTGATTACAATTTAGGCTTATCAGAAAGTGTGTAGTTTCTTTGCCATTTGGGCTTGTAACTACCCTGTTCGTTTGGTCTGTGCATGTGTCTATTAGGACGAAAGGACTGCTGTGGTTTGGGCTTCAGCTCTTCTTTGTTTGAAGGAAGCACCTTTTCTTTTTCTTTCTTTTTGACCAAAACCTTGTCAAGAGGCTCCCCAAAAAGGTCAGACACCTGCAAAAGGAGAGGTGGCCAGCTTAATCTGGGAGCCTGGGTCCACATCCCAGTTCCGAAGCCATATGTTACATTTCGCTACTGTTAGCTGCCATGGCTTTTCCTTGGAGCACATCCAAGGAAGAGTCAGCAAGCAGGGCTGCTGAATAAGAGATTTTCTTCAACCCATCCTTAATTGATTTGGGAATCAAATCTAAGCCTGCCAATTCCTCTGCCCACACATAAGTTGCCCTAACAAAAAAGGAATTAGTTGCCAGTGCCCTGAAGGCATCAGAGGTTGTTTCAACCCCCTGTGTAGGGCTGCTTCTACTCACTTGTCGCAAGGATCTTTATGCCCACTTTCCCCATCAGTGCGCAGGGTGGCTGAGGAAGTGAGTGCAGCAATAGGAGAATCAACCACTGCAACTTTCAGATGATCCATAATTTTAGCTGGCAGAGAATAGAGTTTACCAGCCAATTTGTGTGGTTGCTTGATTTTCCCCAGTGAGGCCCATTCTGCCTTCCAGACTTCTGAGAAGGCATCTTGGGAAGGGAAAAGTCAAGGGTTTGGGTGGTCCAGATGGAAAGACCATCTTATCCCCTGCAAAGGTAGTGGGGAATGTAGAATCCTCTAGTTTAGGTACATCCTCCTTAATTTGAGGAATTCTACTTGCTTTAGCTAACAGGGCTGTAAAAAAATTCTAGTGAAAACAAGTGTCTCTGAGCACCAGGGGAATCCAGTTCTTCCTCTGACAATTCTCCTTTCTCCTCATTATTTGAGCCAGAAGAGTCCCAATCCTCACCTGAGGAGGGAGATGGACCTCTGTGTCATTTTTTAAACTCTTTTTGGATGGTTTGTGTGCCTTGGCTCCCTTCCTTTTGCCCTTCCTGAGGCCTTAAGGGCTTTTTGGTGGGGGCTACTCTTATGGCATCTGGGGGTAAGAAGGTGTGGAGGTGGAGAGTGATGAAGATGGACTAGAAACTCTGGAATCTGAGGAAGACTCCCTCGCCCTCTTCCTTCCCCCTTTTTCCTTGTGTTTAGTGGAGCTTCTAGATTCATGTCTCCTCCTCTTTCTTTCCCTTTTGTGCTTCTTATGGTGGGGAGAGAGATTTATTCTTGGTAAGCCCCTTCCCTTGGCCCAGTAATTCTTAGGATATAATTTGTCTCACCCACTGGTGAAATTGCACCTGCATGGTGGGGGCTTGCAATGTTGGAGTACTCACCCCCACCTTCTCTGGTGCTCCATGTCATGGCTTGGTGCCAGGAAGCTGTCTCCCTCTTGTGGCTGGACCCAGGCTCTCTCCATGTTCTTCTAAAAGGGTGAGGCTGCGACCACAGTTTCTTATCCATTTGTTTTCCCCACAACCCTAAGCTCCATCCGACGAGTGTTTTATTGCATGCTCATTACTGGGCACTCACGGAGTTTGCTCAGGTCTCTCACATGACACCATCTGCCTCCCATGCACCTTCTGGCCTTCCTTGTGCAACAACAAAAAGACCTTGTTAACTCCAATGGTTTTTAAACTCGGAATTGCTGCTCTCTCCTTCTGTGTGCAGGAGGAGCAACGCAATTAGAACAACGGACTCAATGGGTATCGTACTCATTGTGTACTTCCTCTTTTGAAAGAGGAAGTAACTGAGCAACAAAAACATGGGCGGAGAAGCAACGGTAGGGAGCGCATTAACGCCCGGTGTGATGAAGCTTCCTGTCTGTAAGGGAAGGGAGTTGGAACAAGGTGTGGCAGTAGTGGTGGTGGCAGCAGCAGAGTGGGCCTGCTATGGCCCTGTGAAGCAGGAAGGAATACCCTTGTGTCTTCGGAGCCTTCAAGCCAAGCCCCACCTAAAGTTGAGGGCAGGCCATGCCCAGCCCTGGAGCCTTGCAAACTCTGCTTCTTCTTGCTCTTTTTTCCTCTCAGCTGAGGAAGTTAGACCCTCCCAACCCTGCTAACTTGTTTCCCCCAGCTCTAGCTGCTGCTGGGTGGGAGAAGGGGTAGGAAGGTAGAAAGGACAAAGAGAGACAGAGATGAGAACAGACAAGAATAAAGGGAGGGAAAAGAATTTCTCTATGTGGGAAACCAAAAGTAAAACTACGATTAGGCTGAAGCTCTGTAGAGCTCCAGCAGGACCCAATTGCTCTGCTCGCTAGTCAGGGCTGGTCTGGGAGATAGGATGGCTCCTCCCCCTGGAGAGAGAAACTTTAGCTGTGGACCCTGCCTACAACCGTCAGTAGGCACTTTCCCGAGGAAGAGAATGCCTCAGGAAAACAATCTGCTACTTGACTTCTGAAATCAGTTGTATTACTTCTTCTATATATTTCTTACCAAAGGTTACATGATGGATGGACTCAGTTCATGTTTAATGAAATGTAAAGAGTTAGAGCCAAATTTAGGCATGTGCAATTGGGATGGTGGAAGAGGACTTCGTTGCCCCCTCCTACTCATAGCAGACCCTCCAGTTCCCTGGAAATGTTACACTAAGGCCATTTCTACACCAGCCTGAAAATCCGGGCTGGTCACAGTTGAGCCCCTGTGCATCCAAATGACGCACAGGTACTCCCGGGGGCAGGGGGGATCCCACAGTCTTGGGATCATCCCGAGACCACGGGAGGTGTGTGGCCACCCGTCCCGGCTTCTTTCCTCCTCCCCGCGAGTAGCAGGGATCAGTAGAGGGAAGGAGCCAGGCTGGGAGGAATCAGGGGGTGGGTGGGGGAGTGGGATCGGGTTTTTGTTTTTGTTCTTTGCACGTACCTTTTACTGGTGCAAGCGCGCTCCAGCTCCTAAAACTTTTTTAAAATATGGATGCCTTTTTTAAGAGAGCTTCGGCTATTGGGCAGTATAAAAATGCAATAAATAAATAATAAATAAATAAATAAATGCCTTGACTCACGCAATGTCTCTCCTCCCATCCTGGACATTGTGCTGGCCATTTGGACATGTGGGACAATCCCGGAAAAAGGTAAGTCCGGGATTGCCCCCCCCCCGTCCCTCCCTCTACTCTTGTATGGTGTAGAAAGGGAATAAGATTGGGGTGAGGTGCTGAATAGGGTGAGCTGTGGAACAAGGGGAAGAGGGGATCCCTAAAAACCAGTAGAAGCACCTTCTGTGAGTGCAGCCTTTGCATTCAGAGAAGTCTTAACCTGGATCCAACCCACAGAGTTTATTAAAACCAACTCTTCAAATGGAAAGCTTTTTTTTTTTTTTTATGGGACTGCATCCAGTGCAATTTAGAAAGAACACAGTATAATTGGGCTGATTTGCAGGTGCATATTCATCATTTGAAGGATCTCATCAGACTGCATTGACTTCCTCCATTGAAACATATTCCCCCTGTGATGACATGAAAAGGCAGTTTTCTGAAGGGTCATCTTGCATACCTTGAAGCTCTAATCCAATTGTCACAGGCTGTATGTTTTTGCATTCCGTGGCCATTTGACCCCAGCCTTTACATCTTGTTATTCTTCAAGGCACTGCCAGATTCTTTGTTGCTTGTCTATTCCCTCTGGGAATAGCTGCTTTGGCATTCTGCATCACTACAGACCTCTCTGGATGAAATGTGACACCAGGCCACCTTATATCTGTGGATAGGTCCAAACCACCTGCAGACTGCTATACAGAAGAAGATACTCCCAAGTAGATATTTTGTTAGTTGGTTAGTGGTTGAATTGCAGATTCATTACAGAGAGACAACTCATTTGAGCTCGCTTTCTGCTACCGCTAGGAACTGTCCATATCCTTCATATTGCCTCTCTGCTTCTCTCACAGAAACCCTCTACTCTTTCTGCTTTCGAGTGATTGACCTGGGTGTTGAGTAGATGCCTTCCCCCCACCCCTGAGCCAATGATTCAGAGTACTGGCAGCTCCAGGTTTTGAGGGCCATTGGGCAAGACATCAGCTGTGATCACATGATCACAGAGGGAAAATAAGCCACATTCACTTATTTTCCCTCTTTGTGTGTCCCAGTCACAAATTGCTTAATTAGCATAGTTACCCTCACTGGGTGCAGGTTATTATGATGACTGAACCTGGTAAAGCTGACCAGCCCTATCATTAAGCAGAGCAAGGTGATTGCATCGGGCGGCAGATGTTGGGGGACGGCAGCATGGTGTTGGAGGAAAGAACTTGTATGCCACACGACCTGCTCTGAACTCCCTACGTTAGCCTGATGCCCACAGGTGCAAGAGAGGATGCTGTTCCATCACCAGTGTCGATAAAAGATGCAACTGCCAGTCCAGTTGGCTTTTGTACACGGAATGCGAGGGGACATCATCCTATTCTTTGCTTCAGGCAGCAAAATGTCTTGGGCCAGCACTCTGAAACCCTAGAACAAGCCATTATTTACAATGCACTCTTGTCTAGCTCAGAATAAAAGGCGAACAAGCAGGTTGCAATGGTGAAGAAGGGGGAGCACTGTGAAGCACTCTTGTCAGTGGGCCCCTACTAGGGAGTGGGCCCTCAGCAAGTGTCCAGCCATGCTTACCCTTGATACCAGCCCTGACTCAGTGAAACAAAACAACAAGTGGAGGCACTAGAAATGTAAAAACTTCAGATAAGGTGGGTTTTATAGCTGTTTGCACAATGATGTAGAGCTTTTCGACACGAGACTGTTAATCACTGTATCTACTTTCAGTTTTCTTGCAGAATTGAGATCTGAGCTCTAAAAGAGCTTTTCCCTTCCTGTTTCTCTACTACATAACGCCTAGGTGGAGCTGTGCTATAGCAAAATAGTGCAAACACAGAAGTAGAAACAGTGCTTTCAGAAATAATACCCCATTTTCCCCATTCTTAAAAAAACAACCTGGGGAAATGCTTTGAAAAACAGGATGATGTCGTCTAAAGAACTCATAAACAACCTTGAATCAGGAATCACGAGCACATAATAAATACCTTGTGTAGAAAATCTCATAGAGAGGAATAAATGTAAATGTGTTTGGTTCTTTAGGGGTGGGTCTATTTGAATTATGAAGGTGTTTAATATTGCCTAGTCATGCCTCCTTCAAAGCAATAATTCTTTTCTCAATGCAGTTGTCTACCTGGAATTCTGTATGTATGGTGGAGCACTGAAAACACATCCACTCACCTACACTGTTTGCATACAGACTAATATATTCTAGAAATGCAGCTCATCCCGGTTCATTGAATTAAGTGGAGGCCTATGTCTTTAGATGCAGACTGGGGTTCACATCTCCATTGTGACTAGTTACAGAGCCAGCAAACAGGAATAATCATCAACATGTAAAGGCTTCAAAAATGAACAGATATTTAAAATTAAATATTTAAATATTTTATTCAACCTGAAAAAAATTAAACAATAGATATTTTTTATCTTGTCTATTTTCTAAGAATAGAAATATTTTGGGTTCAATATTAATAAAACATCATTTCCATGATTTATTTTTCTAGGATTCCTATTTTTATTTTAAATAACAGATTGCAGTCTAAGAGCGCCATCACACAGGGGGAAATCACGTTTGTTTACTGTCGCTTCTCCGCCCACGCATTTGTCCCTCATTACTTCCTCTTTTGAAAGAGGAAGCAAACAACTTGCATGTGGCCCATTCAGTGGGCTGTTTTGATCCCGCTGCTTCTCCTGTACACAGCAGGAGATAGCGGCAACTTCCATCTTTAAAAAATAAGTTGGACTTACTGGGGGAGGGGGGGTTTGTTCCACGAAGAAGGCTAGAAGGAGCAGGAGTTGCTTGGCAAGCAGACAACATAATGAGAAGGACCCGTGAAAATCTGTGAGAGCATGCAATAAAATGCTCGTCTGATGGAGCGCTAAATATGTTCAAATGATTTTATTTTTTCCTACAATTAGTAAGAATCAGGCCTTATTAAGAGAAAGAGTGCTAATTAAGTTTTCAAATGCTTTTCCTGTCAAATTTTGGCTGCAAATTCTGGGAGTAAACCCTATTGAATACTGTGGGATTTACTTCCAAGTAGACATGTTTAGGAGTGTGCTGTTAACATCTGGACCAGTTGATGGAAGTTTCAAAGTATGTCTATATTACATAAACGGGATAGAAGATATGCTAGTTAGAACTGCTAAAAGTTATATAATATGACTGACTGGAAAGATGATATATGCACATATTTTCATTCTTAATCCATTTTCAGAAGCTGTAAATTAATGCTTCACATATGTAATCATTCCAGGACTTCACATGAACTGCAAATAGCATACATTATTTCCAAACTGAAAATCACCGGAAAGAAATAATGGTGAGAGAGATGCATAATTTATTTGAATTAATCTCACAAGGAATTACTGTCATCTTCTCTAAGAAGGATGGACACAATCCAGCCAAAGTTAAGCATATTTAAATCCCATGGATTTCAATGACAGAGTGTGACAGGGCAATCCTTTGCCCGTCAACATAGAAGAAAGTCTCACTGAGTTCAATGGGAGAAGTGTACACAGGATTGCAGCTTTATTTAACTCTCCCACAAATCAGTGAGTCTTAAAAATGTTCAACTGAGGCTAGATCATGTCCCTGTACTTGTATAAACCAAGAGCCGTTCCAGGGATTAATTTGAGCCAGAACTCACTACGATTTAGCACTGCTAAGTAGTAATAAAGGAGAAAGAGCCTTTGAAAACCTGCAGAGGGTTTTTTCCTCATGATCACAGGCCACTTCAAACATAACAAAATTCCTATATGTTAGGAAAGTGTTGCAAATACTACATACTCTCCTATCCACTTTAAAACTAGGTTTGCAGAAGAGACTCAGCAGTAAACTCAAATTCAGAAATTCACAATTCACATTTTACCTCTATGGACCAACTCAGTGGTAGCCTGACAGAAGTTACTGATTTTGAGCCCCAGTTTCCCATCTCCAATATGGAAATAAGAATGCTGTTCTCCTTTACAAGATTGCAAGGATTACTGAAGTTAGGTGTGTGAAATTCTTTGAAAAATCTGGATGATGATGATGATGTCGTTGTCATCAATGATAATAATGTCTTGTTGTAGGGACAATATGAACTTGGTTTTTATTCTACAGAATTTGATCCAGACCTCCTGAGTAACCACATCTTGGATTAAAAGGACATGCTTTATTTTTTATTTAAGGATTTTTATGCCGCCATTCAGCCAAAAAAGGCTCTCACGACGGCTTACAAAAGTATTTCAAGCAGGGAAGCTGTCCACTTCAGATGGCAGATTCCAAAGGGAGTGCCATACTTTGCACTCCAAGTTACACCTCTTTGATCTTAATCCCATGGACAAAGCATGCAGAACATGTTACGTAATTGGATGCTTTGCCCACTCTGCATACAATAGCCAGGATCCAAAGAACCATCACGCCAGTTCCATGTGCTCAAGGAAACATTGAGCATGTGTGCCTTGAAGACCACCTCCCATGTCACATGGCATACCTCTTGTGAAATGGAGGATTTCAAAAGAAGGGGGGAAATGTCAAAAATCCCAGTAGACATGGCGAAGCTGCTGTGAGCTCTTTGGATCCTGGATAATGGGTGTTTAGGCATATTTCCTCATTGATTCTACAACATTCCATCTGAACTAGGGATCACAGGGATAAGGCATACATGTGATATACTAAAAATGTAAACATGTACAAATCAAGACACAGAACAAGATGTTCATGCTGCCCCAATCACATGAATGAAAACTGGTTTGAACTGGACTTTCAGTTTGCTTCAGCAACTTTCACTCCTCCTTGAACTGTGGTGTGTAATTGCCCATATGTTTGCAAATGGGAAAAAATGCCCGGTACAGTGATCAGAAACATAGGGCTCAATTTGCAGCCCCAACAGTAGTGTGTTAGGATAGGATCCAAGAGAAACAAAGAAAGGTGTGCATCCCCAAAGTACTTGCAGATATTTTCAATGCATTGTTTTGGTTGACAATCTCTTCAGGTACCATTTGGGGGGGGGGGTTCACCTTTGGTTTTCTTCAGTGGGGTTAAACCTGCAGGCTACCTGTTGGCCATCACTGATAGAAATAATGGCAGAGCATGTCAATGTTAGTATTATTATTTTTTGCTTCAAGTACAAAAATATCAAAGCTTGGCATGGAGCTCTGGATCAAAAGGTGTGAGCACAAAAGTCTCATATTATAAATTAATCTTTGGAGTGTTGTTAAGGGATGAGCTCTGAATTTTGAGGAAGCAGAGACAGACAAAAAAACACAGTGTACTTTGGGAAATATGAAAGAGATGGAAAGTGGTTGTAGGTTAGGAGCAAAGGACTTCACTTACCTCAAACACTTTGGTTAGATTGTCAAAGAGTACTTGACCAGCACTGACTTTGTGCTTGACTCCTCTAACTGTACCATTTTTGCTGAGGATGTTGACTCTTTTAGTGCCAAATCCCCTCTCTTTGGCGGCTCTCATTAAAATGAACATATCGGTCTCATTCTCATTTTCGTCCCATTCGGATCCTAGGTTTCCATTATGCTGTCCATCCGATTCGCTCAGTCGGCTGTTTGGGTCAGTTTCTGTGCTGCTAGTGCATTCAGAATCCAGGGAATCAGATATTTCTCCATCGGCATACACCTCCTTTAGCACTCTCCCACTATGAGAAGATGCAATTCTAAATCGGACTTTCCTCGGCTGCCTCTCGCCCTCGCCCTTAGTGTCGCTCTTAAACATTGTCCCATCCGTTGATATACGCCGCTTACATTGTCCTGGTCTAGGTTGTCATCGCATTTGCCAGTTTCTCACACTTAAAACAATATCAAAGTTGTTTTCCAGTGACGGCGGCACTGCTCATATGAAGCTAACATCTAAAGGAAAGAGGATTCCCAAGAAGCTACAGTGCTGTTCAGCAATTAATAATGAATGGATGTGTGTGCTATGGTTACCTTTAAACTAAAACCTGTAAAATGAGATCCTCAATTAAATATGAATGATCCATTGTGTACTTTCTTCAGTGGCAGAGGGAGAAGAGGAAAAAAAACCAGAAAGACATTGTATGATTAAAAAACAAACAAGACTTGAAGCTATATCTAGGACATATGCACAAGTTAATAGAGAAAGAGCAGTAGTAATGATAAAATAAAAATCTTCCTGAGCTCCAGTTTCCAGAGTTCTAGTGTGGTGGTGGATCCCTCGTGTACTGATTGGATCTATCTGAAAGTTGATGTCCTCAAATGACATGTTCTGGAGCAATCTTAGACCAGTCACCTGTTACACCTTCCAAGTGGAGACTTCTTGAAATTGCTCAAATGGCACTGGTAGTATGTAGTAAGCTGGCTCGCTACAAGTTGAGGCAGTCATGTTGCCTAGACCTAGCTGAAAGTGGCTATCATGCCTTCAAGCAACATGTTCTAGAGCATTCCTAGGCCAATACATCCTCCCACCCCCACCCTCATCCCCAGTGGCACTGGCAGCTATGCTCATCTGGTAGACAGAGTCACTGTGAAGTTGGGAGTTTCAGGCTCCCTCTTTGAACATGTATGTGATGCCACCTCTCTCTCTTCCAGGAAATGTCTCCTCAAAAGCCTTCTTTGCATGACCTTTGGCTTATCCTCATGGATGTTTACTCAGAAGTAAGCCCCACTATATAATGGAGCTTCCTTCCTAGTTAGTGAGTTTGGATTGCAGCTGGCAGTGCAATCCTAAAGTGAGAGGGAAAAGCATTTTTATTTTATTTTTGGTCTTTCCTATTGCTTCCAAAGGGAGGGGATTTACTATACCTGGGGCAAGGGAGGGGATTTACTACACCTGGGGCTTTCCCACTCATCTACTTTTGGTTTCATTCCAGAACTGAGGTATAAGCACTAGATGAAGAGCAGAATAGTGCAAATCTACAAGTGGAAAAAGCATTTTCTTTTATTTTCAGCAATAATACCTTAAGCCTGAAGCCTCCACTGCCAGGAGGCTTTCCCACCATCAATTCCCCCTCCTCCTCACTGTGGTAAATTTGGGGAAGAACCAGTGAGCGGGCTTTGCACAGGTTGAAAGTTAGAAAACCTCCAGGCCTCATTATCCTCAACATCCCTGTTGGGAGCACAATATGGTTTTAGTTCACAATGAGGCAGAGCTTAAATGAGTTCATTCAGGCCTGATCCAAATCCCAAATTAACTTATTTGAGGTGGGTAGGCTCATTCTAAATTGAGGTAGGAAGTTCATCCATGACTAGTTCTTGCCTGACTCCAGTGATGAAGGAGCTGCAGCCTTGGAAGTCCTTCCTCAACTGCTAAGTCACATGAGAAGCCTAGGAACATGCTGGAGGAGTCCAGGCTACAGCTCCTCCCCATGCTGCCTTGAACCCAATTTGCAGAGATTTTCTACACAAGGCTGTTAATTTACTATATGTGTTTCATCACAAAATTGAAATATGGGCACTACACGAAGAGTGTTTTCTTTCCTGCTTTTCCACTACGTAACCTCTAGGTGGTGCTGTGAGATTCTGGAATAGCAAAATTACACAAGCAGAAAAAGTGTTTCTTTCACTTTCACAAATAATATTGCATTTTCCCTGCTCTTAAAAAAAGTCTTGTTTAAAAACATAAGTGAAACTGGAGGGTAACAACATCATCTAAAAAAGCTGTAAAAAAACCATGAATAGGGAATGACAAACATGCAATAACTGCCCATTGTAAAAAAGCTCCTAGAAAATTAGAACAGGACTGGAGAGGAGATGAAGCCCAGCTTTCTCCCATATGATTTGGGGCTTCTCACACTATTCCAGCATTATAAGAAGGAGCAGCATTTCAACTGCCCCCACATCATCAGAGAAATATAAGAACCCACCCTTAACATTTACATCAGGCTTCCCCAACCAAGAGCCTCTGGGTGTCTTGGACTACGACTCCCAGCATCCCCAGACAGCAGAGCCACCAATGGCCATGTTGATTGAGGATGACAGGTGATGTAGCCCAACACAATAACAAGGGTGTACACAATAGGAAGGCCTATTTTGCCAGAAAATTTTATCCACTTCTGTAAAAAAGCAATACCATACTATTGGTCCATTTCCCTTTGTAAGTCAATGGGGAGACATACAAAGCCTCGGATTTTCCAAAGCAAGGCTCCACATCAGACCCAAGGTCAAATGAGTCATGCCTGAAGCAGTAAAAATCAAAATGGGCTATTTTATGAAGTGTTGAATCAAGATATAAACTGAATTTTGTCTTCAGTACATGCCCCTAGTAGGTATGTGTTACAACCAACATTTCTGTGCCTTCTGAAACTTCTAGCATAGCACCCCACTGCTTTGACTAAGCACTCTTATGAAGTATTTTGGTGGAAATGAAAAGGGGGCCAAGCATATTTATTTATGCCCCATCCTTCAAAGAAACTTTGCCAGAATGGCTTTATAATAAAAACAGAAGTACAATCATATTAATGTGTATACAAAAACAACCGTAGCAGTAAAATCTAAAACAGCAGATAGTATAACAGCACAAAATCCACTGGAGATAGCTCAACCAGGGTGCCAACACAGAGAAGGCCCTTTCCCAGCACAACCCCTGCTATTGTGTTCCTTCTTGTGGGTTTCTCAAAAGCATCTGGCTGCTACTGTGGGCACAGAATGCTGACCAAATAGGCCTTTGGTCCGATTCAGCACCACTCTTATCTTCTTATGTATCTGTGATGGGAAGGATCGCTTGGAGGAGGCCCTCTGAAGACGACTTCAGCAGACGGGTAGGCTCACAGGGACATCAGTATTGTCACCAAATGATCAACTGTACTGAGAAAAAGTTTCCCCAGCAAAATTATGTGTATTGGTGTGCCAGTTAGGTTTCTATTCCTGGCGAAAGGATACTTTGCATTAAAATGCTGTTGGGAAAACAAGGTTACAAGCCAACTTCCCTCATAGTCTCTCCAGCAGAACTGAAAGAGAGCCTTGAATGACAGGGGTTTCAGAGCTCATTAGCTATTTTTACAAGGCAGGCTGCTTCCTCTTTCCAGTGTTGTGCCCCAGGCTCATCAGTTTGCTTCAGATCTGTGTGTTCCTGGAAGTCCTTCCTGTGTTGTTGCCGCAGATGCTTGCTTCCTGGCATGCCCTTGTCAGCAATTGTGCAAATCTTCCTGCTCTACCTCAGTCAACACATATATTTGCCTGGGTGTCTATGGGAAATATTGCAGTGCTGACACAGAGAACAGTAGGAGCAGCGCTGGAGGCCTGCTGGGAGAGAAAGCCATTTGTGGTTTATTTCATTCCCTTAACATCACCCAGCTAACTTTGTTTGTTTGTTTTAATCACAACCCACTGGAGTAAAGCCTTCAGTTTCCTTCACTTTCTGAAAATCACAGGCTAATAACATTTAGCATTCATATAGCGGTTTACACATCATTCTTACAATAACCCTGTAAGGTAGGCTAGTGTTATTAATCACATATTTCAGATAGAAAAGAGACTGAGATTTGTGCGGCCTAGGGCATTCTGGCCTTAGCTAGACAGGGCGAAATCCCGGGGCGATCCCCTGGATTGTCCCTGTGCGTCCACATGATGTACAGGAGATCCCGGAATCAGGGAGGGATGATCCCTCCCTTGCCCCGGGATCGCACCCTACCCTGTGAGCCCCTTTTTTCCATGTTCCCAGGCTGAGCCCGAGACCGCAGAATGTGTGGCCGGGCGTCACTGCTTGTCCTGGTTCCTTGCGAGTTGCCGGGACCCGCATATGGGGCGCAGAGCTCCTCAGGAGCACTGTGCCCATTGGAGGGGGGAGTGGGGGGAGCAGGGAAAATGTTTTTTTAAAAAACCCTTACCTTTTGCGCACGAGCACTCGTGCGCATCTTCCCCTATAAGAAAAAAAACAAAATGGCAGGCCTGATGCCTCTCCCTCTGAGGTTGTCGTGCGCCGCATGTGAACAGAGGGGGAGATCTCGCAATAAAAATATCGCAGGATCTTCACCCCTCTGTCGCACTAGACCGGTAGGTCTAGCTAAGGCCTCTGTGAGCCTGGAGCTGAGATGAAATCTCAATTATGGATTAACTTGGAAATTACTTATTTATTTCTAAATGTTATTAGTCACCCTATAGCTAAATTGTATCACCCTCAGGGTGATACAATAAAAATTCATGTTAAAAACAGAACCAAAATGATAAACCATCAATTAAAAGCGTCAAAGGCTAAATATAAAGACAAAATGACTTAAGGTACAGAGGATTAAAAGGCCTGAGAAATTCAAAAGGTCTTTGCCTAGTACTGTAAAGATAACAAAGTAGGCAGCAAAATGGACTTCTCTGGGGAGGAGAAAATTACCCCCCACTCCAGTTCTTTAAAAATAATAATGGGAGACCTTTTCCAAGTTGACCTAAGGGCCCAGCCTTTACAGATATTAGTTGTAGGCATTGATGTCTGCGTTAGATCACATGGGTGCTCTGGATTGCCTCAATGAAACTCCATATGTTGCAGTTCTTTTCATTTATTTGATTTATTGTGCTCTACGGCAGAACTAAGATCACACTACCCCTTATACCTTTGCCAGATCTCCATTTGACCATCATCTCCTTGCAAACATAGATGGAGAATATCAGGGCCTTTCTTGTTTTGGGAAGGGCAGCAAAAATTGCTTAGCTTTCAGGTGAGAATGGATACTTACAGGGTAGCAAGGTAGATATCTCCTAGAATCATAGAATAGCAGAGTTGGAAGGGGCCTATAAGGCCATCGAGTCCAACCCCCTGCTCAATGCAGGAATCCACCCTAAAGCATACCTGACAGATGGTTGTCTAGCTGGCTCCTGCCCCGCTCCTTCTGTCTTTGAACTTTTAAAATGCCAAATCATCCTCACTGTTAACCAACCACTGTTGAGATCAGTGGTTGGTTAAGATTAGCAGCAGCCTGGATGCCATTTTGAAAATGGAATTGAATAGAGATAGGAAAGTAACTGCCCTACATAATCATGTAGCTTAGTTCTCTTTGCATGTCCTCTCAGCTCTATTTACAAAACAACAGCTGTGATCTCAGACAAGCCGTTGATCTAAGCAGCGGAAGAGCCTTTTCTTTTTAAAAGTGCAAGGAAACCACCTTATAAAACCTCAAGCACACATCCACCCAAAAATGTTCATACCCCTGAACTTTTGCCTTCCCTGCAAACTTCAGGGAGATTTTCACACACTTGATTTTAAAAAATGACCCAAAATTTCAGCTCAGACATTGTTTGCTTCTTGACTGTCATTGATCTCAGTTATTTCTATGCTGCCCTCTGCATCTTTACAGTTCATACACTGAAAGAGCAGCATGAAGGAAGAATCAGAGACCATTTCAAGGGCTGTGATTTCAAAGGGTATATGCCTATTTTTGAGTAAATGTGAACAGAACAAATTTTGGAATTCAGGTAGTGGCCTGCGTCTGTTCTCAGATAAAAGTGCTTGTGAGTAGATACAGCAATTCCAGTAAATTTACTTGAGAAAATGTATACTTAAAAGAACAGATGGAGGAAGATTGTTCTGTTAACTGAATTCAGATGGGATGGTCAAGATATGAATACAAAACTACTTTATAAGATAACTGCACTGTTGTTATTTTCATGTATGTTGTGTTTATTTTTTATGATGTGTTGATTTTTAAAATAAAATCTGTGTAAACCACTTTGAGAACACTTAAGTGGGAAAATGATATTTAAATAGTGGGTTAGATCAAGACTTAGACACACTGAGAGTAGACTAATTTTATTCAATGAAGTTAGTCATGAGTAACATAAGTCCCACTGATTTCAATGGGTCTACTCTCAGCATAACTTAGTCTGGATCCAACCCAGTGTAAGTAAAACTGCTTTCCTTTTCAATGCTAAGTACCATACTAGTGGGTTGCAGAAACTCCACCGAAATTCTCTGTTTATTGGCATACTGTATATCAAGGCCTTAAGAGAGCAATCCTATGGCCTCTAGGCAGAGTTAGGGGTGGGCACAGGATCAGATTCCTGGATCCAAGGTCGAAGTCAGGGTTCCAAGCTCAGAGCCAGGAGTCTGAGCTCCCCGTCCCTTGCAGCTGGCACAAAGAGAACTCTCCAAGTTCACAAAGGAGACCTCAAAGAGAAGGAAAAGGGGTCATGCTGGGGAAAGGGAGGGGACAACTTACATCAAGAGGGGATCTACACTAGTCAAGTTAGAACATGTCTTACCGTTTTTAAGTGTGGGTTTGGTAGTATTTCGCCACATGACGTATAGTTTGTGACTTTTTATTGTTGTCTGTTCTCTGGTTTTTATTTTGAACTTCTCTGAAATAAGTTGTTCTATTTGTTATGATGTAGCCGATTTCATCGTATTAAATGACTTTCCTGTAGTTCTTAATTAGCCAATCGCATTCCTGGGGGCATGTTTATGTAATTTCCGCGCCCAAAGTTGGAGTCGTTTTTTTCTTCCAACCCTCTTTTTTGCAGCCACTTCCAGTTTCACTTTTGGGAAGCTGCTTGCTGGATTGTTTGTAGGTGGAGGATTGTCTCAGAGAGAAGAGGAAGTGGGAGGGGAAATTGGCAGAATAGAACAAACGGATTTATTTTCTTACTGTGGCCAAAAGGAATGCATTCCCATGGAAAGAGAAAAGTAAGTAAACGTTTTAAAAACTGCAATGTTTTAAATCGTTCAAAAACAAAATGTTCAATGACTGTAAAAACAACGTTTCATATACTAGTGTAGATCCCCTCCAGATCCCCAGGCCTCCCACATCTCTTTCTCTCTCTCTCCTTGATGCCTCAGCTAGATGGGTGAAAATGCCAGTGTAGCTAAAATGTTCCCGCTCTGCTTTGGATTGCAGTGAGCCTCCAAGTTTGGAGGCTTACAGCCATCCCCATAAGATTGTGCCCTAAATCTCATTTCCCATCTATTAGGGTAAAGAAAGTATAAATGACTTTCTTATTGCCATCTAACAGAGATCAGAATAAGGTATCCAGGTTTAGGGACTACTCCTTTGCTTCACTTCAGTAACCCAAATCAATAATGATTAATGGTTGTCAGACTTGTTTTCTTTCACATACAAAAATGATGATTTATACTTTTATCAGCTGCTATTGACACAGAAGAAAATGAGCTTAAAAATGACAAATGACAACAAAGATAATGTATTACATTTCATGGTTTGAAGGAATGTAAAAGCTTATCTCTCATTCTTCTTTCAAACAACAAATAAACATCTTCCTGGTCACAAAATTGCTGGATTTTTGCATGAAGTGTGAGCGCTGGTAGAATCCTTTAGTGTATTTTGAGGAATAGTGAGAAAGGAGTCTGATGCATTGTGTGGGTTTCTTGAGAAGTCAGGAGATGTACATACACAGTAACAGTTGTTTATGTCTGAGTACAAAGAACTTAAGAAGTTTTAGCTAGGCTTGATGTGGGAAATTTTTCAGGCAAGAGATTAAACCACGCTGAAATTTTCCAGACTTTTGAGCTGTAACATATTCTTAAGCAAGTAACCCCCAATCCATTCTCTCTGGGAAATGAATGAACATAGGCAGTGCCTACTGAAGTATACACATAAGCCTTAGTATACACTAAACCAAGGGTGGATGCAATGTAGATATTTACCAGTAGATTTCTGAGTAATTTACTGTGGATCAGCAAGGATTTGTCACTCCCAATTATTTATCAATAGCAGCAAAAAAAAATGTCACCACCCCCTCCACACACACCCTAAATTATACTGCTGAGGAAAGAGTGGGGCTGCCAATAATGGGTTTTTTCATGGAAAGATTATGAGCTTCATTTAATTTGACTACCAGAACTGAACACTACTCACAATCCTTTCACACAGAATTTTGAGCTTTTCTGAGCTCAGAATTCTTTCAGCCTGTGGGCCAATGAATACATTACTTTAA
The DNA here is from genome assembly GCF_023053635.1 of Elgaria multicarinata webbii. Lineage (NCBI taxonomy): Eukaryota > Metazoa > Chordata > Lepidosauria > Squamata > Anguidae > Elgaria > Elgaria multicarinata. Next base: position 54,056,961 of record NC_086180.1, on the reverse strand, counting down.
AACTTGGGGTCAAGAAGATGCATCTGCCTCCCACCCCTCAAAAATTCAACTTTTAGAGATTTAGGGCCAAACTACACATTACATACAAATTCTAGTATGCACATTAATGGTATTTTTAAAAGCCTCCCCCACCCCACTCTCTCTAAAGTTCAATACAGACAGAGGTTCACTAGGGAAGAGATTAGATAATAAGGATACTGGAACATATGCTTTATTTCTGTGAAACCCAACAATTGTAGAGAAATGAAGACACTCTGCCTTATAAAACCCGCACAAATAAAACACGTTCAGATAAGAGCCACACGTGGGAGTGAAGGTGAGAATGGCATTTAATGTTTACTGTATCTACAGAAGAGATCCAAGCTACTTTTTGAAAGCATTGTTAAAATGCACTTTACAAGTGTCTAGCTGCTAAGAGAAGTGTGGCATAAAAATTCAAGGTGTCACAGAGCTGCTAAAACAACTTCTTTCAGAATAGAGATGGAAAGGGGGACATAGATATTGGAGCAGAGGCAGTGTTAAAATGAAAAATAGGCCAAGAGGAAAGAGAGATTTTAACAAGTTTGTATCTTTTTATATTATTTTCTTGCATTTGAGAGTCCTTATGCACTGCTTCAAACAAACTTTGTTGCTTATTGCAGAACAACCATCTCCCACATCCCAATTTACAAACAGTATTTTAAAGTCTGTTTTAGACTCGTACACATATTTGTAAGTCTATAATGTTTATTTGTTGTTTCAACCATCATGGTCATATCAACTTTACAGATGCATTCACCAGCAATACAGGTAAGCACACAAAAACTCTTACAATACAAAGAAGTAAAATACAAAAAGATACTAAAAAGGTTTTCATTAGAAGGTGCCCACAACTATGTAAAAGTTAGTTTTAATACAAAGAATTAAAATAAGAGACACTAAGAATTTACATTAAAAGGTCCACAAATGTATAAAAGTTAATACTACTGATATGTTAAAACTTCACATTAAATTTCATCATTACAGTTCACCGTATTGACCTCTGTGAACCTTCTTCTCAACTTTTCAGCAGCCACTGCGAATCTCACAACTCTGTGGGAATCTACACTGGTGTTATTCTAACATTTTGAACGGGTTACTGTGACGCACAGCGTCACGTGACCCTGGGTCTCCAACATTGTAAATGAGTTCTACCTACCGGGTCTATTTCTTAGTTCCAGCGTGGCTACAGATTCATGTGCTTTGTCCTACCGGTAATTCTCCTCTCCCTTTCCCAGAGCTGCTGGGTTTGCTCCGCCCACTTCCTGTTCTCCTTCCTTCGCCCCTTTTGCTATCTTATCTGCTACAGCAGATAAATCACACCAGCCTTATACTGTGCAATCACTGACAATTGCATGCAAAGGACTCAGAAGTTTTCCACCTTAGAATCTGCTTTTATTGTGAAGTACTCCCATGCATCCTGCCTTAAAATTTGAATCAAATTGGGTCATCAGTTGATTTTTTATGATTTTTTTTTACATTTCACCCCTCTTTGCAAAGGAGCTGAGGAGTGCTCAAAGGATTGCTGTAGCTCCGTGCAGGAAAATTAACAAGGGTCTCTTGCTTCCAGTCCAAAACTCATGACCAGCAGGGCTTAAATAGGGCTGCTGCTAAAACGTTTCAATTTGGTCTCCCATCCCAACCCTGGCCAGACCCAACCCTGCTTCAGCAAAGTGGCTGGCTCCTATGCACTCAGGCTATTCCCTGGGACCTGCATTAAGATGTTTTGGGAAGGGGTTTGTGTGTGTGCTTATGACTATTGCCCTGCACTGCTGGCTAGGAATGAGGCAGGCAGTGGGCAGAGCAAACCCAGCAGCTCAGAGCAACCCAGAACAACGGAAAGGATTTAACCATGTGCCCTGCAGTAACGTTACAGCTAAACATAAGTCACGCTTGTATGCCTCATGATTCAGAGAACCGATACAGAGAACCACGTTAGAAAGGGACACTAGCAACGTTATAAGACTAGTGTAGATCCGGCCTCTGTCTGTCACAAATTTGTCAGCATCAGAGAACAAATATATAACTTTAACTTGATCATCACTGTCAGATCATACGTGTATTTCCAAGATGGTGATAACAGAATTTAGTGTGGTAATTTACGCGGCCCACATTCACTAAGGCTGCCATTCGTGAGGCTCATCCTGAGTGGGGTGGAGATGTACCTTGATTCTAGTACACACCACAGGCTTGTAAAATTATTATTGAAAAATAATAATTACAGGTGAGCACTAACAGGAAGAAACTGGAAGTAGCTAAGCCAGTTTTAGACGCTGAATCTATCCCCCTCCCACATACGTATATTAAAGTGATTATTTTTCCACTGGTGTATTTCTATTTAATTTTAAAAGCACTCATTATAAGATGTTCCACATATTTCACGTTGGTGATGCCTGCTCTTTAAGTACATAATCAACTATGCTCTGCATATGTATGTGTATCTCACTGCTTCCAGTAAACCAAAAGAGACCATGATCATATTTCAGCTATAACATTGTCACATCCAGCCATGCAGTAGGGGTTTCATTAATTGTTTAAGTTTTCTCTAGCAGCTGGCATCCCTTAGAAAGGAACAGCAGCTGCTAATCTGCAGTCTGTTGATCTTATCCTGTATGCATTTCTTTATTGTACTGTATTAATGTCTGTTCACTCCATGGTATTAACGTAGGTACTTTTGCATGGGGCCTTTTCATATTTTATAATGAATACGTAGAAGTTGGGAACACACAGTCCATTCCACCACCCCTTCCCTACAACGTTCATTTAACGTCCGAATATGCCTTCTGTTCCATTGTAACCAATGGGATTTTGTCGAGTTCACTTTTAGCTGGGTTGGGCCTAGAAAAAATAATCCATACAAAAATGTAAGTATCAAGTATACAAAAACAAAGGCTTTAAAAAAATCCCATGTGTCCTGCCATACCTGAACATTAGTTAAAACAAAAACAAAATACCTGCCAGGTGTATCTATGTAATTATTTCCTTTATCTGTTGAACATAGGAAGCAAAGAAGCCAAAACAACGTTATACAAGCAAAGAATCACTGCTTAGGATCCAGTGCAATGTTTCTTATTCTGTATTTCTTATTCTAAATACGTTAAGTTTGTTTTTAATGGACCCCACAATTGTTGTTTTTAAATGGATACTGTTGTTTTTATACTGTTTTTATGTGTGTGTGTGTGTGTTTTTAAATTGTATACTTTTAATGTTTACTATTTTAAAATGTTGTAAACCGCCCAGAGAGCTTCGGCTGTGGGGCGGTATATAAATGTAATTAAATAAAATAAATAAAATAATAAATAAATAAATACATGTGTTTAATGGTTGGAATAAAATTTAAAGATCACATGTTTAATTATTTGACTAATTTTCTCTTCTTGTTCTCATCATGGACGGGCGATGCCCTTTTCAATGAGTGGATGGGAAAACAGGCAAAACCAGTGTGCCCACACTGCATGTTTGCTCCCCCCTTGCTATAGCCTTTTCCACTGCAACCCAACTGGAAGTCTTTAATTCTATGGCAGGCTGCCCCCACCAAGCCAGCTCTCTAGGTCTTCAGAAACTACTTTAAATAGTGTGGGTTTTACTATTAGATGTAAATTGGAATTTCAAGGGAGAAACTGATAGGGGGAAAGTTAACCCTCTCTCCCCAGAACACGATTTTCCAGATGCAAATCAGGGCCACTTGCGCTTACACAGGAGCAAAAGCGCAGCAATGAACCTCTGAACTTCAAGAACAGCACAATTTCAGAGAGGAAGAAACAAACAAACAAAACCCTTTGGTGCAAATACTACTGGTTGCCCCACACTTTATTTTGTTGTGCATTCTGTGTGTTCGGGTGCGGGGGTGCCATGCAGGAAAGAGCAACAGCATTGGAGAGATGCTATCGGCTTCCTGGGTGAGGGGGAAATATGGTTGTCTGGCCAGCCTGAAGCCATAAAACACCCACTATGCCACCCCCAGCAAATCACCCAGCCAGACCCCCACAAAACAGGAAGCTACAACACTGTTTTTTGAGGGAGCATTATACTTCTTATCTCTGGTTCAATTGTAATTGTGTTCTTAAGAAGCAAAGCAAAAAAACAATAACAGTCTCTACCTCCACCAGTTCTCTTGCTGTTCTTCATCTACCACCACCCCCAGCTGCCTTGCATTGTGAATGCTTAGACTGTGGTAATGCAATTTAGAGGGCCAATTTAGAGAGACCATGAGTATTCACAAGAATAATCTGTGTTGACTCTGAAACCTCTGCTTTAATCATGGAAAATGTTACAGCTGCAGCATAAAATCTGTACTTGAAATGCAAAAAGACAGAAAGAAATACAGGGGAGTGGTTCACACGAACTTCTCCCCCTCCCAAATGTATTGAAAGAGCACCAGAAGGGGCTGGGTGCAAAACCTCGTCACCAAATAGGATTGATGTGATTGTAGAAGAAGAAATATGGCATTGTGGCAGTAACATGCATTGAAGGAAGTTATTTGTTATTACATAATATTGTTTAAAACCATACTTGTTTGTATTGGTTTCAAACCCCCATCCCAGAATACACAGTCAGACCATGGCCTGGCACCTACCACATCTCATTTACGGTCATAAACAGGATCCCTGCAACACTTCTTTTTCTTTTCTTTTCCCGTCATCACCGTCACACACCGCGCCCTCTCTTTCTCCCCTGCCCAACTGCCCAGCCTTCTACAACTTAACTGCCTCTCCCACCAACTTTCCAGCCTCCTTAGCAACAGTTGCCTGGAGTTTCCCATCCTCTCCTGGCCCCTTCTTGTCATTTAATTACATTTGTTTATCTAAGTACTTATTTCCTGCTTTGCTATGCAAATCACCTCCACAAAGCACTTACAATATTACCAGACATATGTAAATATAAATGCAATATAAATACATTTTAAACAATATCAAAAAAACTATTTAAAATCTTATTGATGACCTCTTTCAATCCATAGTCTCATCCCCTGATGATGGGTGTGTGTGTGTGTGTGTGTTGGATCCTGCGGTCAAAACATCTGGGTTGCAATACAGGGCATGGAGCGGTATTGTGTTTTTGACTGGTCCTTCCTGTCTTGCAGCGAGAGGACAAGACCTTGAAGTAAAAAGAAGGGATCTGATTCTGATGGGTTGCAATGTTTTGCAGATGAGTTCCTCTTCAAGGGAAAATTGTTGGGAGAATAACCGCTACCATAAGGGGCAGACATCCTTGTAAGTCAGTTTAGGTTAAAGCTTATTTTTTTAAGAAAAAAGAAATGAAATGAAAAAGCTTTGCCTGTGAGTTTTTCTACATGAGTCTGTTAATCTGCTGTTTCTATGTTCAGTTTCATTGCAGAATTGAGATCCAAGCACTAATGAAGAGTGTTTCCTTTCTTGCTGTTCTGCTACGTAACCTCTAGGTGGCACTGTGGTATAGCAGAATAGCACAAATACCCAAGTGAAAAGGGAGGTACACTTATACAAACAAACAAACGCTGCATATTCCCTGCTCAAAAAAAAAAAAAAAACTCTCCAAAAGTGCTCTTTAGACACAGAAGCAAACTGGACGGTAATTTTGTCTAAAGTACCCATAAACAATGGAAATGACAAGTGCACAATAAAATCCCTTGTATAGAAAACCACCCCACTTTTCCTGCTGCTTTTCCATGAAATCCATTTACCTGATTGTCTAGGAAAGCTGCCAATATTGTTAAGTGAAGCTCTATGTTTTGTTTTGTTTCTTAAGAAAAAAACTAGGTTTGGAGCCAATTTTCCTGGTTTTGTCTTCCAGTGATTGCAATTTGGAAGACTTGCCAGAACTTCTAATTAATGATTGAGTTCGAATAAATGGGTTTGGGTTTTTTTGGTTGCGTTTTTGTTTTGTTTCCTTTTTAGGTGAGATGCAGAAAGGTTTATGAGGGTGGAAAGTTTCAGTGTCCTCCTTAGGTATAACCCAAATAAGAGGTATAAAAGAATGATCTCTACCAGCCTTCCTCACCTTGGTGCCCTCCAGAAGCATTGGAATACAACTCCCATCATCCTCAGCCAGCATGGCCATGCTGGCTGAGGTTGATGTGGGTTATACGCCAACACATTTATTCATTTATTTATTTAAAACATTTCTTGGCAACCTTTCTGGGCAGAAGCCCTTCCAAGGTGACTTGCCACAATAAAATACATAAAAACGGTTAAAATACTAAAAGCAAAAAAAAAAAAAAAACACACACACACAATAAAATATCTATAAAAACAATAAAAGCCAAGAATAAAACCAGCAAGAACAACAATGGCCATAGCAACAACAACAGAAGCCATATCACAAGAAAGCCACAGTAAAATAATATGTTTTCGAGGCCTTCTTAAAAGCCTGCAAGGATGGCGCATGGCAGACCTTGGATGGCAGCTTGTTCCAAAGGTTTGGGCCACTGCAAAAGACCTGCAGGAGAGGGAAATGTTCTGAACGGGGCCTGGCAGTATATAATACAGCAACGTTGCTGAAACTAAGTTGGTCTGCATTAGGGATGCTTGAGGAATTCAATCTGTGTGAATTCTGATACAAACAGATGCAATCCACGTGTTCCAAATTAATGTGCAGATTGGAACTTGCCCACTGGCCAGCTTTTGTACTTCCTGACAAAACTTTCTCACCAACGTTTCGGCTCAAAAGATATATGGACATGCATTCTTAAATCTCTCTTTTAAGAGCAAATACATTTAGAAAAGTGTTTTTGACCCAAAATATGCTAAAAATGAGTATTTCAAGGGGAAATGTTTTTAACTCATTGTTAACTCATTCCGGCTGTGGAATGAGCTCCCTAAGGAGGTTCGCTTGGCACCTACATTATATGCTTTTAGACGCCAGGTGAAGACCTTTTTATTCTCCCAACATTTTAACAATCTATAAATTTTAAATAACATGGTTTTAAATTTGTAATTTTGCATTGCTGCTGTTTTTATCTGGTTGAGCTTTTATATTGTATTTTATATTATGGTTTTATACTGTTGTTTTATACTTTGAATGGTTTTAATTTTTGTGAACCGCCCAGAGAGCTCCGGCTATTGGGCAGTATAGAAATGTAATAAATAAATAAATAAATAATAAAAACACTTATTTAAATCCCAGGATATATGTGCATCCCAGAACACCCAATACACAGAGTAGCCACATTACTTCTTCCAGCAGCTCACTAGACTGGTCTCTCCAACACAGTGAGTACTGGCAGGGAAGGAGGAAGGCTTTGCATGAACTGGTGGGACATATCCTTCCTCCTCTAACCATACTTAGCTTCTCCAGCTTAGGTGTGGGAAAGTCAAGGCCTGTACCAGACTGTGTCAGTGTCAGCCCACCTTCAGAGTGAGCTTGGTGAGGGGCTGGAACCATGCCTGCCAAATTTTGATAGGCATCAACTTGCAATAGTCATTGCAAGTTCATTCCTGTATGACTGCATATTCAAATGAGATTCCTGACTCATATAGTTTCTCATTCTTCAATAATGATGTCTCCTTTTTTTAGCTTTCCAGTTCTCTGGAGCAGAAGAATCTTTGTGCCTTACTCTGCTCCCAGAGGAAGGCTTCATCCAGGTTGAGAATTTAAATATTTGATAACTGACAGTGCAACATTGCAAAAGGAAAAGATATATGAGGGCCTGGATTATAATGAGCACATTTAGTAGCAGGGTAACTGCATTCACCATTGGGATCTGAAAGCTTGACCGGGTAATAAATTGCTGCGGACAAAGTTTGAGATGCAATTTGCATTTTAATGTGTTTCCCAGAGACTTGAAATTACATAATTTTATATCTTCCTTGCTTCTTTTATGTGAATAAGCATTCCATCTCAGTCTTTTCCTAACTGGGCGTCTCCTCTTCTCCAAATCAGGCCCCTTGGCTTTCTCTTTTCCCTATATGCTAGGACCAAGCAAAAATCACAACTGTTTCCACTATGTACACAGTCCTGTTTCTGCCTACCCCGTGAGCTGACTTTACGCAAAGACAGGTGTTTTATGTGAATCTCACGCAGCAAGAAGCAACCATTTTCTCAGACATACATTTTTCCACTTGTTAATTAACTCCTATTTACGGTGCAGCTTTTCAGCTAATACTAATACATAAAGAAGCACCTGAGTGAGCTGTAATTAAATCAGGCAGTAATGGATTTCTCCACTTGAAAGCCATTAAAATTCTACAAGGGGAAAAAAGGCAACAATCCTTTTGTTAAAAAGTCATCACCTAGCTCCTAAATTGTAAACTGGCACAGTTTAACATTAGCAGCGTGATTCTCTTCCTCTAATGCTCTTCCTTTCTCATGTTTCTGGTATTTTCAGGTGTTATAATATTTGCCTTTACTCAATATGCAGAGATAAATAAGAGATACAAGGAGAGAGAGAGAGAGATGCATAGTGGTATGGATGAACACAGCTGCCTGCATTTTTGTCTCTCCTTGGGGATGAGGCTATAAGGACTGGCATGATGAGTGTGGGACTTCAGCATTTACCATTACATTTCTGCCAGTGACATGCACAAACTCAAGTCATCGCTGACAAATCGCCCTAAGCGCACATGACGTTTTGGTCTGTATCTCGGCAGTGTCCTTTTAATGGAGCTGTGACAGAGGACACTTTGAAGATTTGCCTGTCCATGCTTCAACAATGTAAATACATCTGGTGGAAACACAAACTGATAGCAACCATTAAAAGGATATTCTTTGAGTCACAATGCTGACAATGTTTGGTTTGCTGCATAAACACAGGTGTGGTAAGGGTGATTCATAGTATTTGTCCAGGAATTATACAAACCTGCATGGTCTGTTGAGGCACTGACCAACCCACTGCCTATTTTAGTATCCAAAAGGAACAATCTAAATATTCTTGTGATGGAATGAGAAATAAGCGATTGGGCTCCTGAACTAGCGCTAATGAATCAATCATGATCTGCTGTTTTGCAATCATCAGCTGACATTTAGGGATCATAAAGCAATATGAGTATATGCCTGGCAATTAAAAAAAAAACCACAACCTTAGAAATGGACAGTCAACAAACCTAACCTTTTTGTGGCAATATGCACAATCACTTAACTAGCTGTCCTCCCATTCATGTGACTCATATTTGTCTCCATGCCCTTCAATGTATTGGAGATGAAGGTAGGGACTTGTTTGTCATAGCACCCTCTGCTTTCATACTGCAAATCATTTGACAAGCCTCCCTAACAATTACACATCGTTCAAGGGTCATAACCATCCAGATGCATACTGGTTAAAAAACACACACACAAAAGCAAGAGAGCGATGGTTCAAGATATATTGGGAAAACATGAGCCCAATTCAGACATTCTCCTCAATGTAATTAACATTGTGTGAAGGAGAGTAAGGCTGTATCTGCTGGCTCCACCCATGCATACCCTGCTGGCCTTACTACCCACCATCCATGCAGTGGGGGAAGGTCTGAAGATGGGAGGCTGCTGTATGTGCATAGGATTTCCATATGACTGAGAACCATGACCATGCAGGGATAACCTATGCCTTCCTTCTTCTCACATCAGTCCGTTGGTTTCTGTTCACCACTCTGCCACAAAGATCATCTTCTTGGCTCGCCGCTCTGACCATGTTACTCCGCTTCTGAAATCTCTTCATTGGCTTCCAATTCACTACAGAATCCAATATAAACTTCTCCTGTTAACCTTCAAAGCTTTTCACGGTCTAGCTCCTTCCTATCTCTCCTCTCTCATCTCACACTATTGCCCCGCTTGTGCTCTTCGCTCCTCTGATGCCATGTTTCTCGCCTGCCCAAGGGCCTCTACTTCCCTTGCTCAGCTTCGTCCATTTTCTTCTGCTGCCCCTTACGCCTGGAACGCTCTTCCAGAACATTTGAGAACTACAAGTTCAACCACAGCTTTTAAAACTCAGCTAAAAACTTTTCTTTTTCCTAAAGCTTTTAAAACTTGATTTTGTTCTGACTTTATACTGTTAGTTTTACCCTACCCTGTGCCTGTTTGCATTCTCTTCCCCTCCTTATTGCTTTACTATGATTTTATTAGAATGTAAGCCTATGCGGCAGGGTCTTGCTATTTACTGTTTTACTCTGTACAGCACCATGTACATTGATGGTGCTATATAAATAAATAAATAAATAAATAAATAAATAAATAATAATAATAATAATAATAGAGTAGGCTCTTCCCTATGGCATGACCTCACCCCCGCCACCCATAAGTGGATGATAAGGGATGCTATTGCTGGTTTGTGGTCAGGGTATCTGGCCCTGCTCTCTTCCTCCATGAGATGCTAATCATGTGGAAGGAACACCCAAATTATGGCTCCACTAGATAAGACAATCAGTCAAATAAGCCTCCTGAAAGGTTAAATGGAAATCAGGGAGATGGGTTGTTCTTACCTTAATAAAATCAAAACGGTTTCACCAACCTTCCTAGAATTTTCATGTTCCAGAAAGAAATGTCTATTTTACATAACCTGAACATTTCAGAAAGATTAGGTAAAGACTGAGGGAGAAAGGGCAGTTAACAGAAAGAAGGGGGGAACCCTTGGTCATACAAAAGTGTTTCTGAAAACAAGCTGGTAACCGTTTGTGCCCATCATTTCTAAAAGCACTATAGCCTCCATATTTTAATGATTGCTGTTTTCTTATTCCCTTTCTACTGTAGTTAGTGGAATGGAATTTCTTTTCTTCTTTTTTTACTCAATTTACTTATTTTTTAAAAAAATAATTTTTATTTAGCTCCTATGGGAGGGAGCTAAACTGTGATGACAGACAGCTCTGGTAAGTTGCAAGCGCAACATTTAAGTAACCATTCCCCAGAAGGCTAAAGTAGGCACAGTGATCTTTCACAGACAGGTTTCAGGTTATTCCGTATGGTTGAAGCAAATATTACTATAGTGTGGTAAAAATTCCCAAATGGTGTGGTGGAGCATACTGCCTTTATGGTGCGACCACACTTAGAATACTGTCTACAGTTTTGGTCAACACACCTAAATAAAGGTATTGTAGTGGTGGGAAAAGTGCAAAAAAAGGGTGACTAAAATGATTAAGGAATTGGAGCATCTCCCCTGTGAGGGAAAGTTGCAACAGTTGGGATTGTTCAGCTTGGGGAAAAAGGAGGCTAAGGGGACACTTGATAGAGGTGTATAAAATTATGCATAGTGTGGAGCCTGTGGATAGGGAGACAATTTTCCCTTCTCCCATATTACTAGAACCCAGGGTCATCCCATAAAGCTAATTGGTGGGAGATTCAGGAGAGATAAAAGGAAATACTTCTTCACACAGCCCATAGTTAAACTGTGGAATTCATTACCACAACATGTGGTGATGGCCACCAATTTGGATGGCTTTAAAAGGGGGTTGAATAAATTCCTGGAGGAGAAGCCTATCAGTGGCTACTAGTACTGATGGCCATGTGCTACCTCCAGTATCAGAAGCAGTAGTTGCTGGGGAACATGAGTGGGAGGGTGCTGTTGCACTGTGTCCTGCTTGTGAGTTCCTGGTTGACAGCTAGCTGCCGAGTGCTGGACTAGATGGATCCTTGGTCTGATCCAGCATGGCTCTTCTTATGTTCTTATGAATATGCTGTGCAAGAACTGTTAGCATGCCAAAAGGAGAAAAACTGTATTCAATTATGTTTGGTTCCCATGAACCCAAAGTACTCATCCATAGAGGTGGAGGTCCTCTGCATGAGGTACTTGTCTGGCCTTGTCTCCTTCCAATCAAGTGACCCCCGGGGAGGGGGAATTGGGTCCCACTCCTGCACCATGTGTATTATTTATTTATTTACAGCATTTACAGCCCACCCTTCAGCCAAAAACGTCTTCCAGAGTGGCTTACAAAGATAGGGATCACGACTCCTTCCCTCAGGCTCACAATCGAAATGTCTGATGGGCATATTCAATCCCTCTTAATACAAAGGCACAGCAGAATTACCTGCTCACAGAGGAGGATGCCTGTTGCATACAGTATGTGGATGTTTCTCCACTTGGGTCTTGCCCCCTTCCAACCAAGAGATTTGTGCAGAACAGTAGGAAAATTTAACACTTTCAGCCAGGGTGAGGAGGTGGCTTCAGGTAGCTGTGGTTAGGTTTTGTTAAAGAGCAGCAAATTGAGAATTATTTAATGTAGTATTGTTGTATTTTTAATATCAAGGAGAGGGAGAGGTGCTTGCAGGATTTTCTGTCTCAGGTACCAAGGTAACTTCACTTGCCTTGGGTTCTGTGTACCTTGATCTGCGGGGCACGGACGCCATTTGCTGTTCCACTTCAGGCAGCAAAATACATTTTGGAGTAGCCCTGCTTTCACCGCAATTCTATATATGCCTACTCTGATATAGGTCCCTTTCAATTCCTGCGCCCCCCCCCTCCAGATAAAGCTGTATAGGATTGTAGGGTTATACATTCTATAACTCAACCTTTTGTGGGGCAAATGTGAAATGTGGAGTCATCTTGGGCTCCCCCCACCCTCAACAGACATTTGGGAAACACAGTCCTGGTTAAATTCCATGCTAATATAAATGTTCATTGTTCTGTGGGAGTCAGTTTTCCAACCATGTTTATATTTCTTTACAAATTAATGAGATTTCTCTCTGTTTTTTTTTCCCCTGGGACAAAAGAGTACAAACTTAAAAATGACCACCTTTAGGTGAAGATGCAGTACTTTCATGCTGCCACACGAGGGAATACATGCCAGTATATTAAGAAATACATTGAAAAGATCATTGTATAAAGTTCTGACAGTCTAAGTAGTACCTCCAAAATTCAGTGTAGCTAAATTCTTGAAGCCTTAAAAGCTAATGGTAAGCCACACTACAATTTCAACCATTATGCAAAATGGTTAGAATTTAATAGACTAAATAAACAAACACCACTTTTTCTAAACCTGCCAATACTTCCCAGTAAATTATCCCTTGGAACATTTTTCCCTTACAGTCCCAGTGCCTAGCTGGGAGTAAAAGTTTGGTTGTGTGTGTTTTTAATGACCAGGGTGAGCATTTGCAGGGCAGAATCAGTAGGAGTAGGAAGGGTTAGGAATTCACCTATACTCCTCTACAAAGCCCTTTCTCTGCACTGGGGTTACAGGGCAAACATGGGGTTGGGACCTCTCTGTGTCCTTGTAAATGTATAATTCTGCCTTTAGACCAAAATCTTGTGCTTGCTAACTTGGGAATAGTCCCACTGAAATCAATAGGAATGGCAAATAAACATGGTGAAAATTTGATGTCTCATGCTAGTTTGGTCCTAATACTAGAAGTACCTTAATATAGTCATGGAAGCAAAGAATTTATATATTATATATTATATACAATTTGTCACTAAATTATTACTGAAAACCTGGTAGCAGTGATCAATCCTTCCTCCTCTACCACCATGCCACACATGCACCCTACACACATCTCATGCTTACACCCAGTCATATGAAGCCCAGACTCTTAATTCCAGATTTTTAAGACATGCTGTGATTATTTAGAGATGAGGGAATGGCTCCCTGCATATGCTCAGAGACATGCTCATCTGTTTTTGTCTCTTTGCAGGCATTCAGAGCCCGAATACAGTAAACATGCGAGGAAGCGGAGTGTGGTGGCCTAAAGCCCTCGGTCTCGTTTTCCCATGTCCTCTATGCAGGGAGGGTGACTTTCTGAAGGGGAGAGTCTCCTGTGTCCAGGGAGGCTCTCCATGTGAATCTGAATGCTGGAACAACACAGGTAGAGGAGGCAGAAAGTTTGTAGAGGGTGACAGAAATGGCAATGGGTGCAGGTAGGGCTAGCAGACACCCTCCCTTTGCATGTTTAATATACTTGGATTCTGAACACCTGCATGGGTCTAGTGACTGCAGAGAGGCGAGTGATGTGAAGTCCTCAGAACAGGCAAGGAGGTACATACTGCCACACCCTCTACTGCATTCCTCCTCTCCATAATACTTCTTTCACTAACAAATTCACAATCCTGTGAATATGATTGAAAGGCAGTATAGACTAACAAACTGGTATGTCATAACAGCCTTTGAAAGCCACAATGGATGCACATATGCATAGAGTGGAAGAGGAGAACCCAGCCTGTCAGAAGATCTCTTCTTCTTCTTCTTCTTCTTCTTCTTCTTCTTCTTCTTCTTCTTCTTCTTCTTCTTCTTCTTCTTCCCATTACCACAATTTGAATTTCAGCAAAAGAAGCATAGCTTGACTTATTCAGCCTGAGTTAATAACGACTTGACATCTGGCCATCTGCTAAGAATGAAGCGTTTGTTCCAAAAGAAACCAGGCTGACCAATGGAAATGTATTCACCACTTCTACTAACAGAAGATCTCTTACAGTTTGGAATCATATCTGTTATCTCTTTATTAAGAGCATGATTAAAATTCATTAAAAACGTCAACTGGGGAAGCAGTTTGTGTAACTAAAGCAAGCACCTGTGAAATGTCCTCTTCTATACACAAGGTAAAGAAGCTCTTTTGTCCTTTGCATCTGGTCATCTCACCAAGAGGTGTTAAGACTGGAGTCAGCATAGGCTAGCTGAAAAGGTCACATGATAAAAATCCTTTGGATAGACTGAGATGAATTTCAAACCAATATTTATGAATATTATTATTAATAATAAATTTATTTCTTACCCGCCTCTCCATTCTGATCGAGGCGGGGAACAACTATAAATGGTAAAATACATAATACTCAAATAAAACATAATATACATTGTTAAAAACATTCTAAAAAACATCCTAAAAACATTTTTAAAACAACTTAAAATCCACTGGATAGGCCTGCCGGAAGAGATCAGTCTTTATAGCTTTCTTGAATGCTAGTAGACTGTTAAGTTGACAAGTCTCCTCCGGCAGGCCATTCCACAGTCTGGGAGCAGCAGAAGAGAAGGTCCTCTGGGTAACAGTTGTTAATCTAGTTTTTGCTAGCTGAAGTAGATTTTTCCCAGAGGACCTGAGTGTGCGGGGCGGATTGTACGGGAGAACGCGATCCCACAGGTAGCCTGGACCCAAACCATGTAGGGCTTTAAAGGTAATAACCAACACTTTATACTTTGCCTGGAAACTAATTGGCAGCCAGCGAAGAGATTTTAAAACTGGTGTAATGTGGTCACCCCTAGGTGTACCGGTGACCAGCCTGGCTGCCATATTTTGGACTAATTGAAGTTTCCGGACTAGGCACAAAGGTAGCCCTATGTAGAGCGCATTGCAGAAGTCGAGCCTTGAAGTTACCAGCGTGTGCACTACCGTCTTGATATGCAGCTGGTGTATCAGCCGAAGCTGATAGTAGGCACTCCTGGCCGTCGCATCTATCTGGGCTGTCGCATCTGTCATCGCATCTATTTCTTTTAGGCCTACTTTATGTTCATATAGGAATTTCATGGTGAAAATCTCTTCTTTTGTTATCAATGGGTTAAATTCAGCCCTGGGAGGGGGGGTGCAGAAAACATGCCATTAGCAGAAGAAATGGCTGCACTAGTGGAGCACCCCTGCTTTCCCTATTGTGCAAGTGGATGCACAAGCGCTAACTCACCACTGTGTAACCTAAGAACTGCAAGCAGCTGCACAAGTGGTACTTTATTCTGATTCTCCCCTTGTGGTTTCTGCTAGGGCAACCTCATTTGCACGAGCAGAATTTGTGAACCGCCCAGGGAGCTTCAGCTATTGGGCTGTATAAAAATGCAATAACTAAATAAATACACTACTGGATGCAACCCTATTTCCTCACCAGCCTCCACACACAGAGAGAGAAAATGGGGAAGCAGGGAACGTTTTACCCATATGCAAACTGTCTCTTCCCCACCCTTCAATGTTCTGATGTCTGGTGATGACTAAACTGTATCATAATGTATCTCAACTTTTCTGCTTTTACCATGGCTAAATTACATACATTTTGAGCAAACATGATTAGCCAAGCCCTTTTCACAAAGCACTAAAGACTTTTTGTCATTATGATCATTCATTACCCATAAAAAGTAGGCCTTTCTTCAGGAAAGGCTATAGATAATTCATTCTAATTAAGGAGCAGATGGAAACAGTAATATATCATTGGTGTCATAGTCTGGTAACTTATGGGCTCCAGGATGTTTTCCATAAGAGAGTAAGGTATGAGGAAGCCCCCATGATCAATAAGATTACAAGATTTGTTTCAATGTTAAGAAACAAATGGGGAGGGGCGCCAGTGCCAGTACCAGTTTTTTGAGGGCCCTTGGGGAAAGCAACAGTGGGGGCCCTCTATCAGTAAGTCTCCCTTCTCACTGTCATTGTCACCAGCTGCTATTGCTCCTTCTCCTCTTCCTCATGATTGGTACCACTTGCTTGCTTGCCAGACAGGCAGAGATCAAGTAGGCCTTTACATCTCCTGCGCCTCCTTCTTACCACCACTGGAGCAAGAGGCAAATGAACAACCAGATTTCAATCATGAAGAGGAGGAGCAGGCTTAGGGGGGCCTGCTGGGGTGTAGGCCCATGACAGGTGCCCAACCTTGCCTACCACTGATGGTGGCCTTGATGGAAGGAAGAGTTTTCTCTTCCGTCTCCAGTTGCAATCTTAATGAAAACACACACACACACACACACACACACACAGAGCTAGGAATATTAAGGGGGGAAAGTTGCCATTTGTGCCAAAAAAGACTTTCCCCCTAAAGCTCCCTGCTGTGCGTTTGGATCACAGCTCCCTTAGGGAAGATATAAACCTCCTCTCCTCACATGGAGTAGCCCAGATAACAACTTGGACAAGTGGGATGAAATTCTAATACATTCCTTTTAAAAAATTGAATTCTGTCAATGAGCAAACATTGGAGCAAAAGATGCCTAGTAATCCGCCAAACCCAGATGGAATGGATTTAACACAATCCACATATCTATACACCTACTAGAGCCCCAAGAAGGCTGATAGAGCCTTCTTGTTCTGCCAAATAAATGAGGCAATAACAAGGCTTTGAAATTGTATTATTATTATTTGATAGATAAGCATAGAGAATGTCAAAGAATGAGGAAGATAATCAAGCAAATCCTGCATACATCTTTCCTTTTCTTTGATGGGGGTAGCTACATCATGCTAGCAGTTTAAAGAATAACACGTATTATTTGCATTTCTAATTATTTGCATTTGTATTGATGTGATGATGTCTGAATGGGCTGCATGGTTGTTTGACTATGAATGGATGTATGTGCATGTTGGCAGTGGGGGGAGGGCTGTGGTTTTCTGTATGTGAGTGGGAGGGTGATTTGGAGGTGATATTCCTTTTCATGGGCAATAAATTTGAGGGAAATAATTTTCTTAAAATTTATGTAGAGGTGATTTGAGGGAATTGGCTTTCCTTTCTGGAAAACAGCGGTTTTGCTTGAACGGAAAACTGGCTTCAGAACAGTACGTTTGTCTTGTTACCTGCTTCATTTGTTCAGTGGTAGCAGCATGCTGAATCTGTGAGTATGGATATGAGAAAGGTGATGGGTAAAGAGTGTTAAATGTTAGGAAAGGTGAGACTATGGTCATCTATAGTTTCTGACTGATTTGCAGTCAGAAAAGATATTTGAGGGAAGGGGTGATTGTATCACACAGAGAATAACAAAAGCTTCAAAGTACTGCAAAAGCTACAAAAGTAGGAATGAGTGAAGTTACTTTCAGATACATTGAATATCTCACTTGTTCTTTATTCCAGTGATTTTAACACTTAGGCCCTTTCTACACATAAGGATTATCCCAGGAAAATGGAGGGATCATCCCTGCCTGCTCCCGGGATCCCCTGTGTGACATTTGCATGCACAGGGATGAACCTGGGATGATCCCTGGGGTAAAGGCAGGCGTAGAAATGGCCTAAGATGTTATGTAGAACAGATTTGTCTTAATTGTGTGCTATGAAATCAGACAATGTCCTGGAAAGACACACTTTCCCCTTTAAGGCCACCATTAGTATGGTGGGAGAGAATGGCCTGCTTTCTGGAGGCTCCAATCATTCCTGGACATTATAGAAAAGGCCCCGATAGGAGCAGTTGGGGGCAGGAATAACAGGCTTTCCCCCTCCTCCACTCCAACTGGGGCCTTTAAGGTGGCGTGGGGGCAGGAGGGATGACATGCTTTCCATTGACCCTGGAAAGCCACTTTCCCAGCCCCACCCCCAGGGTGTCCTCTTTTTTGGTTTCCCAAATATGGTCACTCTAATTTATCTAGAGTTCTCACATCTCTCTGTAGGAGGGTTCGCCACTCCTAGTGAATGCTATAAGACAGCCAAACTGCGCTGAGTCATCTTGCCCTAGTTCCTCAAGCCTCTGCTCAACTTCACCTTCTTCAGGCAAAAAGTGTTTGTTTTCCTATTTATAGTCAAAGCGTGAAGAGTATACTTAAAATAGCAATGAGACTGAGCTTCTCAGTAATATCATCTTTCCTCCTCCTCCTTCTCTCTCCTTGCAATAAAAAACACTCTCATCTACACCAAGCAGGATATTCCACTATGAAAGCAGTATGAAAGCCGAATATAAAAGGCAGGAGCCACACTACTGCTTTATAGTGGTATTGATATATATCCTGCTTGGTGTAGATGAGCCCTGAGTTTCCACACCCCCAAAAGCAGGTGTCTGAAATGGAACAGGGTCAGAAAATGTGTCAGTGTGGTGATTTCACAATTTGTATCACTTAACATTTCTGGAGGAGATACGAGGAGGTGACAGGGAGTTTGTTTTCAGCAGCAGCCACACACCTCCCACTACATTATTTCCAGCCTATAATATTGTGCATATACAAATGAACCATCGATACCAAGCAGATAAAATCTTGGCGTTGCCTCAGACACAGCACTTTTCAATGGAGTTGATTCTCAGCTAAGAGTTGAGTTCCACCAGAGAGGGAGGAAGCAGCAGCCAGGCACCTCTCCACCGTGCCTGGGTCCAGCTCCAGCTGAGAGCCCCCTCCCTCCTGCTACCAACTGTCTGCAGAGGCCACCAGAGAGGGAGGAAGCAGCAGCCAGGCACCTCTCCACCGTGCCTGGGTCCAGCTCCAGCTGAGAGCCCCTTCCCTCCTGCTACCAACTGTCTCTGCAGAGGCCACCAGAGAGGGAGGAAGCAGCAGCCAGGCACCTCTCCACCATGCCTGGGTCCAGCTCCAGCTGAGAGCCCCCTCCCTCCTGCTACCAGCTGTCTGTGCAGAGGCCACCAGAGAGGGAGGAAGCAGCAGCCAGGCACCTCTCCACCATGCCTGGGTCCAGCTCCAGCTGAGAGCCCCCTCCCTCCTGCTACCAGCTGTCTGTGCAGAGGCCACCAGAGAGGGAGGAAGCAGCAGCCAGGCACCTCTCCACCGTGCCTGGGTCCAGCTCCAGCTGAGAGCCCCCTCCCTCCTGCTACCAGCTGTCTCTGCAGAGGCCACCAGAGAGGGAGGAAGCAGCAGCCAGGCACTTCTCCACCGTGCCTGGGTCCAGCTCCAGCTGAGAGCCCCTTCCCTCCTGCTACCAACTGTCTCTGCAGAGGCCACCAGAGAGGGAGGAAGCAGCAGCCAGGCACCTCTCCACCGTGCCTGGGTCCTACTCCAGCTGAGAGCCCCCTCCCTCCTGCTACCAACTGTCTCTGCAGAGGCCACCAGAGAGGGAGGAAGCAGCAGCCAGGCACCTCTCCACCGTGCCTGGGTCCAGCTCCAGCTGAGAGCCCCCTCCCTCCTGCTACCAACTGTCTCTGCAGAGGCCACCAGAGAGGGAGGAAGCAGCAGCCAGGCACCTCTCCACCGTGCCTGGGTCCAGCTCCAGCTGAGAGCCCCCTCCCTCCTGCTACCAACTGTAACTGCTGAACTTTCCAACTAAGATTGTAGTGCCTGAGTTTGCTTTCCTTTCCCCCCCCCTCCTCCTCCTCCCTCCCAATCCCCTTTCCTTTTGTGTCATGTCTTTTAGATTGTAAGCCTGTGGGCAGGGACTGTCAAGAAATACTTTTGTAAGCCGCCGTGAGAGCCTTTTTTGGCTGAATGGCGGCATAAAAATACTTAAATAAATAAAATAAATAAATAAAATAAATAAAGAGTTATCAAGTGTTGGGAGCTCATCTGATGTATATCTATGCACCAGTTCTTGGTGGCTTTCAAACTTCTTGCCCTTATGAGACACTCTTAATATTTCATTATAAGGTGCAGATTTAACCATGGCTTGAAGCTGTTTATTCCTCAGAATGTGATATAACATAAACCTTGAATGAGTAAAGATACATTTACAAAAGAAGCCTCACATAAGAGTGACAGGGAAAAGTCACTATGGTTTGTTTTTTGCCTCACCTGCAATAAAATGACCACACACATCTCTAACCCTCACTCTAGCATTCTGATAACCATGAAACCTGAGTAAATGGGAGCCAGTCTGCATTTTTCTTTTTTGTGTGGAGTTGCAATATGTATTATGGTACACTAAGGCCTCGTGTTTTCCTCTCAGTAAATCCCACTGAAGCAAATAGAAGTAAGGGATCCTGCAACTCTACAAATATACTTGAAATATTATGTTGTTGTTATTTTCTTTTGTGGCTGAAATAAAGCAAAGTTTATTGTTGTTGTTCACTCCCCTTCCTTGCCCATGAATCTTTTGGGGAGCATCTGTAGAGGTTTTGAAGGGAGACAACAAAAAGAATCGAAAAGTACAGCAGCCCGTGAGACCAAGGATGATGCTGGTTGTCAGATGACACCAGAGCAAGACTCAAAGAATGCCATTCATCTCCACAAAACAAGTGCATAATTCTTTTCCAGTGCATGATATCAGCATTTTCAGAGCCTCCCTCTCTGTGCCAGGGCAGTAACACAACGTCAACATCTTTTTCAACAGAAACGCCATCCAAAGTTAATGGGCAGGAATATTTTTCCATCCTGCAGTAAACTGCAGAAGGTTGGGTTTCTTCCTGCACCAGCATAGAGCTGCATTAATTTTAAATCAGACTAGTCACAAGCTGGAAACCTCTATTTGAACAACAGAGGAAATGTGTGCCTTCTGAGGCCATTTTTTCCCTTTGCAGCGTCGAATACTTGCTAGAAGTATGAGATTTTCCAGCTGTAGAAAATAAATTATCTATAATTACAAGATGCAGAGAAAAATGATGATCCAAAAGCTAAAGGCACATTTGAAGAATTTCCTAATAAATATTGGAAGAAAAATAAAAACCATGCTGCATTTGTTTAGGTGTAATGATTCCTGGCAGTGTTGTGATTTGTGTTAAGGGTGGGGTGTTCTACAATCATACTTTACATGCTGAAGTAATTGGGATTTTTTTTCAGAATGTCTGTCTTGTGAATGGTTCAAAGGGTACATAGATCGCAGTGAAGGTTGGTGGCTTGGATGCCAGTGGGGCAGTGAATCCACTCTAGGTTTCAGTCAGAACCAGCCAGAACTCTAAAGGAGCTATCCAAGGTGCTGTGGATATAATTCAATGCATTATGGTTCAACTCTTTTACAGGATGTAGTGAATTCTGATCTCAAAACATGTTGAACCATCAAGGCAATTCAAAGTAAGCAAAGAAAAAAGAAAGAAAAGGATTGTGGGAGGGCTCATTCCTATGTATGTTTAGACAGGAAAAAGATAGGATGTCTTCTGTCTAAACATGCATAGGATTGCACCCTCAACTGATTTTTTTTTATTAACCTTGAATCTTTATTTTGAATATTCCAGATAAATGATACCACACCTTAGAAAAACAAATGACACATGTCATAGGTGACCCATGATCAGATTTCCCAATGTCCTTTCCCAAAGCTTAAAAACAGCTGGGGGTAGGAGCACAGGAATGGATCAGAGGTGTAGTGCTCAGTAAATCCCTTCTCCCCTACACCATTTCCGCAGTCAAATTCACCTCCTGGAGCTGCTATTAGACTGAGCGGACAGGACAGATACCAATATTGTACTTATCTTACTACCACCACCAGCAGCAGTATGGGGTGTGTGTGGTTTTGATCAGTATAATGATGAGGGGGGTGTTAATTAAATGAATTACACATATATTAAAATCATACCAACTGTGGCTTCTAGGTCATCTCCTATTCCTTGTTACACACATGCTTTATAATTCTTTAACAGTATAGGAGATCTTCAATTATCATTGAAGTGTAAAAGGGTGGGGGGAAATTGATATGGCAAATAGGAAACGTGCTAGCAGCTTCTTGGAGCATTAGATTGCACCAAACCTCATCAATAAGCCCCATTTTGGTTATCATTTTTTATTTATTTCATCATAATTCACATGATTCCCATTTCTTTTCTTTATCACCTCAGGATAAATCATTTGGCAGCATTAAAATCATATACTTCAAACAACTCGAAAGATCAGTTTTGATGGTCCTCTGTGTGTTTACATATACAATGATGATCCATAAGCTGCTATGTTATGTGTGCAGTTCCTGGCAATTGCTGAAGATGGAACCCTTTATTCTCCTCTCTGTTGGGAAAAATAGTAATCCATTTTAATTTTTGATGCATGCTAATCAACGTATCAAAACCACATCATTTCTCCTAAATGTAAAAAGCCTCTTCGGAAAGACTCCCACAATAGTCTTTTTTTTCCTGAGGGCACAGCAGCACAGACGCTGGCAACTAGAGGCCCTTCATTCAAATCAAGCCCATTGAAAAGTGCCATCTGGCCTCTTTGAGTTACCAGACTAGAGACAAGAGCAATTTGGCAAAGTGGCTCTATGGCAAGAATTTCTCGCAGGTCACTTTAGGGGACAGGCAGGGCAGGGATTGGGCCCTTGGCCCACAACCTCCTATTCCCTTGTCAAAGTGGTCCTGCAGGTTAACTACTTGCTGATCAGGAATTGGGACGTAAGGCAATACTAGGAGAGAGAAGGGAGCTGTCTTGACGACGGCGCATTGGTGCCACAAGCCCACCAAACCCCACGGTTTCTCTCCTGCGGGGTGACACCATGTCATCCCCAAACCAAGGAATGAGCACGAGGTTTATATGGATCATGAGGGTGGGAGGCAGAGACACCGACGCCACTGCCTGTCTTTCCCTTACTTCCCCCTCCCCCCCTTACCTCGCGGGGATTGAATCCAAGGGAAGGGAGAACTTTTCCCACAGCAAAAGGAAGATTCTTTTCCCCACCCGGAGCCAGCGCAGGGGTTTTCTGGTGGCCGTTCGGCTCACTGCCTCGCCCCTACCCCCTGCCTGGGCGGGTGGCAACCAATCAGGGGTCATCATCCACCTGGCCATGCCTCCGCCATGACCCCAGAGCATGGCAACAGATGGCGATATGCCATACTCGCCACACTCCAGACAAAAAAGTTGGGGTAAGTCCCCAACTTTTTTGCTTCAGAGTTTCAATGGGAAGCCCTGGGATGCCTCCATGGTAGCTTCTGTGTCACATTCGATGCCGTGCCACTGCACACCCACCCCTGGGCTTTCATCACATAGCCACAAATGAAACATGCTATTCTGTCAGCAGTGTATTATTGTTCTTTTATACAAGTTTGATTCCATCATCATGAGAAATAATGCAGGCTTCTTTGTCTTCCTTTTTAAAAAATCCCATTTGCAGTCTCACTTAAAAAAAAAGTCTAAGACACAATTAGAGCAGCAGAGCTAATCAATTTGCTGTAAATCTCATTACTACAGAACCATTAAGGAGTCTGTAAAGGGAAAAACAAGTCAATGCAGGGGTGTTTTTTTATTTAAACTCACTGACTTTTCTTAGCTTTTCATTCCAAGAGAGGGGCAGAAGACATGCTCCTATGCATACCACACTAATAATGACACAACTAGCAAACGGATCACATGTCTTCCTTTCTTAAAAAGTAAATAAGAGACTTTGGTGGAGGACAGCAATATACACTTTGAGACAGTGAATCAAATGTGCCAAGGAACAAAAGGCATAATCTTGTTAATGAACAGACCGGCCAAACAAATCCAGTGTTCTAAACAACATCTAAGTGCTGCTGTTTTGGGAGGCAGAGCTAAATTCATCACCAGTCTCAAGAGCAATACTTGGCATTCCATAAAGACATTGTGTGATTTCTCATTTTCCTTTTTGATATTATATAGGTAGAAGAATGTAATAAGCACCCTAGAGATTGTTTGTAAGGCACTGGAGTATCAAACCAAGTATCTAGTAGCAGTCTTATTCCTTGCTCTCACAACTGCTAAACTGTGGGAATTGCTGCCTTGATCTTTGCTGCACTGCAGCATCACAACTACAGGTGGCCAGAGCTTGAGGTCACAGATTTCAGCCCAGTAGGGAACAGAAGACAGGAGGACCCAATAGGGTCCCATCTGTTTCTATAAAGGTGACTGTGGCATGGCTTTTTAGTTTCATCAACTTATTGCTTAGGTGTGGGCCAAATTGTTCATAGGCCAACCTCCTCCAACCTGCTGACTTCCAGATGTGTTGGACTACAACTCCCAGTATCTCCAACAAACATGGCCAATGGCCACCAGCCCTGACACTAGTTCTCTGCAGGCCTCCAGTTCATTTATTTACATATAAGGAAATCTTTATGTAAGAAGAGCCCTGCTGGATCAGACGAAAGGTCTATCTAGTCCAGCATCCTGTTCCCACAGTGGCCAACCAGATGCCTTTAGGAAGCCCATACACAGGACATGATCGCAATAGCTCTCTCCTGGCAACTATTATCCAGAGGTATACTGCCTCTGATCCTGGGGGTAATATAAAGTCATCAGGTCTTTTTTTAAAGTAGTAGTGCTCCCCAGCTTCTAATCAATCAGTCGCTTTCTAATTACAGAATTATTTCTAATTTATCATATCAACAAAGATTAATGTAATAAGATGGAAATAAAACGTAGCTAAACACAGCTGAACACAATTTCCCCTGGATGTCAGGCAGAAGCCCTCACTAATAAAACCTTCTAGAACAGGGGTGGGCAACTTGTGGCCCTCCAGATGGTTTTGGTCTACAACTCCCATCATACCTCACCATTGGTTATGCTGATAGGAGTTACAGGCCAAAACACCTTGAGGACAACAAGTTGCTCATACCTGCTCTAGAATCTTGTCTGACACAATCCAAGGGGAAACAACAAATCATTCCCATCAACACTAGAAGCTCCTGTCATATTCCTGTGATCTCAGTGCTGTGTGCTCCTCCAGCTGAGAAGGCTAAGGATATTATTTTAAAAGGCCACTAGGAGGCATTGGAAAAGAAAGGTGGAAAGCCAGGACTCTGCCCCTTCTCAGAGTCTTCTAATTCATAGTTGAATGACAGGAATCAGGCGTTCATCCATTTTACCCTGATTCTTTAAAGTTCAGTCGAACTCCAGGTCTTGTCGGTGCAACATCTGTGCTCCCTGAGAGCTCTCCAAGGTCCTGCAGTGCTAGCTTGGTGTTACTGCTTCTTCCAGTATGTCATCACAGGTCTTATCCAGCACCTCTTTAGACTTCACTGCAGAATGGAAGTGAGCACTAAGCCTAAGCCAAGCAAGGTGGTCAGAACCAGCCTCTACCCACTGCCATTTCATTCCCCTGCTCTTGAACACTTACTATCATGAACAGCAGGTGCAAGAGAGCAGACGCTTTCCTTTGATTGCCTTTTCAGTATTGTCTTATAGTTCCCAAATGAGAGATCGAAAGACTAGACTTCCTAGTACCTACAGACTGGAAGTGTTTGGTGCTTCAAAGACTAAATATTACATGGTGGGAAAAAGACTAATGTACTCTTTGCCTTTATTCTGAACAACCAGTTCCCCTATGTCCATAGCATTCTGAAAATACCTCTGTCAATTAGTGATAGACCAATAAAGACCCTTGAAATTTCATGGCAGAACATGCATTAGAAAAACTCCTATTATTCCCTTCCCATTGTCCTTCTCCTGCCCATATCCTTATGTCCTCCCACAACTAACACCCTGTTCCCCTTCTCCCACTTCATTGTGTTTCTATCACATTACTGCCTTTCCCATCTTGGAGACCACTTATAGGTTTGGAATGTGAGGATGATGCCACAAAAAAACTGGAAATTAATTCTCCCTTGCTTTCTACTCCCCTAAAATTATATCCTGGGATTGGAGAGGAGTGAGATAAGGCAACATGCCCTAATGTTGTACCCCAGTCTTTCCAACCTGGTGCCCTCCAGATGTGTTGGATTGCAACTCCCATAATTCCCAGGCAGCATAGCCAGGCTGCTTCATCTGTTTGGCATTCCCTGAGCATAATTGCTAAGAATGTGACAAAGAGATAGAATGCTAGAAGATCTTAGCTACTCAACATTATTTCTACACAACATGGGAGCACCATAAATCCTCTACTTAAAAGATTACTGCATTTGATTAGAAGTAGAATGTGTCATTTTTATATTCATAACTCATTTTTGTGGCTCTCAAACAGAAATGAACAATGTATTAAATGGTGAAATTACAATATTGTGACAAAGTGAATTGTTAACATAGAAAGCCTAATCTTGCACTGGTACAATGGGCCTTTATTAAATTACTTTTACTAGTCCTACAATGAACAAAGATTTTCATCAAATAAAACACAAATGGCTGGTCTTAGAAATTATCAAGAATACTCTGTGTCAAGGAATGGGTACGAGGTTTGTAAAAGTAACTTGGGTGTGCAGGAGGTGCTTGACCTCCCAAATCAGCTGGACCAGAGAGCTGAGTTCCAAGACCAAGTACTCATGTGGACTCATCATTAACCTTTCACAGTTGCATCCTGCCTTTACTCTAAAGAGCTCAGGGCAGGTCACAAGAAATTATTCCATGTCATCTTCACAGCAACCCTGTGAGGTAGGTTACTCTGGCCATGGCTAGACCAGGCCTATATCCTGGGATTGTCCCGGGATTGTCCCTGGCTGATCCCTGGATCCCCTGTGTGTCATTTACATGAACAGGGATGGCCCCAGGACAATCCCAGGATATAGGCCTGGTCTAGCCATGGCCTCTGACAGACAGTAACTGGCCTAGTGAGCTTCATGGATGCACCAGAATTTGAACCCTGGCCTCCCTGGTGCAAGTCCACTAGTCTGCACTGCCATAGCCTAAAGATGCCTAAGGAACGCATTCAGCACACAGCATGTACTACCAGTGTAACTCCAGGGCCAGATCTATACCAAGCAGGTTATAACACTTTGAAAACGGTTTGAAAACTGTATATGGAATGTCATGGACTCCAACAGTTATTAATCCTGTTATAAACAGTTATAAAGCAGTAGTATAGATCCTGCCCAGCACCATACTGTGTGAAGCAAAGGGGAAAGAGGTATGCCCCCTACTACACTGCATGCAACTTGCCATCTGAGTCTCATGGTTCAATACTGAGTATAATGGGCATGGTTTTTAGTGAGCAATTTGGCTCTGCTGGAGTATACATGCCCTTAAGCCACGGAACAGAAGCAAAAACTCCTACTGTTGTTTAGTTTATGAGAGTGATGTGGTTGCCACTCCTCTGTGATCCCATCCCACACCAACATCCAAAATATAAAAACATTAGAAACTATGCTGAAGGTGGTGTGTGGGTGCAGCAGGAACATGGTTCTTCTCTCAAGATACCAATCATCTGGCTTAAAAAAAAAAAGGAATAGAGTGGGATGGACCCATGGGGATCACCCATAGCCTAAGAATAAGACCTAGAATATGAACATATAGGATCCTTTCCATGCCTGGTCCACCTCTCTCAAGTATAGTGAATTCCAGTGCAAGCTCCAGGTTTCTGAGAGCCCTTGGAAAATGTCCTCAAGGGCCCCCTCCGTCCATGAGTCTGCCTTCTTAACTACATTGTCACCAAAAGCCATGGCTCCTCGCCTTCTTTCTCATTATTGATACCACTTGCTTGCTTGACAGGAAGGAAGGAAGTGAGCAAGTAGGCAACGGCATCTACGGCTTTTCCTTCTCACCACCACCATTGCCTGGTCCAGACAAGAAGCAGAAGAACCAGCAATGATGCAGAGGAGGAGTAAGTCCAGGCAGCTCTTGTCAGTGAACCCCTTTTGGCTGTGGGTCCTCAGGAGGTGGCCAGTCATGCCCACCCTTGGCTAGCCCCCAAATATCCCAAGTAAGAAAGCATGATCATACATTGGAAAGCAAGATCAACATTTGACACAAGCTATATTTGTCACTGCTGTAGCGAAAGTTTATATGAGACTTCATTATGACAAGATGATGAGTTTTACTAGTTTCATAATGAAGTTCAAATACATTAGAATGCGGTGAAGTGTGAAGAGGGACCATTTTGTTGCCATAGCAGCATGAGAAATTTGGATAGTTATCAAGGTCGTCCCTTTCTTCCCTTTGTTATTTTGGTTGCCAAGTACCTGGAAGGTAATGCTCCCCTCATTAAGAGTCATTTGTGTTCAAAGTTATGTAGGTTTGCAATACGGACTTATCTCCTGTATCCATCTGAACTATTTTCCTCTGCTCAATGCGTTGCACAGATTGTCCCTCAGAGCCACTTTAATGTGGTGAAATACGAGCAGGATATGCAATTGACTTGTGCTTCATGTTCTCCAGGCATTTCAGGTTAATCCAGGATTGAGCTTGAGTATTCCACACATTCTCATTGGGGAGGCTGATGTTGAACCAACCTGAGATTCATGAGTAACAGGAAGTACAAATAAATGGTGATCCCTGTTTCACCTGTATATAAGCCTCGTGGAGTCCTAATTATAAAAACTATGTCACTTTAAGAACGGGTACCCAAGGCCATCTGTTTTCCTGTCCCCTCCCCATCCTTTTTTCCCTTTCATGTTGGGTCACCTGAATTTTAAGGCTGTGGACAGGAACTGTCTCATTTTATTGAGGCTGCTTTAAATCAATATATACAAAAAAATATTGGGCAGAGCAATCCTAACCCTCAGATCCTGTAAACTGAAGGGGTTTAAGATGGGGTGCAGATGCCCCTCATTCAGCCCCCACCATCTGAGATGAGCTCCACTGGCAAGGAGTCTCCACCACCACAGAGGACCCCATGGAGAGGTATATGGGTGAAAACAATTGCTGGCAGTGCTCTGCACATGGGGAGAAAGTGCTGGTGAGCTTTTGGGGCTGTGGACACATTTGGCAAGTTGAGAAACTGTCCTGGGTATCACCACAAAATAGCTGCCGTGTGGGAGGCATGGCAAAAGACAAGTAACCTGCCCCAAAGACTCTGTTTCTACAAGGCAGAGGTGAGGCCTGAGCCCCAACAACTGAAGGGCTCTCTAAAGGTCAGTTATATGATGCAGCTGCTGATTCACTGCCACTGCAGGGCAAAGAGACGAAGATGCACAGCAGGAAAGTCAGGGACCTTCCCTGACTTTTCCTGCTGGAGCGAGGTCAGCACAGCTCTTCTGCTGTCTATCCTCACTCCGGTGCTGCGCCAAGGGCATTCCTGGGCGGAAAGCAGGAGAGGAGGAGGGCTCAGTGAGCCAAGTGGTCGCCAGAAAGCCCGCGCTGCCTCCTGTGCTGGATTAACCAACGGCATCCTGCAGCAGAAAAAACACAGGGTTTTTATAAAAACAGGAGCAACCCACGCTGTTAAGGCAGCCCCTGAGCCTCAACTCTTTTGAATCCTGTTTTCAGCAACAACAGAAACCTATTTCACAGCAAACCTGCTGCCAGTAAGAAAACGTGTTAATTTAAAAGAAGAAAAGTGGGAAGGGAAGGGCATCAGCTTACGGGGAG
Organism: Elgaria multicarinata webbii; assembly: GCF_023053635.1. Classification (NCBI taxonomy): domain Eukaryota; kingdom Metazoa; phylum Chordata; class Lepidosauria; order Squamata; family Anguidae; genus Elgaria; species Elgaria multicarinata. The sequence continues at coordinate 54,027,432 of NC_086180.1, read as the reverse complement.
CTTTTTATGAACCCTTAAACTCTAAGCTTTTATGAACCCCTAAGGCTGAAACGTTATTCTTTATTCCTTGTTAGTCTTTACTCCTAAACGTCATTTCTCTGTCTTGATAAAGAACAGATGCCTGAACCACTTTTATGTTTAATTTGTGTCAATTATGCTTTTAGACAAGGGATACATTCGGTGTCTCTTCCATTTTCCCAGCCCTGTTGACGGTAAACAGGAGTTTGCACTTTGAAGCCAAGGAAATATATTTACAAAGAAAGCATTGGAGGCAGCGCTTGTATTCCCAGCCCAGAGCAGGCACTGAAATCGATGCGATGATGAATCAGAGGCATGGTCACTGTGGTGAATGAAGTGGCACTGCGCCAAACGCTGTACTTGCGGGCGGGGGAGGGGAGGGAATACATTAACAAAATTAATGGGATCAATAGCAGGATCAAAAGCTGAGATTTACAAGAGTTTACTGAACAGGGGGGGAAATCCTGT